>NW_028277125.1:51672500-52296388 GCF_059951505.1 Python bivittatus | reverse complement strand
GTGCCTAGCTTTAGCTAAACATGCAGGCAAAATACAACAGTAATTTCTCATGGTCATTAAATTCATATTCATCACATATTAATATAGGCATGAAATTATAACATTTCTACCTATTCCAGGCTTAAAAATCCTATGATCTCTTTTTTGCAATGGTGGTACAAATAGTTTTATAAATTCTGATGTGCAGAACAATTTATTTGACCTGTTCAAGTAAGTTCAGATCCCAGCTTAATCAGTGCCAGAAATATATTCCGTATTTTTCCGACTATAAGACGATACTTTTTTCTAAAATCCTTATGCTAAAAATTGAAGGGCATCTTATTCAAGGAAGTCAGCCGAGGAGAGAACCGCGCGGTTGCAAAACTGCCCATACTTTGTCTCTGCAAAGAGGGTTCCTCCTATTGCTAACCTCCAATCACGAGTGAAATAGCTTAAGTCTACAAACAGACTTCCTCCAATCACGAGCCTTATGTAACTGATGTCAGCTGATGCTGAACAAACCAATTGGAGGAAGTCTGTTTGCAGAGACAAGCTATCGGCAGTTTCATTCATGCTTGAATGTAATCAGTTATGCAGAAGAGCCTGGAAATAGAGCTGCAGAGAGACGGTTTGGACCTCCTCCCACCGAGTGTATCAGGTCAATGGTAACTAATTACTAAATAAAAATGTGTTCTGCACTATCTTTAAAATATTGATTTCTTAATTTTGGGTTGGAAAAGTGGGGGTCTTGTACATGGGGGCATCTTATTGATGGAAAAATACGGTACTCCAATGTATACAAATGACACAGGTGCAAATTCTTACTGTAAAGACCCCATCACAGTAACCTAGACTGGAGCAGGGTTACTGTGTTAAATCGTGACCTTTGAAATACCACTATTCCTAATCTTCCATATTTATTTATCTGTACAAACAACAGAGGGTCTTAAGAGAGCATCTGCTATATTAATCTATGATGAAAATTTCTGTGGCATCTTAAGAGACTAACAGATTTATTACAGCATAAACTTTTGGGGAAGTAGCTCCACTTCATCAACTGCCAGTTTACAATACAATACATTTTTGAATATTTTCAGTGACACAAGATACAATCCTGACATTCAGTTTATTTCTAATGACAGAAGAACACTGTTATTTCTTGGAATACTGTATCATTACAAAGCCTTTTTAATAAAATATTTTTACTATGTTGTGGTTATTAACTCTCAAGAGTTTGTTTAACGTAATTTAAAGGGTGAAGATTTGGAATGGCAATCCCCCCAAAAGACAATGAATTTCTATGACACCCACCTGGAAAAAAGTAAAATGATTAAATAATAAATAATGATAAATAAAATGGTTACAGTTGGCAGATGGCTTTGGCCCTCACTTCCTCTCTCACACTCGCTGAATGATCACCTTTTTTCACCTGCCAAAAGCCTGATTTGAACGAGACACAGGTGATCCTCGGTCTAAGGTTGCTGGTTCCTGAATCAGCTTGGGCCAAAGTTCATACGTGGCTATTCCAAGGTGACAAAGTGACAAAATGTGCACCCAGAAATTATGACACACATTTTGCCCCTTACAGACATCATGTCACAAGTACAAAAGAGTGGAGCTTGTGTCTGATGTCACAATACACACTTCCTCATGATGGCTAGGTGTGAGAGATTGTGGGGGATGAGGAGTTTGGCTTATGTGGAGAGGCCACAGAGTCTAGATATGAGTGATGTGGGAAGAAAGTATTTCTAACAGACCGTGCCTTAGTTAATGGCCTATAATTCTGGCTGGGAATTTAATCTTAACCATTTTCAAGATTCTGTTTTTACTCTATCCTAGCACTACGGATATCTTCCTGAAATCTGTATTGTTCTTGCTGCCATGCTTGGTTTGCCTGCAATGTGGGGTAGACACTAGCTGTGGACACCTCTCAGCCCGGCTATCCTGATACTTGTAACATCTCCTTAGTTGCTGCCAGTAAAGTGGGAGACAAGTCCCCTGCTTCACCTCCTGCTGACTTGGGAACCAATGCTCTCATCTTTTGTCTCTGCTTTTATTGGGCAAGCTGGCAATCCTTCTACTTTGCACATGCAAGTCCTGCTAAAACTGTGATTCCCCCAAAATTGCTCACTATCCCTTAAGGGGATACAACGCACAGTTAGAGGGCTTAAACCCCTGTTTAACCATATTTTATTGACTATATTATGCATACAGCCCCAAAATCTTGAACACAGTCGCCACAGCCTTTCCAAAAATGGTAACCTTTAATGTGGCAGAATTATCTCTGTATTAAACACATAGGAATAATTATATTAATAGTATTAATTTTACTGTATATAAATGTAAATTAAATCAGATTTAGTTTTTACCCTAGCCCACATTGACTCACCTATTTTTAGAAGTGCTGAGTCCAACATACCAACCCAAGGCCAAGTGAAGACTCAGATTAGACAAGTTCTGCATCCCTCCTTTAATCATGGTTTACAAAGCATAATACTTCATATAGCATGCTAAACCCAAACCAATTCTTATGATTTAAAATATGGTATGATCTAGGCCTCAAAGTGAATGTATTCTATTAAAAAGTTACTGAATATGACATGTACTGTATATATAATGTAAAGGATTCATATTACTTCATTCAAAATTTGCAGAACAAGTTATTCCCAAATAAACAGTGGAACATAGTGATGGGTAGGAATTAGATCCATTTTCCGAGTAACAGCATTATTACTTCCCTTCTAATGGGAAAACAGATGTGCTAATGGTGGAAAGTTATTCGGATCCCATCACAATTGAATGGAGTATGATAACCTATGGAAGCCTCAATGCTGAGGCTCTTTATCCAGCAGCATGCTATAGGGAATGGCTGATGTGATGAGGGATTTCTAATCCAAAGACCCATCAAAAGTCAAATAGGGAACTGAAGCATTTAACTGGAAAAAGAAGTGAAAAACAATGTTTTCATTAATCTACCTTCTCTCCTCTAATCCTAATGAGACAGAACAAGCTGCTTTGCTATCAGCAACAACCTTGCTCTTAGAGCAATTATAGGGGCATGGCTTTGCCTTTTGCCTGAGTACACACCCTGTTACTGTCATTATTAAACTATGTTTAATGACCTAAACACCATTGCTTAGGGTGGTTTGTTATAACTAAACAAAAGGAAGTGAATGATCCATTTTCTATGATATTTACTTACTTAGTAATGTTTACTCTGGGGATAAATCCCCCCCCCCCCTTAATGCTAGAGAGAAAGAAAGAAACTATTTTGAGAGAAAACAATATACAACTATAACCACAAAAATCCTAGATTTTTATTCCAGGGATAAAGAAAAGCTGCCACAGCACATGGAAGGTTTATGCTATCCAAAGGACTGAATTTATGGCCCCAGCTTCATCTGGTTGCTACCTTTGTTATCTTCTAACTTTGTGCACAAAAACTGACCTATGACCTATCAGAGGGCTGATTTGCAGAAAATAGACACAAGAGAATGTGACAGATATCCTAGTGTCACACGGCTGATCCGTACAAACCCTTCTTTACACCCGGATGGACTTTACAACTGACATCTTAATAAAATTACAAAAAATGTAAGTTTATATCTCCATATCTGCGGGGGTTGAGGGTAGTGGGCTAGTGATGAACCATAACTAACATACTTGCATCGGATGTCAGGATGCAACTACAAAAGGCCAGGGTGTGTTTTTGTGATGTTGTGTAACACCTTTTTGTCATTTTCCCATTGTCATGGTTTCTACCAGCCACCTGTGGATTTTAAGTGCTGCACTATGGATGTATTGAATACCTTCAGATTTTGTTCTTTTGGCAGCACCCAGCTGACCTCTCTGATATTGAAAAAGCAAAGCAGGACCCCATCTAGCTAGTACCTGGAAAAGAGACCACCACGAAATCCCAGGGCTATAGGTTAGACTGGAGAGTGGAAAAAAAAATTCTAGAATTAAAAGGCAAACCAAACTGTTTGCCATTGTTGTCAGGAAAACAACAGAATCAAGAAAGAGGTGTTGTTTTTTAACAGACAGTTGTAGAATGCAAACAGCCCCTGGAATCCGGAGGCTTTATTCCCTAGCTGTCATATTCATGTCCATTTCAGAGTGTGGGTGGGAAAGGAATATTCCCGGATCCCCCAATAAAATTTCATTCACTAGTTCTTGTTTGCAGACTGGAATCATGCAAAGTGAATAGACTTCTTGGTTTACAGACCTGAACTTAATAAACAGTCTTCTAAAATTATTTTGCAAATTCACAGGAGATAAAAGAAAATTCTTCTATCCAGAGCAGATTCAAGAGCTCACCTTACATAAGCACAATTGCTTTTTGTTAATCAACACCACCTTCATATATAATCCATACTTTTATCTAAGACACAGTGATCTGCACTGTAACAGGTAATTCAAGTTAGCAAGAGGAATATATAGTATTATTTTTAATGTCTGGCATTCTTCTATAATTTCCTTTAAATCAGAAAATTAATTGCCAAATCAGCCTGTTTCATGTTTGAAACTGGAATAATATGCATTGGACCCCAGCTATATTTATTCCTTCCAACCTCTTCCAATGTTTTTTGAATTTTTGACCGCTGTGACCAATGAAGAATTCTTAGAAATGTGAAGCTGGGCAATTTATGACCTAAGAGAGTATTACTTTAATATGGATTTTTCTCTTGTGGCCAACTACTGATTTTTACTAAATGTCACAAATAGACAATATAGCAAATCTTATTTACGTCTTTGTGATCCTTCAAAGTACAGTGGTCATGTTTGCACAACACAACTGACTAATTCAACCATCTCTGCAGGCAAATGACTTATTGTGACAACTTAAAATTGCTAATGTCTCAGTCAGAGGAAGTCACTATTTCTTAGTCCCTCCCAACCACTGCATGGCAGATTAGGATGCTGTCAAGTCCTTCTTGATATTAAAAGAAAAAATTACAGATCTGTGGTGACTCTTGTTGGTGTTGGCACCTCATCAATCTTTCATCCCATAGCAGAAATCGTGTATCTAAAGAAACCTAATTATGGAGACAACAGCTTCTAGAACTTCATGCCTGGTATGGCAGTCAGATGATTTTCCCATCAATTCTCTTGTCCATTTTCAGACAATGTCTCTCTCTAAGTCTATCTTCACTAACATGTTACTACTCCCCAAATACTTAAATATTATAAGCATTAAGTATTGTGTGAACAAGCTCAAGGATATGGCTTTATTTATACTGAAATCATGATTAAATTTCATTTATTTTAGTGGGCCTACTTTAAGTAAAGCTAAACCCCACCTTCTATGCTTTAAAATGGCAGAATACACGACAATATTTTTCATTTTTCCCCCTTTTGATTGAGTTCTTTGTAGGGATATACAGTTCAAATAAAAGTTAAAATATTTAGCTCCATAACATGTGCAAGCAGCTTGCGTTTGCTTGCCAAATTTCAAGAGCTCTGTTTGGCTTGGCCTGCAATATGCAATCCTTCATTTGTGTTTCCTTAACTGCAATTATACATCCATTTCAAGAGTGGATTCATTCCTGTGATTTTGCAAGAACAAAAATTAATCAGCTTCACCATTAGAGGTGTTAGCAACTTACAGAAGAATTTCAACAGATTGCTTTGTCAGGCTCTCAGGAGACAAGCAAAAATGTCCTTTAAAAGCCAAGAAATAAATATTCAAACTTCTTATGAATATGTACCTTAAAAAGAAGGACCATAATGCTGAAATGGTAGCATTTATTTCTTGTAGTTTGTGCTTTACCAACCATTTCATCTGTATTTTCCAGTGTTGTTCCATCAATTTTCCTCATCCTGATCTATAATTATTAGACAAGTAGCTACAAATTTCTCCATATTTTTATCGATACAAACACATGTTTACAAGGAACATCTCTGACTATTGTGGAAATGGCATACTTCTTTTCTATCCTCAGCTGAACAACCATTGCATACTTGAGAAGCATCTTCCACATATGGAAAGGTGTACTTAGGTTGCTTCCCAACTTGAGTTTGTTTCCTCCTTCAGGGCAACTGATCCATATGCATGGATTTGTACATACTTGTGTCTCAAGAATGCCAAAGAACATTAGAGAAATGATAATCAACATCTGGATCTAGTCTACTTGGGCCTGCAAACCATCTATGCTTTCATCATCAAATGATGGAGGAGTTTCTGCAAACTACTTACACTGTCCCACTTGAAAGTCTTATTTGAGGAAATGATTGTTGGGCAATTCAAGAAGACAGTTCAAATGTACACAAAGACAGTGAGAGCTCCATTACTACAGTGTAACCCTGAGGAAATTTGTGAATAAAGCAGCCTCATGAATAAAGATAACTATGTGTGACATTCCAAGCCAGTTTGTAATGGTTGCCACTTCCTTGCTACTGGTGCCTCTTTGTTTTGATTGAATACTATGCTGTCTTCCAGGGTGGAAAAGGGAGTCAAGTTAATCAAGAAACAAACAGAAAATAGGAAAAACTATCCCATCAGGGCAAATAACTGCACAGAGAAAGGTCTACTATTAAATCACTTAGGCTATCTAGAATTTTGGCTGTGATATAGCCCTGTTTTCACAGATCAATAAACCACTTGATTTACAAAGTCATCTCATAGTTCCCTCTCAGGGAAGTACACATGGAGCACAGCTATGCTTAGCGTTTTCACTATTTAATTTGCAGGATAAAATTAAAAGTTTGATTTTGACAGTGTAAACTAGAAGTAACTTGAATTTCCCCAGAATATTCTAATATAGTATTTTTAAAAAAATGAAACATTTTTAGTAATCTTCTACTGTATATAAAACTACATTTGATATAAATTCAGTCACAAAATTAAATTCATATTTTAGAATAGACTTAACGGATGGTTTTAATAATTGAGTATAAAATGAGGTAAAAAGATATTGATTCTCTTTAATCTGTAATGGCTTTTGCATCGAATAATTTGTCACATGCAGATTTCAGCTCAGTCATCAAACTTTCACTTTAAAAAATTATGGCTCTCCATTGAATTCTGTCTTTCCTGAGATAAAAGCATTTCCTGAATATTTTCTCATTTTCAATGCTACTAATTTGAAAAGGCTTGTCACTCTAAGTCTAGGGAGTGGTGGGATATTGACATTACTTTGAATTATTTAACGGAAATTAGCAGTGTTTCTCATCCTATGAGATTCCTGTTTCTAAGCAAAGCGTTATATTCTTATTTCTATGTTGTAAACCCAGTTTCTAGAGTTAGGAAAGGTTTGTTACACATATAGTCCCAGATTTCAGTAATTATATTTCTTTCTACTTTATTGTAAGAAAGAATAATGTATGTGAACATATTCTGTCTCAGCTGGTGTTATACAGATAAAAGATAGATCAGCTATGTATACTAATTGACTGCCATGGCAGAAAAATTCCATATCAGATTTTACATCACTATTTTTTTCATAATGAAAAAAATAAAGGAAGTTTAAAAAATCTTTACAGATTGAAAGAATGGGGAAGGAATTTGTGGGAATCATGCAGCCTAGTCCTTCAGAACTTTTTCTCAGAGATGGAGTTAAGGCTGGAACTTGGGGTAGAACCTAGACAGCCCACCCCTGTCCTGAGTGGCAAGAGATAGAAAACATTCTGGCATCAATATCTGGGTGGACACACAACCCCATGTTCTGATTCAAGCATTATCTGTATCATTTGCTGCTCTTTGGATGTTATCATTTATATATGGTCATTTTGTTGTTTCAACTTTTAAATATATTATTCTTTCTCATATCAGTGTACATGGTCTTCTGAATTGAAAGGCTACTCAGATTATTAAGTCCCAAGTTCCAAAAGTATCTAATGATAGAACTGGTGTTTTTGAATAGCCTGCTAGAATGGGAAAATGCTCTTTGTATGTTAATTAAGAGCTCCTCCATTCAACCTGGCCTTTTATGGATCTGAAGTGAGAAAAAAAAATCCTGTAGGAGGATGATAACATAGCTTTGGCTTGTCTGTTCCAAAAAGAGAGTCAGTTCACAGAACAAAGCAGTTTCTTTCAATGGCAAAACAGGAGGTATGGGGACCTGAAGCCAAGTCCCAACCCTACCACCAACCTGACCTGTCACCCAGAAGATCTGCTTCTTTGTGCTTACTGCATATGGGTCTCCAGGCCAATATGATTTCCTGGACAACCACTATATAAGCAGTGCTCTAAGAAAGATGGCAGTCCAATTGACTGGCTGGAAGCTATGTGAATGCATGGGAAGAATCAATGAGTCATGCTCCCACCCCAGGTAGTAGGTCCTTCTGAATCAACTGTTTAAAAATGGCAACTCAACAATCACCAGAAGCTTAATTTCTCTCATGTCATTCTAAAACTATGCAATTGCTTACTATTGTTACCAGGGACTCAAATACACAGAATAATGGAGAGTTGAAAAGAGCAATGTTATTCTGCACAGAGTACTGGAACTAGGAATAAAGAGGAAGCAACTAAACTAACTAAAACGATCACATATATATTGAAGAACAAATGGAAATTCTTTGGAATTACTAATGTGTTATTGGTAGTGGAAATGGGATGCCAGTGTGTCACAAAATACACATGCATATATTCCTCCCTCCTCCCAATATTTTGGATAGTGTTTGGATATGTGCAGGCACAGTGGGTATCAGATATGCACATATCTGACTATCACAAATGACAATACCAAAAGTTTGTTCTAACTGATAGAAGGAAAATAATTTAATGTAGCTATTGGAAGAAACAAGAGGTAATGTAAGGTCACAGGCTTTTTTTTAACTGATGAAGACAGGTTTGTTGACGGTTGCCAATTGGCATAATGTATTTATGGGAGACTTCATTCATCTGCTTAAGCCCATTGAAAAGGTGTGCTACAGCATTCATTTTGTAAATACAGATTGAGAACTAAGAGATTACCAGTTATTTGTGACTTTGTTACTTATAGGAATGATTCATCTAAAAATATCCAGGTCTGAATAGGTGGGTGGGCACTCCCATTATGCCTATTCATCTTTTACAGTATTTGCTTGCATTTTTTTTCAACATAAAAAACAATAACAAAAAAATCCTCAGAAAGATTTGTTGAAAACAAAAAGGAAATATAGTAAGGTCTTGGAAAACCCCAAGAATCCCATGTTCATTAAATTTTGAGAATTTGCCAAGATGATTATAGATGCTTTTCTGGGAAAAACTGGGGCTAATCTACCGTATTTTTCCAACAATAAGATGCCCCCATGTACAAGACGACCCCCACTTTTCCAGCCCAAAATTAAAAAATCAATATTTTAAAGATAGTGCAGAACACATTTTTATTTAGTAATTAGTTACCATTGACCTGATACACTCGGTGGGAGGAGGTCCAAACTGTCTCTCTGCAGCTCTATTTCCAGGCTCTTTTGCTTAACTGATTACATTTAAGCACGAGTGAAACTGCAGATAGCTTGTCTCTGCAATCAGCCTTCCTCTAATTGATTTGTTCAGCATCAGCTGACATCAGTTACATCAGGCTCGTGATTGGAGGAAGTCTGTTTGGGAGACAAGCTATTTCACTTGTGATTGGAGGCTAGCAATAGGAGGAAGCCTCTCTGTAGAAACAAAGTATGGGCAGTTTGGAACCGCGCGATTCTTGGCTGACTTCCTTGAATAAGACGCCCTTCAGTTTTTAGGGTAAGGATTTTAGAAAAAAGTATCGTCTTATAGTCAGAAAAATACGGTATTTCCAAATGGAGAAAGCTTCAACAGAAGGTTTCTCTTCCTCTTCTTCCTTTGTATAAGAGGCTTCCCATAGTTGTATCTTAAAAGTATGCAATATTTTGATACAACACAGCTAAAACTTTGCTGAAATCAGCCTTCCAATTTCTCTAAAGTTTTCTTCTCCTATGAAAGGGACTACTTGTTTTCTACTACCTTCAGAAGGTATTTTAGTTTTTCTTTTCATGATATTTTGGAACTTACTTTATTGTTACAAAAAGGTTGCAAGTCCTGCTTATCTTGCTGCTTTTTCCCATTTTTAAAATTAAATTGTAATTAAATAATTACAAATTATTTTTTCAAATTTATCTTTAATATTCTAGCTTTCCTAACCACCTATCCTTACTAATCTGGAAATGTAAGAAGTTCTTTCACGATCTCTTCTGTTAACATTTAACTTAAACGAGGGAACTTAGGAAAACCAAAGACAATTAATTATAGGATATGCAATTTCCATCACCACAGAATTAGGGTACAGTAAAGAATCACTCTCTCTTACACATACACACCAATGCCTTTTTTCCTTGGGGAGAGAAAATTAAAGCAAATAAAGATTTTAAAACCCACATTTTGTTTGCATTGAATACCAATTAGATTTGGTTAGTTGATTCCACTGGTATTCATCTGTTGAAAGAACAATATTTACAAGTAAGAAAGACTCCACTCTGTACTACCTTCCTTCATACCCCAAATTCAACTTTGTAGCGCATGTGCTGGCACACCAAGGGGACAGTGGGGGACAAGGGGATGAACTGAAGATTCATTACAAAAACTAATCTGTTTTGAAAACAGAGCAATGTCATCTGGAACAGCACTAAGTTATCAATCTTGGATTTTTTTAAGGAGAAGAAAAAGAAGTAGCAATACTTTCAACAGCTGTAATTATAATATAAACAAAAAGACCAGCTAATGATTCCTAATCATGCCAAAAAATCATATTTTTTTGAGGACAGCACAGCTGCCTTGAAAGCTTGAAGAGACAGATAAATACAATGATTTTAAAATAAAATCAGAATTTCTTCATTAATTAGACAAAAATTCTAATGGAAAAGAGAAGCAGAATTTCTTTTTCAAATGCAACAACACAAAAATATTGAAAACCAAGGTCTCCATTTAGGTCATGCTGATCTGAGTCCCTTTAGTTCTCATCAATTTTACTCTTCACTGAAGATGGTGTACCTTTGATGTGAACTAATTACATTCAAAACATTTTGTCAAACAGCTTAATGTGGATGCCAAATAAGCTCTATCTGTCTAAACAGGGCTTTAGAAAACTTATCACTTTCACTGTTAACTAAGAGCTATGTTCCACTTCAAACAGACAGTTATCCTGAACCCAAAGGCAATCTGTATTTAAAAACAGCTAGTGGTGAGCAAGGGGTAAAAACGAATCAACTACCAATTTATCTCTCTTTTTGTATTTGCATCGCAAAAGTTTTTGTATTTGTATTGCAATGTATAGAGAGGCTTTTTTCTTTATTATCTACATGCATGTAATATATAGAATAAAGCATACAATGCCCAAAGCACAGATGTTTTTTATCTGATAAAACCTACATAAGTGAAAGTGTTTCAGGACAAGCATACTGTCTGATATCTGTAGCATTATTTCAAGATTCCCTCTAAAGAATCTTGTTTATTAAAAATGCATTAAAAAGAATTATTGTAAAACAAAGAACAACAACAACAAGAGAAGACCACATACAGTGTGTTGGAACTTTGCTGCTGAAGCTTAGAAAATACTAGTGTTTAGCCCTGTGAGCAAAAATTGTTTTTATTCAAAGATTTCACAGGAAAATAGTTTTCCTTTTTTCCTTCTTTTAATAGAAGATTGGATAGATGCTTGAAATGGGCAGACTTAGTTGCAAGAAAACAAGCTAGTTTTTTTTTTTTAAACTATATTTTTAGGGTAAACTCATTCATACATTATGAATCCTACAGGACTGTTTTTACAATGAAAAACTAAAATATAAATTATAAAATAAATTATCATAAATAATAAAGCCCCAATTAGTCTAGAAAAATTATGATAAATTGTGACATTGAATGAAGATATTCATAATTGAAATGTACTGATACATGATGTCTCACTCACGTTTACCATTCCAGCACTGGAACATTATTTGGTGCCAACCAATATTGTTGTGTTCTTGTCCTTTAACTTCTCCATTTTTATTTGATTTCCATTCTGCTCTGCAGAAATAACACTTCCAGAGCAAAGAGCTTTAGATATCCAGGAAACTTGATTGAAATGAACAGTCCTGTTAATACCTATAATAAAATGTTCTGAAAAATCAGGCAATCCTTTTCTATTTCAGGAAGTGCAGGAAAACAGTATACGCACAACCCTGCATGATCTATTACCCATACTAACAATAATACAGTCAGCAAAAGCACAGCAACCACAGTTCCTGTTCTAAACCAGGGTCAGCAGCTTCATTCTGTAGAATGAATGAATGAAATTCATTCAGAATGAAATTCATTCTGCAGAATCCCACACAGAATGTCTCTATAATTCTAAGCCAAACTATTAATGCAGAAGTCATAGCTGTGGAAGCAACATTCTGCTTTACCCATAGCATAAACCATCACGTGAACTAGCCTCCTCTTTTAATTTTTCAATGCTATAAGACTGATTTAAGAACTGCATTATCTTTTATTTAAATAGTATCTTAATTGAGATTTCAAAATACAGGGAGTCCTCAGGTTAAGAACACCTGGGTTACAGATGACCCATAGTTAAGGTTGGAGCCTAATGTAGCAAAATTCAAGCTAAATGCACAATAATTCAAGTTAATACATAACAGTTTGAATTAATTACGCAATACGACTCATACAGTATTACATACTGTTCTGGCTCACATACAAATCTGACTTAAGGACAGAGCTTGGAAATGGAACTCGTTCTTAAACTGGGGACTACCTGTATTAACATATCATAGAGATGGCTTTCTTATACTCTGTTCAAAATTCCTAGTATTTTATTCTGAAAGCGATATGATATAGTAGATAATATCTTGGGATAGTATCTGATTAACTCATCCTTCTGAAAGACATGCTTCTGTCAGGAGAACAAGAAGAAGATAACTTCACAAGTTTTCAAAATCTGCTTCAGAGAACTGAGAACTCTCCAGAGCATATTTTGCAGTATTAACTTTAAGGGAGGAAAAAGTTTTTTTCCCAGAAACACTGGTTTGTATCCTTGGACTGGACTAAGGAAATTATACTCAGCCATGAAGCTTACCTAATAACAATTTCCATTCGCAAAGGAACAAAGAATAAATTCTCATGCACTAAAATGCCAACACAGATTGTCAGTCTAGAACAGAATAAATCTACAATATGGAGAGCCAGCATGACATAATAGTTAAGGTGTTCAACTAGGGCTGACGAGCCCCAGATTTAAGTCCACGCTAAGCTACTGAACCTCACTGAATGACTTTGGACAAGTCATTCTTTCTCAGCCCAGCCTATTTCATAGGTTTAGGGGGGGAAATGGCAGAGGGAATGTGGCAGATAAAACAGACAGACAGACAGACAGCATCATTATAGGAACCTGTTATATTTTGAAGGCTACTAATCTTGTAAAAAAAAAATGCTAACTTCAATCTTAGCATGGAGATTCTAGAACACAAGCATATGAGGTACACCACATTAAAAAGTTAAACAATGATGTCATAAAAAAAAGCATCTGATGGGTAATTTAACCATTTAACTATAGCTTTTGTTATATATGGCAACAGGACAGCCAAATGTTGTTTGGGTCCAATTTATTTGCCAAAAAAAAAACTCCCAACAGATTCATTTCTACATGCACACACACACACATACACACACATGCACGCACTGCTAGGGATGGATACAGTCTATTCTAGTCCAATGAGGTCCAGATCCATACTCCTGAAACCCTGAGGAATATGTTAAGGATTAAATTATTATTACTATCTTTTAAAACAAAGACACAACTCTTCTGTAAGGTATTACACTTAGAGACAACATCTTAGAATAAATTAGAAATGGTTAGATTACAGCTAGATTATGGTTAGTCTAGAACAAACATTGGTAACTATTTTCCACCATAGGGCACACATTTTTCTCCCAACCTTGGAGGTCATTATGTAGCATACCTGGAAATGCAGTGACATCACTAGGATGATTGAGACAAAATTGTCAACTCTGTTTTCCCATTTTTCAGGCAGCTGGAAAGTTTTAAGATGCAACATACGTACAATAAACCTGCAGAGGCTACTGGTACCCATTTTGTACTTTTTGTAAGCCAAAAGGAACAAAAAAACAAAACAAAAACAAAAAACACAGCATCAAAATTACAGTCTGTGGATTTTTTCTGGGCTGCAGAAATTAGGCAAGAATCATGATTCACCTGTTGTAGTTTGCTCATGCCTATTTGGGTTCAATATGATATATCTACTCTGCTCCTTCAGTCCTTGAAAACACTTGCGAACACCCAATATCTCTTCCCATCAGAATCCCTCCCTCCCCATTATGTAATTTTTTTTTAAAAAAAAGGACTATTGCAAACACTAAGGTTCAGATTATGTAGTGGTAATCCCACTAGGCAGCTTTTCCCCTTATACTTCCTCCACCCTCATGACAAACATTATATCAGGGATCACTGAAAAAAAGTAAAGGAAACCAGTTACCAGGAGTGAGCAGACTTTAGAAAGTGACAGAATCCCTCAATTATTTTAACCTCAACCACAAGACTGGGTCATGAAGTGTCTCTGAATACATGAACTGCCCCAAAACTGATCTGTTTGTATCATAACTTAGATTATAGCTCTATCACACCAAAAATTAGTCTTTATTATCCTAATATTTCCTCACCCATATCTAACTGAAGTTAGAAAGGAAAAAATTGCAGTTTTGAATAGGTGGGATTCAGACACCTTAATAGCTATATTGCAAATCAGTAGCATTCCACCAGTAGATCCCAATCTATCTTCTGTCACTCTGCAGAACATCTACATTTGCTATGTTTAGAATCTGTTCTACCATTTTGCACATACATATAACATCACTTTACTGGCTACAAACAGTAATTTCTTGAAATAACACTTGAACTCTCTTCCTGAAATAACTTTCTGCTTCCATATTAAAAGCAAGATTTCAAATTCATGATATTATTATTAGATAATTGTATTCTCTGCTAATCACAGTACTAAGGTTTTTATTGTCTATACATTTTGATGTAATAAAAGAACAAATATAATGAAACACTGAAAGCATTTTGCTTTGAAATTCTTTCACTTATCTTTCAAAATGCACAAAACATGATAAAGGAATCAAAATGCTACCATTTTATGTTACTAAATGAAATAATGAAACAAAGAAACTGCAGAAAATAAATGTATTTCTTTCCGGTGTTGTCCATTATATGCCAATATGCACATTATCATGGCATAAGATGTAAGAAATAAAAAAACAGATAATTACATGTTTTGGTTTAAGTTCTGCTGTATAAGTATCAAGTATTCCAGAAGTTCTGCTAGTTTCTTTTTCTGTAAAATCAAGTACAATATGTATCTATCACATGCTATAGCATAATATATTCCGTTACCATAATATGGCAATGGAAACTGTCAGTTTTCCTTCTGAAACTAAAAAAATGTTTTGGGGGAATAAAATCTTATCTCATGTCTTAAAATGCTGAGCAGTTTTTCATGTTTCAGTAAATATTTCTCATGTTTTGAAATATACACATGCCTGTAAAATTCCAAAATGACATGATGGTCTTCTCATGTATCTGGCAGGTAGACATATCAGTTGCAGATGTGCTAGGTGATCTGCCTCAATGTACCCACTCCAGGGGAAACACAACTTTGACATCACTATTCCCTTATTATATAATATCTTCCAGGGATCTGGCAGTGATGAAAAATATATCATGTTTATACATTCATTTAGGTGAAATCTAGCATATACAAATTTGCTTGTATCCTGGAGGGGTGTGTGAATCAGATATGAATGTTCATATGGATTCATCATATTGACCCATTACAATGTCTGATGAATTGCTGTGGAAGCTCCATCTGTTCAATGGCTGGTGTGGGTCTTCCGGGCTGTGTGGCCGTGTTCTGGAAGTTTTGTTTCGTAACGTTTCGCCAGCACCTGTGACCGGCATCTTCAGAGTGCAGGAGCACAGACAGGAGCAGTTCTCTCTGTGCCCAGGGTGATGTGACCCTTTTGTGGGTATTTATAGAGATCTGAGGGGGGAAGGGGGATTGGGGGTGTGGGGGGTTGGGTTACTGAGTGGCTGCTTGTTTTGGTGTCAGAATCGGTGTGTATCTTCTGGGGATTAGGCAGGGTTTTTTCTTCTATTGAATTGTTAACGAGGGGCTGCTGGGGGTGATTAGCAAGTTCATTGTGTGAACTGTTCACATGTCCTGGTGGTTGAGCTGAGTTCCTTGACCTTTTGCAGGCTGTATTTTTCAGGATTGGTAGCCAGGTTTTGTTGATTTTTAGACTCTCCTCTTTTTTATTGAAACTGTGCTGGTGTTTGTGAATCTCAATGGCTTCCTGGTATAGCCTGGTATAGTGGCTGTTGGTGTTGTCCAGTATCTCTGTCCAGGATTTTGTGTCCAGTGTGCTTGAGAGCATGTTCAGCTATCACCCTGGGCACAGAGAGAACTGCTCCTGTCTGTGCTCCTGCACTCTGAAGATGCCAGTCACAGGTGCTGGCGAAACGTTACGAAACAAAACTTCCAGAACACGGCCACACAGCCCGGAAGACCCACACCAGCCATCGTATGCCGGCCGTGAAAGCCTTCGACAATCCATCTGTTCAATTCAGACATCCAAATCAATTCAGGGGGAATTTACAAATAGGTTGTGATCTATTTGGGGATGATTTAGACCACGAACATTTATGTGATCATGGTCAGAAAGCATCTGAATCAGTCTGAATCGATTTAAATAATCAAATATTCTTCACTCTATGCTTAGAAATACAACAGAAACTAATCCAAAATGCATTTAAGAGAGATGCCTGTAAAAGCTGGCACTTCTTTTTCCAATCAGAGGTCTAAAATAAACATTGATAATGAAAGGGCAAGTAAATGGCTTGTTATGACTTGATATGCATGTGAATACTGAGGAAAAAAATTACCATTCTGCTTGTCATGCACCTCTTAAAAGAGAGCTTTAGAAGCCCTTACAGTAAAAATGCAGTTTTATCTTAGATTAAAATGTAATGTATACATACATAGAACATATCTCTAGAACCTATCTATTCAGACTGCAAAGTTCAGATTAAAGGTCAAGGACTGGATGAGTGAAAGCAGAGAACAGAAGCTAAACCATATTAACCTACAGGCAGAAAATTATAATGCTTAGTTCTAGTTAACAGCTATCAAAGTTATATATCAACGTTACATACACTGGAAATCCCCTTGGATTTTTACCATTGTAATTTGGCAACCCGTAGCTGGCCCACAAACCAAGAGAGCTTAAGAATTCATTATTTAAAAATTGCTCGAAAGGACAGCAAAAACAGCTCTTTTTATTTTAAGAGTGGGCCGCTATAAGGAATAGAATAGAATAGAATAGAATAGAATAGAATAGAATAGAATAGAATAGAATAGAATATGAGAGGAATTATTTTAATTCCTCTCATATTCTATAGGAAATAGTTGTTACATCTTACTTCAGATGCCAAAGCCCTACTGATCCTTCTTTAACCAAAGTATCTTTTAACCTTCAGTTTTAACACACTGAACTATAATCCAGTAAGGAACCAGGGCATAATGCGTGTCTTTAAGAAACTCTAATACAGAAGGTCAGAATAATGTGAATTTAGCTGACTACCTGAATGGTACAAACAAATATACTCCATTACGAGTTTCCATATAATTTTCACATCAGATATTATGAGATTCATTTTCACCTTCTAAAGTAGCTAATTGCATGACTGGCAGCTCAGTTTCCCTAGGTCTTGGGCACAGTGGAAATTCTCAGTAAAACCATTTAACCAAGTATAGTGAAACTCACAGAAACACTTGCATTTTTTTTTAATTTACACCTTTCATTTATTTCGACATAAAAATCCAGAAAGGTTTAAATGCTGCTTGCCTACCAAGAATGAGTTTCTTTTTAAGACTGTGATCTTTATTCACATTTTTTTTAAAGGAGGGATTAGAACAATGCCATCGAGATCCATACAAAACTTTTAAGACAAATAGCAGTGTCTGTTATTTTGATCATTCTTTATTTTTCAATACAGAAATCCCCCTGCCTTACAAATTTAACCAGAAAAGGTGAAATAGGTGGTGGGAAAATCTGTACCTCATATGCCTTTGAGTGATCTTCACTAATGATCAAGTAAAAGTTGATTTTAGCACAAAGATGAGGCTAGCAGAATGCAGCTCATAAGGGACTAACTCAGTCCATGGGAAAAACTCTTCTCAGCAAAGTAATACATAAGCTTTTATACTACCATATTTATGCAACAAATTGCATTGTTTTTTTATTTAAAAGATTCTCAGGGGACTGCTAAGCTACATCAGATATTTATTTATATTTAAAGCAAGCTGCCATCAACCAGATATATATATATATTTAAAATATTTTTAATTTTACTTCTAGTACTTTTATATAAAATAGAAATCTTTTTGAGAAGGTGGACAGAGTTTCTTCCAACATAGAAGTACAAGATCATTCTTCATAAAATCATACTAAATGGTTATACATACATTTCATGTTTAAACAGTGATGTTTTAAAATAAAGTTGATCCTGTAAATATAATGCTTGACTATCTTTTATACTTCTCCAACAGTGTCCTTAAATAAAATGCCTAATGTACAACTACATTAGTAATGTTATGATAGATATAGAGCATTGTAAAATGCAACATTCTGTACCTAATACAGATGACCTTACTGCTACAAAGTTTTGTATGGTTTTATAGTTAATTCTAATCAAATTCAGTTCAGTAATTTCCTTATCTGACTTGTAAAGAAGAAAATACAATTTTTAGTGGGTTTTTATTCCAAATGTGCTGCATCTACCTTCCCAGCAGAATTGAGAGAATAAAAGATTAGCAAATAAAATGGTGATTCAAGATGCCACTCTTATTATTTCCCAACTATTTCATCCCTTGCTACCTTCTTTACTTTCAACAATTGTAAGACCATACTTGGCAACTGGATCTCCAATTAAGAAGTATCCAGTTGCAGGGCAATCTGTAAATTTTCTTTACCAAAGGGAGGAAAAATTGAACTACAAATGTTAACATTAAAGTCTGATTAATACACAATTATAAATTGTTCACAAACTTTCAGTTGGATGTTCTAAGATGTCAAACACTTGCAAAACACCGAGAGATACAAATGCACTCCATTTTTAATTGTAACACATGAAATTTATCTTTTCACTCAACATTCTTCAAGCAGTTTTCTGTTTCCTTGGTTTGCTGTTATATAATTCAAAGTTTGGACTGATTTTTTAAATACTATAATTCTGTCTTCTTTCCTAATATATCATCCTAATTATTTACAGATTTTAATTTTAATTGATTAATTGCTGATTTGATTCTTGATCTTACAATTCATCTTATACTATGTGATAATGCTGTCTCATTACTTGTATAACAGTAATGAGAAAGCAGCCAACATAAGCATCTTGGTTAAGCAATTCCATTCAATCATCCTATTAAAATTTTTGAATTAAACAATAACTGGTTGATATAACTGAATGGCATTCCCATTTGAATTGTTGCCCATTCATTGGGATATGTTTATGATAGCCAAAGAATGTGACTGTATACTCTATGTTGCTTTATCCATAAATAATAATGGCACATTTTCTAATTCCTCAACTGCTTTGTGTTAAGGAAGTAGTCCAAATGTCTAGCATGTGTTCCACACCACATGAGAACAATTTACAATGTTTTCGTGGATCTTAGTAATTCCAGACATTTTATGCATTTGTTAATCACACTATCTAGTAAATTATATAGGTTTATATCTAATGCCAGAGGAATATAATTCCAGTCATGCAACACAATAGCCTTTGTTTTCCTTCCATATATACCATCTTGCATTTCTTCTCAAGTCTTCCAACTTACTTGGAGATATACGGAGGGAAAAGGATCCATGCCACTGATGAATGCCACTGAGTGTAAAAATGCCTCTGGATATAATACAACCTACAGACTGTGATGTCAAAAGGTTATTGTAGTTTATGTTTGTTATAATAGATATTGAAAATGTAAATTTTAAAATAGAAAGAAAACAGAAGATATTTTATCCACATTTCAAAAAGTAAATGCTTAAAAAGGGTATACTACAAATAAAACAAAACATATTCATGGTCACTAGTATTGAAGATGTCTTATAACATGAAACCCTTTCTCATAAAATACAGTAATGTAAACTAGTAGTGTTCCAGCAGTTCTCCTGCATAAATATCTATGTGTTAGAAAAAGTACTTTTAAATGTTCATATTAATCAAAAATCATGTCTAAAAATGACCTACATTAGAGAAAACTGCTTGGGTACTTTCTCTCTTTCTTGCAATTAATTAAAATTAATTTAAGGCTGGAAAAACAAGAAATATAGTGAAACTGATATTATTTGTCAATCTGTGGACTACCAATTCATCCATATGAATAATAGCACTTACATTAATCATGTTTCAAAATCCCACTTTTATTGAATTTTAATCTTGATATAATATATTTCTGCCAATCTACTACTAATACATTATTCAAGAGCAACATCAGCCTTAAGCACAGTAACAAAGATTGCAGGATTACAAATAAAATATAGTTTAAAAACAGTAGCTAAAATCTGTAAGCTGATAATTTTTGAAATTATCTCCAAATATAGTTGCAAGCTGAAACAGGGAATGAACTGTTTAACAGGATAAAATATCACTTTTCATCTAGATTACTGTAACACACTCTTTGAATTCAGAAGCTTCAGGTGATACAAAATGCAGTGTCCACATTACTAATCAGTGAGACCTGTTACGTTGTTATTTCATGTATTCTTTGGTTGCTACACTGATTGCTAATAAGCTTTTGACCTTGAACTCCCTATATGGCTCTCTTCTTCTGATGGAACATGTCTAGTCTGTGTGTGCATGTATGGCCTTTCTGAACATACAGAAACATGGCCCCAGAGGCAGCCTTTCTCTGTGGTGGCTCCCCATGCTTTGGAATTCCACTTCACACCCTCCTATTAGCTTCCCACAAGTTAATTAAAACAGTGTTATTTAAATGGGCATTTAGGGTTTAGATGGATAGCTGAGTATATGAGCTACCACTGCATTATACTATTTTTGTTACTATGGTTTTTAATCCTTAGTTTTGCAATGCTGAAAACCACATGGAGTCTGGCCTAGGAGGGAGGTACAAGAGTGACTTAATCCTCTGAAGAAATGTAAGGACAAAACAAAAGTCACTAAACTAATTTTCCAAATAACAAAAATTAAAAAAAAATTATTTGGGCACAGCTTCTTTTAAGTTCCCATATTCTTCTGTAATTAATCAAAAGTAAACTGACTGAAATATATATTTTCCTAATTTTAAATTCCCATTATTTCTGTGTCCCTCCTGCTTTTTCCTCACTAATCCACATGTACCTAAAACATAAATAATAAAAACCTGCCTGTTTATGAGCAAGTGAATACTCTTTCACATTAATTCAAAGTCCATAAACCAAGAAACTGGACGCTAAGGCTAATGCTTATCTGTTCTATGGTCACTAATAATGTTGTGCAATGTCCAAGCAAACACAATTTATGGCATTGCACAATATCAGTATTGATAATGCAAGCATGTGTGTTAAGGCATCAGCAGCCCTCAATTCCATTTTGCTTGCTTTGTGGAGACTGGGATGATATAAGCATTTATCTATAAACCAGCCTATTAAGTTGCTCATTGAATGGGGCAGTTGTTGTCATCATCACCAACACCAACACCAACACCTTCACCACACCATCATCACCACTAGCATCATCAATCCTAAGTTCTCAACCATCTGCACCCCATCACTTTTCATCTCTTTTTTTGTAATGGATATTTGTCCTGTTCTCAGTGATGATCAAACACTCTCGGTATAGAACATTCTTCCAGTTTTATTCTTTCAATCTGTTTGCTGTCTGTATATTTGTCTACTTTATTTTTTGTCCCTCTTTCTTCATCTCTTGAAATGGCTTGCTACTCAATGGTGTAAAGGAGCAATTTGAGATGATGGCACCTGAATTGCTCTTGGCATCCTATCCCAACATACATTTTATTTCTGCCTCATGTCTCATCAGCACACATTTTTTATGACAAAATGTCAGTGTGAGGTTTCTACTACTTCATAACATATTCCCAGAAAGAAACAAAAGTATTTGAAATGGTATTTCTGTTTTTATAAAGACAACAGAAGGGCAGCAATACTCTTCATATTATCATCGTTATCATTATCACCACCACCACCACCACCACCACAGAGTTTTTTATTCTTTTGCTTCAACTCCCTCTTCTGAAAAGCAGCACAGGGCCAACCTGTATTTGTTTCTTCTTTTTTTTTCTAGTTATGGAAATAAAGTGCAGGAGTGTTTGAGCTGCCTTTCTGATTTCAGCAAAGTGGAATGAAGCCCTGATTCTTTTGCTTCTCCACTTGAGCATTCCATAAAACTCATATTGGCAACCTTTAGATGGCTGAAGGCCATTAACACTTAACATTTAACATTTTTGAGATGTTCCTAAACCTTATTAGGTAGGGCAATGATGAAATTGCAAAATGTGCACGATCCCACATCACACATGGAATATGAGATGTTCAGATTTTTTTGTAGAATATGGGCATGAATATTATGTCTATTTTAGAACATACAAAACACCTTTCAAGTATTTCCCACCAAAACTACATGAAGGAGGAAAATGACACCATCATTTTTTAGTAATCATGATCAGAGAGAATTTCAAAGCCACAAAAAGGGTATGTGGGCCTGCATGTGGTCTGGAGACACTGGCTGCCCACCTAGCCATAAAAGGTCATATTTATGAGACATTTTCATTTCTTGAGTGTTCACATTCCCTAACTATATAAATAAGCAATACATACAGAATAATCATGGTAGACTCCCCCTTCCCCCCAATACTGGCAACATTCTAGGTTCATAATGAAACTGAGCTTATACAATATAGAATGGTCAGCACCTGCTGCTTTAATGTTTAATAGTCACCAATTTAATATTCTTTATAGTGCTAGTTATAACTTCACTAAATGAAGTTTTGCTTTAATCAATTAGCCTGAATGAAGTATATTGTTAATTTTCACTAATAAAGAAAAACAATAATACATTAGTTTATTGAAAATTTGGATTAATATTATTACTTAGTCAATGTTGGCACTGTTTAGCTTACTGTACTAGTGGAAATTCTTAATAAATCAGTTTCAATGTGGCATGTTTCTAAGCCTCATCGACAGAAATCCTTATCACTTTTCATATGATTAACCAGTAGAATTCTGAGCCTCATAATGGGAGAAATTCTTTGGGGAGGCAACTAAAGGACCCCCTCATATTTGTGAGTGTGTGTTGATCACTTTGTTCTTGTCTGCTTGCTCTGTCTAGACACTAAGCATTAGACAAACTACACGTTATCTGACTGAACAGCTTTCAACTGCAAGAAAAATATAGCTGTTAACTTCATATGACCTATGCAATAAGCTAAATTCACTGCATATGTCTCTCAGCTCATACTCTTCCAAATATATGAATAACACTTTAACTAAAGTAATTCAAACTCATATAAAAGACCATACTCCTCAAAGTTTGTGCAATACTATTCAGCTCCATTAGTAAATGCCCTGCTTACCAGGCATTTTAGCTAGGAATTGCTAGCCTGCAAAAGTTTGATAAAATCTAAAAATGAAGCTTCTAAAACTGACCGGAATGCTAACTTTACCTAGACTTTGGGCTAGATAGAGCTGTTTATATAATTTACTACTGAGATCAGACATTGAGGATTAGAATCCATTAGAATCTAATCAGGCAAATTTTAATCAATATAGGATTAATTACCAATGATCAATACTCAGGAGCCATGAGTGTGGTTCAGAATACCCTAAACATATTAAATTTCATGTTAGCAAAATGGCCCAGAACAACATGTTTAAGTATTACCTTATCCATACATCTTCCTTTTTACCAAGATAGTCATACCTGTACAATATTTCTATATTTTTATACTTTCCTTCTACACCTTGTTCTGCTCTTCCTGCAAATGTGGTGCCCTGCAACACCTGTTTCCATATGAGTAGAAATCCAATGAGAGAATTGCTACTTAAGTCAGGATGTTCAGCTGCCCTACATTGCAGGGAACATACTGTTGAACTGAGCTAGTGTGCCAATCTCATCATAAAGAAAGGTAAAACTAACCAGGAAAATTAGTTAACTGTGGCCAGATGTGGCCAAGGTTAGGGTCTTACTTATGTCCCAAGAAATCAGGCTTTCATGTTGACAACAAACTAGGAGAAGCCAACACTAGGATCAGACATTATAATAAACAACTATTTCTTCATTAGTTTATTTGCTTGCTCAAAGAGGAAGATTAATCAAATACACTTGCATGCTTCATATTCATAGGACAATATGACAAGTGGACTTCCAGGACAGTAATGGTGGACTGAAGATGGCTCTGCTTTTGTGGAACTGACGATTGTGGTGAAAAGAGGAGCCATGAATGGATTGGCTCCTCGGAAACCCTCTCCAGACTGAGGAGAGGACAAGGATCGCCCCCAAGTTTGCTCCATACAGAATCTCCCTGTGAAGAGATCATAAAATAGCAATCTCCAGTGGGTCTGGGAGTTCTGGGAGCCTGGGGGAAAACATCATGCCTAAGCCACAGTTTGGTGCCTTTCAAAAAGACACTGGGTTTGCCTACTTCCTCTCTTAATTACTTTAGGAAGCTGCTTTTTACTGATTTCTTAGAAGAACCTTCTGAAGGGCAAGTTTTATTACGCCGGGAGAATCTCCTTCAACCCTGGATGAAAGAAGCTCTATGTAAGTATAAGGATTAAAAATAAAATATTTACTTTTTGGAAACAGCAAAAGGGAGACTAGAATGTGGATTTTGGAAAATTAAGGGGCTAGATGGACTTGAAAGAATACAGGTAGTCCTTGCTTAACGACTGTTTGTTTAACAATGGTTTGAAATTACAACAGCCTCAGAAAGGGTGCTTTATGGCCTGTAAAGCACTTCCAGCTGTCATAAAACATTGTGCCCCCCCCCATGGACACTTGGCCACATTTCAGGTGCTTGGCAACCGGCTCAGATTTACAACCAGTTGCCAAGTGCCCCATGATCATGTGATTGTCATTTGTAATCTTCTCTGCCAGCTTCCCATTGGAAGATGGCAGGGAAGGTTGCAAGTGGAGGAGACACAGTGTGAAGGAACAGACCTCAAATCTTCAGGATTTGAGCTCTGTAACTGCCCAGTGCTGGGAGATTTCCCCTCCCCTTTCAGCGCCAGGCAGTTACAGAGCTCAAATCCTGAAGATTTGAGGTCCGTTCCTTCACACTGTTGGGAGGTTTCCCCTCCTCTTTTAGTACTGGGCAGTCAGGGACCTCGACTCTTTAGGTACTCCTTTCACCGCTGAGAGAGAGGAGGGGAAAGAGGATGGAGCAAAAGAAAGAGGACGGAGCAGAAGAGTGACAGCTTTTTCACTCCGTCCTCTTTCTTTCATCCATCTACTTTCTCCTCCCCTCTCTCAATGGTGTAGGGGAAAGGGGATGGAGTGAAAGAGCTTGTCTGCTGAAGTCATGTGGGTATCTTGCTTAATGACTGCTTCGCTCAATGACTGAGATTCCAGTCCCAATTGTGGTTATTAGGCAAGGATTACCTGCGTTTCCTGTGGGGCATTTAGAAGTTTTGTTGACTGGAAAATAAACAGATAAGAGGGGACTTGAAAGTTGTCTAGAGGGAACCAGACAGAGCAAATCATTACAGTTAAAGGAGAAGAGAGCCATTAATACAATGGAGCAATATTATTTGACTGTAGAAGAAATTAAGGCTGTTTGGGAACAAGGTACTCAGAAATTACTTACAAGATTGTCTTGATACTATAACAGAGGATATAGAAGAACAACAGATTTTATTGGACAAAACAGACTGAGGCTGATTTGAACGTGGATTTGGAGTTTAAAAAACTGCTGGATTATAAAAGTGATATGGAAAAAGATGCTGTGGATTTTAAAATGGATTTTAAAATGCCAGAGTATAAGAGTGATATGGAAAAAGATGCCAAAATGGATTTACAAATGAGACCAACTGATGTTATAATAACTGGAGGGGACATTCAAATAATAAATCAGAAGAGTGACTTGGAAAGCTTTCTAATTTTGGATTTACAAAAGGAATGTGTTAAGCCAAAGAGAGGAGACAAAGAGAAACTACTTAAGTTGTTCCTGAAAGGAGACAAAGAGAAAATGGTAAAAAACCAACTTGTGGGACACTATTTGATAGGATTAATGATCCAGCTTTTTAAAAGTAAATAGGAGGTTTACGAAGTGAACTTATTTGACTATGGTTAAAATATATGTTGTGGTTTCTGGTAGCTATCAATGGGATTTCTTTTTGACCAGGATTGAATGATGAGGTTTTAAGGAACTGTTTATAAGTGGGGAGAGATTTCTTTTGCTTTACTTCTTAGAGAAAGTGATAAGCTGGATTACAAAATGGATTTTTTTGATTAAGGTTAAAATATATATGTTATTATTTTGGGTAGCTCTTAATAGGCTTTTGCTGATTAGTATTGAATGATGAGTATTTATACTTTGATTATTGATGAGTTATGGGATGAAGAGATCTTTTTTTCTTTTAGTTGAAATAACAGAGAATGTATTAAGTTACTGAAATTGTTTATAATTGATCAGAGGGGTGGTAGTCATCTTTTATATATTCTCTTTTTCTTTTCTTTCTTTTCTTTTTTCTATCTCTTTGCACTTCTTTACTTTTTATATTTCCTTTAGTTTGTATTACACTTTTATCTATACTTGTAAATTCAAATAATTAAAAAAAGAAAAGAAAACGAAAATAGGACAAGCTAGGCAACCTTATGTGTCACTACGAGTAACCAAATCTGATATGTTACCAAAGAGCAATTATGGAGTTTACAACCAAGACCTAACTAGGACCCAAGTCTCTGTTAAATGAATATTAAAAATGGCTACATATTGTTACTATATGGCATACCTGATAAAATCCAGATCATTAGGAAGAATATTTAATTTGGAAGAGATTTTCATTTAGGGAAAATTTAATAATATAATAATTAACAATCGGGTTTGTATAACTCAATCAAAGGGGGAAAAGATAGACACCTTCTTCTCTTCTGTTCCTTTCTTAATCAGATCATTGTTGCATGCCTACTGACCTGTCCTCTGGTATTGTGGTGCTACCTCTGAATGCCATGACAGTTCATCACAATACAGTTATTATTCATAATTTAATAATGGGAAGAAAGGGCAACTTGACTTACTCAGGTATAAAGTGCAGCAGCAGCACTGAATAAAAAGCACTGTACTGGTTAAACATTCTCATTTTTTATTTTATTTAATTCTTTCTTCCTCATTAGAAAAAGTCTGGAGAAATGCTGCCTGCTCTTGAACAATTAGGAAAAAACAAACAAACAAATAAATTAGGGTCAGCTATGTAAGTCACCTGAGCTGAGCTAAACTGAGCTGAGGTTCATGAGATGGGAACCAGCAACTTCTAAGCTAGAAATGGTTCCTATGTAGACATATATAGCCACCAAGGCCACCAAGCACCCTGGCAAATATCTATTAATTTGGAGAGGCAGGAGCAATTAGCATACATTTTTAATATATACATAAATACACAGACTCCCCACACACGTCTAGCTTCTTTGCATTGCAGTGGGCAGTCAAATGTTGTGTGTAAGGCTTCGTTCTTGCCTGTAGTAAAGCTAGCTGACTCATGTCTTGGAATCATTTGCCAAATTAAGTTGAGAAGTTGAACTAAATGTCTGGAAACTATGATTTATTGCCTGTCCCAGGTATAATGCCTGACAGAAATAGACAGCTGAGTTATGCCTTTTTTGTCTATGTGAAGGCATGTTTTATCATTTCTGAAGGAGCTGTACTGAGTGCACAATTGCTACCAAGTTCAATTAAGATGCTGGTGCTTACCTTATAAGGCCACAAAAACTTGGGAACCAACTAGTGGAATGCCATCTAGTTACCTATTTTTTAAAAAGAGGGAGCGTTCTATAAAAAGGAAACTATTTTTATTTGTAATTTATTTAAAAATTAAATATTAAATGATTGCCAAAACTAAAAGAAATAATCCTCCATTTTTCTAAAAGGTGGAGAAATTATTTTAAACCAAGGGTCACCAAACTAATCAGCTCATCAGCCCCTTCATTAAGTTTCAGATTGTTCAGACCCCCAAATATTCATTATAGGAAAATAATTTAATAAATATTACTTTAACAGTTCCTCAAACAACAACAACAACAACACACTTACCATCAACAGGGGAAAAATAGTGAAAACTGAAGAAATCAAGATGCCCTATGGATTTAACATCAAGAGTCTGGATAAAGAGTCTACAATATCTGGGCATTTTTCAAGCTGACATCAAGCACACTGAAGTCAAGAAGAAGGTTAATAGTCAATACATCATGAGAGTGAAGGAGATCTTAAAGTCCAAACTTAGTGGAAGAAATACCATCAAGGCAATTAACACCTGGGCAATTCCAGTCATTAGATACACAACTAGAATAGTGGACTGGACTCTAGCAGAACTAGAAGCCCTGGATAGGAGGGCCGGAAAAATAATGACAATGAATCATGTCCTTCATCCATGCAGTGATGCTGACAGACTCTACTTACCAAGGAGCATAGGTGGGTGTGGAATGTTGCAAGTATACCAGACAGCTGAAGAAGAAAATGGTCATTAGAAGAATATCTGAAGGACAGTGAAGAAGATGCACTGAAGCTAGTACACCATCAAGGCTTACTGAATACTGAAGAGACCAAATTGGCCTACAAGAAAGACCAAATGAATTACAGAAAAGACACATGACAAGGCGAAGTATTACATGGCCAGTACACAAAAAAACTAGCAGGCAAATCAGAAAACAACAAGACCTGGCTAAAAGTAGGAAAGTTGAAGAAAGAAACAGAGAGGCTAATTCTGGCTGCACAAGACCAAGCCTTAAGAACAAAAGCATACACAGCAACAGATAGCAAATGCCACCTCTGCAAAGGAGCTGAAGAAATAATGGACCACCTAGTTAGCTGCTGCAAGAAGATCACACAGACTGACTACAAACAATGGTATAACAAAGTAGCAACAATGGTGCACTGGAATATCTGCAAGAAATACCATTTGCCTTCAAGCAAGAACTGGTAGGACCACAAAATAAAGTAATAGAAAATGAAGAAGCTAAAGTGCACTGGGGCTTTAGAATTTAGACAAGCATCTGCCACATAACACCCCAGACTTAAGAATTGTTGATAAGAAAGACAAAAAAGTCTGGATAGTGGACACTGCAATACCTGGAGACAGCAGAATAGAAGAGAAAGAACTGTAGAAAATCACAAAATACAAAGACCTGCAAATAGAAGTAGAATGACTGTGGCAAAAGAAAGCAAAGATAGCACCAATAGTAATAGGCACCTTGGGTGCTATCCCAAACGATCTGGAGCACCACTTGAACACCACTGGCACTGAGAAAATCACCATCAGTCAATTGCAAAAGGCAGCTTTACCTGGAACAGCTTATATCCTGCGACAATACCTTTAATACCATCAAAGAACAACAATTGCTTCTCCCAGTTGGAAAGCACTAAATAGGTGGACAAAAATGCCAAATCCAGTCTAAACATCTGGCTGACTGTGCGACCAACAACAACGACAGCAACAACATTGACCCTTGGGGGTCGATACTGACCACTTTGGGGAACCCTGTTCTAACAAAATTTGATCTTCTTGCCTGCAAAAAACAACTCAGATCCTATTTTCTTTCAATCCTTTCCTCTCAGGCTATTCTGCTTGCTCCCCAAGCAGAGATGAGGAAGACCATAGTAGTGATTCTGTGATGGAATGGACTTATGAAGGCCATGCTCAGGGAGATAAGCGTATTCTTAGCCCCCAACAAGAGCATGGGAAGTTCAAGAAAATGAGGCTGGCACCTCCCTAAGGAATTCATGGTGTTGTAGCTGGCTGGCTTGGGAACTTGGGTTCAGTCTGGTGAGATTCTGTTTTGAGGTGGAAGCTAATAAACGCAAAAGAACTATATTTGCTCTCGTGGAGTTCTTTGGGCTGAACCTGACAGATTCAGTGTCACCCACCCATTACCACAAAGCAGAAAGAAAACCACCACTTTGTATGTTAGGAGATTAACAAGGTAATGGGCCACTGAAATGTCCCAAAGAGGTCTCTTAGTGTACATATTTCTCTGTGCTTCTGAATGGGATGGCACATGCTGCTGCTTTGGATCTTAGCACATTCTCTCAGTTGCCCTGTTCCTCAGCCTACTTTTTCTCAGCCCAGAAAACAGTCCAATTAAAAGATAGAGATGTCTGGAAAAACAAAAGCAAAAACAAAAACAAAAAAAAGCCAAACATGCTTCTCATCAGAGAATTAAGACAGAATGTAACAAAATGCAATTCCGAATAAGTGTACAAAGAATTACATTTCGTCATGCAGCTTCAAGCCATTCTAGAAATTCCTGAATCAGTCTATCACAAAATGTAGAATTCCAAATGAAATGAAATACCTCCCTTCCCTTCCCAAACAGTTTATTCTTATACTTTCCCATCTTTATCAACTTTCTTAACCTCTTTTTCCCAAATGTCTTTCTTTGTCTTCTGACTGGATACTGACTTGGAGTTTTTTTAACAGATATGGGCCAGAATCCAAAACACTGTGTAACTAATTTCTGCATGCCTGTGGGGGCGTTTCCCTTGGACATGTCTAAATTGCTCTCTGGATCTCAGCCATGGTATTTTAATAAACACACAAGAAAGCAGAGGGATATCTACAGCCAAAATAGCCAATATACAGACTAAAGATACAATCCATTTGGAAGGCTTCCTATGGAAGGTTTATTGGGATAAAGAGAACTGCACACAACACAGGTTGTACATAAGATATTAACAGTAGACTGTGCCACAAAGAAAACACACCTTTCAGTTAATACAGTTATTATAAGCTCAAAGTAGGATGAATCAATAAACATCCAGACATTTTAAAGAATTTATTCTGTGAAACAAATACCTGTGATTCAGCATAGTCTAGGTTTATCATATTGTATGCTTCCCAAGTCACTAAATTAATTAATCTTATATTAAGTGATGCAGCCTGCAGCTCTTAACTGAGAAAAACAGTTCAAGGCCTTCAAATTATACTGTTCTTCTGACCCAGTTTGCACCTTCTATTAATAATCAGCATACAATTGCAAGGAATGTATTCAACAAACCATTAGCTGTAGAAATAGAGATTTTGGAGTTCTTCAAATGTAATTATATTTCACTTATATTAGGGTTAATGCATAAATGCCAGTTCTTTCAAAATGAATCATAAATCATAGCAATGTACTCAACACAATCTTTCTTCCTCCCACCTCCACTTTCTGTCTCCAAGGTGGCTGGGCTTCCACGCTCATTGTTTCTCCCTAGTGAGCTTCACTCACAACAGTTCCACTGACAGTCAGCTAGGCTGAAGATACTGGCAGAAAACATGAAAGTAAATACACTCATGTATTAAAGGAAATATTAAGAGACCCTGGCTGTACATTGTGCTTCTACTGCAAGGAACTTTGTTTCATCTCCTTTATGAGAAATAATGTTCTGTAACATTTTAAACACCACTATAAAACACCCTTTAGAAAAACCAGCCCTTGTATCTTTATGGAACTGTTGCCTGAAACCCTAAATTATTAGCTTTAGGGAGATGCTTTAGGCTACATCCAGAAAGAGTGGTAACCCCACAAAGAGGAATGTTTCCAACAAGGGAACCTCAGTGAAAAACTTTGCCGTGTGGGTGCTTTTATGAAGCAATACCCAGTGTGTTATTAAAATATTGCAGGTAGGCAAAGTTGGTGTAATTTCTCTAATGCTCTTTTATATTTATGCTTCCTTAGGTTTCATGCCATTTATTAAGTTTGCAGCCTTGCCTGCAGCAAAAGGATAAACAAAAGCAGATGTGAGGCTCTTCTGTTTAAAGGGCCTGCCAACCTCCCGCAATGCATATAACCAGCTGGGAAAGACTGATTACCATCATTTCAACATTTGCTGTTCAACCCATTCTCTCTCCTTCTAATAAGCACTGAATTGCAAGCCATGTTCAAAGAGCTGTATCCCATTAACCACAGCATCGAGCAGAACCTCTAAGATTCTGCTGGACCTCTAAGACAGGTCCACTTCTTGCATCACACAACTGGAACAGATATAAGATCTTTGGTTTAGCTTTTTGTACCAGCGCAAATAATGCCATATTAAAATGATTTAGTATAGTTAGGCTGAAAAAATATAGAACCAGCCTCTAACCATTACAATCAGACTTTCTCCTGCCATGTAAAATGTGTTTCTTCTTACCTTCTTGCTATGCTACCATACACCTTCTAAAAATCTATTCCTAAGGGTAGCAAGATCAGTCAGGTCAACACAGGATCTGCTATGGAGATGCAGAATAAATCAGCATACATGATTCCTTTGGTTATGCTTGTTGGGAATTATGGTAATTATATAACAATTTATTATCAGTGATCAAAACTGAACATAATTCCATATGGCAGTTGAAGTTCTACACATCTATAGGACATCAAACTAGAGGCAGCTGCTTCCACCTGATCCACTTCTGCCAGAAAGCAAGATAATTATTATTATAATTACTATTATACAAAGTTATGCAAAGTAACACTTTACTTGTTAGTATCATGTGTGGACTTAGTATCAATTTTATTGTTTTTTTAAACTGGATTTTTAACTTTTTATCTTCTGGTTTTGTTTTTCAGGGAGGGAGGGAAGAAGGAAGGATTTCTGATGCTCCCTGCTAGGTTTCTACAAGCAAAGTCAATGGGGAAGGGAGCTGGTAGCAAGTCATAAGGTTCTCACACTCCCACTGTTTTTTTGCCCTTGGTCATTCTGTTTCTCTGATGAGGTAAGGAAATACCTCTGAAATGATGAGCCAGTGGGTCACAGGTTGTCTAGTCTTTTTTAATTGGAACTTGCCAAAGCCAGAAGAATTTCAGTGCAGATACTGTGCATGTGCAGGAGCATCTTCCAGGTTTTGCAATGCCAGAGGATGCTGAGAAGGGCTGTAGAGCAAGGCAAAGTCAAGCAACACTCTTGCCTCTCTTCTTAGCAGTAAGGAGGCCATGTTGGTTGTTGCTGAAGCCACTCGGAAGGGGTACTTCATACAAAGCTCTTCATTCAAGTGAAGTAATCCTTGGAAGATCTGCATCTTCCTATAGTACATCAACAAGGTTTCAGCACCACTGAACACTTTTATATTGGTTGGATTTCTGCTCATGGATAGCCATTTTTCCCATGTAAAATCCTGCTTTTTAAAAACTTGTGGCAGAGGTTTTTTTGCTATGGGATCATTTTAACAAGTATTATGTGGGTTACTTTTTCAAATAAAAAACGAAACAGTAGTTTTCATTACAGCAGGTTTGTTACGAGGGTATCATGTACATTCTATCCTGCCCTCTTAGTCTATGGAAAATAAATACCCTGGGGAGCAGAAAAGGCAGCAATCTTGCCTTTATCTGGTACCACATTAATTCATTGGTTATCTAATTATTTATTTTATTTATTATATTTATATCCATCATTCCTCCAAGAACACTTCTTTTCCATTGTAACAGCCCTGTGGTGTAGACTGAACCATGAAACATTCACTTGCCCAAAATCACCCAGTGAGTTTTCATGGCAGAGGGTAAATTTGAACCTTAGTCTCCTAGATACTGCTCCAACTCTGTAACCACTACATCACCTTAATTCTGTGTTGAAGATAGTAATTCAGGTATTTGCAATCCTCGTATATCCAGAGGGCATCAAATAAGGAAAGGCTGGGCTGAAATAATGGATTGAGTTATAATGAGCTATTGAGTATTACATCTTCTGTGTGTATCAGTCACTTAATTAGAATATCCCAAAGCGAATAGTTGCTGTTGGTTTTTTTAATCAACAGTTTTTCAACTGAAGTTTCTTCACAATATCTACTTATTAAAATGCCTATTGGAAATGTTAAAAATGATATGAAACAGAAAAAAACAATATTATCTTAACTGCAGTGTCACTAGATAGCTTAGTTATAGCAACGAACTGGAATTCCCTGTATCATGAGAAGACCAGATTGCAAATTATAAAGTTTCAGAGAGAATCAATAACTGTCAAGAGTGAGAAGAAAGTGACCATTAAATTCATTCAACTTTCATCTGCAACAAATAGAAGAGAAAAATGGATAATTAAACCTTTGGTTTTTATAGGATACTTGTTGAACTCAGCTAGCAACACCAGCAATAGGATGTCTAGCTCAGTTCAGAAGAGGAAGAAGCAGCAGCAGAGATCAAGGTCACAGAAACAATGGCTGGACAAACTTCTGCCAATTCAGGCCACGGAATACAACTTGAACCAGCACTTCTTCAATCCTCCTTGGTGGAGTCTGACTTGTGGTTCTAAAACCTGACCCCCAAGACAGTAACAGGACCATTGTATGTGGGAAAAGAGCAAGCTGAACACCACATAAATTACAAGGGTAGGTCCTTGGGCACAACAGGTTCCAACTCTGGGTTATTTAAATGCCAGCTGAGCTGCTGTGGGCTCAATTAGCACCCAGGAACAAATGGTGAGAAACAACATTTGCAATCTACCACGCTTGGCTACTCACTTGCTTATTCCTTGTGGTGGACTGATTACTGTGCTGTAGACTGGGATTGCTCAGCTACCTCTCCTTGCCTTCCCCAGAACAAAACCCATACATAGTTATGGAAGTAAGTTTCATGGGCCCATTTTCTGAATCAAAGTCTATGTAGTTTATAGGGAATGCCTTATAAATTACTGAAGTCTCCTTATAAACTAGTAAACTCTCCTCTGAGTTAAGCTCCACTGCTGGTGAATTTATGGACACCTCCATACATGAGGGTGGGGGATGGGGGCAACACTACTGAATATGTGTGATAATACCTTTTTTGGAATCTTTTTTCCCCCGTTTTATTTTTCTCATTTCCCAGTCTAACATACACATATACTTCTGAAATACTAAGCAGACTCCAGACCCCTTGGCTTATAAGCCCAGACAAAGCTGACTGGTGCATTTTTATGGTGAAAAAAAAAGAAAAGCAGAGATAGAACTGAGCAAAAGTCTTTTCTTCAATCAGCTGAATGCAAATATACAAACATTTTTGGATAAATGTCATTTTAGAGAATTCAGATTATATTAGCACCTTGGTTTTGATATTCAATATTTATCTTGGCTTGGAAAAATCAAACAGTGGTCAGGCAAATTTACATGCCTTACTCTATGATATTATTTTGAACTGCTATAATAGTTCAAAGTTCATACACTTCCCTTCAGCTATTGACCCAGAACACTAAAGTATGTAATGTGATGATCTATCATTTTACTCTGTCATGTTTTCACAAGATATGAAAACAAAATCTGGCTTTCTCTCTTGCAAAATGCAAGCAGATAGCTTTCATCTTTAATATAGCCCCAATTAGCCATTATCAATCAGTTGTGTATGCAGGCAGGGCACTCTAAAGTACAACAAACCAACGAGTATTGTTTTATGTTTTGGCGTTTGTGTTGTAATTTTTCCAACAACCCTTTAAATGGGGTCAATAGTATTACTGACTTATCATGGATTTGAGGGCTGAATGCATGTCAGTGCACAAGCACATGTGCCTTCGTGTGCTATTTTTCCATATTGCCTCCGGACAGTTTATGGCAGTTTAACTATTCACACATTAGCCTGTATATTATGTAATAGGGATGTGCTCAAATATCCAGCAGAAACACAAAGATGAAGTGCATAAGATTCACATGGATTGCACAGTCTTGATAATGTAATATATGATATTTGTAAAATGGCACAAGATTTAATCTAATCTATAAACTGAGAGGGATTTTCTGGCAGAATCCAAACCTTACCATAAATCTGGAAAAATCATAAATAATTACTTTAACAATAGTTACAATTAGTTAAGTACAATTCAGTTTACTAAACACAATCAACAGTAGTGCAATTTCATTTAAAAAGTCCCATCATATGTTGATTAAGTGCCAAATGTTATTTAAAACATGTCTTAAGATCTCTGAGGTATAGGCTTGCCTTGCAACTTCCAGTAATTCTAAACACATTTACCTAAACTCTATTGCTTTTACAGTGTGTTTTCAAAGGAGACAGGCATATTTGAACTTAAGGGCCACATTTTGCTTTTGTTTGGCTTCCCTTGGGCTGCACTCCAAAAAGTAAATGGGGCCAAATAGACACAGCCTGAGGAAGGAAAAAAATATCATTTCATGTAATGACTCACATAAGCTATATGGAGTCCTTGCTATATATTTAGTGTTTCTGTCACAATAAGTGTTATGATTAGTTTACAATTTTTTGAGGAACTCTGGGAGACCATGTCCAAAACTTTCGGGGACTACCAAATGTAATTCCTTCATTACACCCCTGACATAAAGGGCTTTAACTTCTTTCTGCATACTTCGGAATGAACTCCTATAAATTTTGCAAGATGCATTTCTAAGTAAAAGTATATGGGAACAGGCATTTCCTTGGCTTCCTTTGAGTCATGTGGCTTTAGTGGGTTTTGCTAAATCCATATGGCAACGATATATAATACTCTGGAAAATATTTTTCATTTAATTCTTCTCTCAGTTCACACTGATTTGTGTTTGTGTGCTGTATTTTAAAATTAATTACTTAGAAAATGCTATCATCGTCGTATCTTCTATTTTGATGATTCAGCATGGAGAACTCATACCAGGAGCACTTTTACTAGGAACAAAGTGATCAGCTTTATAATGATAATGACTGTTTTGAAAGACATTTGTAACGAACCAAAATCCAAAATATTAAGCTTAAAAACCTGCAACTCATGAAAGAATTTATATACCTTACATGTGGTTGACATTTCAAGATAAAATATATCTCTGAGAGAGAATCTGTACCATCAGGTTGTAATGCTCCCTTAAGTAGTGATTTCCTGTCTGACAGGAAAAGGGAGCAGCATAGAATTTAGCTAGCTACAAAATGTTGAGTAACAGTTTAAAAAGGGAGGCAAGTCAGAGTGAATTAATAGGAATACACAGAATAAACAAAACCTAAAACAAAAATGCAAGAAAACTGAAAAAGAATACATAACTATTCAGTAAATGAAGCCTCTATCCTACCACAGGAATTTAAAACTTTTTGTCATAAACAGACAAACAAGCAAACTAGCTCCTGGTCCTGAAAAAGCCAAAAAGGGTAACTTCTAAAATAGGTTTTAGCTCTTTGCAAGGATGCTTCATATATTATGCCCTGAATAAATGACTTTTTTCCTCCTTTATTTTCCTCCCAACACACATTTTAAAAGATGCTGACAGAAGACTTGCAGTTTCATTTTTCCAAATGCATTCAGAAACAGCTGTTAAGTTATGGATTCTTGCCTGTTTCTGCGATGAAGACAGTGCAAGTATGGGCAGAAGACTACAAATCTTCTCTCCTTTACCCTTCAGGAACTCTTTATATTTTGACATAAAACATTTAAAGGGCCAAAATGCTATGAGGCAACAGGTTGCTTCTCAAATTTCAGCCTGTTTCAAAACTTTCTTGTCAGCACTAGAATGTCTTATAAATTAAACAGCAAACCCCCTACAGGCTTGATATTATCTTTCCAATGAATTATATGCATGCATGCATGCATGCATGCATACATACATGTTTCTCCATTCCTGATAGAAACATCACACTTTTTCCTCTCTAATATTCTGCTAAAAAACTACATGGATGGGAGTGGGGGAGCAGCAATCTTTCAAACATGTGGAACATTCAACTTGAATGTTAGACAAATATGTGGAGAACAGAGTGACCCTTTTCTTATCTTCCACTGACATGTTTAATCACTTCCAAACAGCAAACAGCTTTAAGCACCTCTATAGCATGGATGGACGGTAAACAGTTAACCTTCTAAAATCCACTTCTGACTATGAAAAATCAAGGAAACAATTGAGACATTGTCCAGTGAACAAGATTCCCAGGGATTGACATTTTTCTTTATGTCCCAATTTTCAGTCTGTCAATTTTCACAAACAATGGTAAAGACTGACTTGTACCTATGCAGTTCACCCAGAACTCAAAAGGCTTCACTTCATTTATTTTACTAAAGCAGCAATGCCTGTTTACTATTCCCACTACTCTAACTTCTCAATCGCCTTTACTTTTTGAACTATTGCCTACTAGCCTGGTGTTGCAAATCCTTTTTCCAAATGGCTGCCAAGAAAAGTAACAAAATATTTTTTAATACCAGAGACAGTAGGGCTTGCCAAGACTGGGGGCAGAAGGAACTCTGTGCTTTATTATTATTTATTTAATAGCACATAAATATTAAAAATAACAGTGGTCCCATTTAAAAAAAATCAAAAGAACATGAGGGGAAACTGTTGGAGAAAAACTAAAGTCATCCACTTTTTACTCTGAGGCAATGGAGAGCTACTGTCACATTTAGCTACATCAACTTTCTTAAAACTGGAGCAGCATTTTCAAGCTGTGGCTCACAATTCAAATGTTTTTCCATTTTGTGCCTACAGTTTTGCAAAAATATGCCTGATATGTCCTCACATTCTCACTGTAACTTCCTCCCCTTCTTCCCTCCCTCCATCAAGTATTTTAAAAACTTTCTCCTATTACTTTATCTCCGTGAAAAGCATGCATAGTGGTTACCAGCAGAATGTGCTTTAACTACATTACACCCTATGCTGCAGTGATGGAGCGCATGGCATATGGCATTATGAAAGGGGCTGCAGTTGAATAATGGCAGAAATGCAGTGCTGCTGGTTTACATCAAATCCTGTCATTCTTTTCACTGAGGTCTCTCTGTCCCTCTTTCTCTTTCCCTCCTAGCAGTGAAGTATAGCATGCACACACCAGCACTTGTGAGTTTTATGAAGGTTATCTTGAACATAGGTTTCTGTAAACTTTCACATCCTATGAGTAACTTCCCACTTTCACACATTCCATTAGATAACATTAACAGGAGAGATTTCACACATTATATTTTAATGACTGTGCAGTTACCTCCAACACTGCCCCTGTCACCCAATATAAAACATACTTTGATTATATTATTATTCCCCCACCAGAGGTCCTCCAGCTGCATGAGTATAATCTTATAATCCCCAGCTGCTACACTGCCAATACCATATGCAGTGCTATGGCAGAATGGAGTGGGTACTTTTTCTTCATTCTGCCAATGGCCTGCCTGTTTATTACCAATGACATTAGAGTCAACAATGTCATTAGGAAAAAGGTTCTTATTCTGCTCAGTAACTACTGAGTAAAATAGATTATTAAATTACTAATTCTGGAGAGGATTACTGTTGTTGTTGTATTGAAATTTATTACACCCAGCCACTCCCAAAGACTCTGTAGAATTTAGTCTCTGTATAAATACATTCTCATCTACAAGCTGCCTCTTCTGCATTTACAGCCTCAGAGTTAACCTTGAGACTGAAATCGGAAAGCTTGCAATCAGTTCAAATCTCTTGTCTAGATTCCGTAAATGAAATGACATTCAGAATACATGTCATTTTAAATGTCTCAATACCCTCTTCCTGTAAAAGAAAACACCACTTAACAGGCTTTAATACCACTGAACCATGGCTGTACACTTAATAGCCCTACAGCCTGTAACAAGATTCCTGAATCTGCAGTCAATAGACAAATACAAATCTATTGCATTCCGACTGCTGCTGTAAGAAAAAGAGAAAAGCCTATGAACTTTCTTCTGGGTGGCCTACTTAAATAATCCAAATCATGTGTCACAATTCATTATCACTGTGGCAATTAAGTGCAAGAACCAAAATGTTCGTCCCACAGAAGTAATTACAGATAACAACAGCATGGAAGTTTGAGAATCACACCATCAATGTGTAACCATGGACCTTCCTGCCTTAGAAGGTCAGGCTGCCTTTCTTTGTGTCTTTCAAGCTACTTATCAGTTTCTTATTGTTTCCAAAAGCATTTACTCCATGGGCAGTGTAAATTTTACATGAAGATTTTATCTCCTGTTTTTGCCAATTTATGTGAGATTATTTTTTCTTTTAAATTATTTGAAAACATGAACTTTTAATAGTTTAGACTAGCAAGTGTTTCTATCTTCCTTTCTTTTCATACTAAGAATGTGTTATTTTCCAGACATGCTGAAGTATAAATTATACAGAAATCTTGAATTCAAATCCCTAAAATACAAAATATTACACTTTATACATTCATATATTACTGTACTTCAAGTTTTAAGGTGTTAGTTTACTTTGTTCTATTAACATTAGCATGTTCCTCCACGCCTATCTGTTGTATTATATGTACATATGTACAGTTCATTATTCAAATGTTACTCTGGAACTGCTAAATTCCATCCTTTTCAGTGACTTCAGATTACTCTGGGCTTTAAATTTAGTAACAAGTTGTCTGCAGTTCTGTATCAGCCACCTAGTTAAGTCTGTTGCACTATTACTCAATATTTGATATGGAAAAAACACAGCCATGTGACATTATTACCGAAGAGTAAACAGTGCAGAACACAAGGCCTGAAAAATCAATTCCTTATCTCATGATTATATAGAAACTGTAAGAAAGCTCTGAATAATCCCTACTAACCACGTAACAATGGGGGTGCAGGAGTGGGGCAAGAGTAGAGAATTTGCACTGCATACAGATGCATTTTACTATTCCTCCAAACATTTTCCAAATCTTAAACCCTTTTCCCTCTGACATAAAAGCAAATACAATTAGGACAGTTTTCAAACGTGGTAAACTCGAGTTAACACACCTGGCTTATATTACTTATCTACAGAATTTCAGTCCCCTTCTGCAAGGCCCCATTTGAACACAGTAAGTAACAAAGGTGAAAAGGTAATCTGTTAATATGCTTTAAAAGGTGTGCCCGTGCGATCTGCAAAATATTTTAGTTAGAGCTTTTCATACAAGGACATGTAGACCAGGCTTTTTAAGCTGAGTAAGAAAGAAAATCTGTTTCTATTATATAATCAGGATTCACTGTACAAACTGATGAACAGCTAATCCATCAACACCCTAACTCAGTATTCCATATGTGCTTCACAGAGTTTGTCCCCCATATCCCAAAAGAAATAACAAATTCAAATATTTGAGAATTATATTTAAACATAAGTTCCTATACCAAAAACTAAATATACATCATAACCTAAATTTCAGCCTAGCCTTGCCTATTTATGGTAGTATCTAGTGTCAAGTATCTAGAGCTTTGTTACTAAAGCCACTTTCCTACTTATAGCTTCTTACAGTATTACTCAACCATTGTTAAGGCAATGTAAAGCCTGTCCTGATTACTGTTACAAGGATGGCTGGATGACTCTAGAAGTCACTAATAGGAAAACAGCCTATATCTAGTGTCAAGGGACTCTTACCTCCAAACCAAAATCTGTCAATGTTCTCATGCCTACTACTAGTTAATCAACAAGTCATATGTCATACTGGCTTATATACAAGAAATAAATTATCCAACAAATTGTTTTATAAAACAATCCTTTACACAATATTTAGAATATTCTATTTCGCAGAGAGTATAATTGAAAAAACTCTGAAACAGCTGTTAAGTGCTACTGAAAAGTTATGTATAAACTCCTTCATTCAGCCTTTTCCCATCAAAGTCTATAAAGGATAAATGAAGATTACCAAAATGCCAAGGTTCTGGAATGTCCAAGGCCATGCCTTCTAAGGGAAAGCAATTAAACACAACAACAGTGTAATCTGATAGAAGACATGAACTCTCAACAGATGGTAGAAAGCATACATGCAACAGCTGTATTTGGTTTGTCTTTTCAAGACTTTACATGGCAGTGTCTGATATCCTATACTTCTTATTCAGCAAAAGATTACAGTGATGAATGGATGGACAGATAGACAGAGGGGAGGGGATTATATTTATCACCTTCATTCACCTAGTGAACTAGTCAATATTACAATTTATGAAATGAAATATGTACTAACATACCACTGAAGGCTCTGAATAAAGTTTTATGAATCATAACTAATGGTTTGTAGTCAAGAAATAGTAGCAGCATACGTATAACGGAGTTATTGTAATTGCCTTTTATTTAATATATACACTCATAAAAAATGAAAAGGACTTTTGGTTAAAAAAACATACATGTTTTTTATCAAGTCATGCAACATTATGTGTGATCATGTAAATGTGTTCCTGAAGTTATTTATAATGTCCAACTGGAGATGAATTATTTAGATATTTGCAACTCCTTTTAATAAAAGTATGGGAGGACACTGATGAACACTATAGAGTGATCATATAATTATTAGATATTAGCTTTGTAATAAGAAGATTAGACAATAGCATTTTATCCACCTCAGTTATTATATTTTAAACACATCTGAGGCAACCTTCCCATTGCTGGTCTTCCTTTGTGATAAATGCAGTACCACTGTACAAACATGGGAACTTGGCTTTTTGTAATCACAGCTGGAATCTATGGTATCTGAACTAATCAATGATCCACTGCAACCACTCAGAATGGAAGAGGTAATACAAAAAGTATACAATATTTTGAAGTTTGGCTATGAAATAACATGTAGTCTAGTAGCATAGTCTAACCTGCACACAATCAAATTGAAGGGAAAAAACTATATAATCACCAAATGCACTATTCATGTAAAAATGTACTGTATAATTACTAAAGTGAAGGGCAATTTGATTTTTGCTACAAAACTGGATTTTCACATTTCAAAAAAATCATTAATGGTGAAAAGTAAACTTATGAATTATTGCTGTTACTCTGGTTATACAGGGATATAGTTCTAAAAGGCAACACAATATAAAAATACCAGTTTTATTCCAATAGTGAAGCTATGAAACAAAATGCCAATCAGCAACATTTATTATTTTCTGTTCATGTAGAAACATACTGAAAGCTAAGAATTATATTTAAAGACCCACACATACTTTATTTCACTTTTACCCTAGTTTTGCCCCTGAATCTGCATATTCAGGCAAAAACATGCATGTCATTAACATCCACTTAAATTATGTTATGTGTAATTTACAGTTCACAAGGATTAATTTGGGCCAACAAACTTTGAAGAAAAAGTTCCTTTGTGAATCATGTGGCAGTAGTAATTGTTATTGCATCCAGCATTCATAAAAGGTTACAGTCCTATTCCAAGTGTCTCTGTCAAAACCTGCCCTTTTGCAATGCATGCTAATACTAGCCCTCTTTGACCTTATATTATACAGCACATTTCTTGCAAGGAATGAAATGAATGATGCACAAGGCCTTCCCTTTGTAGCACCACAGAATTTGGGTGGATTTCCACATGCAGCCTGTGTGCAAATATGGCACCTTTGAAGAACTTAGGAAGAAGAAAGAACTGACACAAGGATGCATTCTGTATGAAATCTTAAATATCTCTTGTGGTATGTGTGTGTTAGCTTGGTGACAACTAATGTATAAGAAGATAAACTTCTAAACTAGGAGAAAGAAATATAAAATAAGTGACTTATGATGCTTTCTCCCATATTTTTTTCAAATGCACACCTGCTAACCTAATTCCAAATTCAGTGTAAATTTGGCATATGCATTTTGCTACAATGACTTAAATAATGGTAACTACTTGTTACCAAAATACTTGTTTGAATTACTGGAATGTCTTAAGTATGGGATGGCTTTTAAAGATAGTGTTAAGTGTACAGTTGATACAAAACATGGCAGCAAAGGTCTTAACAATGAGTAAGAGGAGTTTAAATTATTCAAGCTCATTTCCAATCCAATCCAAAGTGCCAGTTTTGGTTTAAAAAACTCTCGATGGCTTTGGATCTTGAAAACTCATAGGACACCTCTTCCCTTACAGGTCTACTTGTGCCTTAGAATAATCTGCACACTTTTCAGGACCTATCTCAAGATGGAATGGGACAAAAGCAGGACAGTTACAGAATGCCATCCCTAAGGTAATTTTCCTGATGCACAGAACTATTTTAGCGATAACATTTGGTATGACTGAAAAAAAAAGTAGCCTTAGTGCCATTTTTTATAGATTCTTTTTTTTTCCTCATTTATGTTTTTGCATTTCTCTGTAAAGGGCAAATGTTCAAAATATATATAGAATAAATATAGTACTTGGCCACTGCAGTAGCTGTTTGTTTCCTCTGTGGTTTCACTCTACAGTGCTTGGTCCAGTGTCTGTGTGTGTTCTAAATTCTCATGGCACCACAATCCTTCTAGGCTGTTTTTTTCAATTATTCAGAATATGCTTATTACCCAGTATAGTGTCAGGGCAGTTGTACTGTACAAGCGATTCCATCGTATTCCCAAGACTTCAAAGGTCTTGTCCACAGGTGGGAAAAGAAATCTCAAAAATTTCTGAAGAGTTTGCACTTTTATATGATTATGAAAACACTACTGTTTGGCATGCAATGACTGAATTTAAGTGTTTGCATAGAAAAAAATCAGAGCTGTGTTTGATGAATAGTCTTGACTTATAGTTATGATGTAAGGAAAAAAAAGCTGTAATAAACTTGGGGGGACTTGAGGAAAAACAAAAACACTGTACTATTACATAAGCTATATCAATTATTAAACAAAATAACCTATATTTTCAAAGCCTAAATGAGAAATTTGAAAGGAACTGTGTCTCCTCCTTTCAATATTCCACTGTAAAAATTTCAATAAATTGAGAATTTCAGAAAAAAGCTTGCAATCTTTGTACTATTATATCAAATAATGCAAGGGGGAAAAACATTTTAATAAAGTTGTTTTATTAAAGGGCTGAATGTAGGCTTGGTTGCAGTTAATCTGTGCTAGCAGGATACCCTAAAAGATAAAGTTATGCCCCCACTTTAAAAAAATCCTCCAGGGACGTAGGAAACTCTCCAGAGCAGTATGGAAGGTGATGGAGGAAACTGAAAACTGCCTCTTCTGCCCAAGGAAGCATCCTCTTAATCTCTGTATATGTCTCTAGGAGTTTATGGTCCCATTTACGAATAGACTGAGTTTTTCTGTTCACACAGAAAAATATCTAAATCAAATAATGAGTAACACACACAGACACAGACACACCCCTTCTTGAAAGCTTAAGTTAAAAAGTAACCCAGTATTATTTTAATACTGATAATTATCACTTCAGCATCCCTCTGTAAAGAAGGAATCTTTCACTGAATTTAATAAATACTGACATAGTTATGATCAGATCAATTAGTTTTCCTTCCCACTAAATACACTAACTACTAGCTGTACCTACTGGCCAAGAGAAATGCTGTCCATAGTTTCAAGGTCATGGATACAATGCTTATCATGGTGATATTCTGCTATCAAAAGGATCAGATCTCTGATTTAGAAGTACGGAATCCAGGTCAGTTGAGAAACAAACATATCATAAATACATGACATACTACATCATAAAATGGCTGGACATGACTTGAGAAAGCACCGTCCTCTTTCTCTGTAGTTTATTCAGTATGTCCAGATTAACTGGTAAAAGAAACCAACTAAAAGGACTCTGCAAACAATAAAGCAGCTACAGTAATGTGGATCTTGACCTTAAGCAAAAATTGTCTAATAATAGCATCTAAGCGTGGTGACAATGAAGAAAATGTATCAACAGCTACTTTAGAAATGATAAAGCACTTTGTAAGTTTACTTTCTTCTTGCTTTTCAAACTATTAGATTTAGCTCTAGTTCTGATTTCAATGTTAAGAAGTTCAGGTTCAGAGAAAGTAAAGGAATTCTGAGAAAGTAACAGATTACTTATTAGAATGTGCCCTATTCATTTGAACATCAGAGGGAAAATATATATTTAAATGGTTTAATTATGTGTTTTAATTCCAGAGCCACATGCAGATTTAATTTGCCCTACTATGATATAGATGTAAGACAGATATAAGATAAAATAATATGATAAAAATTCAAATACATGAAAACTAACAAGAAAGGTAATAAGGGCAGAGCCAGTCTGGTCTAGCAGTTAAGGCACCAGGCTAAAAACCAGGAGACTGTGAGTTCAAGTACCACCTTAGGCATGGAAAACCGGCTGGGTGACTTTGGGCCAGTCACTCTCTCTCAGCCCAACCCACCTCACAGGGTGGTTGTTGTGGGAAAAATAGGTGGAGGAAGGAGTATCAGGTATGTTCACCCCCTTGAGTTATTTATAAAAATAATAAAGGTGGGATAAAAAAAATAAAGAGAAATATATGAAAGCAAATTTACTATCATGCAACGTTTTTATAATTGGCCATTTCAACAAACCACTTCTTTGGTATTTAAAAACAAAAGCCTGCCTTCTTTTTTTTTTTTCCATTCTTTTTTCTTCTCCTCTCACCTACCTGGCTGTAGGAGTAAAAGCTGCCTGGATTCTTAAACTACAGTTTCCTGTGAGACCTGAATGAAGACCTGACTGTATCTGAACAAGGAACTGATTATTCACAATTTCAGCTAAACAATGTCAGAATCAGTAGGATATAACAAGCATTTCATTATTAATGGTCAAGATCTGTTGTTGTTTTTTTAAAAAAAATCTTCCTAGAAGCTCTAGCCTTATGCCTTAAACGTTGCTTATACCTGTACGTATTTATTATTAAATAATTTTTTTCTAAAAAAAAGAATGGATATAAGATACAACTGTACTGTGAAGAAGCTTTTTCATACTTATTTTAGCCTTAAAAAAAGTTTCATAAAACCTATTGCAACTTAAGAAGTTATCCTGAATACATTTGAATCAAGCACACACAACTAAAAAATGGTTAAAAACTTGCCCTAAAATATTTAAATGTTATTCTACTTGCACATACATACACAGTGCGTGCACATTCACACATAACCTATTTTCCAAAAAAAGAACAGAGATACAGATCTGTTTTATCACTTTTACATAGGTATCAGTTGCTTTGGATAGTTACAAAACTGGCAGCCATTTCATTATGCACTTAAACTCTTTGTACTCCAACCCGTCAAGAACTGGAACATGAACTTTTTTTTTCTTCTTCCCTTTCCATCCCTCTTCCTTGTATGCCATGTGCTTTAGATATAAACCTGAGGATATGGACTGTTTCAAATCTGAAATCTGAACTGCTCTAAGTTGACTAAGAGTAGCACACAACAAAGCAAAAACAAAACAAGACAAAAACACTTAAATAAAAAAAATACAATCCCTAACAATATATAGACTTAAACTAATGTACGTACATTATCAGTTTCCTCTGCCACAAAAAAAGACACATAAAAAAATGAAACTGTTTTGCATCCCAATTTCTTACATTCTATATTAGCATTTTTACAATGCATAACATTCCTATTGCTTATGAGCTGTTTCCTATGTTTCAGCAATTTTTTACAGCATCATCAAAATGATTACTTACATAATTAACTTTAATAAGTCTACACTTTCCACAAGTCACGAGGACAATTTTAACAGGGTGACTATTTCACCGTGTGACATTCCCTCAATTTCATCACCTGTGCATTTGAGAAGTGATAAGCAAAACCAGCAGCTTCCTCCAGCCTCCCCCCACCCCCAAAGGACTATGAGAACTAACCCTTTTTAATCGACTTACCACGATGTGAGCTGGAGATGGAGACCTGGCATCTTTAAGGGCTTGCCTACTCTGTAGGCTTCCTGCCTGGACATCCAGAAGTGGCCATTTCATCTGGAGATACTAGAAGGAGGAAAAAAGGGGGGAAAATCGTTCAAAAAGGAAATAGACAAGTAAACATTGTGCAACATGGTGAAAGAGAACTAAAATGTATGCAACAAAATGAAATAAAAAATAAAAACAAAAAGCCACACACACTCTTTTTTTAAAGATAATGTTTAACAGTAGTGGTGTAAGCGAATATTTTCATTCCATTACTTTATGAAATTTATCTGACCACCTCAAACTATCCAGATTCTAGGCAGTTTACAGGGTTTACCTATTAAAATTTATTAAAAGAAGGAAAAAGTCAAACTTGATTTTGTTATCTTCTAAATACCTATTCTGGACTAAATTTGGGGAAAGACATTGCCCAGAAACAAAATGGAAAGGAAAGAAATGCAGGACAAACTATCATTACCGTAACTGCAAGAACCAAAATAGTCCTGTATGTCAGCACAGCCCACTTATACTATCTTACTAAAAAGAATGATAATCCCACATTGATAATTATTTGCCCTAAAGCATAATTGTTGAAAAGTTAGAACTTTAAAAGTTACTCTTAGAATCTGCACCTAAGATAACAACCACGGATATTTCATATCTAAAAGGCAATATTTTTCAAAATGGTATGGATATGTTTTACATTTCAAAAATGGAAACATACGCTAAAATTCTCACTCAGAATTATTTAACCCATTATGCATTAATCCAATGGTCCTTGAATTATGCTGCACACACCACTGGTGATATGCAAAAGGACTCTCAGTGGGTTACCACACCATTTCCCAAGTCAGTGCATGGGAAAATCAGAAGGCTGGAGGAAAGACAATGAGAAGGCCCAGAAGACAGTGAGCAGAGGTGAAGGAAGAAGGCAGTTCAGCCAGTTTCCAGTCTCATGGGCTGAGGCATCTGAGTTCTAGTTTTAGGCCTTGTCCCATTCAATAAATGGCTTGACTTATGGGTTAGAAAACATGATTACCAAATTTATAGATGGCACCAAGATGGCAGGATAGCAAACACCTTAGAGGACAGCTTCAAGTTTCAGGAAGATCTTAACAAGTTGAAATATTGGCAAATCCCAGCAAAATTAATGTCAATGGAGACAAATGCAAAGTCCGGGGGGGGGGGGTGGAGAAATCAAAGGCGTCAGTATAGAATGGGGGAGCAGCACTACAGGCAACATTACAACAGTACAGTACAGTACAAGACAGCAGTACAGTGAAAGAGATCTGAGATTCTTGGTAGAGGGTACAAGGTTTGTTCTGTAGGCTTATGGTTGATATTTTGCTCTTCCGATTGGTTATGCTTTTGTATGTTGGGTGTTTTAATGGTAAGGCACCCAGAACCGTTCAGGCATTGGGCAAGCTTGAACTTTCATAAAATAAATAAATAAATGCCATCTGAACACAAGCAGTATGATGTAGCTGCAAAAAAAGAAAAAGGGGAAAAAAACAAAAACAAATGCAGTCTCAGAAATACAGTGTCAAGATCAAGAGAAGTTGTAATTCCTCTCTATTTTGATATGGTCAGATTGCACCTAGAATACTTCATCTGTTTCTGGGCACTCTATTTTAGGAAAGGCCTTGACAAACTACAGTATGTCCAAATGAGTACAACCAGGATTACCAGAGGCCTACAAAGAAAAAATATAAGTTACTGCCACTCTTTTCTAATCCCAATAAAGCACTTGATATAAAGTGGTTTTTCATTTCATATGTGCTCCAATACAAGAATTTAGAGATTGGAGTGGGGGGGGAGGGAGACAGATACTTCTCCAGCTTTCCTCCCAAAGCACTACCTCCTTTCCTTGGGTTTCCTTAAAGCAGGGACTGTGGGGTAGCTTCTAGAAATCTGACCACTCACGCATACAAGCTCACCAATGCTTATTTGTTGGGTGCTACATGTAAGCATATGGCAAATAATCTAATGCGGTTTCTGAATCATCTTTGCCCTTACTGTGGCCTTTGCTTTGTCTTACCTTTCTGTTGCAACCCTCCTAAAATTGAACCCTCCTAAAATGTTCTAGAAAAAGTTTATCTGATTTCATCTAATTAATTTCACAGGCTTCCTCTCAAGTTAGCAAAAAATATGCAGAACTACTTGGAAACAGAATAGGATCACAATGTAACAAATTGATAATAGAAATGCTATGAATAGATTATTAAAATATTTATATCAATAGGAGGTCAACCTTACTTATAAAAGTGGTAGCACAGAGAATTAGAGATCTCTCCACCATGCTCTCTCTTAATGTCAACAACATGAGCTCTATTTAGACTAACAGAACAATTTCCTTCTTGCCCATCAGCACAAGCTATAAAAGAGTCAGTTGGTTGGAGAATATGCAGTCCCATGACATACAAGCAACCTTCCAGCCAAGTCGTTGGTTTTGCCTGAAACTGACACTCAGTAAACAATCTTATTCATGATGCACAAGCAGGAATAGGGCACAGCTCACTCCCTCCAACAATAGCAGCCAAGGCTTATTCTTGTTACTGAAGTCAATAGAGAGGATTCAGAATTTACAAAGAAGTTGGTCCCTGCTGTAAAAGAATGTGCTGGATTTATTGAGAGTTTGCAGTGCAAGTAAGGGGAAAGCTTTTGCTGAACTTTACTGGATGAACTTTTAACTCACGCTTATGTACGCACTCAAAATGTGAATAAATTGCATCAGCAAATTGGGAGAAATCCAGGTTAAAATCTCCCCCAATATACAGTATCCTTGATTTGCGTGTGTAATTTTTTGTTCCCACTCAGAGGTGCATAACTTTTTCAGGCTGAAGGCTACATATGGCCTTTGAGTAAATTAAATTAAGTAAATTCATAATTGCCCCTATATATTTAATAATTTTCTCTTATAACAAAAACACAATTTGGCGACAAGTTTCAGACAGCTTTACTCCTTCATGCGGCTATTACAAGAAGATCTTGCTACAGTGCTCCCAAATGGATATCCTACTTCATCCCTTTTCAATCTGGTGTTCTCTAGATGTATTAGGAATATAATTTTCACAATTCTCCAATAACAAAAAGCTGATTGAGTCCCAAAGAACATGGTAGATACCACATTTATAAATTAGATAAAATTAGATCAGTTTCCAAATGTAAAGGGAGGGAATGAAAGTGCTTCATATTTATTCTTCCCAAAGTACATATTTTAAATAAAAACACAATCTTCATTTACTATGGCTTTTTCTAGCTCTAAATCCCATATTTAAGAAATTTATAAAACATGCCATTTTACTCTGTCAGGCAAATTAATTCAAAATTATAAATAAATTATGTAGAATTTATTTCAATTCTGATGTTTATAAAGAGGGGCAATTATCTATGCAGAAATCTAAAGTCCACCTCCCTCATTACTAGAAAATTCCTCTTTGACAACTACAGTTTCACTGGACACTTATCATGCATTTTAAATCTCTGTTTTGAAGTTTTTTGGGGAGACAGAAAAAGAAGAACAGAATTCAAGTCACTGAAGGCTGTATCCACCATATTTCCACCACTGTGATTGCAAACTACAAAACTACATGCAAACTACTGAAGGAACTATATTAAATTTTAGTTGCTCCATCATTTCAAATGCAAAGTTCTAAGACGATTCAGGGGAATCGTATGTCCAAATGAAGCATAGGACTATTTAGGAAAAGAGTCCAATAATTAATTTTACCAATTACCATACACACACAAATTGTGTGTGTGTGTGCATCAATCAATCAATCAATCAATCAATCAATCAATCAATCAAAATCCCCTCTCACCCCTAGGTGTCTTTCTCAATCTCAGGTCCTCTATCAGAGGCCTGGGAGTATGAGGCTTCTGTGCAGTATCTTAGCTGTTCCTAGCACTGCACTCTTCTGGACAGAGAACTCTGATGTTGTTCCTGTGATCTGTTGGAGCCACTCTCCCAGCTTAGGAGTCACAGCCCCAAGTGCTCCTACCACCACTGGGACCTCTTTGGCTTTTACTTTTCACATCCTCTCTAGTTCCTCCTGGTATTTCTCCAGCTTCTCATACTCTTTCTTCCTGATGTTGCTGTCACTTGGCACCGCTACATCTATCACCACCACTGTATTCTGATTCTTGTCTACTACCACAATGTCTGACTGATTGGCCAGTACCTACTTGTCTGTCTGGATCTGGATGTCCCACAGGATATTAGCTCTGTTATTCTCCACAACCTTCTATGGAATCTCCCATCTAGACTTGGGAGGGTCTAGCCTATACACTGTGCAGATGTTCCTGTACACAATGCCAGCTACTTGGTTGTGCTGTTCAGTGCATCCTGTTCCTGCCTGCATCTTACACCCTGCCACTATGTGCTGGACTGTCTCTGAGGCCTCTCTGCACAGTCTGCACCTTGGGTCCTGTCTAGTGTGGTAGATCTCTGCTTCTATGGATCTGGTGCTTGGTGCCTGTTCTTCTGCTGCTATGATCAAGGCCTCAGTGCTGTCTTTTAGCACAGCCCTTTCCAGCTACTGGTAGGCTTTCCCAATGTCAGACGCAGGTAGGCTTTCCCAATGTCAGCCACCTCATCTATCTGTCGATGGTACATTCCATGCAAGGTCTTGTTGTGCCATGGTACTACTTCTGCTTGAACTTCCTCCCATGTCTGCTGCTGCCTCAGGCATTCTCTCAGCAGCTTATTTTTGGGTGCCATCTTACTGATGTACTCCTGGATGCTCTGGGTTTCATCCAGGACAGTGGCTTTGACACTCACAAGACCCTTCCCACCCTCTTTCCGGCTGGTGTACAGTCTCTGGGTGTTGGACTTGGGGTGGAAACCTCCGTACATTGTGAGTTGCTTCCAGGTCTTCACATCAGCAGCCTCCATGTCCTCCTTTGGCCAACTCACTATACCGGCAGGGTATCTGATGACTGGCAGGGCATACATGTTGATGCCATGGATCTTGTTCTTTCCACTGACCCTTTGGGGCCTTTGATGGTACTTGGATGTTGCTGTCTTCCTTGGCTCCTCATTGCAGTTCCCATGTGACTGTAGGATGCCAAGATACTTGTAACTGGTCTGTATGTCTACTATGTGACCTACTGGTAGTTCCACCCCATCAGTCTTAACTACCTTCCCTTTCTTTACTACCATATGGCCACACTTCTCCAGTCTGAATGATATCCCAGATCCATGTCAGGTGGATCAGCGAGTTGATGTCTCATTCACTCTTAGCATACAACTTGATGTCATCCATGTAGAGGAGGTGGCCAATGGTAGTTCCACTCTTGAACTTATATCAGTATCCAGCCCTTGTGATTATCTGACTGAGGGGGTTCAAGTCTATGCAGAACAGCAGCAGAGACAGTGTATTATCTTGGTATATGCCGCACTTGATGACCACTTATGTGAGCTGTCTTGAGTTGACTTCCAGTTGTCTTTCACAGTCCCACTGAGTTCTTGAGAAAGGTCCTTAGTGTCCTGTTGACTCTGTACAGCATCAGGCATTCACAGATCCATGTGTGTGGCATTGAGTCATAGGCTTTCTTGTATTCAATCCAGGCTGTGCTCAGATTGGTCTGTCTAGACCTTGAATCTCAGGCGACTGCTCCATCAATGAGCAACTGGTGTTTTGAGCTTCTGGTGTTGTTCCCAATGCCCTTCTGAGCTGTGCTCATGTACTGGCCCATATGATCCTGTAGGTTCGTGGCTATGATGCCTGATAAGACTTATCATCTGATAAGATGTTGTGGGGAGGCAAGTTATTGGCCGGTAGTTGGACAGTGCTGTTTCCTTGTGGGGATCTTTCATGATCAGCACTGTCCTTCCTTGTGTTAGCCAGTCTGGGTGGTTCATCTGTGCTGCTAGGCATTCATGCACTGCAGTTAGTTTCTTTAACCACAGGTGTGGATCATGCCTGGGCCAGGTGCTGTCCAATTCTTCATGTTCTTGACCTGTTGTTGGATATCTGCTACTGTGATGGTGACTGGTTTCTGTTTTGGGCTGTAGCATATACAGCATATACAGTGGCTGTAGCATATACCAGTTCATTTGTTTGAGTTATGGGGGTAGTAGGGATTGTTGTGAGGGCTCTTTTGGCATCTCCTAGCACACTCTCTGATGGCACTTCTTCACTGAGCCTTGGCAATCGGTCTCAAGGGTTGACTGTTACTAGTTTATTCATGATCTTATGCCTCATATCAGCTGCTGTCCTCTGTAATGGAGGGGAAAGTAAAGGCAGTAATGTTCCAGCTTGAGGTGTTGGCTGCACATCCAGTTGTTCTTCTGGGTCTTCTCGAGTTTGTGATGTAATGTGTAGTTGGTCTATCTCAAGTTGTGAGAGCAGCTTCATCTTTACTATGTTGAAGCATTGGGTAATCAGCTGTTTCTCAGTTAGTTTGGATGTAGATCTTCTGTCCATCCATAGTTCCCTCATCCGTTTCATATATCCCCTCTCATTAGGTCTACTGTGGTAGTAGCATTCCATCAGTTTCAGGTTCTCTTGTTTCGTCAATGTATGGTTTGTTCCAGTAGTCCACTTTTTGTGAGATTGTCCTGGTTCCCCAACATCTGATGTGGACTTTGTTAATCTGGGCAACGTCTGAGCCAGCATGACTCTCTTAGTTCATGTCACTCTCATATTTGAGAGTGACACTTAGGCAGGTAAAGCATTAGGTGGTCTTAAGCCAAGGACCCCTACTAGTAAGGTAGGTACCAGTCAGGATTCGAATCCTGGTCTCCCACGTCAAAGGGCAGTGCTCTAACCACTACACTATTCAGCTGCTATTCAGTGGTGCATATGTGTATATATACACATACATACATACTAGGTATGTATGTCTGTATGGGTATGTGTTTGTGTGTGTGTATGTATGTGTGTATGTAGATGGATACATATATGCATGCACCACTGGGACATAAATCACTGTGGTTAATGTGTAAACGATTTCAAATTTAAACCATCTTTAAATGAAAACTTCTCAAGTTCAAATGCCTTGTTTCCAGTGCATAACAGCTGTCCTGGGCATGTTACAAGCTATTTTGAGCAACCCAGAAGTATTCTGATATTAAAACAACACTTTCAAAATGTTCAAAAGAGCCTATTTTGGTAAAATAGACATTCTGGACTCAATATGGGATGTTCTGAATTTGAAAGGGTTCAGATACAAAACATTTTGCACTTCCTAGTCAGAATTACTGTAAAACGATTCAAGCTAATTTTTGTCATAGTACAGAAAATCAAGATCTACAACCTCCTCTGCTTTACTAAATATTAAAAGCTATAGTTAAAAAAAAAAATTGGCTAAGCCCAGTATTTTCCAGAAAACCTTTATGGTATAAAAAAAAGGCTTTTGCAGATCCAAGCTATCCTTCACCTGCAGCTTTCTGCATGATCCTATAACCCATTTTCATTCTGGTAACAATGATACAATTGCCCAACTGATTTAACATTAGTGACATCAGTGACATCAGTGGCAGCAAACAAACATACTTAGCTGAGAGCAAAGCACTGCTCTAACCCTGAGCTAATCTTGACCTCAAGAGAATCATCACATAGCCAAAACCAGCTTAGTTTGGTAATTATGTCACTGTTACTACAAAGAAGAGAGCTATTTCGACTTCCCCCCTACCTTTCAGAAAAAAGCTTCAAAAGATATATTTGTTTTTTATCAATTTTTTTAACCCAGTTTAAACAACAGAAAGTCCAAATAAATCCAAAAAATGTCCAAAATTTTGAGAGTTTGCTGAAAGAGTAAATTTCTGAGGAAATGTTCCTGAATCCTCCCAGTTGCTCCGTCCCCTCTAGAGTTTTGCCTCATCCAGTTTAAAAAAGAAAAAGACCAGCTCTATTGACAAAGAATAAAACACTTGCTTTATTCAATGGCCTCAAGCTTGTGCCATAATACAATATTAATGTGGTGGCTTATAATTCTTATTTTACATAAAAGCTTCATTGTGTGCCAAATCCAATCTCCACAGGCTACCTGAGCCCTAGATTTTTATGAGTCTACATTTCAGCACTGCAAGTCTACAGTACACATAATTTTCAATTATGTTAGGGCAGGCCAAGATCACTGCCTATATAACATTACGGGTGGAGGAAATGAGACTCAGTCCTGCTGTTGAGTGAGCTAACTCAATCCAGATGCGAGAAAAAGGGAGAAAGGGAAAGATGTGCTATTGGAATTAGGAAGCAGCAATCCAATCCTGCAGCGACTTGTATAGTGGAATGAGCTGCCAAGTAAAAACACCACCATCACGGCACATTATTTTAGGTATCCATCTGGAAACAGAAGAGGGGAGAATTCTTACTTGCAGAGGAAAAGTTGCATCACAGCAATTACACTGCTTATAGAAGGAGGAATGTGTTTCATTGCCTTTTCAGGTTTATAACTGCAGCAGTATGGAACTATTATTTTCAACAGAACAGAGAGAAAAAGTGATAGAGTGAGTGCCCTGTAACTGTTGGCTAGGGAATTCTGGGAGTTGAAGTCCACACATCTTAAAGTTGAGAAACACTGCTATGGAGTGAGAAATTCCTTCCTTACTCCAAAAGAAACAGCAGGAAATTCTATTATTTTACCCCCAAACACAAATGAGAGCTGAAGTCCCTTTAACTTGAAAGTTGGTATAAAGGAAATGTGGATGCAGAATCTTATTTTAGTGTCAGCCTAATTTTCATTAAGCATCCTAGGAATAATAGGAAATTCAAACTGTGTTAAAAATCTGGGTTTTGCCTGATTGACTGTGACAATCCAAGAATCAAATACGAATGTTAGGATGAGAAGAAAAACTCAGTTTGTAATATCATAGATTATTTCTTTGTAAGATTTCCTCTAGGGATGAAGGCATCCCATTTTTCTTCCATTTTTTCCCTACAAGAATGCTATGGGGTGGACTAAGAAAATAAGAAAGAATGATTGGCCAAAGTCACACCCAGTGAGGTTCCATGGCAGGGATCTGAGTTCATTTCACCTTTATATCATACTGGCTATTTTTATTAATCTGTGTTTGAATAATAATTATCTAGCAATATATTGCAGTCATATATTTCAATGGCCAATTACTGGGCTCTGTACAAGATTTAGAATAAATGGCTGGGTGGTATCTCTGAGAACAACCAAAAACTACTTAAAAAGTCTTTAACTTGTCATCACAGGAGAGAAACAACTTTAAAAAACTTAAATAGCAACAGATAGATTCTGTTTTGTTTTGTTTTTTTAAGAAGTGGGAAATTTCTGGGGAAGAGCATCACAATTCTTGTAAACAAAGGGAATATAGGGGAATGTGTTAAAGAGCACAAAGTTCAAATCCTAGCAATATTTTCTACTTGATAATTATAGAAGGAAGGAAATAAAAATCAACATCTACAATATTTATACAAGTGAAAGAATTTGAAGGTGTTTGTTCTAATTAACAACACTTTCAAAGTTATTAATTAGATCAGTGTTTTCCAACCAAATATACCCTAAATGTATTAGATTATAACCCCCAGAATTTTCCACCAGCTGACCATACTAGGAAGATTTGGTTCCTGTCTTGCTCAAAAGATTCATTTCAATTGATGGAATCTAGGATGTCAGTGAGAAGCTAGTCCCAGTACCCAACATGATTTCCAAATCTTGGTAACATGAAAAATGTTCCTTACTAAAATGCAATTAAAATGCAGATGTATTAGACAATGAATTCTGTTCCACCCCTAATTTGCAAAAAACACCAGATTATTCCTTGGATCAGAGGAGACACAAATAATATGGTACATTCCTTTAGTAGAATCAGTTATTCCCAATGCGTTTTAATAGCATTCCATCACATTTTGTTTACTACCACCAATTATATAATGTCAGAAATTCCTCCCATATCAAATTGTAAATACTTTACCCTTATCAGAAACCTTCCTGCCATCTTTACATAGCAGGTGACTACAGGTAAGGGACATTTGGACTGAAATATCTAACTTACAGGATTTTCTCTCAGATCCATCTATTTTCTGTGCTTATGGTACAAGCCTTTTAACAACTGATCCACTCCCCACATGCTACACAACAGGAGTTCATATTATCCCTTTTTACTGAATTATGTACAGAATTTGTATCATATCAAAATGTTCTTCTCATTCTTTCCCCATCAGGAAATGTATTGTATTATAAGAATTGTAACTGGACACCTCTAGAGATTATTATCTATGCTGCTTCTCATAAACTGCCTCTTAGTAGATGCAAGTTTCAATCACATCTCAAGAATAGTACTATGTATAAAGCGTCATAATGACTAAGTGATCCCAATTTGGTGAGAAAGGAAATTACACTGTTATATTCCGGCTACCTTTCAGTGATCTAAAAGGCTACTGTGATACTGTGAACAGAAAACATAGGAAAAGAACTCTGAATCCAACCCAACAGGACACAGCCTTATTATAATATATTATAAGCCTTAATTAATATAATTAATGTTCTGATGAGCACTAATATAATTCTAGTCAGTTTTTATAGCTTTATTCCATTATTGAATAATTATACATTCATTAATTTTGTTTTATTTGGTTAAATATTTCAAGGAAGCATGAATCAATAGAGCAAAAATACCCTGAACTTATCCAGTGGATTTCTGCAGCCATTTCAGGTATTTGCCTGAACTTGTGAAAGACCAAGTAGAGAATGAAAAGTGTAGACAAGCACCATGCTTTCTCCAAAACTGCCATGAATTCGGCTGGGAGATTGGAAAGGAACTGTGTTTGAATATGAAACTTATTAATTGATTTGATTTGATTTTGAGGCTACCAAACTCCAAAAACACTTTGAGAGGCTTATAATATTAAAAAACACATAATTTAAAGAAACATGTTTAACCATGTAATCTAGGCATCATTTTATCACAATCTCAAATTATGTAGAGTTCATAAATGTAGTTCTTTCCGTATCTGACAGCTGATTATTTGCAAGTCTGGGAGAATAGGGATTAGACTTTCATATGCAGTCCCATTCGCTACTCAGATTGAAGCCTCATTCATTCTGATACTCTAGAAAACTTTCAGAGGTTGCAAAATTATATATAGGCTTTACTGATAAACATGCAAAGAATATATAATGTTTGGAATAGTTTCTTAATTAATACATCTATTCTTATTTTACACCTTTAAAGGAAAAAAGAAGACATTAGGGATTTTCACTCCTTGTTTCTTCCTTCCCACCACAGCTGCAAAAGTATTGATTTCACTCACAATATAGAAGTATTTAGCAGACCAATGGAATAGGTATATAAAATGGGCAGGTTGCTGACTTGATGAAAAGTATGTGGCTTGCAGATCCTGCTAAGCCTACAGGTGGCAGGAAGGAGATAGCAAATTAAATCCCATTCTCATTCTCCATATGTACTGATGAAAGCTCACTAACAAATAACCGTAATATTTTGGCAAACATATATTTTCAAATTCTCATTTATAAAAGCAACATTAATGATATAGCAGCTGCAGAGAATTGGTGGGAAGAAAAATGCCTGTGATTCTCCTGATGCATGAACTCAAACTATTTTTTTCTGGCATCCATATGCACATCTAGTCTTGGAGTCCAGAGAAAGTAAAAAAATGGCTTGATCAACATCTACCCCCCCCCAAAAAAAATCTTTCCACAACAGTATTATTGAATCCCAGTAAAGTCCTCTGGCAACATCATCACAGCAATTTGCTTAGTTCCCAAGCCAGTGAAGTATAGAAGTTGATGAATACCTTTCAGTTACAGCTGTAGCATGAATAATTTTTAATTTCAAATGTTTGGACAATCTTTCTTACAATTACTAAATTGATATAACTATATTATAAATAGAAAGATTAATGGCTAGATAGAAGAATCAAGGTACTATCAGTAAGTTTTGCTGGTATACATCTACAGACACTGATTGGGGAGTATGTGTAAACAAAGATAAATCAGTATTTAACTCATACTGTAGAAACATATTATTAATCAGTTCTGATGAAACAACAATGTTGAATGAATTTGTAAAAGGTGCTCACAAGAAAACTCAGAATTTTTCCTTTCGTATTCCTTGTGGCTTTTCTCCCTGTTTGGGCCTTTTCAGTGACAGGGGGATTGCTTTATACTTCTTGGCTCCTAAAATTTCTCTCAGTGTCGCATACTAAATAAAAATAAAAAGTCCAGGAATACATTTTTCCCAAGTACTAGGAACAGGAAAGAAGGTGGCATGTTTTAACACAGAGAAACACATCATTTCAATTATAAAGGAAAGGATTGGTCTTGGTAATTGCTTTGCTCAGAAACCATCTTGCCTCAGAGTAGAAGGTGGGAATACATTCAAAGCCCCAACCAAAACCTTTTTGCTGAAAACTTACAAACTTTTTACTGTATTTTTGTGCATTCTTTGTTATAATATTTTCTTTTTAAAAAAAAAAAATGGGGGGGGAGAAGAGAGAGGGAGGAGGAGAAAGAGTGATTCTATATAAATGTCCTAACCTGATGTAGAGTGATTTGGTTATGAAACAAAACTTTTAGGGAGGGATTTACGTCAGACTGACCTTCAGAGGTGATCAACTATCCCCCATCATCATCATCATCATCATCATCATCATCATCATCATCCTGCTGCTTCAGTCAGAAACCTTCTGCAACTCAAGTATCATCTTACTATAACAAATTACTCAGGATTACAGCTCTTTCTAAAAGCCTGCTAGAGAGCAAAGAAATAAAGATTCACTCCCCAGATCCAGGATTATTTGTTTCCACCATCTTCTACAACATTAGCCTTGAAGGTGAGCAAAATCTCTTGGACCCATTTTCTTTTCAATCTGTAAGCTTGACTGTCACAACTGTTCACTACAAAAAGTAAAATATGAATGCTGAACACTTTCCACACGCTTGTGATTTGAGAGGACACTACAAATGCCTAATCCGATCACTCAGCACTGAGCCTGCAGCTCCCCTCAACCAGTAACATATATTCTTTTACAACACTTTTTCAGGGGAAAAACAACTACTCAAAGAAATGAAATGAAATGAAAGTAAGCCACAGGAAAAGGACATAACATGTATAAAAATATAAGTCATTAAAAAGCAAAGCAAAACCAAACTTACTGGTTTTGCAGAAAGTTAGCATAAACCCATTCTAATGTCCCCAAATTAAACCAAAACAAAACAAAACCATCTGATTTGGATTAATATCTATTTAGGATAGATAAATCCTAAATATATATATTTTTCCTTCCTCCTTATAATATAAATTTTTCATACTGGAAAAGTTATTGGGTATATGTGCAGGTATCTAAATAACTTATCTCAAAACGATAAAAAGCAGAAGGAATTTTGATAGGGCATTGGATCTGACAAACAGGGATTAGTTATTGCCACAGAAAGTATATATATTTTTTAATTAAAAAGCCATTATGAAGATATATACAGAGAAAATACAAAATATACAGCTGTTTTACTGAATAAGAGATCTGAAATTAGTAGTGGACACAAATCAACTTTATAGCATTTTTAACATCAAGATTAACAGAAATGTTATTAGTGTTTGATGCAAAAGCTGGCAATACTCCAATACTGTTAAAAGGATTCCAGTTCTATGAAATAGAAAGTATTATGCAAGACACAAGCTATGATATCTTTAAAAAAAGCAACAGTGACATTTTGCAGACTTAGAATGCTGCAGATGTCATAAGCAAATAGAGAGCAAAACATTAAGCAGCATAATTTGGACTCCTTAATATTTCAAGTCCTGCGGGCATTTTGCTCACTGTGCCAAATAGCTGTGGTACTGGATGAGAAGGATAGTTGCAGAGTGTGACTCGGTGTGGGAGAGAAAAAAGCAACGGGACCGTTTCTCTCTAGCTACCAGACTGAAGAATGCCCAGCATGTTGACTCTTGAGACGTTCTCACCACATTTTTCCCAGTAGACGAAACAGCACCACAGGCATCTTAACCACCAAGCCATGTCCATCAATTCTACTATCCCGTAATCTCCGTCTGAGGACCAAACACTCCTAGCCTCCAGGCATCAACAAAGAGGAAGTCCGAGGAACCGCTGGACTATTACAATCTTTAAATAACTCAAAGTGATCATTTGTTACTAAGCATAGTTCATGTTTTAAAATAACTAACCCACAAAGTTACTTTTGATACCAATTTTTATTTAAGGGTCTGTGGTTTCTAGGAATAGGAAATGCAACTGACTATGGCTCACATTTGTCATTATACAAATGCAGGAGTGTAAACACATACACAGACAAAATAGAAATGGAACTGTAATATATCTGTTTATTTTTAAAGTAACCTTTACTTAAAATAACTACCTAATCACATACAAGTTAAAATGATTAAAATGAAAACTATTTAGCTATACCAGAAGTACTCCAAACTGCAATAAACTCGTAACTAGTGTGTTTATCAAATAAAATAAACAGAACTCCAAGATGAAGAAGATAATACATTTTGTGAGTCCAAACATGTTGCATATGGTCTGATTAAATTACTGGAACCTTTATGAACAGGAAAATCATAATAATACTGGAAAGATGGATACCACTGTGCTTGCAAATATCTCTGTAACTTAAAAAAAAATAGTGATATATTAAATCATTGTGAATAGTTTGTTTGTAATTAAAGGTTTTTAAAAATATTTGGAAGGTTTTGTTGTAAACTTTATTTAAAAAAAACCCTGGGAGGCTGCAACTAACAATTTAGTACAAAATGCTGTACTAACTTCATCACCAACAACATCTCTAAGCTCCACTGGGTTTGCTCACTGGGATTGAATCACATTTAGTTAAGGGAAAATGGCAAAGAAAGGAAGGCTGAAGATGGAAGGAGTACAGTATTCCAGAATGTGGGAATGGGCATTATTTGTGCTGCGCTGCATAACTGGTCATGGCTTTTGCATGTAAAAATGCACATGCATTTGTTTTCTCTGGAATGGATATCTGTCTTTTTTGCCCTGTGGAATTTTCTTCTTTTACTCTAACTACTTTGCTTTCTGGAAAATGGATGTTTTATAACATGACATATCTACTATTACAAGTACTATATAAATGGGCATGTTCCTGCCCATCGTAACAGTCATTTGAAAGTGCCCAAATTCCAAACATGCCAACTGGCTCAAAATATTTGAAGGTCCTTAGCTTGTTCAATTGTGAATCCTGCTCAGATTCTGAAGATATGGTTTTCTTATCCCAAGCCGCTCCTTTCCAGCTCACCAACAGACTCTCATTATCCAACATACTGCTGTAAGCAGGGCATTTTAGCCACATTCAGATAAAGTCAGCCTCATCAAGTTCATCTGGATTAAGCATAACCAGAAGTAAAGGAGAGGATTCAGCTATGTAGGTGGCAGATTATGGGTCCTGTAGTCTCATTCTACAAAGGAACCAGGTTATTGTTGATGTGGGTCTTCAATATGTTACACCAGGAAATAAAAAAAATGCAATTCATCATAAAGCTCAAACATTGTAAAAATGTTAGCACAACCCAAATAATAATTCCTACCAGCACGTCTGCTCACACATATTCCCCATTAAGTTAAATAAGACAAACTCTACAATAGAGCAGCCTTGTTCTATCCACTTCTAAGACATCAGCACATTATGATTTTTAAAATAAGCCAGTAAAACTGGCCAGTGTTATTATCTGTAGGCTGCAGAGGCTGAGAAATCAGAAGTGGCTGATCTGTGATCAGTTACTGAGTTCACTGCAGGGATAAAAATCAAAGTGAGCACTTCCAATTCATAGAAAAGTCTCTTAGGCACCATTCCACACCAGCTCTCTGTGAAGTTAATATTTATCAAAGGAGTACAAAACTGTAACTCCTCCCACCACATGCTTTTTATGGGTTCTATCCCTAACCGATTACTTTATGACACTCCTGAATACTTTTTTTTTTTTAATACATACCTCAGTAAGCCCACGTAACACCTCTGCTTTGTGAGCTACACTGGTTGCTAGTTTGCTTCCAGGTGTGATTCAAGGTGCTGGTTGTCGCCTATAAAGCTGTACATGGCACAGGGCCTGGTTACTTGAGGGATCGTCTGTCTCCCATAACATCTGCCTGCCTGATTCAATCCTGCAGGGTTGGCATGCTCTGGGTTTCTTCAATTAAGCCATGCCACCTATTGGGACCCCAGAAGGACACCTTATTTGTAGCAGTGTCTGCCCTCTGGAATGAGCTTCTCTCTTCAGGTTTGGACGGCCCCCACCCTACTGGTGTTTCGAAGGGGCTTTAAAATGTGGCTCTTCTCCCATGTGTTAGTGATGGTGAGTGAAGCCCCTTGAATTCTTTTTTATGTTCCTGTCCAGTTCTGTTATCTTGCTATCTTTTATTTCTTATTTTTCTTTTTAAATTGTATGTTTTAAAATGTTTTTTTTTTCTTTGTGAGTCACCCAGTGTTATTGGGAGTCAGGCAGCATACCAAATTAATAACAAATAATAAATAACTGTATATTTCCTGGTGACAATATTTGGCTTCCACTTTCCAACATGCACAAATACTGTAATATTAATTTTTATCAAACAACATTTCATGTTGATAGATATAAATAATCCAAAACAACTTTCTATTGAGAACTCCACCAGCGGTCTCATCCTGAAAACAGACCTTGGTGGGAAAAAGTCTATACAAATGCTTACCTTTTCACTATATGCATTGAATAAATCCATTAGCCCATGCAAGTATGTGTGAAATTCAAAAGAACAAATTTACTGTGAAGAATTTTCAAGTGTTACAGTACTTCCAACAGATGGGTCTAATTTTCTGTCTCAAACATTGTAAACAGAGGACTTGACAAAGCATCCAGTTTTATTTATTTTATTTTTTAAAGAATTGGTTGTGCTTAAAGAGTCTAGAATATAGAAGGCATTTATTTGTACGTTATATGTATATTGGGCAATTATGTGTATTGGCTGCAACTCATCATGAAATCTCCCATATTGTCCTATTATATTATCTTCATCTCCCAACTTTTTCTGCTGACCTGGAAGCAGAAAACTGATTGGACTTAGGGCTCCGTGTAATCCAGAATGTTATCCAAATCACCTAAAGCTCTAACACACCCTTATATGGACTATAATTCCCTCCCTCCGTCCCTCCCTTTTACTGGTTACTATTGGGTTTCTCTGGTTTTACTTGTTATGAGCCACCCAGAATCATTGGCGGCATACAAACTAGGCAGGCAGGCAGACTTATAATACACCCTGTTGTTCATGCTCAACATAGAAGACTGGGGAATGAGGTGGATATTTCTGCCACCATATACAAATGCACTATATTTGACTGAAAAAAGAATATGAGTATGGTAAATATAGCATAGCACATAAGGGAGTGTGCTATATTTGATCTACCAATATCTCATATTGACTAAGGCAATAAGATAATATTGAATAACCCAAACATTACGCATCTCACATTTCCCTGCTATTACTGAACTGAATGCATTTGCCTGATCCCCAAAGTATGCTGTCCCATAAGATTTTTATTGGTCCCTCTGCCTCATATCCAGAATATTACCAGATTCTGCTGCTTCTTTATTTGTAGCATTTCCAAGATCTGCCATATATTTCCTACCTGGCAAATCTCTAAACCATTCTCCATAAGTTTTTCTATTCTTCTTTTTGCTAATTTTCCCCCTCTTTTCATATCTCCTCTCTAGTATGTTAAGAACGCCTCCACTGCACTCAGCAATCTCTCTTCTCTCTGTTAGGGGCCCTTACCTTTTGAAAAACTAGCTTGGGCTTTCTGTAGTTTGTATAAACTTCAGGATATTACTTCTAATTTTAAAAGCTTTTCATCTCATATCTCTGATGTCTTATCCTTGCCTTTTTATTCTAAATTTCTTCCCTTTAGTGGAATTCATTTCTCATAACCTCCTTCTGTTTCTTTCACTCTTTCTAGTATCTATGCACTTCCTATACTTGCAAAAACAATTCCTCTTCAAGATATCTCTCTTTCAATAGCTTCCTCAGCACAAATGAACAAAGCATTCCTTGGCATCATATATAATTACTTTACACAAAATGTAGATCCCTAGAGTAGGGAAGTCTTGCAATTAATGACAATGAGATTAGCAGTGATTCTTGTGTTCTGAAGGATCTAACATACAGTTATCACTAATTAAATCCATAGCAGTTCTAGGAAATGCTGATTATATTCACCATTCAAACTGCTAGCTTTCCCATATCTGTGAGCATCCAATCACTATTTCCTTTAATTGTACATGTATTTCATAATTGTTCAAGAGTGAAAAGGATTAGCCAGCTGAAACTGACTTTTCCATTTTTGTTTGCTTCTGGATTTGTTTGATATGTGCAGCAATTTTTTTTTCTGAATTAAAATAATGGATGAGAGCAAGACATTTATATTTCACAGCTAACTCCTAGCAGCAAGGAGCAACTGATTACTTAAGAAACTAAAAGCAAAGAAACATCATGAGGTCCTACTGGCTCTAACTTCAAATCTGTATTCTCTGCACATGAGCCATCTGTGCATGTTTGTTTCCCACTTAAAAAAGATGCATGCACTAAATCGAGTACATTAACTTTAAAATATTTTGTCAATGAAATATATTAAGCTTTAATGTGATTTACAACTGGATTTATAACAGCTGAGTTTCATTTCAGCTATCCACCCTTTTTTTTTTTTATTTAAGCAGCAACAAGAAAACAAAACAAAACAAAACAAAAAACCTTTTCATTTTTATTAGGAGGCCAGAGGAAAGGAAAAGGGAGGGGGAAAAATCGACTGCTCTATTAGCCAGAGGCACTTTGCAAGCAGGAAAGTAGAACTCAAGACGGGGGCCGGCCTCAGGTTTCAGTGCCTCAGGGCACATCGAAGAGACACCGATGTATTTACTGAACAGTCAGTACAGCAATGTCTCCAGTCTTATCACATGCTATAATCTCATATTTTATGAGAATCCACAGTACATTTCCAAGTTCAAGCAGGGGATACAATTGGTTAGATGAAGCATAAAGGGGGATTATTAACTATCAGTATAAAATAACTTACACATGAATTCAGAAGAACTGGATTAATATATTTTCCCCTTGTTTCATAATTAGATACAAATTCAGAAATGGGGGGGGGGATCCTATTCTTGTCATTTTAATGCAACAGAAAGTAGGATCCAGAATTCACCCACATCTGCACAAAATTACTGCATTGTGCACTATCTTACATAAAGTTACTGAACCACTGATATGTGTAACAAAGGTATGTGTAACCCCTTGAGGATTCTTTCAACTTAAAAGACCCTTGGACACAAAGTCTTGGCAGCATAATCTCTTGCCCTGTCCATACGTTATGTCATTTTATCAGATTTAAGTACACTATATTGAAAGATTCAATAATCTGTTTTCAACATTAATCTGTTGAAAATTCTCCTACTGAAAATAGCATGGGAGTGAGCAGCATTCTTTTTCCGAATACAATTCCCAAAAGGTTAATTGCTATCTGTGGTAAGTAATTTAACTTATCTTGCAAACATCTGGTTTATTCCAGTCAATACAAATAAGAAAACCAACATTATTAGAGAAAGAATCCTGCTAGCTTCCATTTCAAAGAGAGACAAGGAAACTGAATAATGCCAACATGTGGTAAGTGCAGGATGCTGAAAAATTTCCCATAGAGAGCTGTCACAGACTTTTTGGTCAACATAGCCAATAATTAGATTATTGAAAAGTAGTAGATATAGACTAAGCATGTCTGGAAGGCACTAGATGGGGAAAGGTGATTTAATGTGATTATTGAAATAAATGATAGGCAATGCACATTTTATTTAGGAACATGGAAATTGCTTTCTTTAAATCCAATTATACTAATAATTAATAGCATTAATGTATTATGCTCTATCCCTGACTTGTAGCAGCATTCCAGCCATTTGCATCACCGCTATCGTATATTTTCCCTAAACCTCTTTTTTCTGCAGAAATACCAGATATTGAATTTGATACCTACTCACTCTAAATAGATAATATGCATTATCACTGAGTCTGTGCTATATTTGATTTACAAAACCAAACAAGTTATAAAGCAAACACAACAGGCTTCTACTAACACATTTGGAATTTTGGTTAGCTATTAGCTATTTTGATGGGTGTAACCAGTCATAAAAACCCATTTACCAGGAAGCAATCTGGTAAGGTTACTTTCCTCCATCATCTCTACCATTCAGGATATTCCCTTTCACCTCATTTTACCTTATCCGTATTTCTCTCTCTCTCTCTTTGGCAGATGGGCAGACTTCTAAACAAACCATGGAGTTATAGTCAGCTCAAAAGCATCACCAAAAGTAAAAACAATATTAAGGTGGCATTTTGTTGCATATAGGCTTGACATTTATTTTACTTAATAGCATCTTAAAAATTAGGTTGGTCAGAGAATTTTGGCTTCCAACAGGGGTGTCTGCAGGCATATTGGTATGCCTGGGTACCACATAACCAATCTCAGAAAAAGGAAAAGGATGCTCATTCCCTGAAAATGGGAAAACTGGGCCCTAAGGATTTTCTTGAGTTCTAACCAAACCAACCAAACCAGTTTCTCCACTTCTCTTCCCATTGTTCTATATGCACAAGGTATAGAAATATGAATGTAAAAAAACAGATCAAGAAAATGATCAAGATTTGGACTGCAAGGCTAGATTCTAGATTTATTCATCTTATGTAGGACATAGCCTACGTTTCTGAAATTCTTCTGACTACTATCTTCTCAGTCTAACTACTTTCTGTGGCTGTGATTGTATTGATGAGGCAGGAAACATCCAAAGTGACAACCAATCTGGATAAATAGAGCACAGTGAAACACATTATCTAGTTACTGTTATCACAAAATGCCTGCCTGCAATACTGTAGATATCATTTGAGCTCTTTATTCTATTCTGCCAATGACTAAAAATGGCACTTAAAAAAATCTGTCACTCATCCAAATGCAAATTAAGGGTTTTGTTTGTTTGTTTGTTTTTTAAGTACACAACATTTGGGTCAATTTCCAAGAAATGTTGTGGAACTGCCCATGTTTACTGCAGCTCTGGCAATGCAGTACAACCTTCAGTCAAGCTATTAACTTGAATGTTGAACTTCACAGCCTGGCTGTCTTTCTCAGCCATCCTTTTGATGTTACCTCCAAAGCGAATGATCAAAGGCTCCAAGTGTGGTGAGGGGAAGTCCCAGGCTCTTAGCCTACCAGCCTGAGATATATGTTAAAATCCTGGCCAAAAAAAAGAGAGAGAGAGAGAGAGAGAGAGAGCACAAGGGGAGAGAGAGAGAAAAAGTGAGAAAGGAAAGGAAAGGAAAGGAAAGGAAAGGAAAGGAAAGGAAAGGAAAGGAAAGGAAAGGAAAGGAAAGGAAAGGAAAGGAAAGGAAAGGAAAGGAAAGGAAAGGAAAGGAAAGGAAAGGAAAGGAAAGGAAAGGAAGAAAAAAAGTACCATCAACTGCATTTTTGTGTCTGTTCAGTACAATGCTGCATCCATTCACATGCATATATACACACACGCAGCCTATAGCCAGTGTTTTTAGTTATTCCTTCCTCTCATTTGCAGTGAACACCCCAAACAATGGATTTTTACAGCTATTTTGTGTAGAACTCTGAGTGTTAGCGGAATGACAATTATCACCAGTTGCATAATAGCCTATCCTTGTATCGTACAACATCCTACCACTGCATGCAGCGTCTTTATCTGTGAGTTTATAAACCCAGTCACAGTCACATATAAACACTGCCTGCTGCAACAAATTTAATATGGCAAATGTCATTAAAGGAAGATGAGTGAGAACATTGCTCCTGCTTTGAACTGGAGGTGGAGGAAGGGGGCCATGAAGCAAGTGTACTGCATGTCAGGCAAATAAGAAAGCTGTAATTGTGACTTCACTCCTGTTACCCAGCGTATGAAGATACTTCTCCACCTGTACCTTATTTACCTATAACATTTTATCTCTGATCCTAGCCCTCACTTGAAATAAATATGCTTCTCATAGCACAGGTAAGCAAGTTCAAGAGGCCTATTTCATCTGAGCCTTAATCTATGCTCAACAGAACGTGCATCTGATTTATATCTTCAGTTCTAATCCAACAAGAGTACTGGAGAAGCTTTCTTCTGCATGAGACTATAAAGAAAGAAAGAGAAAGATCTGAATTTAAATCCTGTCTTGAATTCTATTCCCTTAATGATACAGGAACAGTCAATTTTTGTTGCCTGGGATAATTCATTTTTGCAATTAATAAAAGAAACACTATTAAGAGTTTATATGTAAGAAAAGAGAAGAAATCAATAGCTCACCAAAATCATCTATTTCATAAAAATAGAGAGAGCAGGAGGAGACAACCAAGTATAAAAATATTTGTATTTGTATTTTGCCACATAGTAAATTACCAGAGTTACTTGGGGAGAGAAGGGAAATGGAGTATTTTTAAAAAGGTAACCCTTTGTATCCAAATTCTTTCCAATACGTATAATCGTGGTATTACTTTCTCCCCCCCCCTTTTTTTTTCTTAAAACACAATTTTCTACAGATTTCCTTACTAGCCACAAACCTATTTAACCAAGGTAAGCAAAAAAATAACCTAATTAGAAAGAGACTGGCTCTGCAGCCCAGAGTGAAAAATCCTGGGCCCTTCAAATGTTACTGAACCACAGTCTCCAGTAGCACCAGTTAGCATTGTCGATTGTGAAAGAAGCTGGGTGGTCCACAGATTCCCTACCCATGCTTTACTGTATGCATAGATCACATATTTAATATTGCACGTGCAACAACTGACTACAGCAAAAAGCTGCCCCTAGCTGACCTTAGCTGATCCCCAAAAGTTAAGCAAGGCTGGACCTAGATAGTACTTGGATAGATGACACCAGGAAATCCCAGTGTTATAGTTTAGGCTGGGACGTTGGACAAACATCCTAGAAGACAATGGAAAACCACTTCCTCATTGTTGCCAAGCAAACTTCACATATGTGTAGCTATGTAGTCACCACTTGTCAAGCTCAAGTCATTATTTGGTCATAGCTTCTCCAGCAATAAGATAAGATCTGTAAGATCTGCTTTTTTTTCTTCCCCTATGAATTAAATACAAACTCCTGCACTGATGCCAAATCTCGTATTGGAATTTATACTGCTGATCCAATGGTCCTCTTTCCTTCAAAATCACAAGGTAAATTATAACTAGGAAAGCAAGCAATCTGATGGGAATTGAATGAGGATATCACATTCCATCTGCTTTTCCCATTTAAAAAGAGATGTGAAAAGTTGCCTCCATCAAGATGTAAAATTTCTCACAGAATTAAATCCTATAATCCCATTTAGCACAAAGGAGGTAGAGCAGCACATTGGTGCTTAAGATATTTTAGTCTTTTAAGGAAGTAACGTTCTTTTTTAACTCGCTTCTCTTAAAGAGTGCTTGGGAAAAGATTAAGGTTCTCTCTGTTGGTATGGAAGACAGTGATAGAGAACACTTTTTCATTATTTAGCCTCCTAAACCTTAAGGGAAATTGTTCCATGATGCAACATAGATGTATTTAAAATGAATCCCCTGACAATTTCTAAACTTTGAACAATATTAATTATTACATTCATGTTTAAAAAGTGCCTACACTATCTTTAATACAGCCTTGCAAACTATATTCTAGCTAGCCTTGAGAAGTAGGAGATAACTCTTTTCCAAAAGGAAAGCAATTGCGGATCACGATTGGAAGAATAGAAAGCAATCCATTCAACTCCCCTTCGGCAAATGACCTATCAACAACAGTACAAGCATTTTGCTTGACTCAGGCAACTGGGGTTTTCTGCTTAACCCACAGGCATTTTTCCTATTTCAAAGTTTCTATTAACTCCCTACTGATGTACCCTAAAAGAATTTTTAAAGGCTTGGAAGCACATAAATAAAATACTTTGATGGACTGGCACAGCCAAATGAAAGTCTTTCTCCTGCAGTGGTAGTGATAAAAGTTTCAGTTGCAGTTATATATGCAGACCTCCACAGATTTCTGATAACTGGCATTGCTGACCAGTCAGCACTGCTCAGCAACCAAGTTATCAAGACAATATATTTAAGATGACTATCAAAGAAAGATTTATTTATCTATTTATCTATTTATTTATCAAATTTATATGGCAGCCCATCTCATACAAGGTGACTATTTATTTATTTGCAATGTCTTAAGAAGCTACATGCTCAACTGTGATCAATTTCACCATGATAAGAAAAGTATAAACAGGGAAAGAAACAACTGGGTGGGAAAGAAAAAGACTACATGAAAGGATAGGATAGGATAGGATAGGATGGGATGGGATGGGAAGGTATGGGATGGGAAGGGATGGGATGGGAGAGGAGAGGAGAGGAGAGGAGAGGAGAGGAGAGGAGAGGAGAGGAGAGGAGAGGAGAGGAGAGGAGAGGAGAGGAGAGGAGAGGAGAGGAGAGGAGAGGAGAGGAGAGGAGAGGAGAGGAGAGGAGAGGAGAGGAGAGGAGAAGAGAAGAGAAGAGAAGAGAAGAGAAGAGAAGAGAAGAGAAGAGAAGAGAAGAGAAGGCTGTCAAATTCAATGGGGTGAATTAAATCTTACTTTCTTGGTTCTATTGTTTTAAACATGTGCAGAACATTATCCGCCCATACCTTGCTTAAATCACACACTGAGATATCCTGTTAACAAGCTTGCCATGTTCAAAATGCTGAAATATGTAAATATAAAGAATGCAGTATTAAACATCTGTAATTAAATCTTCAGTGGGGTCCAACCATTGAAAGAGATAGCACTGTATACTTGAGCAAGAGGATGAACTAAATCCTAAACAGTCCAGAAAAATGGAAATACAAAAAAGAAAGAAAATTGTTATGGGTGTTTAACAGTCTAACCTTTTTTTATTTGACCTTTTCTTTCCAAAATGTAAGCTTCTCAATCATATGCCCATGACTGTTAACTATTAGATGACACTGGCTAAAAGCAGCTGTTACTATCCCACCAAGAAAAATTCAACCAGTGTGAACCTGGTGTTTCTCCTAGAAGTAGAGCTGCTCACCTTCAAGCAAGCAAGCAAGCAATAAATAAATGGGATTGCATCTGATGCTGTTCTTCAGTGCTGGACTGGCTGTACATCCTGCCAAACCATTGTGGCAGCCTATACTACTTGCTGCTGTGTCGCTGGCAATTTTCACATCATATATTCTAGGAAACACTTGTGCCAACTGGTGTAAGAGAAGGAAGGGGGAAAGCTTATTTTCCCTGAAAAGGATATTGGCAGGTAATCAGATTAGAGGAACAAAGAAAGAAAATGTGATTTTCTAAGTGCATTGCTTTGTAAAAGCTACAGATTGATAGTAGTTTCAGATGTAGCTGTGACATTATGCATATGGCTTCATGTACCATCAGCTCTCATGAAGTAGTGGATATACTGTACTAAAGAAAAACCTGGACTAGACAGTCTGGACAGTCTAAAATACATAGGTAAAACTTTGAAAAAATAATTGGAAAGGATTATTTAACCCATTTTTTTTAAAGTCTTCCACTTAATTATGTGAATGAACAAATGAATGACATATATAAATACAGATCTATAAGCCCACACCAATACACACACATTCTGCTCAAGAAAGACAACTTTTGCAGGCAGTAAGTAACAGTATGAGGTCTAAGTTCACGAATCACAACTCATGCTTCAATAGATGTTTTCTAAACTTTTGCAACCCAGCTATTCCAAAGGACCATTCTATAGCCTTGGGTTGCCTTTTCATAAGCCAGGGAAATATATTTTCAGAAGTTAAGTCTTTAGCTAAAATCAGCACTATAGTATTCCATAATCCCATAGAAGAAATAGGGGAAAAAAATCTTATTCTGGATCTTTGGCCATGGAAAAAATATACGAAATGCTATTTATGTAATAATGTGTTGCTAGGTATCTTTTCCAACTTTGGCAACATGTTACATGTAATCAGAACATTTTAAAATACACTGATGGTTGATATACCCACAAAGCCCTTCCTTCAATAAGAGTTCAGCTTATGAGACTAAATTTTTGGTAAGTTTTAATGAAAATTAGCATTTAGTTATCTTCTATGTAAAGAAAAATAGAAAAATCACACCTAATAATAACTGAGTTCTAATAAATGAACCAGTTTATTGGCCAAGAGAGCTTCTGCCTTACAACATTCAGGAGACTGCCTGGGTATCTTATTTATACCAGTGTCATACTTCAGGATGTTAATGAAGCAAATGAAAGTTAAGTTGAGATCCAAATCACTTTCAAAAGTGAAAAGAGTGGATAGTCTAAAAATTCTGTAGTGCCACCTTATTTTATAGATTATAACTAAGTAGAAATGTTGGGCTAGATCCAAAGATTTCCTTCCATTACAGCACAGATTCTGTTCTGATGGAAACAGGAAGGTAACTTTTGATTCCAAATGTCTGTGTTGGCTTTTCTTCAACCTTTATTCTTCTTTCACTTGTGATACAATTCTAATCATCATCATCATCATCATCATCATCATCATCCATGATGCTTTCTGGGATTATGGAGATTGGAGTCTAAGACCTCTGGAGGGCATCTTACTCAATGCCATACTCTGACCATCTGCTTCAACTTACAGAAGCTGCAAAATATTCTGAAATCCCTGGAGATATATAAAGTGATATAAGTTTACAATGCCCTCACTATTTTTAAAAATCTTTATTTTAAAAAAAAATCAAAACTCTGTGGGTACAATGGAAATTCTGTTCAGGCACATGCAGAAACATATGTCTACATTCATTGTTACTTAATAGTTTTACTAAATCTACAGAACTTTTTAAAATAAGCATAAAAATATTGATTTGTTTAAATAACTCTTACATATGCTTTAAGGAGCTATTTACCATGGCTAACTCAGTCGACAGAAGCCAATTTATATAACAGCGTTATGCTGTTTGACTAAATTTAAATGGATAGAGTTCTTTCTGCAATGATACAAACTGAAAGCTGCAATAGTAATCTTTTGTTTTCCATCTATGTTGTTTAAGACCTGGATTTGGATAGCTATTGCTAGACACTATCAACATCTTTAATTTACCTTGACAGAACTCAAGCAACAAGCAAGATTGGGGAAAACAATAAACATATTCCAAAAATATATCTTTACCATGGCACAAGAGATGCACATTAATCTGCCAAACACAGCATGCACCAGAAATGGGGACCTCCTTTTAGTGGTGAGATACCAACCAGTAAAGGACACTCTAGTATCACAGAGCATCCTAATTCTAATGAGCTATTACAGAGACATATCTGATGCCATGGATCAGTTCTTTCTCTGTGAAGATTAAGAACTGTATGCTCTTCTGTCTGCACTAGCAGGGCAACTGCTACTATTAGGTGAAATGAAGTAGTCATTCAGAGCAATGAACTGGGACTATTATCCTATCCACTGCTCTCCATATTCTACACAGAGGTATTTGCTCTATCTTAACTCAGAGTAATGCACGGTGACATGGTTATAGCTTCTACATGCACAAGAATTCCTTACAGTTTACTGTATAAAGATGTCTACCTATGGCAGGGAGTGTCTGAAGTTGGTGCTGCAACTGGGGCAGGAAACATGGCAGGCAACAGTGGGGAATAGCAGGCCCTCTTCCCACCTAAGTTAATGGACCAGCCTTATGTAGTGGTTTGATTCCTAAGGTTTGTAGCATAGAAGAGAAATAAAAAAGTCAGATGAATTCCAAGAGAAAGAAGAAATTTACTTTCTGCATTTACTGCCCAATAATCATGCTACAGCAAGAAAAAAGAAAATAATGTATTTTCCTATAACTGAAATTTCAACAATGATGACAGGGTGATGGGTTAAATAAAAGAAGGGGAAATAATGCAAGGATAAGCATTATGAGAAAGATTAGGGGACCTTAGAACTGCAACTAATTTTGCTGAGGATGTACAAAATATTTGGATCCAATGTGGGGAAGGGTGGGCACCCTCCTTGTACAAGTTGACAGCCTTTGCCTCCTCTTCCCAGAACTTCACCTTGACTACTACACATCATTCTGAATTTCCCAACAAACTCTCACAGTGCTTCAAAATATAAGATGCAAAGTTCTTTTTCAAAAAATAAAATTCTTTCTTTTGGGTTCTTCTCAGGTGCACTTCCCAAAAGCACAACATTAATACAATAGATCCACATTTTTTTAAACTCTAAATATTCACTATTTTCCTATTTTGGAATAAGTGAGAAAAAAAGTAGACCAGATTTTATAAATGATATAAATATAGTCAGCTCAATGCTACTAAAGATGAATACGCAATTCAAGTAAATGAAATTGAAGTCTGTATGTAACAAATGTACTACCAAGGACACACATACATATTTCAGGAACATAGAAAGGACAGGGAAGAAATGTATGGAATGTAGTGTAACAGAATAGCACCTCACCTTCTCCAGATTTACTGGACCAACATCTACAATGCCTAAACAGCATGGAGATAGGCATTATGAAAGTTGAAGTCCACACTACCCAGAGGATTCAGCTTGAAGAAGACTGCATTAGAAGTTGCAACGGAAACAGTGATGTTTCAATCTACTTAAGAAGTAGCCTTAACTCTTATTTCCAATGTGAATTAAGAATGAACCAGTGTTACTCAAATATTTACATATACAGATTTTTGTTGTGTGAGCTTTATTGTATACATAACAGTACTTCATTAAATTATTTTAAATTAATGTTATTCATCTTTAGCCCAACTTGGCAAATAAGCCGATATAAACATAATGAACTTGTATAACAAAATTCAAATGCCCATTATTTTATAAAACATGATCATTTCTCTATAAGAAACTGACTTAACGCAGGCTGCTATCTCCACACCTCCTCTAGTGCAAAAAACAAGAGGAAGCAAGGGGAGAGATGCTGTCATAGCACACATTAGTGACCGTATGTGCCATGATTTATGAAGTGGTAGGCAACATTTAAAACTTTCAGTTGCCTTGTGATAAAGAGAAGAGGAAAGAGAGAAAAGCATGAATACTACACATCCTAATCAAAATTTCTTTTGTATTGTAAGTATTCATGTTTCTTTTCTTGAATACAATGTTAACCAACCCACCAGCTAATAGCTGTTGGCTAATGAGTCTGCCACCAAAGGAACAGAACTTTATTTTCAACACAATGAGAAATTATCAGGATCTTTGCTGCAACGTGTCTACTGTTGTTTAAATATTTATAAACAGCATTCTGATTAAAAGTCTCTAAGACAACAAAGTATATTAAAAATAACATAAAATGATCTCTACGTTTTAAAGCATCTGATAAAAATTACAGAGTTTTTAGAGCAACAGCAAGGCTCTGGAAAACAGACTCCTTAGTTAGAACCTAAAAGCCAATTCAAGACAACAGAATGGATTTTAACTTTCTGTTGTACAAACTGGTTTTCAGAAACTAGGGAAGGGAAAGAAACTAGGGAAGGGAAGGGGAGGGGAGGGGAGGGAGGGGAGGGGAGGGGAGGAGAAAGGTAATATATAGCAAATGAGAAGTGTAGGCCACTTATTCTAATGTCTTGTCACTACACTGGACCCACACTCCAGTACTGAATCTAACTGCAAGAAATCTCCTACATGCACATGGGGTCAACCAACAGCCCATTACCAGGTATCTTGATTGTAAGAGTTCTTCAGCAGGCAAGTATGCTAAACATGCAATTATCAGAGAGCTGGGTTACTGCTGGGATACCACACTAGAGGCAAGCTCTGCATATTATCCTTCTCTGTTTCAAACCATGAATACCAAACAAATGATCCATGAACAAGGCTCATGTCTGGAATAATACAGCAGGGGGGGGAAAAAGGGAAAGTGTATTTCTGAGGCCTCACTAACTTGATTTCTTCTTCTTTACATTCTCCATGGGTGAAAGGGAAGGCTCACCTGCCATTTATATGAGGAAAAAAGGAAGGATGTACTTGCATAATTTAACAAAATGTACATATTATGCCAGCCTTTGGGTAGATGGTTTGCTTTTGCCTTCACCCAGTGTTGTCTGTATAATAAAACACAGTTTAGCACAATATGTGAACCCAACCTCTATCTACAGGAGATACCACAGAAGTCAAGACATCAGGAAATAGTGTTTGTATCCAGTAGCACACCCAACTTATCTAGTTCCACTCAAGATTCTGAACTTCCCAGCTGTTACTCTACAGTCCGAAATCACCTCAGAACCAAGACACGCAAATACAAATTGTGGTTGACAATTTAGCATTAGCAATATCTGAACAGCAGTCACAAATATGCAAGGATATGCATAGCTCAGACTATGTACTCTGGGGGGGGGGGAGTCTGTCAATGCTATTTCTGGGTGGAAGGTGTGCATGTGAATCATTTTCACATCTAGTCTCTAAGCCACATACTCTGTTTAGAGATTTTCTTAGCATTTCCAGTAGAAAACTAAGACAGCTGATCTGGCACTGCTTTTATCCAGGAATTACAACAGGGTGAAGGCTTTTACAGCATCTGATGAGTGACCGAAGCCTCCTAGACACCTCTGTCTACTGAATAGCTTTCTAACTGCCAGGCATTTGTGTTTTTTCTGCCAGTGAGTGAGACAAGCCAAGCACAAACAACAGGCTCCTTGTTCAGGCACGCTTTTTTAACCCAATGAGGTTGCCCTCTAGAAATGCTTCTAAGTAAATAGCTAAGCCAGCCCATCATGAGGTCTATATACAACCCTGCTTAGGATACAATACATGCCACTGTAACATTTCATCTGTCAGCTGCCCTTACAACCACCTCTATTGTAACACACATTATTCCACCTTTACTGGGGGATTTCTGAAGGAATCAGAGGCAAAATCTAGAGGCTCTCTACATGGCAGTGAATAAAGAACAAGAAAAACCAAGCTATTTTTTTTCTTTTTATAGAAAGAAAAAGAAGTGAATTAAATAAAGAAGCAGCAAATCCAGTAAGGGTAAAGGGAAAAAAAAGAGTATTTTCCACAAATATGAAGCATAGACAGAGGATGTAAAGGTACTATAAAAAAATCAGAAAAGAAAAATCAGAACACAAAATAGAAAGATACAAAGTACTTAAAAAGAATTCTAGTTTAAAGTTAAACATAGAATCCAACTATCAAAATAAGTACGCGAGATAACATTTTAGAGTGCAAAACTATTCATTCAGATGAATATTCTTCCATTTTTAAAAAAGACCATTGGCTTTTGAAAAGATTTGGAAAGCCTAAAAGATTTAAAACATATATTTCATGAAATGTGCTATTCAAACATATAATATGGCTTGTTTGAATCTGGCCAAGCATATGGTGTGAACACAGTCACTGTGCTTTATAAACTGTGGCTTATGGTGTACATATTATGTAAATGTAATAAATTGTGGTTTATTCTGTCAATTATGGTTCAAGCATTCAAAGTACAATATGTGAAACCAACTGCAATTTGCTGCCTGAAATATTAAGCAGTATCACTTCATATGTAGGTATTTGTAATCAAGTTCCACTCTTAAAACAAGAAGTGGCCTTCAAATTGGGACAACAGATGCCAAGTGCTCAAGGACTGTTACCTGTTACTACCACTATCTGGTGGTTTCCATAAACAGTGGCTTCTAACCCTCTTAAACTATTTTTAATAAGGCCAAATATAGCCCATGATAGAAAATGAGTTTCAAAAGGGGGAGAGCTCTTTTCTCAAGACTTCACTAGTTTCTATGAAAATCACATATTAGAAATTCATCGGCAGAAGAAAGTGGTAAATGGTACAGGAGGAGCCAAGAATCACTAAGAGAAACAAAAGGGTGTTTCAGGTTTCCGAACGCATCTCCAGACTGGGGAACAATGTGGCCCTTTTTAAGATGTAGCCAAAAGTCAACAGATATTTTTAAATGTTATGTTATGTTATGATAACATATGCTGTAACATTATTGGAATATTGTTCTATGCAGCATCCTTATAACTGGATCACAAAGGTGTCTCTTTAAAATGTCTTATGTATAGGGCCAATTATGAAGAAAGGCGGCTTTGCACATTCCAACTTCCTTTTTAGTTCTATACTGCCCTCCCTTTTTTACTCCAAACACCCCATGTGCTTTCCCTTTTAACTGTTGTAGTTCAGACTAGCATTCATGGTCCCCACAACACTGTTTCCTTCTCCACTGAGCCTGATTCTTCAATAAATGCTGCCCGCTTTAATACTAAATTCAGCTAGTAATTGTATTGGTTTTCAGGCTATATCCTACCTAAGTGTCTAGTGAAGCTAGGACAAAACTTCAAGGAATGAATGCAGCTGTAGTGAAAAGGGTTGTCTATTTTTTTTAAAAAAAATTCCTTCTGAACTGGAAAAAGAACTATCTTGCTGCTTCACAGTTGATGATTTCCAGCATTCCTCTTTAAAATGCCATAAAGGTATGAGTACTTATGGCCTGAATTTCACAAACAGTAGATACACCAAGACTGGGTTGCAAAAATTTAGACAATCCCTAGTAGCAGCAAACTACTACACTTTTCAGGATCCATATTTTTGCAGCACAAATCTGGTAGCCCTTAAACAGGGCTCCTTAGACAAGCCGGACTACTGTCAGAGATGTAGGCAATGAAATAACAATACTATTCTCTAGCCATTTTTGAAAGAAAGAGAACAGTTTGCAGAAAGCTAAGTCTAATACAACAATCAGAATGTTACAAATGTCCTGTGCTCTTTCCACAGATTCATCTTACAACTTATACTAATGAATCAAAAATGTTCAATTTCCTTGCATTCATTTGTTACCATCTCTTGAAAAGCTGAGGATCCCCCAAAATATCCTGGATAACCTTGTAGCACATCTCGTACAGGTTTATCAAAAATCACTAGATACCCAAAAAATCCAGACAATAATTGAACAGGAACAAAGAGCTAGAATTTTCGTATCTGCTGCCATCTAACTGTTGTCCAGAGCTTTTCAGCCCATCTATGGTTTTCCCACTTTTGCAGAGAAAAATGTTGCTGCCCAAATCTCAAAGTTACAGACATGATTATAAGGATGAAAAATTAATTTAGTCATGAGACAAAATAGACTGCTACATTAAAACAAGTGATATGGGCCCATAGGCCTTAAGCCTAACTGATGCTTAAAAATCATAAAGATGAAATATCAGAGGTAAACTTACAGGAAAGGGAGGTACATTTTTTTCACTGATTCCCCACTCCAAAAGATGGCTACCTTTTCTTCTTTACTTCAGGGTTCCTCAACCTTGGCAATTTTAACATGGGTGGACTTTAACTCCAAGAATTCCACAGCTGGCTGGGGAATTCTGAGAGTTGAAGTCAACCTATCTTAAAGTTCCCAAGGTTGAGGAACCCTGCTTACAGGCCAAACCGCAATCTCTTAAATGTAGAAGTAAAAGTATGCCCCCCCTGCCCTGCAAAAAGCATCCCTAAAATTCTAGCTTCCTTGTGTCAGAGTTGTCAGTGTATCAGTGCCCATTTAACTGTGACCATAAGATATCCAAACCTTAGTTTAAAAGTGTGGCCTACAGTCACTATTCACTAATTATTAAGAAGCATAAAACATTTGCTCTATTAGTCTATGGAAGCTGACAGTGCTTTCTTATTCCAGTGTCAAATTATCTAGTTTGTCTTGTTCTTATTTTACAAATATCCTTAAATAAAACAAACAGAGTAACACAGAAGACAGTGGTTTTCATGGCTTAATGAGCAGAATGGCTTGCAAAAGGCAGTGAAGAACTTTCTCCATCTATCCACATCACTAGAACTAAAGTGAACATCCATATCTATGACATCTAGAAATCAGCTGCTTCTGACTGGTTCCTTGGCTAGCTAAGCACAGTCTTTCAGAGTTGCTCCAATCTAAAAAATTAGTCTGAGGATACACAGATCTTGTAGCTTCATAATCAATTATCTGGATGGTATAATTCCACCTACTCAACAACAAAAAAAAAAGTACTATTACAGAGTCCTTCAATTTTAATATACTCTAAATCAAATTTGTAAGGTGATGAAGTGTAGAATATAAGATCATCTCTCATCTAAAAATAGATACAATTTTGTTTAACTTCTGTTTATTGACAATTTTTACTACTGAACAGACACACTTTATATATATTATCCACACTCTGCCTCTATAGCATCCCAAATGATGGGAAAGGTTGTATACAAAAGACAAGGACTCTGATTTTCACCATGGCAACCAGCTTATTTGTAATATAGCCTACCTTCATCAAAGCACAGCAACAAGAAAGTAAATACAAGCGTAGTGGTAGATTCAAGTACTCAGATGAAGATGCTTGCATAAGCATGTAAATGAAACACTTCCATTAAATCATAGGCACAATTATTAGCATTTACTCCTGGATGGTCTTTCTCCTTTTTAGCCTGGTAAAAATAATAAGGAAGTAATTAATTATTAAGGTCTGAGTACACAACAGCTTCAAAGGCAAGAATACCTTTTTAGCATGCTTGTTTTTAAAGGAATAACTTCAAAAATATGGAGGCAAGATATAAGAGATGGTCAGCAGGGAACAGAAATGTCCATGCAAACATCCTGAGGATACAGAATGGATAGTCTTTCTCAACTATGTATCTACCAGATGTGTCAGGCTACAACTCTTGTCTCTTTTACAATCAAGAGTTGTGTTGGATAGACACTGAGAGTTGAAGTCTTGCGTCTCTGGAAGGATAATGTTCAAATAGTAGACACTGACCCAGAAAAATTTAGATAGTCAGAAAGCTTGGATTGCATGTACACAGAACTCCCAGAATTTCAAATAAAAGTTCAAGAGAAGAGCATCACATTGTGAAAGGCAATCAGAGTTTTTGACTGAAAATTTTATTTACCCAAGCTTATTCATAGAAGTTGTGATAAGCTATGATCAGATATGTTCGAATGCCTATCAGTTCTTTTTCTAACCTGAATGAAAATAAGCTATTAAAAAATCCCTATAATATATGAACACTAGAAAAAGAGGACAAACACTGGGAAAAGAGGACAAACTCTGCATAATCCTCTGTAACTTTAAAGAATAAGCTCATTAAAAAACATCCTCTACCAGGATCTTCTACACATCTTGAATACCAAAAGTGATAATGTTAGATATCATTATTATTATTGTTGGTCGCACTGTCATCCAGATGTTTAGACTGGATATGGCATTTTTATCCACTTGTTGAGTGGATGTTTTATTGTTGTGAGCTGTCCAGAGTCATTGAGAGTCAGGTGGCATGCAAGTTTAATAAACTATTATTGTTGGTCACACAGTCAGCCAGAAGTTTACACTGGATTTGGCATTTTTATCCACCTACTGAGTTCTTCCCAAGGGCCTGGGAATAATAATAATAATAATAATAATAATAATAATAATAATAATAATAATAATGTTATTGTTTATTGTTATTGTTATTGTTATTGTTATTATTTAGCTCCACCTCTCAAGATCTGGCCAACTTCATTCAGATGCAATATATTCTATCCCTTAGCACCTTCCCAAGGACCCGGGATAGGCAGATTTTCTTGTTTGATGGTGTTAAAGTATCGGCGCAGGATGCAAGCTGTTCCAAGTAAAGCTGCCTTTTGCAATTGACTGATGGTGATTTTGTCAGTGCCGATGGTCTTCAAGTGGTACTTCGGATGTTTGGGGATTGCATCCAAGGCGCCTATTACTATTGGGACTATTTTTGCTTTCTTTTGCCACAGTCGTTCTACTTCTATTTGCAGGTCTGTGTTTTGTGATTTTCTCCAGTTCTTTCTCTTCTGTTCTGTTGTCTCCAGGTATTACAATGTCCACTATCCAGACTTTTTTGTCTTTCTTATCAACAATTGTTACATCTGGGGTGTTATGTGGCAGGTGCTTGTCTGTTTGAATTCTAAAGTCCCAGTGCACTTTAGCGTCTTCATTTTCTATTACTTTGTCTGTTTTGTGGTTCCACCAGTTCTTGCTTGCAGGCAAACGGTATTTCTTACAGATATTTCAGTGCACCTTTGTTGCTACTTTGTCATGCCATTGTTTGTAGTCAGTCTGTGTGATCTTCTTGCAGCAGCTAACTAGGTGGCCCACTGTTTCTTCAGCTTCTTTGCAGAGGCAGCATTTGCTGTCTCTTGTTGCCTTCTCAATTCTGGCTTTGTATGCACTTGTTCTTAAATCTTGGTCTTGTGCAGCCAGAATTAGCCCCTCTGTCTCTTTCTTCCAACTTTCCTGCTCTTAGCCATTGCTGGGTCTTCTTGTTTTCTGCTTTGCCTGCTAGTTTTTTTTTTATGTACTGTCCATGTAATACTTTGCCTTGCCATGTCTCCTTTCTATTCTTCATTTGGTCCTTCTTGTAGGCCAGTTTGGTCTCTTCAGTATTCAATAAGCCTTCATGGTGTACTACCTTCAGTGCATCTTCTTCACTGTCCTTCAGATATTTTTCTAATGCCCTTTTTTTTTTTCTTCAACTGTCTGGTGTACTTGCAACATTCAACAACCCCCTCTGCTCCTTGGCAAGTAGAGTCTGTCAACATTGTTGCATGGATGAAGGGCGTGATGCATTGTCATTATTTTTCTGCTCTTCCTTTCTGGGCTTCTAGTTCTACTAGTGTCCAGTCCACTATTCCAGCTGTGTATCTAATGACTAGAACTGCCCAAGTGTTAATCATCTTGCTGGTATTTCCTCCACTGAGTTTGGACTTTAAGATCTTCTTCACTCTCATGATGTATTCACTACAAAACTACTTTTTTACTTCAATGTATTTGATGTTGTCCAGGTACCAGGTATCCAGATCTTCTTCATCCAGACTCGTGATGTTATTTCCATAGGACATCTTGATTCCTTCAGTTTTCACTACTTTTCCCCTGTTGATGGTAAGGGTGACACATTTGTCCAGTCCAAACTCCATTGCAATATCTTGGCTGTATATCCAGACAGTGTTGAGCAGCTATTCTATTTCAGATGGAGTTTTTCCATACAGCTTCAGATTGTCCATATAAAGGAGGTGGGATAGGCTGGCAGATGTTTTTCATGTTTGATAGCCATGGCCTAACTTGTTCAATATTGTTGACAGAGGAATCAATGCAATGACAAACAAGTGATAGGGTGATAGTGAGTCTCCTTGAAAGATTCCTCTCTTGATATCAACCTCTCCTAGTCTATCACCATTGATCAGCAACTGTATCTTCCATTATGCCACTGATCATTGCACAAAGCTTCTGATGTTTCTACTGACTCCTGTTATTTCTAGGCACTTGATTATCCAATCATGTGGCAGGGAGTTGAATCCCTTTTGTAATCAATCCAAGCTACATTCAAGTTGGTCTTACTTCTCTTGCAGTTTTCCAAAATCATCTTGTCAATTAGGAGCTGATCTTTTGTTCCTCTGCTGTTTGGGCAGTTTCCTTTCTGCTCAGATGAAAAGAGCTTATTTTCAACTAGATGCTATTGGACTGCATCAGCTACCACGCCTGATAGCAATTTGAAAGTTGTTGGTAAGCAGTTAATTGGCCTGCAGTTGCCTGGTGTTCCCCCTTTTGTTGGATCTTTCATTATCAGGCAGGTTTTGCCGGATGTTAACCAATCTTCAGTTTCACCTCCTTGCAGTATATTATTAAACTGCTTGGCAATGAGTGGGTGCAGACCAGTCAGATGTTTCAACCAAAAACCATGCAGTTTATCTTCACCTGGTGCTGACCAATTCTTGATCTTCCTTGCCCTTTTCACCACCATTTCTGCTGTTAATACAAGTTCTTTCATTTCAGCTTCTTTTTTTATTCTTATCCACACCTCCTTTATTCAAACAGCATTTTTATATTTCTTTGGGTTGTCCCATAGATGCACAGAACTTCACTGTTTCTTCTTTGTCAGGTAGTGATTGGTTCATTGCAATCTCTCCATTGATGAATTGGTAGAAACATTTCTGATTCAACTGAAATTGGAGATTCTGCCTATAGTGTGCCATTCAAACTTCATATCGGCTGATCTTTTTGGCTATGGCTGTTATTTGATGCTTTATTATTTCCAGTGCTTCTCTGGTCTTCCTTGTCTCTAGGTGATATTTCTTGATCAGGTATTTTCTGGCCTTCTTGCTCTTCAGCTTTTTTTCTTTCATCTGTTCTAGCTTGCTTGCATCTGATCTTAGCATGTTGATCTTATTTTCCAACCTGATTGTCCATTTTGGTGGTGCACTGTTTGGCTTTTTTTGTTTGTTGATTTTGCATCCAAAGTATCCAGTTATAACTGCTGCCGTGCTGCACATTAGTTGGTTTGTTTCTTGCAGTGAGCTGGTGCTTATCTTTGATATTACTGTATTGACATCTTTTAATACTTGTGCTAGCTGTTTCTTTGTAACAAGCTTCAATGCAGGCAATGTTATTCTGTTCTTTTTGTGCTGTTCCAGATGCTCAGTTATTCTTTGTTTTTATTATGGCTAGTTGCACAGTCAGCCAGATATTTAGACTGGATTTGGCATTTTTTTTCACACAACAACCCTGTGAGGTGGGTTGGGCTGAGAGAGAGTGACTGGCCCAAAGTCACCTAGCCAGCTTTCATGCTGAAGGGAGACCTAGAACTCACAGTCTCCTGGTTTGTATATGAATGTTTACTTACTTCTTGTTCTAGAAAGTCTGCTTAGGGGTGTTCTAATTAAAGCTGGATTTCATAGCCTCCTTCTCCAGCCAATACATGCAGATAAGTACTGTAATAAATTAGATGTGGCCAATTAAACTGCAGGTGTAAAAAAGTTAGGAAGAATCACTAAAAAAGCAAACCACTAAGTATGGTTATATGCACTAATCTGTATGCCCTAATTTGGATCTTTATTGTGTTTTAATTCTTACCAGGAGCAATGCATCTATCTTTTTTTTTTTTACCACGGGACAGATAATAATTTCATCAGGAGATAAAAATCTAGTGCTTTTGATGCCCAAGTCTTACAAACTCAAAATCAGTCTCAGGACACTCTAGTCCATCTTCTTGCAAACACTGATTGACAACTGCTGAAGGGATACACATTAAACTTAGCCCATGTAGTATCTAATGAAATAACAATATTGCATGAATTTTAGTTACTTGTGTTGTGGCATGATAGATCTTGTATGCTCTAATCTTATGAACTGGCATTGTTCCACCATGGATCCTGAAATGACGTAACATCCAAATAACAGAGTGAATCATTTATGTTGTGCTGCAATGGGAATCCTGTGTTTAGAGCTTCTCATTATATAGTATCACAAAACCACAGAATTGTAGGGTTACAAGTAATATAAGGTCACATTTTCCAGTCCCCTTCTTACAGGAAGATGCAGTCAGGACATAGCATTGGTTTAGTCAGGAACAAGCAAGGAGATAAGTTATACTATACTTTCTATTCAAACCAACTAGATTTTACTTTAAAAAAAAAAAATGGCCCACATTTCAGCTTGTACCAGAAAATGCAAGGTTCAATGTTTACTTTCTTCTAGTAGCATACTTAGCACGAGTTGTTTCTGTCAGTGCAACTGGATGCTGGAACCCATTCTTCTATGTATTCAAAACTTCACCAAATCCAGTTCATCTTACTCTAGGACCAAAATTACAGTGCAACGTAAATGGAACTATGTTCTTTCTTTTGAATGTGCTGGAAACAATGCTGCCCCTCAATTTAGAAGCTACTTTTCTTTCATTTTTTCTACACATTGTCAGGTTCTATTAAATCCCTGGCGTCCTTGGTGTTCTCTGAGCTTGCAGAGCTCAGACCTACCAATTAGGTAACACCAGACAAACAATCAAGCAGTAAACAACAGCCTAATCAAGGAACTACCAAGGAGAAAACAACACCCCCTCCAACACTGATAGGGCAAGCTACCGTATATAAACAGAGAGCAAACCCCATTCCCTTCTAGATAACTGAAGATGTTATCTAGTCAGGTAATGAAACGTCTGCAAGAAAACAACCAAGCTCAGAGAACACCAAGAACTCCATCTTCAGTGCAAGTGAGCGTGGGGTTTGTTCCCTGCTAATATACAGTAGCATGCCCTGCCAATGTTGGTGGGGATGTCGTTTTCTCCTTGACAGTTCCTTGATTAGAGTATTGTTTTCTGCTTGATTGTTTGTTTGGTGTTAATCCCTACTTATCTGGGTGTTGGCTGCTGGAGAGGGTGTGTTCTGGTCTTTTTGTTTCCTTCTTAGTTTTTTTATTGTCTCTTTTGAATGGTGTGTAAATGTGGTTTATCTCTATGTGTCTATGGTATATCAGCCATTTCTGTGTGTCTATCTATCTCTGTGTCTATCAACCATTAATAGACACAAAGATAAAACACATTTACACACCATTCAAAAATGACAATAAAAAAGCTAAGAAGGAAGCAAAAAGATCAGAACACACCCTTTAAAAAAAAATGCTTTAAAAAAAACTCCCAATAAACTGTGAAACATATACAAAATTATCACTGCAATATATTTTATTAGCTATAGCCTGATTTTTTTTTCACTACAGCAAAAAACATAATAATGCAGAATTACATCAAAAGTCTTGGCTGATTACAGCTTTATCTTCAAAAGAGTTTTAACTGATCTTTTTAAAATCAAACTAGACTGACTCACTTGAGAATGGACATAATCCCTTAGTCAGATCCAAAACAATAACTAAACTGATAACTAAACTGGTGTTAAAAAAAATAAAGCATGAAAAATCCAGTCTACTGTATTTCAGATTTTTAGTGTAAGTAAGAGTTGAGTTACCTATTACCCTGCGGCTGAGTAAAAAATAAACACAGCAGTCTCTTTTTTTCCTTCTCTCTCTCTCTCTTGTAAATATTCCTTGGAAATGATAAATTTGCAACAAGTAATATTTTATCTACCCCTATGAAGAACTTTCCTTGAAACTTCTCCTTCGTCATGGTGGTAAACTCCGTTGATCAATTTGACTAGAGAATTGGTAAGGTAAGAACAAAAGGGTAGAGACAAATCAGTTGAACAAGCGATCAGCAAAAACAGCTAATTTTCTTTCCTTCTCTTTTTTCTTTTTTCCCCATGGGGGAAAAAACTTGGTAGTTTCATCACACATATATGCATCATATTAGAAAGTTTACAGCAACCCAAGTAACCTGCTATTATTTCAGAAGTCACTAAAGAGATTATGAAAGCTGTAAGAATGAGGGAAGATTTGAAAGACAAATAGAAAGCCTTAATTTCTACTGAAGAATATTTTCTCTCTTATAAATCATAACACAGAAACTAGATACACACATTTTAAAATAAAGTGCTGTTTTAATAACTGGATCTATTTTTCCATACTCTATAGCAACCTCCAGATTTACTATGTAAAGCACCATGCTTCAAATAGGACACCTATCTATTTTATTTATGTGTAAATTTTCTACTGCAAGAATACTTAGCAAATATACTTGGACATCTTGGTTAGGATATTCTCTGGACATTCACCTACAGCTCCAAAGAATACCCCTGAAAAATTGAATGTTTTTCGATTTTTCTTTTTCTTTTAAATATGAAAGCTTTGAAATTATTGCTTAAATCAAGCCACTGAAGAAATAATTTTCACTCTAACTCTGATTTCAGCATTTTAACTGGTACTTTGTAATGTAAAAAAATCAAAACCCTCTCAATAAGTCTTACGTTCTCACTCTCAGAGTCAAAGAGGCTTAAAATACAAATGAATAAGGAAAGTGTACGTATACAAGAATGAAAAAGGTAGTTAATTTCACTGAAATTAATTTTTTTAAAATCACTTCATAAGGAGAGAAAAAAACACAGCTGTCACATTTACCACAAGATGACAGCCATCAATATATCTGATCCACTAAATTGCAATTTTAGAATACGCCCAAAAAAATCTAACTAGTTCTGCCACATTCCTTTCAACCTTCCATGTCTACCAGTTTATCTACATAGGTTTCAGATGCACCCCTGGTTCTTGGCACTCCAAATGAGATCCATCATTTATAGTTAATGGTATCAAGATTAAGAAAAAATATACACTTTCTAAAAACAGCCGACAGCAGTAAAGGAGTGCTTTCTTTTATTTTTCACATTAGCCACTTAGGAAAGAAAATGGGCTCTATTTTCTGCCACAAACTGTTGTTTCCATTATCTCTAGTTAGTCAATAGTAAAACTCTGTACTTTATAATAAACTTTATATAACAAAGGGCACATATCTGTCAATACTTCAGAATTAGAAATAGGGACATAGTTATTTCAGTGCATCTCACACAGCACAACACAAAAGTAGTTTTGTCCTTCCCCAGTTCACCTGGCACATATTTTGGCTCTCAAGCCCTAAACGAATAGTTTTGGTATTGTTCCAACCGGATATCACAATAACTAATTCATTATTTTTCATAATTTATTTCAGGTGTCTCATTTATATCTTATTTAGTTATGTGCCCTTTGTTATATAAAATAAAGTTATCTGGGAACAGTTTGATCCTGTTGGGCCTGAAGAAGTGGACAGATCTTCGGGTCTGTAAGCATAGCCACCTGTACATTAAATCCATGCCTCTCCGGGTTGGTCATGTGGGTTGGTGGGTTCAAGTGATGGCTAATTCATCCTTAAGGAAGGGGGTGATTCCAGCTCCTTTTAAAGAGGCGCTGGTGTGCCCTCTCATCAAGAAGCCACCGTCCTGGACAATTTTGGCCAGTTTCTCACCTCCCACTTCTGGGGAAGGTGGTAGAGAAGGTGGTGGCACTGCAGTTATGAAACTGAAGTCCAGTCAGACTTCAGGCCTGGATATGGGACAGAAACAGCATTAGTTGTACTTTTAGATGATGTCTAGCAGGAGCGGGATGGAAGGACATGTTACGGACCCCATCAGCTAGAGAATTTTGACTGGCCTAGGAGGAGAGCCTTTTCTGCTGTTGCTCCCCCCCCCAGTGGAACATCTTGCCCCCGAGGTGAGATTGGCCCCCATTCTTCTGGCCTTCTGGAGGAGCATTACCTGGCTCTGTCAACTAACATGGGGACCCAATGGGGGTTCGCAGCACTGGGAGTGGTTGCTGGTCTGAGGACACTCTTTCTATCTTTTAACTTTGTATATTTTTGTAAACATTTTTATCATTTTTATCATTTTTGTTTACTTGTAAGCCGCCTAGAGTCAGTAAGATACTATATAGTGAGATGGGTGCTGCATAAATTTGATTAAATAAATAAACTCTTTAACATAGCTGCAGATTCTTCTAACTTATTTTTCTAGACTTTTTTTCTGAGGAGGGCATGAGCTAGATCTAAAAGGCTGGTCTACCGGTCAGCTGGGGAACTTTTAAGCCCCCTCTGGAGAGAGGCAGGGTATGGTATTGAGGGAGAGAAGTTCGGCATTTCTTTATTCTCATGTTCATGTGAATAAGCCGAAGAATTCAAGCCAAAATTGTAGAAAATCTTGGAAAATTAGAACCATTAAGGCCAATCTGGCAGGGAACATTTATTGAATTACATGAGTTATTTATTTTAAGTCCTGTTAATTTTGGGGAGCTGTTCCAGCCCTCTATCACTTTGTTTGCTCAGAGCGTTTATAGATTACTGAATGATACCTGATCAACAAACTTACCCTCATGATTGATATCCACTGCTTATCATGATAATGAAAAAATAATGCATGGGGATGCCAAAATGCAAATCTCACCCTTTTGTACTTGCATCACAGCTTCAGATTCAAGCACACCAGTCACCATTTTTGCATTTCAATGCTATGACACCCATTTGTCATTTATCCTCCTATGGCCTTATGTAATCTGTTGCAGTTCAACTAGTCTCTCCAATCCTTACTTTGTAGCTTTTGTTTTTTAAAAAAATTACTCCACTGCACTTGTAATCTAACACTGCACACTCTGAGATTGCAGAGTAACTCTATTACAAAGAATAGCAACTCTGTTATAAAGAATAAAAACTGGAGACTTAAAATTTAAATCTTATTCCTGGGACGGGGAATTTTTTCCTGTTCTGCCATTCAGATTTCAGGTAAGGGGCATTTCCCCATTCAAGAACAGGTGTTGGCAATGACAATCTTCCTCCTTGGAGATACCCAGGAAATCAGGTAGAGGAGATATGAGACTAAAGATTCTATGATAGGATCTTGCAGGATGCAGTGGGAGTCAGAGACAGACAATCATCTTCCTTCCTCCCTGCCAGAGGCCAATATAAAAATATATTCAGATCTGTGATCTGAAACATGTCAGGTTGTGTAATAAATACTGCTTTGGCACATGGAGCATCATCTCTCTATTTAAGAGTATTAATACCTACCTTCTTGCACTTGCCCTGAATAAACCAACAATTTAACTGTAACTTACTTTGGAAAATAATAATATGAATGAGGGATGCTTCATGCTTAGAGCAATTTATTCATGTTTAGGATGGTGGGGTTTTTATTTTTAATCCCAGGAAATGAAATGAAATTTTGCACATTGGAAAAAAATGGACAAAAATAAGATCAAAGACCCACTGACCTGTTTGGTTAGCCCTACATAATGGGCTTTTGATTTGCTTCTTGGTTTCTTTTGCAAAATATACAAGCCAGTTTGGAAAAAAGTGAATATAGGAAGCCAAGGCACCAGTGAGATAAAGAATCTTGTTTTTATTAGTCTCTAAAGCCTTGCTCTCAGAGAAGCAAAATATAGTCATGCAAAGATATGATTTCACAACTCTTGCCCCATGCTGATTTGTACCTCATTCTGGTCTTACCTTTCCTATACACATATAACATTTCTTTATTCTGTGATCATATCATGATCTATCACATATAGTCTTTCTGAATATACTAATGGCACTAAACACCAGTGGAAAACACTTTTCACTGGCATATATTTGCTCTTAGAAAACAAAGGGCTATCATTGGCTTGCTATTCAAAAACAACAAGTTTTCATAAAATTCTCTGTTTATAGAACACAAGGGGGACAGAATTAAAATCCAATTTAAGGAATTATGAAGCCTTCAGATTACTTTTGCTCAGCAATGAAAAAAACAGCGATGCTGTTCCTGGAATAAAGCCAGCAGAAATTGAAAACTCAGTAATAATTATCCTTCTATGAGTATAAAGGACTTGGGATGGAAGAGAGATGGATTAAAAAAAAAAAAGTCATTTCAAGCAAGTTAAAACCTGGCAGCCAAACTTGCTGACAATCAGGACTCAGATGAATAGATTTTTGCTACTATTCTGGCATATATATTCATAATAAATATGTGCAAAATATTTTATGCTTGGTTTTCAGACAGAGTATAAGTGGTCATCCTAACTGATAACTTCCCCCGAAATGGACAGGAATAATCCAACCATTAGGGTTCTTTTGTACTAATTCACAGTGTTTATATTTCATTTACCAAATCTATTTTTAATTGTATTTCAAGACCATAATCTTCCCAAGACAACCTACAGCATTAAACATTTAAAATATATTAATGAAATCACTAATTCAACAAATATTATAAAATCACAGGAAATATAAATAGTCTTAAATAAAGCAGTTACAGTAAGTGACTATTTTAAAGGATTCATTAGAAGTAATTTCAGTTAAAAGACAGGAAGAAATAAATGAATTTTAAAACCCTACACATGTGTTTATCTCTCTGAAAAGAATTAAATAGAACAGAAGCCACCACTGAAAAGACCATCTCTCTCATGGTCTTCAACTTTACTGATAATAGTAACAAGCAATGAGTTGTCAGGTTCCTTGCATGGGCCAATCAGAACCTATAATTCCATGTGCTTTTAAGCCCGGTTTAAAGTTCTATTGATTGCTTTAAAGTCCTAAATAAATTTAAAACAATTTACCTCACAGTTAAAAAGGTCTGATTTTAAGACTTTATGGATATGCCTATTTAGATGGTTATTGTTTCACACCTTTAATTGTCTTAATATTTGACTGCCAGAAATGTTTTCATTTTGAATTACTTTTGGGTGCCTTTAGTTCCAAAAAGTGGTATGAAAACACCTAAATAAATGCTAAAAATATAAACAATTTAGAAATGAGTTAAGTCTGCTTCCATTTTATATTATATTGTTTGCTTATACTCATAATATACTGTGGAAGTTTTTTATTAAGCAATCATAACAATTTAATAACTAGGCTTCGATGACCTTTGCATCAGTATTGTGAAAGAAAAGGATATCATTTTTCTTGATCAGTCCTATAAACGTCTATCATAATAAAGGTGGGTGCAGCTGCTGATTTGAAGTGCCCATCTACGTACTACTTGCAAGCAAAACCCCTTTTTGCCTTTTACATTCATATTAACTGAAGTTAGTACATGTTTTCAGTGGCTTAAAAGACCAGCATATTGAAAAATGGCAATAATAATGTGCCTAGTTTTCCCTACTAACATACTGTATATCCTGGCCTCTTAACGGCCTCCTGCACTTCTTTTGAAAGCACACGGTGCTCTGATGGGTTCCACTATATTCCACTATTTCCTGTTTCCTTACATTCCAGCAAGATTGATCAAAAGGCTAATAAAAAGGTATGAACCAGTAGTAGATAACCATATACAGTAATCTAGATTCATGACTAGATTATACTTCCTGTAAAAGATCAACATTATATGTATTGTTGAAGGCTTTCACGGCCGGAATACAATGGCTGGTGTGGGTCTTCCGGGCTGTGTGGCCGTTTTCTGGAAGTTTTGTTTCCTAACGTTTCGCCAGCATCTGTGACCGGCATCTTCGGAGGGCAGGAGCACAGACAGGAGACAGGAGCACAGACAGGAGACAGGAGCACGGACAGGCTCCTGTCCGTGCTCCTGCCCTCTGAAGATGCCAGTCACAGATGCTGGCAAAACGTTAGGAAACAAAACTTCCAGAACACGGCCACACAGCCCGGAAGACTCACACCAGCCATCAACATTATAGTTTGGGTTAATCTTGGATCCTACCTTGCTGCTCAATTCTCAGCTAGCAGTTACAGTCAAGTGCTTTTTCCCATATTCTTGCATTTTTGCTGATGCAATAGCTGTTCCTTATACAAGGAAATTTGGGCCTTACATTTCCCCTGGAAACTTCTACATTAAAATGGTACAATCCACCTTCTATGGAATTATGGTACTCCGAAAACTATTCCAACTTATTACTTGTTCAGAACACTGGGGATGAGATTTCTGACTAACAATAAACAGAACACTACTATTCAAAATGTTTGAACCCAGTTTAAAATGTTAATATGCAATATCTGAAGTAGAGTCTTATCCCATGCATCTTTCCTCATTCTTTTAAGATCTGACAGAAAGACTTCATTATGGGAATTTCTATTCTCTGATGTTTTGGGCTGCCAACAAGATTGAAGACTTTCTCTGTTATGACAGAGACTCCTAAATATCCTCCCAGGAGAATCTGCACCCTCCGCTTAAGCAAGCTGAACAAGATCTTTTTTGTAAAGCTGCTCAATCAGTTCCCATTGTTGTTTTATTTTGTGCTCTGCTTAAATACAATTTTAATATATATTCTACCTTGCTGAAAATTGCTCCAGGGACCCTGTGTGAGTGGAAAGCAGGGTAAAAAATATATGTAATAAATAATAAATAAAAGTTGTCATCCCAACCTAATCAATTATTTATCCCTCTAAACAATAAATACATGTTAGCCCAGTCTTCAGAGTTAAGATCAGAAATTGATTAGAAATGTTTTTCAGTTCCTCAAATTTCAACCAGGTTCTTATAACATTAAGCCTCTGTAACACAAGTCAAGACAAACAAGAACTTCTTAAGGATAGCAGCAGTGTTTTAATTTACACTTCCTCAAGTACTGAATAAAAGAAAGGAAAAGAGATTATAGATTCAAACAGGATGTATATTATAGAAGTCTCTCAAACACCAACATTACAGGTATTCTGTTACCAATTACATCCTTCAAAGAAAAATAAATCTCAAATTTACCTGGTACCACACTTGTTCATTTGTGGTAAAGCATCAGGCTTCTCCTAAGTGGCCATCAAATAAAGAAAGAATGCAATTCTACTAGGACAAAAGTGCACTGGTATTTATTTACAACAATACACAGTATTTAAGAAGAAAATAATCACAATATGGAGTGAAACCCTCAACAATTAGGCTTCTTCTCCATTTTTATAATCATCTAATTCTTACGCTCTCCCCCCCTTTTCCTCAAATTTAATTTTTCTCTGAACATAAGGAAACCAAGTATTTCAAATCAAAATAAATTAAATAAATTCCTTTTCATTTCTGCTTGTTAGTGTTTATCCATCCCACTCTATATTTTGATCCACAGATAGAATTGATGATAGCCTTTTGTCAATCTGGTACATGTAGATGTGCTGGAATATAACCTCCACTGGCCATACACTGGAGATAACAACCATAGACCATAGATATTTGAAGGATATCAGCCAAAGTGGGGCGAGAGAAAAGGAGAGGGGAAAAGGTCTTCTTCAGAGATGGAAGACAGCCTACATTTATAGGTATGTAACAATGGTGGATAGATTATACCAGAGCTGAAAATTTATTATTAATAAATCAATTTATCTAAGAATGAAATCATATTTCAAAAATTGAAGGGGATTGAGTAGGTTGTCTAAGTTTCAGAGAGAAAAATTAATTAGCCTACTGTTCCTTGAGATATTAGATTATTTGTATCTGACAACAGTCCAATTGCTTATTTAGGTATGGGGAAAACAAGTCTCCCCATTGTTATTAAATTACAACTCCCAACATTCCATGATGTTCAGCCATGCCAACTCGGACTGCTAGGAATTATAGTTCAGTAACATCTAAAGAGCTACAAGTTCCCTTAATCTAATTATTTAATTTCTCCAGGAGTTCATTGGCTATATGCAGTACACAAATATATATAGCAGATATACAAGGAGTAAGTCTGTGTGTATGCCTTCGACTCAGTTGTGACTATAGGCAACTGCCTGGACAAGTCCCTGCAGTTTTCTTGGCAAGATTTTGGAAGTGGATTGCCATTGCTTGCTTTCTGGAGCTGAGAAAGAGAGACTGGCCCAAGGTCACCTAGTTGGCTTCATCCTAAAGTGGGACTAGAGCTTACAGTCTCCTGGTTTCTAGCCTGGTGCCTTAATCACTACACCAAACTGGTACTAACATGTACTAAGTATACAGCTGAATTTGCAGAAAGATGTACCATGTATGGATTGTATCAGCATGTAGGGATTCACTGAAACATACAAGTTGACCAGGAGTTTCCAAACTTTTGAGCATAACTTGATATGCATGCATACATTTAGGTACAATCTCTACTGCAGCAAAACATGCTCAAGAAGCAAACTCTCATTTTTCAAGCTATGTATTGCTAAAAAGGCATCCAGATTTCTGTTCAGTAAGCCCAAGAAACCTTATCTTCCACACAGAAGTATACTTTTTAACTAATAACTAGTTAAAATATGTTATACAATTAAATCAATCTAAAGGCCCACATGTGAAATTCAATCATCTTGCTTTGAGAAGTGATTTTTTATTTATTTGTTAAAACAGAATTGTCTGAAGAATTAGGAGTAGAAAAAAAAAAGCAATATGAAATAAGGTTGTGAAATATGTTTTGTGCATCTCTTATGGAGATGTCCAAATTCCTGCCTTGTATGTATAGTAAGATTACAAGTTTTGTTACCAAAAACAACATAGTGGGATTACTTTAATCAACTACTATAAGGAAATCCTAAAAGTAGGATGGATATTACATACTTGTTAATTGGGCAGGTAATTTTTAGCTGTTTACTGAGCCTATAAAAATATGCTCCTGCAGTTAATAAAGGAAAATCTTCTACCTCAAAAGGCCAAAGTCTAATATTCTAACAAGTTAGCTGAAGGATGTAAAACAGAAATAAAGACTTCCGTGACAGGAATTCCTTGTAGATAAAAGAAGCTGACATGGAAGAAAATAGCGCAACTGGCAACAGATTCCTCTTCTTACAGACACTAATTTCATGCCTATCAATGAGCTGGAGAATTCCAAAATCCGTCTCCTCTGGAACCTTTTGTCCCAACACACCAGGGAGATAAATTAGGTCATATGTTATGCCCCTTTCCCTCCCAGCTCTTGTTAACTGAATACCAACCACATGGATCACACCAGCCAATACCAAAAGCATATGCTATCCATTATTTGATGATTAAAATTAGGCCAGATTTCACACAAAGAGGGGAAAAAAACATTAACAATTAAAAATATAAATATACAAGGACAAATATTAAATGAATTATAATAATGTAAAATAGTAAATAGAGATAATTTAAGAAAATGATTTTTTCCAATGTATTTGGAAGCCAAACAGCAAGGAATAAACATGATTAGTGTTTAAGCAAAGTTTGCCAACATTTTTATAGCTTCAGGTTTAATTAAAACAATAGTGCCTGCATGTAAAGAAATTAAAGAGACAGTTGACTATAACTAGCATAATGTTCTTCCAAAGGATGCAATAAAAAATGAAGAAAATAAAGGCTGAAACTCAAAATTTTATCATGCCAGTTCTGAAAGTGGCCAATCCTTAAGCATGTTTACTCAAAAGAAATAGTATGCCTTTTACTGCCATTTTCAGCACATTTTGGGGCCATCTTTATTTTAACCTACCTTTCTCTAAAAACAGAGACATTAAAGCATTTATTAAAAATGTCTCCATTAAAGAGTAATGGAACTGATATGTTACTTAAATATATTACTTATCATCATTAATCGATTAATAGGTTCATAGATCACTAACTTTAGTGAGGCTGATACAATCATCTGCTGCTGGAAAATTTCACTGCTTAAAATGAAGCATGGCTATAGCTTTGACTGGATGAGGAATAAAAGAAGATACTATTGGATGATAGTTTGTTGGGAGTGAATATGTTTTTATGTTTTTATGTTCAGCTTCTGTAAACTGCCAGGGTCCTTGGGAAGTTGGCTGTATAGAAATGCTGTAAACAAAGTAGAGAGACAGACAGACAGACAGGCATTCACCTAAACAAAGTGAACTGTATATCACTGTTTCTGGCACACACAGGATTTTAATACTTTAGGAGTTGCACTAGAAAATGGTAACTATTTTGGTTTGGAATGGCAATGTCTACTTTCCAGTGGAGCAGAAATACAACACAGTCTGGTGTGTAATCTTCATCTGACAGTACAAAGTAGCTTGTATGAATAGACTGGTTATATTTATTTAGACTAAAGAATGAATGTTACTATGCACGTTTGTTACTGGTAAGCTGTACATATGTCTTTAAAAAGTGTACATTTGTTGTAAATGGTTTAAAAGACATTAACCAAAGTAGCCATTTCTAAGATTCATATGTAACTGCAAAAGAACTGGATGAACAAAAAGTTGGATTACAATGTTTACAACAAATCTTAAAAGAAAAACATAAGACCTGTTTGAATCACAAGAGGGTTGCAAGTAAAAACCACAACCCATGAATTGGAAACTAGCTTAAAAGTGCATAAAACACTCAAGATAAAAAGCCACTTCTGTATACCTTAGAATATAACTGAACCACTGAAATAAAAAAAGCAAAACCATACACTAAACCACAGCAACGTTTTAGTTTGAACACTTTTAAAATTCTTGAACAATAATTATATGCTATTCCTGAAGAAAAATAACTAATACAATTCTGTGACTAGAGAAAGGGGGTTAAATATTTCAAAATGAGTTATGGAAGGGTCATCTCATTCAGGGAGGTCCTATTCACATTGTTTAAAATGAACACATATAAAAGATAATGCAATTAAAATCCCTGTTGGCAATCATTTCCAAAAAGTGAAGTTTCCATTACTAATTATAACTTTATTCTATAAAGCTGTGGATAAAAATAAATTTAGCAATGAATATAACTGGAATATTAAGGTAGTTAGGTTTAAGTCTCACAATTCAGATCTCACTAGAGGATCTACAAGTGATGCAGTGCGATTCCAGTCCCTGCAAACTCTAGTTTGAATTTACACCTAGAACCAAATGTGCCCCTTGTACTGAATTAAATGCTGCTGCATGTTTTTCAGGATGCTGAAGTTTGTGCTATATCAGTATCAACCCCTGAGTTTTGAGATTGGGTTGATTATACACAACCCAAATTATGCACATCTAACCCTGGATACAAAAGCTATTCTATAAGGAACCAGGAAGTGATACACATATATGTTGTACAGTATGCATTTCTAAATACTAACAGAGAGTATGGTGTAGAGGTAAAGGTGCTGGAGTAAGAAGACCCATGTTCTAATCCACATCAACCCAAAAGCTTGCTGGGTGTCTTTGGGCCAGTCATTATCTCAAAGACCAATCTACCTGTTGCAGAGAAAAATGAAGGCTGTCTTGAGCAACTAAATGAAAGGTGGATAAAAAATTAACAAATATAAGTAACAAGCCTGAAATATTTAACACAGCATGTAAAGAATGTCCAAATGTTTACGAGAAAAGCATCCTGAAAAAAAGTTTAAAAGCAAAAGTTACAGCTCTTTTTAAAGGGTGGTACTCCAAGTCGGGTTTTTCCCCCCCCTTTGGAAAAAAGAAATAAAATAAATAAAAAGTTTCATGGTATATTAAATCAAGCAATTTTATAAAGTTTATTTTTATAATATATACAGCTGAAACAATAAGAACCCTTTCCATTTATGAAAAAAGTGAAACAGTAAAATGATTTCTGAAGGATGACTGCAACTGTATTTTTATTTCACAAAGTACCCTTCAGAAACAGAATACTTAAATACCAATTGCCCGATGTTCTTAGTACAGTTAACTTTGAATAGCAAACCTATTTTGCAAACCAAAATTGCAAACCAAATTTGCAAAGTGTGAACAAGCCCTCAGTGCCAAATACAAAAAACCCATAGCAAATTAATTAAATAAAATCACTGTTGCAAACCTAAACAAAGGCAAAGCAGTGAAATTATTTTAACAAATCCTTAGAATATTTCCAAACGCTATTTTCAGATTTGGCCTGATAAAGAATTCTCCACTAGAACTCTCTGAAACTCTCTCTGAAACTAAAAATAAGTCAAGGTGACAAATGCTCGTGAGGAAAAAACAAATATTAACCACTGTGAGGGACAGTAACATTACTGCACTATTACTTGTAAAAAAAAAAACACCACCATTATTTACTCTAATACATGTTGGATTCAACTTCACTGATCTTCCAAGACAATATGGTTTTTAGCTATCCTGGCTAGATACTTATAGAAGGCAAAGTCCACCCGATCTGAATAGCCCCAGGTTGGGAAACCATAAACAACTGAAACAAGAAAGGCAAGGAAAGGTTTGTGAAGATGTCCATTCAATCAATCAATCTAGGTGGTCAGAATACTTGGTTAAGATCTAGGGCATACACATTCTTGCTAACGTAAATGTTTTTTGCTGTATGTTTTCCAGAGCAGAAACCATCGTCTTGAGTGTTTGGCAAATATTTGGGTATGTGGTTCTCCTTCCCAGGATTCCATTTTTTCCCTTAATAAGCATTCATTTGTAGAAATCAGAAGATTCTAAGAATGTCCCTTTTTTATCAATGTCCCTAACAGGATCATAATGGGTTAAGGGAAGAATGTTCACGCTACTCTAAAAATGGGAATGCAATAAAATGATGCTATTAAGCACTGTGCTAGAATATTTTGTTTAGCTTCTCCAATTAGTCTCTTTTTAATTCTAAACACTTTCATTTTTAAAACAATTATAGCTCAACTTAAAAAAAAAAACTTAATACAATAGTCATTACTGACCATGCCCACCCCCCAAAATCCCTCTTCACTTGAAAGATAAATACTGTAGCCCAATAAAAGTAGTACCCAACACCTACCCACACACACACACCAGTTTCCTCCATGTTTCTCCAATTGGTTCATCTACACAGTGCTGCTCTCGGAGTGGTGTTAGTACATCTTTTTGTCATTTCAGCTTTCCAGAATCATTAGTGTTATGTATTGAAACGACATACTGCTCGCCTGCCACTCTGACTCCACGTTCTTTCAGCAGAGCATCTCTTTCCTATGTTGTTTCCTCCTTTGACTAATGTTTGCCAAGACTCATACATCATTCCCAAATTGGCCCAAATGAATTAAACACGGCTCTGCTTAACATTACGAGATTTAAATGGATTTTCTCTCTACAGGTCTGCCCTATAATTGGGTTTATCCATCTTGTTGAAGTACAGTTTACACTTGCTAACATCACGACAATTCAAGCTACATTTTCTGCTCCAGTGGCAGGAGTGAAGGAGATTTGTCATCGGATCATAACAGGTAATTCAAACAACAATTAGTTTGATGACGGCCCGTATGTCAATGTCTAGCCCTAGTTGGCGTTACTCACACCCGGTGCTCCCTAAGATGAATTGTCCCTATAGTTTTTCATTTTCAATCATCAACAATACTTATAACAGCTTTCCCAATCATATTGCCCTCTCTATGTGTTAGGGTTGTATCTCCCAGAATTCCCAATCAGCCAAAATATATGTTGACTAGAAACTCTGGGAGTTATAATCCCACATATTGTAGGGATCCAGGTTGGTGGGGAAGACTGATTTATGGAAACAACCTCAGCTCTATTGCCATAAAAATGGCATGTTTTTCAAAAGAAGATCCAAAAGAAACTAACCACATCATCCATTTTATAAAAAATGGTTCCATTAAAGAAATATGCTTCCATCATTCTGGGGGGAAAACACTCCATGATTCCTTTATTGTACACATAGTTATAAATACATGTAAACCCTGAACGTTCAGGAATTTCATAGTACTTCTACCCTTTTGAACAGTTACCAATCGAAGCAACCATAAAGAGACAGTGAGTAGAACAGTTAATTCCCCAGATCATCATAAATATGATGCCCACAAATCAGTGAAAGGAGGTAAGTTTTGTAGAAAGGATCTAAGACAGACAGATTTTGACATGGCAGTCATCCTGCAAGAACTTCAATGACTACATATTTTTCAGGATAAAAATCTCCATATTTTATGATACCTACCATACATTAATTTTTGGCAACCATAAATATATTTGAAGTTAAAAAGAAATAAAAATATCAATTCATTCTAGCCACTCAAGTTAACAGTCCTCCTTTACCTATGATATTGAGACACCACATAATTTGACAGCAAGTTCTCTCTTTCTCTCTCTCTTTTTTTTGTATTTTTTAAAAATTAGCTTGAGTATTTTACAGAAAACAATTTCTACCTTTGTCAACCCAATCAGATTAAATCTGTGGGCAGAAGGGCAGAAGTTCCTGTTTTGCTGAACAAGGAAACAATTTGGGTGAATCAGACTTAAATCACTATCAAGCTAAACTACCATACTGAATTTTTGTGCAGATAAAATAATGAAATACGAAATTCCTTTGAGGTAGGATAAGTTAGAAATTTAATATTTAAATAAACAGAAGGGTAGCACTCGAAATATCTATTGATGAATGCAACTGCTGATTAACAAGAAAATTGAAAAAGATCTGGAAAATCTTAATTCTACACACACTGTTCTTCTCCCTTTCTAAGTAAGTTTCAAGTTTTGCTTCTAGTATTCACCTAGGAGTCATAAATTTGGTTATAGGAAAAAATATATAGGCTTCCAGGGGAGATATGGCGAACTGAAGACATCTCCACAAAAACAGAGCTGACAACCACAGCAAAGACTGAAGAACTGGTGAGTAGGCTAGTTCTTTGGAACCCCTCTGGACAAGGAGAAGTGGGATGTCACCCACATGTGCTCCGGACGGCTGCTTCTCATGAGGAGGCTGCAGGACAGTGGTCTTCCATGGGTTTGAGTGCTGGGAGATGAAGGGATTAGCCATCTTGCTTGCAACCACGGCAGAGCCTTTTAAAGGACACTAAGTTTGCATGCTAACCACTTTCAGAAATTGCCTATTAAATATTTTAAAGTTATTAGAGACCTTCAGAATGACAAGTTTGAAAGGTTGCCAGGTGAGTTTAGCTTTAATTCTGAAGAAAATAAAAATTAATTATAAGTTTAAGAACTTAAAGAATTCAAAATAAACAGCAAAAAGCTAAATAAGATTTTGATCTAAGAAAGACATGAAAATAGTGTCTTGAAGTTAGATAAAAACAACAAAAATGTCTGCAATCTACAATTGCTGTCAAAACTACTCTGATATGAAAATACATCTATTGCTGGTTGTATGATCGTTTGGGAACATTATGTATGATTAAAAACAATCTGTTAACTGTTGCCAAAGTTGGGGGAAAAAATCAGAATTTTAAAGAAGTTAGAAAATAATATACCATTCTGTCTATTGTTAGTTGGTTCTATTGGTTCTGACCTTCTGAAAGGTCAGATGAGCATTTGGTGCAAATGTAATACCAAATGGGAAGGGAATCCATTTATCAAGGGTTAAGATTTCTACAATTAGTTAAGTGCCATTGAATCAGACATGATCCTAGTGACCAATGACTGACTAAGCCTGTTCCTGCTGATAATCCATAGCTTTTCTGAAGATATTCAGCAATCTCTTGATTTTATCAGTTGTCCTTTCCTTCATTTCTTTCCCACAATCTTGCTACACGTAGCAGGGTTTTTTGGTCAATTATCTGTTCACATCATATGCCCAAAGTATATTAGTTTGTCTTCTTGATAACTGCATCAAAGGACCAGTCTTTAATTTGTCCAGGGCCAACTGATTGGTTCTTCTTGCAATCCATGGTACTCTTTTTTAAAAGGTCTAGCTTTCACAGATATGTAATACAACTGGGAAAGCCATTGCTTTAACTAATCTGATCTTTTTTTAATCACACAAATATAATTATACTTCAAACTTTCCTTAAGTTTGACATTGCTTTCCCTTCTTAAAATTAATCTTTCTTTTCTTTACCATCACACTGTTCATTTTATTCCGTTCTTGAGCCTCCCAAAACAAACTAACACTTCTACTTTTTCACCAACTATTAAATTCACTACCTTTCACTTAATATGTAATATTAACTCAGATTTTTTATTTTCCATTTTTATCTTTGAAATGACCTGTAATTCTTCTTTAAGTTCAGTCAGCAAGTTGTATTATCTTCATACCACAAATTACTAGTGTTTTAATCTCCAAATCTGATTGCAGCCACCATTTCTTTTAATCTTTTCATTCTTACATGTGATGCATATTAAACAGATCTATGGGCAGTGTGCATTCTGGTCTTACTCCTTTCCCTATTTCAAATCACCCTAATTTGCCAATTCAATTCTTACAGTAGCTTCCAATTCAGAAGAATAATCAGATGTTTTGGCATATTTTAAAGCATTAATATAATTCATATGCTGACAAAATCTAGACAATCAAAGCCTTGCTGTAGTCAATTAAGCAAAGGTAAAATTCTTTCTTAAATGTTCTTGCTGTCCCCATTATTCATTTCATGTTAGCCATCTGATCTCATGTCCCTCTGCCTTTTCTGAAGCCCGCCTGCTCATTTGACATTTCTCTTGCCATGCATGGTTCTATTCTTCTTTGTAAGATCTGAAGCAAAACTTTCCTTATATGAGGAATTAGTGCAATGGTTCAGGGGAAAAAGTTGTTACTTAAGGAATGTGTGCCTAATCTAAACTTAATCAAAGTAAAATTATCTAGATTTGAAAATGCTGTTAAAACACATGTTGGTCAAGTAAGAGAAAGGGTATAAAAAAGCTAAATGATGTAACATTTACAACTTTGCACTGAAGCATTTCCTAACATCTATACACCCAAGTATTTAGGTTCTTTCTTGCAGAAAGCAATTAAAATAAAGCACACCCATCTTTTCTGTCAATCTTGAATTAGTCCATAAAATAACGTACATGCCTACAACAAGTTGGTCCCAGTACCAAGATAAGAATATGCTAGAACGATATGAAAATGAAACAAAATGTTTCAGTACATTGGTAAGCTTCAAAAAAGTGATGCATGTCTTCAAAGTTCCATCATGCTATTTCTTCCAGATATAATAATCCACGTCCTCTCTGCTAATTCCAGTTTTGTTTTGTTTTTTGTTGGTCATTCTACATTTTTGCAGTGTATGAGCAGGCTCAGACCTCATTGGATTGCCAATAAGTATCACTCAGGAAGCAGGAAAAAAGTCCAATTATACAGCAGTCTTAAATCTATTCTTTCCCATCCAGTTTTTTATGAAAACAAGTCAGATCTGAATAATTTATAGTATTCCCTAACAACACTATTTTTTCTACAAAGATTCCTCTTCCTGCTCTAATGAATCCCAGTCTCAATCTCTATCTCTCAGCACTGGAAAAACTGAATCTTTTTCCTACCTTCAATTTTCTACCTCCAAACTTCCTTGGAAAGGTGAGAAGAAAACAAACAGGATTCATTCTCTGGTTTCAAGCTGGCAATGTTTGTATAGTTGCAGGAAAGCATTAGTTATTCCATACTCAGACATGATGTACTGAGATTTTTCTATATAGGAAAAATGCCATGGATGAAGTGATCCTTCAAAATCACACAGAGGAGAGTTGAGCCCATATAGCACCCCATCAAAAATTTGTTCTAGCAGACCACAACATCACTGATTGATTTCAGCTCCACTGCTCATAAATTGTGCAGAATGTGATAAAATGATAAAACATAGGATGACCTTGCTCCAACATTTCAGTATCATGTAAAAAATGTACTCAAGCAATTGCTGTAACTATTAAACATAAGCCCAAAGGGAACATTAAAAAAAAAAAAGTTTTATTCAAGGTTTTAGCAGGTTTTCTGTGCAGTAAAATTCACAGTGTAGCTTAGTCTTCCCTAATCAGACTGCAATCTCTAGATTTCCCATGCTGACTGGGAATTCTAGAAGTTGTAATCATAACCATACCTTGGGGAAAATATAAGGCAATGATACTCTTGTCTCTACAATCTTTGGCTCTTCTGCCAGTCTGGGCAGAAGTTATATTTCATTCTCATCGGGGAGCAAGGAGGCTCCTCTATAAAACTACAACAAAATGCTTTTAATACAATACATTCCTAAGGCCATTTATTACAAAACTACTAGGTGCAGCCTTGTTAAATATTAGCTTGGGAATATATAAAATAAAACAATGACAAGGTGAAGCCATAAAGAGCAATATAGTAATCCAAACTGAAGAGTAATTTCCTCTCTCACAGGGAAGAACAAACTGTATTTTAGCCTTTAAAAAGTTAAATCAAGAACTGTTTTGGCATACCTGATAAATGTAGAAATAGATCCATGATGGCACAGTCACCTCCTACCTAATGATTCCAATAAATCCAAAATTTGAGGCTTTTTAAAAATCAAGTACGGTATTAACACCATGGAAATTTGTGTTTACTAAGTTATATGCCACTGACAAATTAAAAGTCTTAGTAAACAGAAACCAAGGAAACAATGTTACATGCCCACAGACAAACATTAATGGGGATATATTTTGGTTGTAATGTATACTATCCTAGAAATGAAATCATCTGCCTTCAAATGGCCTATTTAATTTTGTGAGTTTAGAATGGCAATTTTCAACCATGAAGCCATGAAAAGAGCATAAAGATTTCTCTACTCTGGTCCAGTGATCTTCAGTGAACTGGAGTTCCAGAAACTATAAGGCAACCATCCCACTCACTGAATTGGGAGGAAAATCTCTATCTGTGCTTTGAGTGTACAAGTCTGGAGCTGCTAAGTGTATACTTGTTACAGAAAGGTATTTGTAGCAGCAGCACAGATACACGTGGGTCCAGTCCAGATTAAGGTATTCCTGTTTTTGTTTTCTTTTGTTTGCCTTCTTCAACACAGAAGTCAAGTCAAAGATTTTTGATACTAAACAGAAAATGCTACTTTCCACTGAGTAAGTAGATAGAAGACACAAGAGATAATGCTACTTCTAGATACATTAGGAAGACAGACCTAAAATTTGGTTTCTGTTTTTCTAGAACTCTTGTTTTTTACTGATACAGGGAAAGGAATGAACCCATTATGGACACATTATGAGGGCCACCCAACCTGCCACTACCAACATTCTTGTTGGTTATGTTTACTGTAACATAGCTGAAGGACCCCAATACAGCCACTAATATGCATAAGTGTAGAGCTGCTCCATACAAAGAATGACCATGAGTTCAGCAGGATTACCTCTCACTTCCAGGAGATCTATGCATATATGTTGTGACCATTCCATCAGGACTTATTCAATTCTACACCAATATGAATTCAGTTTATTTGGTATAGAATAGGCCTGTACAACATCTGGCCCACGAAGCTGCTTTGTGTGTCTTGAAAAGTCAGAAAATTTGCTGCCACTGCCCCAAAAGATACGCTGTTGAGCTCCTCAAATGCCACCAGCCCTTGCTGCCACTGTCAGTTCCAGCACTGCCGCTGCTCTCCTAGTGGCCAACAGCTGATCGACACACCAGATATTCCTTTGTGGCCTGAAATTATTTTTAATTTACCAATGTGGCCTTTTCCATTCTAAAGTTGTGCAGGTCTGCACTTTAATAAGCCATCCAACCTAAATTGAAGGCCAAATCACAGTAAGTTCACTACTTCACAACACAATGTGAAGATTTGCTTTCAAAGCTGATGTATGCCAATCAAGTCTTCCGTAAAAGATTACAAATCCCTCACAATTTCCCAAAGTTAAACTGTTGACCTCTAAACATTATTATACTGTTATATCCAAAAGAAATATTCTTTTCTTAAATGGGACACAATCGTTTGATAAAGAAGGCTTAAATATCCATTTATATTTCTGCTTTTCAGCAAAGGTTCCTTTATAACATATGATTTGTGATTATGCTGATACATCTTCCTGCAAAGATATTTTGTTTAACTGAATATATAAAAATACTCCCTGACTAAATATCATATCCAGTGATTACTTTCAGGTTCCTTAAGTTTTGTTTGTTATAGCAAAAAATCTCTCTAACAGAGAAATAATTACTAAAATCCCTGATAGCATTCTTTACACATCAAACTGTACTTTGTTTCTAAATTGTTTTGTGGAAAAGGTACAATATCCCTTTTTTTTTTTTTTTAAGTTCAGAAGCTACAAAAATTAACTTGTCAAAGCAAGCATTCCTCTCCTCTTTATTAAAGATAATAAATTTACTTCCCCTATTCTAAATACAGAAGGAAGCAAGAACTGTCATTCCAGACAGCTGAATAGGATTTCTGAGATGCTTGCTGATGTGGTAGAGTTTTGATCATGTTGTGCATGCTTCTAAAACTCTTAAGTGCCTCAGAAGCATATTGGGGCTTGCATGATGAGATTAAGTACATCCCCTAAATTTAGAACCAAAGTGCGTGGAGGACATCAGCCCTGAACATTCGTTGGACCTTAACATTCTGTCAGAAACACAAACTCATCACTCACTGATTGGAGTTTGAACAAACTTCTGCTGATCACGGATTTTAGCTGGCTACAAAATTGAGCCAAACATGAAATATCTGCTAATTATCACACACTCAGAGTATAATTTTCACACAGCTGAAAGTTACATGAGGCTACTGAAGGGTGCATAGCAATTTAATTGAATATGGTGCAAATAATCTAAAGTTACTAATGATGTGAAAGCACAATAGCTCAAGGTAATTTAACTAACATGGAAACTATTCTATGCAATCACTGCAAATGACATCCCTGTAAGAAATGCCTCATGCAAGATATATTATTCAATCCTAGAAACTGAAAAGGACCTGAAAAACCTGTGTGTGCACCCAGGGCAATAGCCTCCACATATCATATATCCTACATAACCTACACGATTATAAGTCATAATTATGTTGCAATAAGAGAACAGGAGAAAAACATTAACCCAATCAGGATAGCCAGACTGAGTTTTCTTGCCCAGAAGAAAAACATTCTAATCAACAGAAATATGTAAAATATCATGGAAAAAGGCAAGAAAGAGAAAGTGCTACAAATAACATGCTAAGTGTTTGTATTTAACTGGCTACATTGCAATATATACTATTCAAGAGTGAATATCTGTACTTCTCATAAGACTAAAAAATACTAAGGTTATAAACACAATCCATCTAAAGGAACCACATATTTGGTCCTCTCTCATATTCAACATCTGTCATATTCAATTATTTATTTTTTTAATATTTACACCAGAGTTTTCTTTATTTCAAAGCATTGAAATACCAATGCAACATATAATTTCCTTTCTGTCCTGTATGCTTACGTGTGCATATACATAGCCTGAAGAGCTACTAAGAGAGACTGGAAACCAATGAACATACCAAATACCCTTCTCCACCATTTATTTCAAAGTAAGTTATTTCTACTCACAGGGAAAGAGACAAGTGAAAAGGAGAGGCGTGTACTGGCATTCTACATCTGTATGATTCTTCAAAATGTCTATGGATATAAGTCAGGCAATAGATGAGGAGACATAAACAGACCTTATATGAACTCATTTGAGATTACTGCACAAAGGCACTTAAGCTTGCAGTGAGCTGAATCATACTGTAATTTTCTTTGCCACAAAATGAACAGCCACATATGACTGATACTTATCAGCAAGAGAGTATGGGGGATTCTAAGTCACTTCTCCCTTGCCTCCTCAATCACATGAGTAAGGACCTTCTCAACTATGGCCCCGTTGCTGCCCTTTTTATATATGTATGTATGTATATTTTCTCAGGATTTTCATTTTTAACTTATTACATCCCATTGCCTTTTACATGGCTACTGTTAAGGATATTTTTTCTTACATTTTTATTACTGTAAAGTGAATGTTTTTATGCCTTGATGGTCTATTTTAAAAATTGAAACTTGATAATACATATATAACGTGTTTGCTATGCACACCATTGTTGTTCAGTGTTCTCCTGATGGTGGTCTCATGAACGCTGCCATTTGCCAATACAAGAGAGACCTTTAGTTCCTTAGATGTTACCCTGGAGTTCTTTAACACCTCCCAGAGTATTATACACCTTACTCTTGGTTTGATTTTGGTTGGTCAACCACTCCTGGGGAGGGTAACAATGGTGTTGAATTGCTTCCATTTGTACACGATCTGCCTGGCAGTGGACTGGTGGAGTCTAAATTCTTTGGAAATAGTTTTGTAAGCTTTTCCAGCCTGGTGAGGATCAACAACTGTTTTTTGGAAGTCTGGATTTTTGGAAATCTCCTATGTTCAAGCCATGACACACTTTCACACACTTGTGTTGTGAAGATCAGACTTTGATAGTGAATACCCAGAATTCTGTTCTTTAAATAAGGCATGGCTCCCACATTCGGACCTGATTAGCATCCCATTGGTTGAAATACCTGACTCTAATTTCCCCTTCAAATGAATAATCCTAGAGGTTCACACAGTTTTGCCATGCACAAATATGTACCTTTGGATCATTTTCCTCAATAAATCAATGAACAAGTCTAGTGTTTTTGTTTAGTCTAATGTCATTTGTTTAATTGGGTTCCCTCTGTCCAGTTTTAGGACTTGTGTGGAGAACAGATCATGTTTTAGGTCATATTTATGCAGAAATATTGAAAATTCAAAAGGGTTCACAAACTTTTAAACATTACTGTACATCTACCTCAAAATTGTCAAATGCTAATGCATTATGCTAATTCAAACTCTTTTTCCTATATGCATTTTACCCAACTCCATTCTCTCATATATAATGCAAAAGATGGATGCAGGAATCATCTCCTGCTAACCACTACACGAAACTACTGAAGAACGGGTGGAAAATTTCTACTGCCAAAGTATTATTGTTATTTATATATAATCACCAGCAACTGTAATTGGAAAAATCTCAAACAAGATGCTTGGATGAAAAGAGCTGTTGGGAATCAGTGGCATACAAATTTAATTAATAATAATAAGTCTATAACCTGACTTAAAAAGTAAAATGTCTATCAATCCTATGAAGAACATTTTTACAAGACCTGCCTGACACACTGGAGAGCTTTTTACTAAGGCTGCGCAAAGCCTTCCAAACAGGTCCTTCACATTGCAGGGTAATAAAACAAAGTGGTTGAATGTGTGTATACAACTGCAAAGGCATCCAGGATCAGCTAATTAAGCAGTCACACAAGCCTGAAAAAGATGTGACCATTTTCATGATTCAACAATGGATGCTAAAGGTATCTTTCAAAGGATCATCACAACCCTACTTTTTTATGTTATGTATCTCTCATTTTATAGGACGAACATCATTGACCTGAAATATACCACATGAGTGTGGAAAACAATTCCCAGAATTCCTAGTAAGCACTGCCCCAAAACGGCTGAGAATCCTGAGAACTGCAGTCGCAACAGAATATCTAAAGAATGTTAAGTTGAATAAGGGTTATTTGTTATGTTATTTCATATGAAGAATATGATGGAAAGTTACACTAAAGGTCCCCTCACCTTCAAGGATAACTAGACCTAAATCCCTTATTAAATTATTACTTTGGATATGAACATTCACATAAAACAGTCTGTTAAAATGTATTCCAATTAGCTGTACATATTTTGGTGTTTAAATTGAAGAATGTTCATTTACTACAGATTTGCAAATGGTAGAATATATTATTCCTAAGCTTTCAACACATTTTACTCTTACAACAAGGTAATTATTAAACTGAAAATGAGTAGGACTGACATGAAGGGTGTGTTTTGCGAATTAATTTCTAACAATTAACATAACGACAGACTTCATTTCTACTATATTAAGTTTTCTCATTTAGTTCTACAGGAGTTGGATCTTTGAAATCATCTACCTTATCTTGCTAAAATATAGGTCTACATTTGCTTTGGAAACCACTCAGATTTCCAGAGAAAAAAGCTACCCTTGTAGAGGTATCGCTTATCAAGCAGGGTTATTGTTATTCTTGATAAGATTTATCATTAAAATTAACTACAATGTTTAAGAACTTAGCAACATATTATTCAGGTATGTAATTCCAAGTAGCCTTGTATCTTGTTACAAATATTATACACACCTCCGCTTGCAGGTGTGTCTGAATCTTGGAACCTATTAAGCATATGATTCATAAAGCCAATTCTAACAGCAATAACTAATCTGTTCAACAACTGATTGGTTTATCACAAAAGGTGTGCAAGTTTAATAAAATACGTTCCTTAACTCTGATCCTGAAAGACTTCGCACCTTTGACAATATAAGTAGTCCTTCAAGTGCCCAATTTGAGGGAGTTGCTTGCAAAAAAAAATCCTTCCAACTACCAAATTGAAAATGAAGAAACCAAGAAATGCTTTTATGTGTTTCTTCTCTTTTTTATCACTTTGGGGTCAGATTTTAAGCATTTTAAAGTGGGATAACTGATTTTATGTCATTCCTGTGCTAAAAGTGGAACTGTATTGTTGTGACTGATTTTAAAATCTTTTATAAGTTTGTAACCTGCCCCCAAAATATGAAGTAGCAAATGGATTATTAACTACTTAATTAGCTAAAGAAATAAATATCTATCACTGGAAGGAGAAAAAACTTTTTTTTATTTTCAAGTGACAGGAAAAGTAAAAGCAAATATTGAAACTATGCCATGAGTGAAATCAAGGGAGAGAAATATGTTTGCCACTTTTACCATGAAATGTCCTATTTAGTTTACTTAGTTGCAGAAACCTTCCACATAATTTAAGGAATGACCACTCTGTGTACTGTGATAATAACACTCAGTAGAGCCTGGCTAAAAATGTATCAGTGACAGCTTCTCACTCAACAGCCTTCAATAATTGCAGGAAGTCCTTTCAAGAGTAGCAGCTTCCTCTCTTGAAAATTTTTTCAGCCCTCATTGTTCTCCTGAACAGCATGCAGTGGTGTATAGGGGGATGCTGAGACAGGGAGAAGGGGATATAAAATTATTGTACTGAAGCCCCTATAGGGCAATTCCTCACTCCCCAGAGCTCCTGTACCTCATTTTTTTTTTTCACTACAGTATGTCCTCAACAGTCCAAGAATGAATTGGTGGCACAGGTGTTGCAAGGTGAGTGGGAAGAAATAGATTCTGGAAGTTTCAGTGAAGCTCCTTGAGTTAATTTATCTCAGAATACAAATCACTCTAAGTAACAAAATTCCAAATGAAATCACTCCAAAAGGGAAAAAAAAAATGGTAGTGAGTGATAAAAGCTATAGGCACTTCCACAGTCACTGGCAAAATTCCTGACAGTTTCATGATAGGCAGAGTCAAAGAGATGAAGTTTCCCTCCCCAACCCACCACAACATCATGATGGATGGGAATATTTGGCACACTGACTCTGTACTTGTAATTGGTCAAGGTGCAGGGAGTCCAGAAGAAAGACACTGTAACTCAATGGTTAACCAATTAAAAATAAATACATTTGCAAGAAGACAACTCTTTTGACACATATCAACATCACCAACCTAGACCCAGAATAACAAACCAGAAAATTCTAGGATTTAATCCCAAAAGCCTTTCCTTATGAGAACGGCATTTCTACCTGCAACATTTTACCAACTGAAGAACTATCCATCTTTTATGAACTCCTCTGATACACACTTAAAATTGAGTTTAAAGCATAAGCAGCAGTCAGCTGCTCAAAGCATCAACAGCTTTAACACACAAAAGGAAGTAAATGACCAAATTCACTGACATGTCACACAGAGGAGGAAAAAAAAGTGACAACTTGGAGTTCATCAAAAACAAGGATAGTTAATGATGAGTAAGTAACACAAAACATGCCTGCCCTTTTTCACCCCATGCCCCCCTTCCCAAGTACATATCAATAGAAGCAGCAGTTGATCAGGAATGAATCATAGAGGGAGACATAAAGAGAGGGAGAAACAATCTGAAGCTTTATCTTCTGTCCTTTATAAAAGTTGCCACTCAGTTAATAGAGATTGCTCTAATTATTGTGACAATTCCACATCCGGTTCAAACAACTTGTGTGTTCTTGACAGGATTCTCCCCAAGATTGAATTTCTTAGCCTGAGAACTACTTTTGTCTAAAAAAGATACTTCCCTTTGGAACACAGAATGCCACATTAACAAACTGTCCTTCCTTAGAGATCCCTTTATTCTCCTTTTTTTTCAACTGCCAGATTCAGAGCTAAATGAAAGCTCGTCTAGGCTTTTCTCTCCACAAACTCCATAGATTCCTAGTCAATTGGAACACACAGTAGCACTGGAATTTCGTATTGTTAATTACACTGAATACCACCTAACAATATAGCACCCCTATTAGAATTCAAACAATAGTATATCAAATCCTACGTGTGTGATATGAGTTTACTTTTATTGCTGCAATGGAGGTATGAATAAATTAACCTCAATTCTTTTCATAAAGATAGTTTAACTACAGAAATTAGTAGTTAATTGAATTGTACCTCAGTTGAACTAACACAAAATTATTTGTACCTGTACACCCTTGAATACTGATTTCATGATGGCATTTATCAACCTAATCAATAATTTGTTTTAACTATGGTTTGTTGAACAAGTATGAAACAATGTTTTTCTTGAAGATGACCCAAATCCTCTTATTTTCTTTTTCTAGACACTGGTTTTTAAACTGTCGGGATTCTAAACTGCTTCTCCCCTGCATCTCAAGGACTTAATTGGGTAGGACACAAAACTAGACCAGGAATACTGTATCCCAAGAAACCACAGACCACCATAAATCACTACTTATACGTCATGCTAAACCATAGCTGAAATCAGTATGCCAGCAAAAATGGTAGCTTCAAATAATAGTTTACCTTCCTAAAACAAACCAAGATTATTCACTGATCCACATTTTCTTACCACTTGAAGCCCAAACATAGCAAATCATGTTATGGCCTGGCTTGTTCTTTCAGAATGCACTACTGGCACTCTATCAGTGATAATACAGTTTCAAGCAAATACTTCTAGCGAGAAGCATATTTGTATTACTATATTCTGACTTCTAATTTCAGAAAAGGACCAGGGAGGAGTTCTGTTCTTAGCTGGGAATAAACCTAATTATATTCACTATGGTTTTCTTCTGAGTTCTGGACTGCACTGTGAAATAGCTATGCCAAATGAATCAATTTCAGAAATAATTTCCATGACTGAATTGGACAAAACACTTAAAACTAAATTAATGTTATTAGCATAAGATTTCTTTCTTTTTTTTAAGAAAACACAACTGACATGAATTTTGTATAAGTGCACATTTATAGTACATCTAAATTAATCTGGAGTACATATTTTGATAACAAGAAAATACTTGCTTACAACATAAGATATGTTATCTTCTACCTAGCCACTACAGGCCTACTCAGTCTATATTAATGCAAACCATAGTTCAAATTAAATAAAAACCTTTAGCATATCATTGACCAGCATCAGACCATAGTACAGTCTTACAGAAGTGAATTTTGTGCTCATTTTCCCCTTTCTTTTTATATTTAATGCAAATGACTTGCACTTGTATGACTTGCATCTAGTATACAACCTAGAACCAAAAATACTTTCAAGTTAATATTTGGTGAATGCAAGTCAGTAACAGGTTTGTACCAAAAAGCAGAATGTGGTTTTACCAAAGCAAGAGGAACAGTTTTAAAAATCCCCCTTCATATGCAGACACGGGCATGAGGCCACGTGGCTAGTCCTGCTGTCCAATTCTGATCATTGAGCAGATCTAGACAATTAAAGGTTTTAAGTGTGGAGCTCCATAGACATCATTTTCCTTGTTTGTATGTCCAATAAGTTATTTCTTTATTTAAACAATTTATAACTTGCCTATTTCATGAAGATGGGCACATGAAAATATTAAAGCCTAGTAACAGAGGTCATAAAATCACTATTCAAGAATCATACCACGATGCAACCCAAAAAAAAACATTCCCTGTCAAATCACTAAGACAAAACAATAAGGCAGCTCTAATTTTTGTAGGGGGAATAAAATAACAATTATAGTTGCACTCGTTTGTATCCTCCTGACTTCTCCAATTTGAAGGCCTTTTTAAAACTAAAATTTCATACGAAAATGTAATAAAAATTAAGTATTTACCACTTACTTTATATATTTATTTTTTAGATTTTTTTAAAATCCTGCCTTTATTATTTTTTGTAAATAACTCAAGGCAGCGAACAAACTTAATTCTCCTTCCTCCTCCTATTTTCCCCACAACAACCACCTTGTGAGGTGGGTTGGGCTGAGAAAGTGACTGGCCCAAAGTCACCCAGCTGGCTTTCATCCCTAAGGCAGGACTAGAACTGTCTCCTGGTTTCTAGGTCAGCACCTTAACCACTAGACCAAACTTATTTTGTGTACCCCTTGCCATAACAACAACAATCCATAGCATAAACTTGCTGATCAAGAACGTTCTTCAACAGAAATCTCTGGATCTCTAGCCTGATGAAATTCAGTTTTTAGATATTCATTACTGTATTTCTTATTTGCACTCTTCTTTTCAGGCTGCTTATGTGATAACAGTCCCACTTAACACAGCACATGCACACCCAGAGTTGATAACTGTACATAAGACTTAATCACTATTATCAGTTTTCTGAATATTAAGTACTTATGTTGCCACTTGTTTAATTGCTTGTATACTTCAGTGAACTAGTTTTCAGCCACTGATCCATTCTCATGAGCCAGGTGATTGTCCATGCATGCAGGAGGTGGGGCTGAGGCAGTGAGCAGGCTTTTGCCAGCTGACTGGCAATGCATGAGGAGAAGCATAGTTGAGGTAGCAAACAAGATCACTTGTTTGCCTCCTCAAACTATGTTAGCCCATGTGGGAAAGTGGGGCTAAGGGGGTGGGCAGGCTATCAACACTTGTAGGAAGGTAAAATGGAGGTGGTAAGTAGGCTCTGGACTGTGAAATTAGAGGGGGCGTGGTGGACCAATTGGCCCATCTCTTTGGGCCACCAGAGGTCCATGGACCACATTCTGACATCATTCTATTATATGTTTTCATTGTTTGACTATACACCCTACATAACCAATTTGGCCTGAACTTCAATTATGTGTAGATTATTTATGTTGTAGAACAGGGTTCCTCAACCTCAGCAACTTTAAGATGGGTGGACTTCAACTCCCAGACTTCCCCAGTCCACCCATCTTAAAGTTGCTGAGGTTGAGGAACCCTGTTGTAGGAGGGGAACCTTGTTAGTCAAGGAAAGCAAAAATTCAGAAGACATATAGAAGCACTTTTTTCCAACTTTATTATAAGGCATATGCTTTTGTGAGGTGCAGCTTACTTCATTAGATACAAATTATTTATATTACCAATAAGGACTGGCTAAACACAAATTCTGATATGAAAAAAAATGCTATCCTCATAGGATTTCATTTCATTTATTTATTCAAAAGATTTGTATGGCTGCCCATCTTGAAACAACTCTGGGCGGCTTTAACAACAATTCTGGGTGGCTCACAACATCTTTGTCATAACATAGCCCTGCTCAAACTTGAACCATTGAAACAAAATTCTTGTTAATGATAGGCCTATCACTGGCTAACATCTTGGTACTGCATCAAAAGTCCATCAGTTCACTCTGGAAAAGGCACAATTAAGTAGAAGCTGACATAATCAGGACTCTAAAAAAAAAAAAAAAAAAAACTAGTGTCCTTCATTTGAAAACACTGAATATGCAATTTCTTAAGATTACTCCTGATCATCCATTTTAAATACTAGCCATGAAACTGAATATCCCCAGTTCCATGTTCCATCCAATATTAATTAAAATTAATAATAATCAATGATCTAATTCAGATTTCACAAACCTAATTATGCAAATCATGCTTCGGAAATGTTAATAAAAGCTTGTTGATTTGGACATTGTGGCCAACTATGCTTAGAAAAAAAAGTAAACAATAGTACCAGTGCATGTGAGAATATTACAATCTTGCTGCATACCTTTAATCTCTAATGATTTGACAGACTGCATTTAAGATATCTGAGTTAGTTCAGTGGCAACAATTATATAAGAAAAGCCTTTTCTATAGAAACTCAGAAGAAAGAAGCTAAATTAAATGCAAATTCACCTATTGTTACTGATGCTTGGCTTATGCTCCAGAAATGCAGATTTGCTCTTCCTTATTCTTTATTCCTATACCTTGAATATTTTGGTATTCCATTTTCTGCACCACATTAGCAGTATGCTATAATTTGAATGGTATGACACTGAACATCCATTGACTGAATCATTAAACCTTAATCTGGCTGTCCTACTTTTTAAAAAAACAACAACAAAAACCCAAAAGCACCTTCACACATATATTTGAAGCAGCCTTTCTTTCTGAAATCTTCATTTTTATAAGGGAATAATTTTCAGCCAGCAACAGGACAAGTCCCAATTTAAATCCAAATGATTTCAGCTAGTCTGTTCTAAAATGTGGATTTAGCTTATTATATAGTAATACATTAAATTTACCAGAGTTATCTCAAGGGATATCATCATGAGGTTTTATTGTAAATGGTATCTCTAACACCAATGGTTCAAAACATTTCCTGGTTTTCAAGCTACTTTCAGATATTTCAACTGATTTTCAAGGAGTGATATGCCATAAGTGAAGATGCATATTATCTTCTCTATTCTGTGGTTTATTGTAACCATATGTACCAAGGTACACACAATTAGTTCTAATTTGCTTAAAATGTGGATTACAGGTTGCCGTTGACTTACAACCATTTGTTTAATGACTGTCTGACGTTATGACAGCACTGAAAAAAGTGACTTATGACCAGTCCTCATGCTTACGACCATCACAGCATCCTTGTGGTCACATGCTCAAAATTTGGGTGCTTGGCAATCATATATGAAGTCATATATTTATGACTTCAGCATCCCGGGGTTGTATGATCGCCATTCGCAGCCTTCCCAGGAGGCTTCTGACAAGCAAAGTCAATGGGGAAAGCCTGATTCACTTAACGACCATGTGATTCCCTTAACGGGTGCGGCAAAAAAGGTCACAAAATCGGGTGCGCTTCACTTAACAACCACATTGCTTAGTGATGGATTTCCAGTCCCAATTGTGGTTGTGCGTCAAGGACTACCTGTACCTCCAAACCTGAGTTTAAAACCCAGTTTACAGTGGATTTGTTAACCATAGTTTGTAACACCCTTGATTTGTACTAACCATAGTAAACTCAAATATCTGAGAAGAGCCAAAATATTGGATATGGAGAAGTATTGGTTCAAGTCCTTGTTTAGTGCATACTTTAAGAAAAAGGTAGAATGCATATGTAATAATTTAATATATAGTAACAAACCTTTAAAATGTAAAAAAAAAATCCAATAATGAAATAAGAAGAGTCACAAAAGAGGACATCAGAATTAATCCATTATTGATTCTTATCATCTGAAAATGTGCACAACTAAGCATTCATTGTACTTTAATCTATGTTAGTTCAAAGAAGAATGTTTACATTTCTAAAGATACTCAAGTATCACCAGGGATAAGAAAACAACATAATACACTCGGTTAACATTACTACTAAAAATGTTTTCACTACTAAAACTGCTATTACAACTATAGTTTACAGTCTTAAATTATGTAACTATATCTATGTAACCAATTCAGGAAGCAAAATACACTGATGCTACAGTATTTGGCTATCTAAAACAGGGTCTACATCAAACTAACAAGTAGTTGTAGATAACTAAGAGGCAAACAATGGTGTCATTGAGCAACAACATGGCCTTTATGTTTCACCTATTCTAGCAGTAAGTTTTAGTGAAGTTGGTAGACTTCTGGGTATGCAGGGAATATAAAAATGCATCTTTTATGGAACTGGCAGCAAATTCTAAGAGATACACAACCTTATTATATCTTTCACTAAAAGTTTTGCTACAGAAATATTTTAAGAATCTCTTTCCTAATTAATAGCAGAGAGATGATCTAATTATTATGTGTATCTTATGTAAGAAAAACCATTGTTTTTCAGTCATTAGCATTACTAATTAGGATTAAGTGTACCACTGTCCTCAAGTTAATGTACTGGAAGACAAAATGATAGCTAAAACCAAGATCCATGGATGTATTTTGTGTTTCATAATATTTATACTGATCCTCTTTCTCACTGTACACATACACACACGCACACACACACGCAGAGGACCCCAGTCGGACTGTAGCCTACATCTGCAATTCATTGACTTTACAATTTACCACATGTTGAGCTGGAGAGGTCTTAGCTTCATTTGAATCATTGCACAAATATGCAAGTGATTTATCGTTTTAAAATTGAAGACTGTAGAAGAACAACTCCACTTTTTCTGCATATTATCCCTTCTGGCAGACTCAGAACAATTATGTACTAATTAAACTCTGTAAATGTGCTGTACCCTGTTAAGGCCAACCAGGCTCCCAAATTTCACTACAGTTAGCAAGTTAACTCATTCATGGTCTGACTATAAAAGAATGTGAATCATGGTTTTGAAATACTTAAAAAGAGCAGAGCCAGTGCCAACCTGAAATGAAACTGATAGATTTTTCTTGGGAAACAACAACAACAAAATTGATAGATAGCCTGCTAAAAGGTACTACCTTACTAACATTCTAGTAAGAGATGTAGAGTTAGCCCAAGAGACTAATAAGTTGCAGAACTCTGTTGGTTAGGAATATTCATAAACCACTGTCCTAGATACCTTGAGCATTTACTATTTAAAGTTGTACTTAAAAAAAAAAATTACATACACATGGGAGGAAAGATGTGTATTTCTTCTCCTAAGATTCCTTTCCTCAAACTTATGTTATGAAAAAATACCACACTAAATTTATTTTTTATTTATATATCACATTTATATAGCCCATCTCACACAAAGCGACTTTCAATAAAATGCATAAAATATGCATGTATATGCACAGTCATTTCCAGAACTTTCTTTAAAACAGATGAGCTCTTAGATTGCTTATAAATGTTGAGAGAGAGAGAAGCATCAACATACTCGATTAAGAGAAATACAATCTTATATTTAAAAGCAGTGAAAACATTCACTCATTCAGTCCAGACAGATTTTGAAGGGGCCACTCAAGTGATATTCTTCTTGGTTCCAAGACTTTCCTGACACATAAAAACTGATGAAGCCTAGATCTTCGGCTTCTGTTTTAGCAATGTTTATTAATCATACATATATTTTCCAAGCATCCCTACACGTTGGCATTTCTCATTAGACAACCAGGTATTCTCTCAAGTCAACTAGATTTTTATTGTATTCTTTCTGAGACACACTTTTTGAAAAATCTATTCTGTTTAACTCATTACTTGGAAAAAAAAAATAAGATTAGATGTCATTTTTTAAAAGGTGGAGTGAAGTGGGGCGAATTTATAATTAGTTTTTGAAATCAGCAATATTTATTGGTTTGTTCTCTGGGTATTTTAAATTATATCAAAGCTTTCATTAAAGAAAAAAATAGCTAAACATTCTATTCAAACACAGTTTCAAACACTGATTTTTTTATACTAATTATTTTTCTTCTACAAATTATTTTTCTTAACATGAAACATCAAAACGTTGAAGATTATAATGCATTTCTTTGGAGGTGTTCTGTGAAAAGTTATTCTGGGGTTCCTACCTGGAGATCCTCCACAATACTGTAATAAAGAAGGCAGCCTATCCTAGAGATCTGCTTAACGTTCTTCAGATTGTTCTTCAGCATCGAAAGAGTTAACTTTGCATCCTATGAAAAGGCTGCCCCACATTTAAGAGAACAAGCACTAACCCCCCACTCTCCCCAAAACAATCCAAGCTTTTCATGGGTTGATTTCCCTAATTCCCCCCACCTCTCCCATCTCTTATTGCTTATAATTAGTGAAAGAAACCTGACCCACTGCCAGTGTCTATGGACCTTGGATATTATAAGGCCAGCGTGGCGTCAAATATCTTAACATTCATAAGTGTTATGGGCTGTAAATAAATCCTGTAGATTTATGACCCTTCAGTGCCTGCCAGCAAATGAATGTGGCACATTTCTTTCAGCAGACCTGTGGAGGTACAAGTTTGCCTTTGGTTGTAAAGTTAACCATTTCCTTACCCAATCACGAATTGGTGGCCAACATTCTGCTTGCATATTTGCTATAGCTCAGTACAAAAGGATCATGATAATGAAAAATAAAAAGTTTGGGAAAATACAGACTTTCTGACTATGCAAACAATAAAGCAGCTGCCACTGCAGCAGTTAAAAGTTTTGCAGCAGCAGAAGACAAAAAGACCTCACCACAGGTAATGTGTAGGAAGAACACTCCAATTCCACCTCAAACTCTAAATTAAAACAAAAAACATACATCCATGGTTTCTGTGAGAGTTCTTTTGTTGGCAACTATATTCACTTTAGCTTAAAGAATGTCTATTCTGTTCTTCTTTTAAAGCTAGAAAGTATGTTTCAAGAGCAGCCATGAATTGCTGCCTTAGTGTTTTTTCAACTTCCACCCCCATCCCTCCAACAATCACCTCTTCTCTATTTAGGGAAACATTTGTTAAATCCAGGTTGTCTCATGCTTAACAGCCATAACCCAGCTTCCACATAACTGCCAGACAGCTGTAAATGGGGGTTGAGCAATTTTAGTCATGGTATACATCTATGCAAAAGAAAAGAAAGAGAATTCTGCAGCTGTCTTTTTTCTACCCTGTCTTTAAAAAACAGAAAGAAAGAAAGAAAGAAAAAATAATAATGTTCCTAATGCATGAACCCTAGAGCTCTTTAAGGTAAAATACCAAGTTTGGCAAGCTAATAATCTATGTTTTAGCATAGTTTCCTAACAAAAAAGTAATACTTGGGACGTGAAAATAAAAAGGTGGTTAAATTTTGCCTTCATTAAACATAAAATCTAACCTTCCAGAGTGAGAAGCAGGCTCGTGCATTGGTTCCCTTCTTCAGCCTGACTTTAAAAAGAATTCAGATGAGAGAGGTTGAAAGAAAATTACTCAGATAAAGTTTGCAAAGCTATATCTTATACAGAAACAGCATCCTAACCATGCTAAGAACTGAGAGAATCATAGACAATGTGCTTAATTTCACTGGTGTCAAAACAGCTTATTTCTACACAGTCCAAGAGGAGAAAACACTTTTTCCATTAAAGCCATAAAAAAGTGAATGGTTCAATTCAGTGAACAGCTTATCCCTGCCACGAAGCCCAGAACTCACTGACATTTGAAAACTAGATGTACATTATAAACATCCAACTACCACCTTCATCCTTATTTCAGAAATCAAGCTTCAATCTAAAGATTAGCAATGAACCAAACCTTCACACTTGAAGCAGAATTTTGAACAATGTAAAGCTATAAATATTTCTAAAGGAGTTGAAAAACAAATTAGCATAAATACCAAGGAAGGGTAGGAACACCTGTTCTTTTTTTCAGCATGATAAGCATTTCATTGTTCTCTACTTAAAATGTAATGACCAGCGTAATTACAGTAATATTACATTGTACTGCAGAAGCTCAGATTGTCGCAGTTTTGAAAACTGTTGTCAAAACAATTCATGGCAGGAAAAAAAAGGGGGGATCCTATTAACTCTTTACTCTCCAGCATCTACATTCTTGAGTTGAAGATAAAGGAGTGTAATTCAGAGCATTAAAAAAACGAATTATTTGTTACATCACAAATAATTCCCCTATTTCCTACATGTTGATAAAAATAATTATTCTGAGAAATAAAACCCAATCACAAAAACAAATGTAGGAAAGTAATACATTAAACAAACCTTCAAAGTAATGATAATAGTAACTTAATTTTAAAATAATATTAACATTAAAATTATATTTGTAAACAGAATCATTCTGTCTACTTAATTGCTTTACCATTAATTTCTTAAATTAAGTTTCATGTATTATTCTTGTGGCATCCATTTTCATGGAAGTTAATTCTAAATGCATTTTTTAAATCTTTAATACAGCCCTATTGGTTCTCTTAACAGCCAGGTATATTACTCTGTCAAAAGCATAATTATTATAATGCAGAAGAATCTTTGAAAAATATAACTATTGCTGTTAAGTTTTGCATACTCTTCAGCAACTGAACTATCACTTGTCATAAGAAAATTTAGATTTTAATCCCTTTCACACTTACCTGGGAGTAAGTCCTATTTATTTTTTACAGGGCTTGCTTCTGAATAGACATTATCTAGGACTGCACTGTTAATGATTGCTTAAAACCACTTACATTTGTACCACAAAAAAATCATAGATCAGTGTTTCTATAAATCAATTTTAAAATAGCAAAGGACAAACATTTTTCTAAATAAAAATAAAGCCCCATATCTACAGTGAAAAAGGAAAATAATTACACAGATAAACTTTTAAAAACAATAGTACATTCACTCAAAATGGGAGGATAGTTCTATTTATATAATTATTAGTTATTTACTTACACTCTGAATTGCAAAAACAATACCCTAATTATTTGAATGTATCCTGAACAGTACAACATAAAATCAATTGTCTAATAATTTTAGTCTGCCACAAAATAAATAATGGATTTTCTTTACATCTATAATTTAAGTTGCATGAGAAAAAGAAAAAAGAAACTGAAATATACAGCTGGCTGACATGCAAATAATAAAATTGTCTATTGAGGATGGAAAATGCCTTTTCAATCATGTGATGGCAAAGAACAAGGTCACCTGTTATACCAACAATAAAATAACAGATTTTATACAAAGCACTGACTCCTTAGAAAGGGCTTTATTACTAAGTGATTTTTTTCTATTAACAGATAACTATTTAGGGCCTGATCCAAAGTCTATTCAAACATCCATAGAAATAGTCCCCATTCATTTCAAAAGAAGATGGATCTAATCCAGAACAAAAGTGTGACTAGATAAAAATACAGTATGTATAAAAGCAGCAATATCCTTTATTATATGGAAAAGGGAATTTGTCTCTAAGCTCTCCAGCCAAATAAATTTAAATGTTCCAAATTATTTCTAGAAACTCTGTTGGGGAATAAAGTTATGCTGTCATAGTATACAATTAAATAGCCACAAAATAGCCACAATTTTGCTGCCAACATATGGCACCCTTTACCTGTCCCATCACCTCTCCAATTACATATTTAGTCATGTTTTCTTTCTATTATACCAAAACTGTGGTTACAAATTATCTACTTGCTTTGACTATGACCCCTAAAATACAACAAATTATAAAATATATTCACTAGGTTAACCTCATCCTTCAAAACATTTTAAAATGTACATGTAGACACTGTTTGGTCATCCTTGACCTCTATAATTTGTAATCTGATTTTGGTCTCTAAATAAAAACAAGTCTGACCCTGATATTTTAAAATGCATTGAAAATATCTCCTATTCTAGACTGGAATTAACAGGAATCCCACATGTATTTAACAGTGGATTTATGATTCACCATTCATGTCTTATACTACCACTATAAAAGGAAAAGGTAACTTGAAGAAACCAGAAGAAAGGAAGTAGGATAGAAAACTTAATTTAAAGATTAAACAGAAAACCTAACAACAGATTGTGTACGAATTCTGCATTCCCTGGGGGCACTGTAAGTCAATTTATAAATAATAGTGATAAAAAGTTTATTTTACTTCTAGGAAGAACAAGTAGAGTTGGCATAAATCTATTAAGTTATATAAAATAGTAGCCAACACTTTATATCTATGAAGAGCTTTAATAAAACAATCTAATGGCCACAGCAACTTATTTTCTGCCACGCCTTCTGATCTTTCTGCCACACCCATAAAAGTATATATCCTTCAGTAAGAGTAATGTACGTATGCTTGTGATTTAAAATATTCCATTCAAGTAAAGGCTTGTTCCTTTATTTAATGCTTTTGCTGAGGTTTGATTCTGTTTTTAAGAAGAAGAAGAAAAAGGTAGCGTGCATTTTCATAAATCCTGCTGACTCGGTGTGACTCTTCCTGAAGCCACACACAACTAAGAGAAAAGGACAGGAAGATTGCTTGAGATTTTTACTTTGTAAAGAAAAAAAAAGCCGTTTATTCTACTAAGGCAAGACAGGATCATAAAAGTGGTAATGTATATAACTGTGTCATAGTTATATAATGCCTGTGACGTCTATATCCTTCATTAAAAAACAACAACTGTGCCTTTTAAAAATGTCGCCTTGCAAAGGAATGCAAATAACGTTTTCCCACTCCGAAAAGACAACACAATCTTCTCAAGAAATACTCAGAAACAAAACAAAACAAAATTGGAAGGGGAAAAACACAATAAAGCAAGATGCTTGCAGTTAAACTGCCATCTGTAATAAATTTAAAAACAAGAGCCCCTGTAAAGTGTATACATAAAAGATACAATTTAACACCAATTAATCATTCAATGGCAACTATCCCAGTAAATTAGTACGTAACTCGGAGAGGTTAGGACAGCAAATAAAGGGTTAAGTGGGAGGAAAGTAAAGGGGGAGGGGAGAGAAAGCAACCCAGTCGCCTCTCAAGAGGGCAGGAGAAAACAGAGCGCTATAGAAATCCCCGAGTTTGTGGAACTTCGAGCGCAGGGTCTGGGGCTGAGAGCCGAGAGGGAGCTGAACGTACCGAATCGGGTTTCTTTTTTAAGTCATAGGGGCTCAATCCACACCTCCCCCTCAAACTGAAAGTAAAGGAATAAACATGGCGAAGTATAAACAAACCTCTCTCTCCTCCCTTGCCCGCCCCCCCTGCCGTCTGCGGAACGCACAAAAGTTTTGGAAAGTTTCTGGCCGTGCCATGGCCGAAGTGGGAAAGAACGGGCGGGACAGGCAGGAACCACTGGGGGCTTTGGGAAGCGGTGGAAAAAAAGGAGGGAAGCGCAGGATCACAGCGGGAAAACCGGGAAAGGAAACAAAAAAGTCACTCACCGTTCTCGCCGTGGGCGAAAGGGATCCATTGGGGAGGTAGGGGCTGCTCAGGTCGGGAATCATTATAAAGGGATACCCAGGGTATGGTGGGCCCTTAAACAACCCTCCATCTTGCCTTTTCGCAGCTAACATGGCGGGGAAACGAGGAGCAAGGAGAAAAATAGAAAAGGGAAGGGGAATCACAGTTAGAAAGTGTTTCACAAAACCAAATTAAAACTTAATGTACTTGAATCGACAGAAAACGCAGGAGAATTTCACATCCGCCTCCTCCCCACGAAAGGAAAAAAGGGTGGCTGGAAAAGCGTAGAGAGCAACTTACCTTCCTCTAAACTTTCTCTGGATTTATCTCTGAAACTTTCGGACCGAGGCGGAGGCCGCCTCTCCGCCTTAAATCAAGAACGGGGTGTCGGGGGGGGGGGATCATGATAACAAAAAAAAAAAAAAAAAGCCAGCAGAAGAATGGATGGAAGAGGTAGGTTGGTGGGGGAGATACGGAAGAAAGAAAACAAGAGAACAAGTTAAAAGTTTGTGCAAAACATAAGGCAAAACATACGGCAACAGAGCAATTTATGACGGGGAAAAACCAAGTTGGAACTCAGTTGCGCTCTACCCCCCCTTTCCCACTTTCCCCCCTCTCTTCTCCGAGAATCCTCCCGCCAAAGTTGAGCAAGGCAGGTGTGCTTCAAAGGGGGGAATGTTTCTTACCTCCGAGTCAGAGGAGCTGTTTTGATTAGTTTCTGATTCATTGACCAGAGACGATTTGACGTCCGCTAAATCCCTCTCTGCCGAAGAATTCTCCGAGATCTTCTCTTCTTGCTCCCCTTCGTCTTTAAAAGAGATCAATTCGTCGTTTGCCCCCAAATCGTCCCCTCCACCGCCATTGAGTTGCGGCATTTTCTTCCTGCCTTACCCCCACCAGCAGCAATTTTGCAAGGACAGAACGAGGGAGAGGCAGAAAAAAATAAGGAAAGAAAAGGGGGAAGGATTTTTTTCTTAAAAAAAAAGCAAGACAGAAAGAAAAGGGAGAAGTTTGTAATTTTAAGAAGAGTCCCAGGTGAAAGTTCTTTTCTCCTTTTCTTTCCTCTTGGGGAGGGGAACAGAGGGGGGAGGAGGAGGAGGAGGAGGAGAAGGAGGGGAGGGCAATGTCCCTGCTCCTTTCCTTTTGCACCAGTGACTTTGGGTTTCTTCTTTTCCTTCTTCTGGATTTTTTCTCTCTCTTTTCTTCCGATGATCAGATCAGCATGTAAAGCGCGCACACAGACACGCGGGCAGAGACACAAAAAATTAATAAGAAAAAAATTATATAACGAGGGAGGGTTAAAACGGGGGAGGGGAATTATTTAAAAAAATGGTAGCAAACAAACCAAACAAATCAGCTGTAAAAATGGGAGGGGGTAGAAGCTGCAGATATAGGAAGCCTGTGCCGGTCGGATTTGAGTGAGTTGAAGTTAGACTGAGAGCTTTTCAGTTCAAAGGCGGCGCTGATTGACAGATAGAAAAAGGGGATCGAAATCCGGAGGAACGGAGAAGTCTGGGATCCAGGATTATTGACAGGGAGAAAGAAACACTGGGCACTTAATGAGATGCAGGAGGGGCGGGGGCTCCCTGGTGACGTGTGCATAAATAAACAGGAGGAGGGGGTAACGGAGAAACTAACAATGATCCCTTTTGGAGAGAGCGGGAAGGGGGGTCCGCGACGAAGGCAGGCAGGCAGGCAGGCGGGGGGGGAACAGGCTAACAGAGACAATGCAGACAGGCGAGGAGGCGAACCTGTCAGTTCCAACCGAGCGGGCCAAAGCGAACAAAACTCGGGCTGCATCAAACAAATTAGGGAAGGGGAAAAGGCACTCGTTTCAGTAGTGCGTTTGCACAACCGCCAAGGCATGAAAGCAGCTCTTCGTATCTGCGTGCCCGCACTTGGTTGCGCACTCAACTTTCCGGCGCGGTGTAGTGAAATTTTAGGGTTGCATCCGATGCACTTTTACCAGGAAGTGATTTCGGTCCTCTGGGACTTCTTTCCGAATAAACATGCACGGGCTTGCGCTTCAGTCCCTGAGATCATTTCGCATTTTATTTTGCGGGGGTGGGGGTGTGTGCTCTTTTTAACGGCTGTAAAATGTTTTTGTTTCTCATCTGCAGCCAGAATAGTGTTCTCAGGCTTATTTTTCCCCATTTTATTGCTGAAAGAGGAGGGGAAAGCGAAGAGAACTCCGGTTGTCGTGCGGCTTCCAAATAGTTTTGTGCTGGGTTTGAAAGTGTTGGGGGGCGGGGGCCCCGGGCGCTGAAGTGCAGCCCGAGCCCGAATATCTTTACTCGAAAAGAAGCCCCGCGATTTCCGCGGGGGATCTTCCCAGTTAACGCCTCTGGGACTTGAGTCTACCGCGGGGTTACTCGAACGAGAGTTCCACGGGGCTTACTCCCAAGTAAGCGCCCAAGCCCGTAGCCCCAAGAACCGCAGGCAAAGTGCGCCAAGCCTGGCTTCTAGGGATCGGACGCCGATGACCAAAACAAGGGGAAAAGGCCGGCTTAGAACAATCCACCATTCCTGGGATGGTTTGATACATGGGTAGGAAGCGGATGAATGGACGGGACTAGTTAATTGCCCCGCGGGAGAGTCGAGGACAGTGAGACTTTTTAGAGAGAAGCGCGAACTTTCTGTTTTCTTTCTCTTCTGCCAGTACAGTATTCCTTCTGCTTCCCGCCATCAGAAAAACTCCCAACCGAAGGCAGAATGGCTCTTAAGAAGAAATACTGCTGCGTGTGTGTGATCCAACTGTGTGGTCCCCATAGCTGGCTAGTAAATGAATTGCCAAATATAGATTATTGGGGGAGGGGACGGAGGCTGGGTCGTGTAGCTCAGGAATGTGGAACACTGCATTCTTCTGCAGTTAGTGATCAGCTTAAACTGGGCAGCAGCAGACGAACGTGGCTGCTAAAAATGACATCTGGCACCCGATTCTACTCTGTTGATGAGTGGAGTAAAACAAATTGATCTTCCAGAGTGACAAATTGTAACAATGGAGGAGTCAATTGGAAACTTTAACATGGCCAAGGAACAAAAGTAGCAATGGGAGAGAGGGAGGCAAGCGAGAAAGACACACACTGAGTAGATTCAAGGGGAATTAGTAAATTGCCTCATAGAAATAGTGTCAAAAAGCAAAGGAGGGGCTGTTTTAAAAAGCAAGCGTTTTCCAAAATGTATATAGCCTGCTGCTCTAAGGGCCACTGGTGCTCTCAAGATTTCCAAAACAAAGCTGATATGTCATGCAATATTTAGAGAGTTTAGAGGGAAGAGAGATACTCAGTAAACTGTCTGTTCTGGGAAAAAAACAATAAAAAATAAACAATGCAGAGATTGACATAGCTATACCAACACTAAGGCATTATAGAAAATCACATAGTCATTTGCACTTTAAAGGAAAAAATGCAGGCAGTTTTAAAAAAATAATTGCAACTTAAAATAAGCAAAACAAGAAGAGAGGAGGAACATAAAAAGAAGTAAAACAAATGTGTACATTTAATCAGACTGGATTGCATAGGACACAAAGAAAAGGGCTAATTACTCTCAGCAGGTAGGAACTAACCTTCAGACTTCATAAATAAGTAAATCAGTGAACAATGTCTAAGTGGGAAGATGGAGACAGAAAAGGATTACTCAAGACATCCAGGAAAAAAAAAATAAAACACTTCTCTACATATGGATTTAAGACTTTCTTCTGGGTTTTCCTTTCAAACATTATAAAAATAACTGATACAGGACATCAATTTTCCCTGATCAGCAATGGTGTTCTCAGTAGGGTTGAAAAGAAGTGAAAGCATTGTAATTGATTTTATGGAATTATGAATTCTAGCCAAGGAAGTGGGATCTTATTATTTGCAATATTTGTAAGTTGATTTATCAAAGGATGGAGGTTTAGATCTAGCCACCAGAGAAGTGAACAGGTCAAAATCTGTAAGAGCACGTACTAATGATCAAATAAGCACTAATAATTTAAAACAATCTCCGATCACACAAACATCATGAATCATCAATATCTCATGAGATTTCAGTGACATGTCCCGGTGATTTCTGAAAAAAAAAAAGCAAGATCTTGTATAGAATGGCCAAAATACCATAAGATTTCTACAAAATACAAGCCAATGTTTTTTAGATTACTTTATATCTGAGTAGCCTTTGACTGTCTTCTACTTTTCAGAAGAGACAGCTTTGAATTTGAAACCTATTTAAACCATGAAACTGGTTGAATTTTACCCCATAATTTAAAAGGCTTGCTTTGTGAGTTTTAAAGTATGGTGGTGTGTCAGGGAAGTGTTTTCAAAGTGATTTGTGATTTCAAAGTTTTCCGTAACTGGAAAGATCTTAGATTCCAAAACATAAAGGGTACTACCAAAAATCTTCAGTGGTCTCTTCCTTTCTTAGGCACCTTTCTCCCTCAATAGTCAACTTGTAGTGGCCATTCCTTCAGTCTGCATGAAAGAAAGAAGACAATCCCACTTTACAAGTTTGCTGAGACATTCTCACTCCCTCAGCTGTTTCCATCCAGGTTTTGTGTAAGAACTACATATATATTTTGTCTTATTACTTCATAAATTTTTTTACTTCATTTTGTGTCATGTCTTTTAGACTAAGCTTGAAAAAAGGAATTCTTTTGTTATTATTGATTTATAAAGGGAATCATCCTTCATAAGAGTCAGCAAGTTTTAAATATAGATAAATAAAATAATTGTTGAAAGTTTCTGTAGATTGGATCCAAAGTAAGATCTTACAATGGAAAAAAATGTGAATAGAGACGCTAAAAATACTATCACATAATTAGAATTACAGACCAGGCAACAATAAGGTGATATCAAGTAGTATGGATTTTCGCATTGCCTTCCATGATGCATATTTTTTTAGTTTTTTTTTTTATCCTGCCTTTCTTATTTTTATAAATGACTCAAGGTGGCAAACATACAGTACCCTAATATTCCTTCCTCCTCCTATTTTCCCCACAACAACAACCTTGTGAAGTGAGTTGGGCTGAGAGAGAGTGACTGGCCGAAAGTCACCCAGCCACTTTCATGCCTACGTTTTTAAGTAATTAATGGTTTTAATAACCATTGGTGATCCGATCTCAAGGATCACTCTAATGATGGGACAGCAAATTCACCCATGGATATGCCCCCTTCTCCACCATGGCCTTTTCTGTATGTAGAACCAGATTCTTCCTTGGCAGTGCTTTGAAGCTTCAGAGGAACAGATAAAAATTAGAACTTTATGGAGGTCAGTACTGGAATGATCAGGTTCAGACAAATTAATCCCACCCCAAATTAAAAACTTTTCCAGATTATCAAAACCATTTCAGGGTCTGAGATAGCTTAATCCAATGCAAGCTCCTAGAAATAATGAGATAATGTTCTCATTGATGTCAACTTTATAGAAAAGCCAAATATTTAGGTTTATATAGAAACCTATATAATAACTTATATTATATAGATATACATGTCTTTGACTATTTCATAGCCTTCCATTGAGTTCACTGGAAATAATTTCCAAATGAATACTCTAGGATCAACAGCATTTTTTAATTATTATTATTCAATGAAATAACTATAGATCACAAACACCTGTTTGTACCAGGTTTCTTAGTTGTATCTTGAACTTGTATCTTGAAGTTTGCTACAGCCAAAGTAATACAATATTCAAGGGAAAATTCAGTCTGATCCTTTATGTGACTTGTGATTTTTGGTCTGTTGCCAAATATTAATCAACAGCTGCAATGTTGTCTAAAGGAAGTGTTTGGAGCATGGGCTTCCAAATCATTTTCAGGCTGGATCGTTGTTTTCTAACACTAAAGAAAAGATCTGCTAAAGTACACTAACACTAAAGAAAAGATCTAACCCCTGTAGTGCTTCCTTAGTGTTGGCACAATGTATACAATAGTTGTCTGATGATGAGATACGATGACAGTGTACCTTCTGTATCAAAGCCTTATTATAGTTTTCAGTAAATAACATACTATCTCAATTGACCTCCACATAGCTTGATCAGATATTGATCACAGCTTCATTGGATCAGAAGGAAATTTCTTTAAGTTTAATGGGAACTATAAATGAGCCTAAGACTATGACCACATTATTCACAGTTCCTAAGAAAAGAAGTGATAGAGCAAGGAAACTAAAAATATTATACGTAAGTTTTAATTATTGTTCTGTTTCGAGTAGAGCTACTCAAGTACATAACAAATGTATACTGCAAATGGAGTTGGCAAATATGTGTGTGCCTGTGTGTATGTATGTATAAAATGTGTGTGTGTGTGTGTGTGTGTGTGTATAAATAGATCATAATTGAAAAGAGTTAGCAAATAATAAAATTGCTGAGCAACAAATACTAAAAACAGAAACAAAATGATACACAGAAGTGAAACCAAAAGCCCACATTAGGAAGACAAGATAAGGAGGAAGGCAGATTGATGTCTGTTTCAGGAGTTTGCTGATCTGGATTCTTTCCCTTTCCTGGCGTTGTGATCTATATGGAGACATAGGACGTTAATGGCCAGGAAATCTTTTAGTCAAAATTAAGTTTGGGTATAAACTTCTTGGAAGGTCTCTTAGGCAATGATTCAGACCACGCCTAGTACATCTATAATTGAGAGATGGTAATGCTGACATGATTTGCAAGGCTATCGTTTGATCATTGTAATATGAAATAATAATGGATATCTGGTCACTTACAAATACTATTCAATATAAGAAAGAGAGCCCCAGTCACTTCTATTCGTTTTTCTGTTCCTCCTGCCAGTGAGCAGAAACTGCCTTGGTTTCCTTATTCTGTAAGCTGCTCTGGGAGGCATTCAGGTGAAGTATCAAGTGATAGTTTATTTTTGTTTTTACAAATACATTTTTAGATGCTAGTTTATCTACACCTAGATAATCAGTTGAAAAAGCCCTGATAGAGAAAACTATATATGTTTAAATTGCAATTATGGTATAGCATTTTAAAATATTCCCTTATATCAGACTTCCTGACAGAGGAAAAGTAGTGTTCATTTATTCGGTTGCTTGTTTTTAAATGTATATGCCTCAATTTCTGCCACTAAAGCAGTACCTGGAGCTATGGACAACATAATAAAACTAAACTTCTAAAATGCAAGCAATTAGAAATACCCAAGGCAAAAGGTTTTATTCAGCCTTCTTCCTGCTGTGCTATTTTTCAAAAGTTCTTTTACAAAGGGCAGCATTTAAAAATGCTGTTTCCCACCTGTTGTGCAGATATAATCTATAATATCAGATACAATATAAACCACTTTAAACACATAAGAGCATAGCAGTATAGAATCTTACTACAATTATTTTATTAGTGTTCCTTCAAAACCTACAAATTATTGACAAAGGAATGGATCCCACATGCATGACATTATTCAGGTATGTGTGTGCTACTCTTAAGCAGAATGCAGTGTCTTGACATTGGGTTAAATTTGTTTTAACCTTGGGTTTACTAGATTTATATTCTATCTTTCCTACATGAGCTCAAGTAAACTTCATGGAGATCTCTTGCTACAACTACTACTCTGTCAAGTAAGATGAACTAAGAATGTGGGACTGGCCCAAAGTTGTCTGGACAGCTTCCATGGCTGAGAGTAGACTTGCATCTTACCAGTACTGGTCTTACACATCAACAACTGCACTACACTTGGCTGGGTTCATATATCACATTATTATTTAGCATGATGTATGAACCCATACGTCTGGTACAGTAGACAAAGTTCAAGGTTCTTGATTAGAACCCTACTTACTCAGAATAAAGCTTACTGAGAGACTTGGATAGACATGTTCCATGTCTGGTCTTGGATAATCTCCATTACAGACCCACAAAGCTCAAAAGAAGATACAATGTATCCTATCCTAAACTCCTTGAAAATAAGGGAAGGATACAGATATAATAATAATTAACATAAGGTATATTTATCTTGCTCCTAAACATTTGCACTTACAAGCTGTATTGTCCTGTATTTTTTTAAGTGCCTAAAGAGAATCCACATTAAGTGATATGAAAAGAACTATGCCAGCTAAAGCAGAACTCCTTTGAAATTATTTGGCAATTTATACTGACTGCTGATTTATGTCAGAATTCTTCGTGTATTCTTTATCTCTGCTAAATTTGCTTGGTATTCCCTAGGATACCTGATAGTCAACATTTACAAATTTGCAGAAGTGAATGGTAAAACTTACCAGCTATTTGTCTCAGAAGAGAAGGGCCTCAAGCAGATCTATAACTTGTCATAAATTCCTATATAAAACTGTATCAGCCTATTATCATTTTACAGGAAGTCACATTTTCTGTCAATGAAACCATTTTTACAGAAATAATCATAATCTCAGTGGATTTAGGCAACACATTTTTCAGTCCCTGAAGCACCTATTCTAAACTAATCAATTCAAAATAGTCTTCTTTGAGACTATTGTTTCAGAGTAATTTTTGAGCATTTGTTTCATTTACTCAAGAATGATTCTATTGTCTTCAGTGGAGTTTCAGTGAAACTATTGAAGATATTGGCCTTGACTGTCTTTAAATACAAAGATATATAATCACAAGTTGAAACAATTCTGTTTAGTTATGCATCTAAAACATGTTTTAACTAGTCTGCAGAACTAGACTCCATTACAAAACAAGAAAAATGGTTGTTTTAAAGTCATCACATAAAGGCAGCCAACAGATTCTTTATCAGTTATATAATTTTATTATGTGTGCCTTCTTAATGTTGCATTTTTTAAAATCCTTTAAAGATATGAAACATTGAAGATAGGTTTTATTTATTTAATTCAGTTTATATGACTTTCCGAACAGACTGTGTGGCTGATATAACTATGTCAGCTGCATGGAAGGGCCTCTGCATATTCCTTAGGCTGTCTCAGTTCACATAGCTTGCCAAGTCACAGTGGTCAGTTTGATAACAGTTTAGTGTTTTCTGTGAATCTGAATTTTGTGGATTGTAAGCAATGGGTTTTTTGCTTCATAGAAATGTCAGTTGTAACTTAGTCAGCAAACCAAAGTTAAAACAAGCCATTGCTTCATGTAGCGTATAAGCAGTGTATTCACTCTTTTTCCTGGTTTGGGTACTGCTAAAACTCTCTTCCTGTTAACTGCTTTACCAGCTTGATTTGAGACATCCATGCAGGATTTATACCAGGATTTATAATAATATCAGGAGGTAGGAAAAAGATGGTCATCTATATTCTTTCTAGAGACCAGCCTGGATCATCAGCCTTGTTCCACTCAAGATCATGTCATGCTTGGAAGCCATCATGGCACCAGAGCTTCATCTGTACTGGATAATTGATATTGGCCTAGTCATGACAAGAACAACTTCAATGCATCAAACACAACTCTCCCTACTCCTAACTGTAGTGAGGTACTTCTTTATACATACCTTATCTCTTTTGTTTAGATTTTTTAAAAATAGTTTTCATCACTGCTCTTGAGCATTCAAGTGACAGGAATTATTCAAAATTATACTAAATAAATAACGTTCAGGGTGGGACTACTCCATGGTTACCATATGGGAAGCCTTTTAAGTGTGAAAGATAAGTGGGGAGGGATTTGTTTAAGCCTGTAATTAAGATGTTTGATGCAGTTGAGGGCTACACAGGGATATGGCAATGTCACATACATGGGTGGAGCTTAAGATTAGGGTGTTTTCATTTTTTTTTTAAACAACATACCTACTAAAGGCCTTATGCTACAGTTTCTATAATAAAATAGCAGCTGTTTTCTGAGTTTTAAGCAATCTTGCAGTCAAGACTTCAACAAGCAGACTTGGGACTCATGCAGCTTTGAAACTAGAGGTTGCTCACCCATATAAAATATGAGAGCACTTATCATCTTTGAAAAGGCTAGGAGAATAAAATGGGTTTCCATATGATACTTTAATGACTAGCTTATTATTTGTTTATTATTATTTTAAAAATTTGCTTTAGTATTTAAAGCATACTAATTTTATTTACCACCCAGGGGGCAGATGCCATCAGAACAGTTTATAAGCATGAAATCAAGAACAAAAGACATGGAAAGGCAATGATAAAGCCAATATACATTTAAAAATTCCAAACTTTTAAAACTATCTGAATATGGGCAATGACAACTCCAGCAAGGTGGGTGGGTGGAGGAGAGGATTACAGAAGAGACCCTTTCCTGGAAGATGCTCATTATAACATTGTCAATAAAGGAATCGGGAAATGAGGCAAAGATGACTTTAACAATCACACTGGAAAATAGGCAGAAAGGGCACTATTTTAGGTTGACTGATCCAGAGCCTTCCCTCTGAAAAGTTGATGGTAGCAAAAATTCCAGAAACATTAAGATAATACAACAGCAATAGAAGAAACAGCAGCAAAAAACAAACATGAGAGGATCATTGTTATCATAAGTCAGACAATTCTTCCTACTTAGAAGTTTTCAGATCTCAGATACCATAGCTAAGAAATGTTTCTTCAAGATGCTCTCTGCATTATTTGGGAGATTGAAGGTACCACTTTTATGAAGATTTCTGTCAGAATGTTATTAAAAAGAATGCTACAATTTATTTTTATTTATTTATTTACTTATTTATTTCTAGATTCTGGTAGTCACTTTTTCTAGATGGTAAAAATGTTAATAGTTAATAGACTGAGATCAGTGTCTAATGTCATGCTATCATGAAATTGTTTCAACTCTTATACATGTATGTAATAAGAAAAGAGGCTCTGAAAAACCAAAGCATCCATAAATTTATCATTTTTATTGACAGCATGTCTTTTAATCCTAACAGCAATGGAAGAAGCCCAATAAATGAAACATTTACTGAATAACTTGCCTTATTTTCAAGCAGTGTGTGATTCCTTTATAGCTGTCTCCAGAAGATGTTTTTAGCCTAATTTGCTCCCTAGAAATTTCACTCACTAGAGTTCTACATCTATGACGTTTTATTGCCTGAAGCCAAGTCTGAATAAGAACTTTCTTAAGATATACTTATCCTAATGCCAGTCTACAGCCATTGGGCTACAGTAGTCTGATTTATGTGTACTTCACTGGTGCATGGTTTGCATGCTTTCAGACGTGAACATTCACTGATTTCTCTCTCGGTACATAACATCATGCTACATTCTATGCCATTATAATTTATTTATAATTTATTTTTTTATTTACCACCTGTCTCATACAATAACTTGAGGCGATTCACCACAATCCATAAAACATAGTTAAAAACATACTCTTCCCCCCCCCAAATGTCAGACCAAACATCCTTACAACTTAACCCTCCATCCTACCCCCATGCTTGGTGGAAGAGCCAGATCTTCACAGCCCTCCAGAAGGCTAGAAGGGTAGAGATCCCTCTGATCTCCGGTGGGAGGCTGTTCCAAAGGACTGGGGCAGTCACCGAGAAGGCACACTTCTAAGGTCCCATCAGATGGCAACATTTAAAGGAGGGGACCTGGAGCGCACCCACCCTATATAACCTAGTAAGATGGGCAGATACCCTCAGGAAGAGGTAGTCCCACAGTGGTTCTTCCAGTTGTACATACAACAAAATAAAAGATGAAACACAAATCTAAAAATACATGCAAAAAGCCCAGAATCGGCCAAAAGTACTATTGAAGCACCAACAGGAAAAATATTCCTACAGATAAAAATAAAGAAAGCCACTTCCATCAGTAAGCAAGGAATATTCACCCTGACAGAAAACCAGCATAGACACACTAAGTTGAGGTGTGCTTTAGCTGGCAAAGCATTTTGTTTAGAAGTGAAAACTGATGCTTCCCATCTCTTCTTCACAGACATTCTGAAGGAGAGGAAGGGATAGTAGTAAAGAGCAGACTTTGATTAAGTGCAGAGTTTGGACCAATGTCCAACCATGGCCAATAATATCTAGAGAGCCATTGATCATCCATTCCTCACTTAGTTTGATATTTGAATAGGCCTGAATGCTGGTGTAGATAGCTTCTGCTAGATGTTACAATCCAAAAATAAAAAATAAGAATCCTGTTGTCAATTTAGTTGAATTGGTGTACCATAAATATTTCAGTGTTTTTAAATATGATTAACTTCCATTGGATTGTACTCTGAGAATGAGCTGTCATGTCTAAAATTATAAAAAAAATAAGGCAATGCAATGAAGGAAGATATCTTTGCATTTATGACAATGAGAATATGGTATTCATGACTCATGGGAAACATAAATAATATAAATATATAAATTATCCATTTAGTGGTATTACTTAAGTAGAACTATATTCTTTAAAATACTCACCTTCAGTGGCTTTACTGTACTTAAAATTACTTCTGACTAATGTAGTTTTAAGCATATGTTTACTGAGAATACTATAAGCTTTGCTTCAACAGAAGGCTTTGCCATCACTTTGTCTAATTCTCAACATTGTAAAAGAGGTTCAGATACTGTTTTCTATTTGTGGAATTTCTGTCTTTTCCTGCCCTAACTTGTTTTACAAAAACAGTAGAAGAAGAATAATGGAATAATGGCACAGTGCCATTAGGGTTGGATAATTTGGACTAGAATTTGGGAGGCTATGAGTGCTATTCTTCCCTGAGTGATGGAAGCCAGATGGGTGGCCTTGGGCCAATCTCTCAGGCCAACCCCCCTCACAGGATTATCATTGTGGGGGAAATAGGAAAATTATGAACACCACTATGAGTTGTACAAAATAAAGGCAGGCTATAAATCGAGTAATCTTAAACCCACTGAAACCAATAGAACAAATTAATCCTTAAATGTAATCCCATGATTTCAGTGAATCTTAGTGATTAGCGTTAGCTTGATAGAGACAGAATGGAGGAATCCTATCTCTTTGGTGTACTACCTGCAGAGGTTGATAAGCAGATCAGAAGAGCCAATGCCAGATTTTCCCCTCTGAGAGCAAGAGAGAAGAAACCAAGTCTCTGGAGTGATAAAACTGAAGCATAAACATTTTGACCAGTTGCATTGCAATGGAGCTAAACTAATTAATTTTGATGAATGTACTGGGCTATTTCCCAACTCTTTCCCCCTCCCCCCTTTTCTATAAAGGCAAGTGATACTACGTACGTTATGTGCTGCTGGTGGATCAAACTTTCATAAATGCTAGTCAGCTAAAATATGTGATAGAGAATTCTGCAGAAGCAATTGAGCAGAATTTGCTTTTATACTGTACAGTAAGACTGTCACCAGTACGTTCAAATACAGGTTTCTCTTTGCAGCTGGGAAATGAGGCTTCTGCATACCAAAAACGAAGTGGCAAGGGAGACGTTGTCTGGCTTCTGCTGTTGTCTCTGGCACATTCAGTATGTGTGTAGCCTGAGGGCATAAGTAAGCAGAGGAGATAGAATGGACAGGTCCCCCTGTAATAAAGTTAAGTGTCAATCTGCTTTCCAAGTAATATGTACAGTATGAACATTCAGAGTATTCCCAGAGAGATCAATATCAAGAATACTTCTGAGAATTAATGTTTTTTATATTGATGTCATGAGAGAATATTGTGTCTGAAATCAGAATGAAAAGTCTGGGTGCATTCACAAAACAGTGTAGACCCAGGATTAAATAAACTGAAGTCCTTATGTCAAAAAAGCTATACTTATTATAGATGAGACTTCAATTAAAGTAGTTGACCCAATAGCAAAAGAAATGTTATGTATGGATATTGATGAAATTAACCAGAATAAATATATTGCTATTGCTTTCTTACATGACGGGGAGCCAGAGATAAACTATCTGACCTCGTCAAGGTCATAATCAAAAATATATATACATAGAAGTAGTGCCAAGAAAGGCAAGATGGCTTGCTGTGCAGAATGCAAAAATCATTCATATTATTAAATAAGCTGTATGTTTCCAAACAAGCTATCACTAGCCATGGCATGCAAAGATGGCAGAATGAATTCTAACAGGGCAAATGCAAAGAGGATCATTTTTAATTAATTAATCTATTTTTCTATTTGAACCATTCTTCAAACATTCTTTCTGAGGCACATAATTTGTCTTTTTATATATACAGTTCCTGGGTTTAGGGTTGCTAATAATTTAGAATGGGAGAGTAGACCCTCAGACCCAAAAGAAAAAAACTCTCCATCTAAAATGTAACTAAACTATAATGTTTATTGGGATGATGAAATATATCGGGAGTTATCATCCACTATTCAGTTAATGTTCATTGAAGTCACATTTAATTTTTGTTTTAAACCCATCTACTTCCTTCACCTACTGATCCTACCCAATTTTTAAAGTGTAGCCTGCTGCAAGCCACATACTTTGCGCTGAACTTTTGCATATATATATATATATATATATATATATAAACTCCTAATTCGATTTTACTGCCATCAGACTAAATCTTCAGTCTGCCAAACTTTACCATTTTCACATCCCTATATTCATTGTTGTTGTTTAAATATACTTCAAACAGTGGTTTATTTCTTAGGATAATTTGCATAGAATGATCTTAATAGCTTGGCCATATTAAGGACTAATTAGGCCCATTCTATAAGTGAAATCATCTTAGTTTATTTGATATATTTTTTACTGGGATATTTATAGATCATTCATTAATCTAAAGATCTCATACTGTAGTAGGTTAGTCTATAAATACAAAACATATATTGTTAAGGTAAAACAAAATGAAATTAAAAAGAGAACCTGAGATTAATTGGGCAAAACAGATATTATAGTTCTTACTGAATCCTGTAATATACTTAACCTAAATCCAGACCAATAAAACACAACTGCTGTGTTGACATAACATGATATGCCAAAAGAATCAGAGTTAAATAAATCACATTTTGGCTTAACAAGATGCCTGGTTCACATAACATGCTAACACAATGGCTGGGTTTGCCAAGCATGCTAAAGCACAAACTACCCAACTCCATATTAGTTTATCTATCTATTAATTTATGGTGCAGGACCAAGAAGATTACAAATTGCTAACTGTTAGCAAGTGCTAACAGTTGCAAATAAAAAATATTAGTAAAATGTAGCAGTTCCTAGTCAAATCCACCCCAATGCCTACTGTGCTGTCTCATTGTGGGTGGCAGGGGGTTGATGGAGGGATGAGCAAAGAAGGTCAGTAGAATATAATCCCAGCATCCCAGTGATGGATAGCTTCTGCCTTTTAACTATCAACATTAAATGAATGAACAGTCATGAACAAAGCCACAGACTAGCTCTTGACAAAGTAGCTATGAAGGCCTTGGAAATAGTGTTCAGATGCCATGATGCATCTGTGTGTGTAAACATCAGAATTGTGCAGGCAGTTATTTTCTTTGTGATATCTTATGGAAGTGAAAGTTGGACTTTTAAGAAACAGGATAGAAAGATTATTTATGCTTTTGAACTTTGACATTGGAGAAGACTCCTGAGAATAACATGGATGTTCATAAAAACATACAAATGGATCATCAAACAAATCAATCCAGACTTCTCACTTGAGGCACAAATGACCAGGCTCAAATAATTCTACTTTGGATACATTATGAGAAGACCTGGTTCTTTTGAGAAGTCTATAATGCTGGGAAAGGTGGAAGGAAAGAAAAGAGGATGAGCAGCAGCAAGGTGGATGGACTCAGTTCAGTGGTAATGGGTGCACTGTTGGAAAGCCTGAAGGACTAGGCCAAGAACAGATCATCCTGGAGAAAATCTATCTATGTGGTCACTAGGAATCAACACTGACCTGATGGTGCATAATCAGTCAAACCTAATTAAATGGCATGTAAACAATTCCAACCTTAGATACAAGTACTCCTTACAGTATTTATTACTGAGCAGACTTTGGTGATCTTCCCAGTTATTTCTAAAGAAAGATCTGCTAGCAGAAAGCATACATTTTCCTTGTCTGGATAATTCAAGCAGTTAATCAGCAGGGGCATTAGTAGAAGAACGTGCCAAGATTGCTACACGGGATGTGCAGCAGAACATGAGAAACTGACTTGATTGATTCCTCTGAACAAGGGCAGATTCAGTCTTGTAGGGGGATGTTCTCATTCCTCTCTTCTGGAATCATACTGTAGAAGGCATAGCATTAAGTGTAGCTAGTGAGATTGCTCTTCTGTTGACTAGAATAATTAGCTATAACAGTCTTCTGAATATATCACTCTCATAATAGTGGGAACTAAACATTCATCTTTCTATAAATCAGAGTCAACCACACATTACTTTATCTCCAATGAACTGAAAGGTCACAATAACTTAATTCTGACTATACTTTATTTCTAGGAAGAAACAAACTTGTTAGTGAGAATTAGAGCAGCAAGAGAGCCTTCCATATTGTTTAATTTTAACTAACACCTTTTACAAATTCAAGAATATTATAGAACCAAGTATGATAGTCATGTCATAGAAGTCTAGGGGATGAAAGAGTGGAGACCACAACAATCCTTATTTCTGAACCAGCCTGACTTCCTGAGACCATGAGACTTTGCAGCCACTGGTACTACCTCTGTGCATCTCTGGTTCTTAACATACAGGCTTCTGTGTGCTGCAGAGTGCATGTTAAACTGGGTGGTTTATCATCTTTATGTTACAATTTTTGAGATTTTATCAGCCAATAAAGCCTAGAGGAGACACTAATCAGAAAAATGTAGCAAGGAGACAACTGTAAAGAATAGTAATTGCATGAGATCCAGGCATTTAAAAAAGAGTTGTTTTATTTTCAAATGAAATGCATTGTGTGACTCATAATATACACATGGTACATACAGAAAACCACTGTTTAGTATAGTAAATATAAGACAAGAGACATTTAAATCATCGAAACTTGCTGAAATTATTTATTGATTTAGACTGTTAAAGTACACTTCATAAGAAAAATATAATGAAAATAATCAGATTTTGCATTATTCCTTTGTAATGAAAGCCTGAAAAGAAATACTTTGCTTTTGAAAAGCATTTAATTTTGAGGCTTGGAATATGTTAATTACAGCATCTTTAGTAATGTGCTTTAAGTGGGAGAAAGAGTCCTGTCTAGACATATTACTAATGTGTATGGTAAATTAAAGGGTGAGGCTTTTTAAACTTTCACAAAGGTGTCGTTCACAAGGAAGCATTATTCAATTGAGTTTAATAGTGGTAATTAATGCAGTAGGACAAAAGTAGACTTAGAGTACAGTACTATGTATGGTTGCTCAAAAGTAAGTATCATTTATTTCAGCAAGGCTAACCCAAAAAAGAGTATACTGAATTGAAGCTCAAGTAAGGTAAGGAATGCTAACATCGCTAGGGCTTGTGGATCTTATCATTGTTGACTACTTTTATTATTCTATGTTTTTAATAATGGAATGGTTTTATTGTTGAGATCAGGCTAGGGTGGGCTTCTGGCCTAGAGATAGTCTCAAAATATTACTAATTGATAGACTAAACATTGATGAAATGGTTGAATCACAAGATGAAGAAACACAAAAGATTTCTTCAAGACACTTTTCAGACTTGATTAGTATGTTAGTCTGAAACCAACTTGCAATAATGGTTCATTCTGAATTCAGAAAGCTAGTGCATATATATTCAGACCCACCTGAAATTAGCATTCAAGTAATTCACTTAGCTGCAAAGTGGCACTTACTTCAAAAAGTCATGTAGATGATTGTGCTGTCAGAAAAATCTCCTGTGCAGTGCAGTGAAACACTTCAGTTCTACAGTTCTACAATTGCAAGGTGAGTTTTGTTACATTAATATATTTTGTAAACAACCTCTAAAAGGATGATTAAAAAAAAATCACAGCACAAAATTAAGTCCATTTAAAACTCTCATTCTGAGCATTAGAAATACAACGCATAAGGTGTGAGTTGCTCTCCATAGATTCATATTTGACAATGCAGTCCTAGACTTGGCTACCCAGAAGTTCAATGGAACTCATTCCCAGCTTGTCTAGTATGGCATCTTGAGATAGATAGACCTATAGATCAGTGTTTCTCAACCTTGACAACTTTAAGAGGGGTGGACTCCAACTCCCAGAATTGCCCAGCTAGCATGGTTGAGAAACACTGCTATAGACGGTTAAATGTAAGTGCAGTAGGGAATCATCCTCCGACCAAAGCTAGATACGTTTAGCAGAATGCAAGGATGAGGCTTTGGAGAGAAGTTGGCAGCCAGCTTTCTTTAGCCAAGTCACGGTCCAGAAATGATGTCATTCATGCAATTGCATGAATTTCTTTTGAAATGCAGGGCCTTATCGGGATTCTGGAGTGAAGGGTAGAAGGCATTAATGATATAGATGCACATATTTCTGGCCATTACTGGGAGTATCAGTAAATACCTACAGGAAAAAAAAAATCCTTTGCCATGGTATATGTAAGGACCTTGTCAATCATAAGGGGCAGCTCTTTTCCAATCCCAGTCAATGAAAGAGAGGAAACCACAGATATCTCTATGTCCCAGACCTAGAGCCTGAATTTTTCTGTAAAATATTCAAATACATAGATGGATCTAGACTGGAAAGGAACTTCAATCACATGTGAAAAAGATGCACTGGTCCCATTCTGCTTATTTTTCATGAGTTTTTTTTTTTTTAATGATATACATTCCATAAGGACTAAATGACATGCAGCTGAACAAAATTTAGCTTTTGCTTAGGATACTCTTGTGTGGTAAAAATAAATATAGAGCATCTGAGGTACAAAAAGTACAGGCCGATGAGAAGCACAGAAAGACTGACATTGGCTAATGTTTGCTGTCCAATAAGAAATGGGGTGGAGAGGTATTTGGTAGTTTGCATTAACCAGAAACATTTTATACTCTCTTCAGCATATTTTTTACAAAGGTCTTGACCGCTTTTGTGTTTGATATCCAAACGGAAAACTGGGTTGGTTTTGCAGTTATCGCCAAGACACCCCTAGAAATGTGTCTAGTATCTGAATATAGAGTATTAGAAAATATTGCACTAACACCAAGGGTAAACTTTCTCTTGCATCTCGGTACATTTGAGAAAATGTAAAACAATACTTTGTTGCTTGCCTTGCATCCATGCAATAATCTTATATAAGACCTAAGCACATGGGTGTGTGAATCTATTTTGTAAGCCTGTTAATGGAGGAGAGAACCAACACGGTATTTTTCATGTATCAGCAAAATCCTGGAGATAGAAATCTCTACTGTTGATGAGCATTTCTGTTCCAAGCTTTGGAGACTTGAATATTATTAAGGGATCTGTCGCAAAGAGCATCAGTTTGGCATGTAGTTGAGCCAAATCTCTCTTTGCCAGAAACTGGAAGAAAAAAAGAAATCTCTCACAGCAGGCTTACAGTCAAGGAATGGCAGACTTCGCTTTGATACAAGAAAGACTGGGCACGGACATCTTCCTGGACATGGATAACATCAGGGACTTTGGGGAGCATATTAAACTACCCCCTGCCTGAAAGTGAGTAGCAGTTCTAGATGGGTAATATACAATTTTGATATGTGATTTTACTAAGGGACTGAATGATGATTTTCGCTTTCCATCAATAAGAGCAGATTTTGCTAGGATATTTAGAGAGTATGTCTTATTCACTTCATAAAAACAGTGTGACAAAAACCCCTTACCCCAAAGAAGGTATTGTGCACACATTGAATTGCAAATGGGATAGCCTGCAACTTTGTGATTTTCTTCAATAAAGTTATACTTAAACGCTTGGTTTTTAAATTATGTTTGTTTGTGAAAATTACAGAATACAACAGTAACATAGTAATATGTCTCAGGTTTGGTTGTGGGATGGCACCAGACAGAGATAGGGAGACAAACATCTACCATATAAGTGGTGTTGTTAGGAAAGCTTTATGAAATAAAGCTTTATTAGTAAATAATAATTTTTGGTTTCTGTTTTCTTAATCTTAGAAGTCATATTTGAAGTCTTAGCCTAATTTCCTGCTTCCTATCTTGGCTTAACTATTACCTATTATTTTGTCTTATTTCTTTCTTAATTTATCTACTGCTATATTGTCTATAATTCAGTATCCAATAATCTTTTATTCTATTTTCTACAAGCTGCAATTCAGTATTCTGTAGTCCTTTTTGTATGTTTTTTATTCCTATCTTTCTCTTAAAGAGGCTCTGTAGTATTTAGCTTCTCCTTTCCTTCCAAGGCTTTCATAGCCTACACTGTCACAAAAGTGACTTGTATGGCCTACAGACAATGACCAGATGTCAGCTGGAGGGTTAAAGTCACTTGATACAGACCACTCCTGGAAGGTTATACCAGGGCCTTCAAATTGTGATTAGCGCCATGGGCTGTCTTCTGCAGTTGCCTTACTTTGGCCAGGATTGTGCAGCCTTGCCACATGGATCTTCAAGATGGCAGGGCCAGGGTCACTTTTCAGCACCTGGGCCTTCAAGTTGCTGAAGGTGCTCAGCTGGCATCTTCTGTGGGTCTCTGCTGCAGCAAATACTCTCCTCAGCCATCCCATACTTGCTGCTGATTTATCACTCCATTCTGGCTGCCACCTCTCTGCTGTTTTAATCCTGCTTCTCTCCTTGCTTTTCTCCGACTCTTCCTTCTTCCTTCTTGTTCTTTGCGTACCACCACACATACTTCGTCTAGGCCCTGTTTCAAGAGCTGGCTTGTTTTGTTCTAAATGGTGGCCCTTTAAAATAGATGGGAAAAGACGGGCGTGTGCATTCCAGCTGCCATGCAATCTTCCTTCCTACAAGATTTGTATGAATACGAAATAAATAAGAACAGAGTTACTCATTGGAAATGTTCATTAAATGTTTATCAGATTTTTTTTTCATTAATAAATGCATTGGAGGCTTTCAAATTAGAATTTTATCATGCAACTGCCCTGCTTCATTCATGGGAGAGCACAGATGGCTCTTATCATCCAACATTTTCTGTCCATCCATCTTCTTTGTTTCTGCAAGAAATCTGTTAAAGGGAAAATAATAGAATAGATGCATAATCTTTTGTCTGGTAGCACTAAGGAACATCCATCTGGAAGCACCTCAACATGTTCTATTAATAACTACACTTTGCTTCCCACCTTTCTATGTTTGCTGCTCAACCTTTCTGCCATCATAATAATTAAAACCCAGTATTGAAGTTATAGTGAATTTTCTGGACTCCCTAACTTGCAGTTCTTGAACTATCCTCTTCACATCAAGACCAGTTGAGAAAAGTTTCATTATGATACAGACCATTCTTAAATTATAGGAAAGATGAATGTAGGAAAGATATACCTCTTTATTTCCATAGGTAATTATTCCAAGTATTAGAGTTCATTAATCTATTCAGAATACTCCAGATTTTGATACTTGTAGCAGATCCTTAGCAAATCTTACCTTTTCCCCTGAAATTTGTTAGACAATGTAAAAGTGGAAATGCAGAGTCCATAGGTCAAGCCATGTGTGCTACTCAAAGCCTTGGGTATGGTTCCCAGAGCATTTTCAAAAATTACAAGGAGCAGGAAATCATTCTGTAATGGAGAATGATATTAATTAGATTTAATTAATTTAAATGCTAATGATGTTTAAATTAATCACATTTAGCCTTTGTCCTGGTGCAACTTTTATGGTGTGCAGCCCCTGGCATGCCATTCAGAGGCCAACTATGGCCAAAACCTAAGAAAAGCTGCATGTTCCCATGTATAACATATTAATATTCTACATGTATGAGAAATGTGTTTCAACCATATATGGTGGTATTATTAGAGATACTATTGCAAAGATTCAAAGAGACTTCTGAACCAGAGGTTTTCTGACTGAAGGTTCCATTAATGTATTAGGGGAAAAAAACCTATTCCTTCCATAAGCTTTGGACATAGCTGTTTGTATAAAATAGCAATCAGGCAAGGATAAATTCCAGTGCCCATGTAGATGGTTGCACACCTCTTTCTGGAGCAGCTTTTCCTGACTTGATGCTCTCAAGATGGTTTGTCCTGCCATTTGATTTAATGTCCACAAGGCTACATATTCATGCTATATCAGCATTCTCTGAAAGCCCAAGGTCCTTATCACTTCACCAGACATTCCATCAAAAACTTTTTATTCAGAAATGGCTGTCTTAACCAGGGCACATTTTCCTTTTTTTTTTTTTTAAAGAAATGATCCTTGTGATTGATTGATTTTCTGGGGCTGATATTGTATTTTCTGATTAGATATAAGGACCAAATGGCTAAGAGGAGGTTTAAAGAACTGCAATTAAATGAATATCTGTAGGAAGAAAATGTTAATAAAGGGCAGCCCACTGAATTGGGGTTAAGTACTTTCATACTCCTCATATAATCCAGTAACGTTCCTGAATTCTCATTAAAAATGATCTCAATAATCTTGCTTTGCCTCATTAAGAAACTGCAGTTGAAGGATCAAGAAACAGGACTTCATCAGGCAGAAAAGGTCTGTGAATTAATTTACGGTCTTCATTTTCTAAAAGTAGCAACTGTCATCTTTAAGTTTAGATTTTATTTGTAAAGTGTATTAATTTTAATAAAGTTAAATATTTAACTTTTATTTGTTTAATTATTTATTTAAAGGTTAAAGTTAAATAAATGAAGTTTCTCCCTGCTCCTCCTGCCACACTTTTAGAATATGGCTCCTATTCTGATGATGTTCCAGGAGGCACTGAAAACTTGATTATTCTCCCAGGCCTTGGAATAGGTTGATGGTAAGTCCCTCTAAGATCTGGTTTTGTTTGGCATGCTTTTTTTTTTCTTTCTCTGGATATACATCTCTTCGTTCTTCAATTTTATTGTCCCCACCTTTGATAGTATAAAGCACCCAGAGTTGCTGAGAGTCAGGAGTTTTTAAAATCTATGTATAAATAGAGGAGTGGCTTTCATATTTCTGATGCCCAGTTGTGTTTCAGATGTGGGCCTATTTTGGAGCCTGGTTTGATAAAAGTAGAAGCCAGTATTTGCCTATCTACATTTAGCCTCTGGCTAAGATTATATTTTTTTTCCACAACAGACTTAGTTCCTTTAACACTGGAAGATGGGTTTCAGTCCTCATAAAAACTGGCAAAATTAGATTGTTAGGGTTCTCTCCTTGCCACTTATTTTTGTCCTTCCTACTTGATCTTCCTGGGTTACGAGCAGACCAGATCACTTGTAAAACAGAGGTATGATGGTGGTAACCATCATAAAACCCTGTAAAATACTCAAAAGTACGTAGGGACTTCTGTAACTTGTCTTAGGCTGCTAAAAGTTCCAAAGCATAAAAAGGCCTTTACCTTCGTATGTTGTAATTATTTTCCTTCAGCTGCCCTTGATGCAGGATGATAGGAAGAGCCCTTTCCTGGAATCTTACTGTAACATACAAGCTTGATAATTTTGTGTAGTAACTTGTAAAATTGCCAGGAACTGACCACTAGAAAGAATTAAATAAGTATGACAAAACCCACACTTACAGAATCACGTTTGTATTGCTATCTATTGTGTTGAGTCTTCTAGTCACCTTGTTAAAAGATGTATGGCTATAATTTATTAACATATAATACTTTAATATTTTCATTTTTTATTCTTTTAGAGATAGCATAGAATGATCTTTTATCACACTATATTTTTATGATAGGTTATAGTTATTTTTGACATTAATTTTAAGGCATGATAGTGTTAATATTAACCATAATGTACTTGGTAGTTCTTTGTAGATCTAACCCTATAAGCATTTTAGAGTTCTGTAGTATGAATTTAATACTTTAAATTTAAATGTGTGCTCATAGTTTATATACACAGATGTTTGGAGGATTCATAATCCCTCATAGTTTTAAATGTTATCTTATGTTTCTCTTGGACCAAATAAAATAAATTTGATGAAAGATTGAGAGAATTAATGAAGGATGCAAGATATTCTAAATATGGCACAGACAGATTTACTAGAATGGATCATGGGAAAATGGATTTGGAAGTAAAGGAAATAAGTAAAAGAAACTCAAGTAAAAAACGTTGATTAATATCCCAATGAATGAATGGAAAGTAGGCCTAAAGGAGAAGGATGTGGAAGCTACTTGGAACACAGGGAAAAGAATTATGTTACAGGTGCCACAGAAATGTGGAGGATATATTTAAAAAGGCTGCGTGCGAGAAAAATGCATATAAGTGAATGACTGCCACAGAAGAAAATGAGAGAGAAAGAAATGTATGTGGGTAGAAAGGAAAAAAGCCTTCTCTGCTGTTGCCCCCACCCTTGGGAATATTCTCCCCCCAGAGGTGGGGCAGGCCCCTACCCTCCCGGTTTTCCAGAAAGGATTAAAGACCTGGGTCTGCCAGCTTGCGTGGGGCAACAAGAATCTTACCCAATCCTGGGGGTGGCTGGCTTGTGACGCTCCTCAAGCTACTTGCCAATTTAACATCTATTCTTGGATTACATTAATTTTCTATTTATTCAGGACCATTTTATATTGTATTTTTAATTGATTTTAACCTTTTTGTAAATGGCCCAGAGTCGCTTTTTAACAAGATGGGCAGTGACAAATTTGATAAATAAAAAAATAAGATAAAAAAGATAGTTGCAAAGAATGTACTCAACATGACCAAGGAACTGTTAAGATTAAAAGAGGAAGTCAAAATGTTTTTGATTTTCATGGAAATGTTTTTAAAAAATATTTGGAAATAGGTGAAAAAAACTAAATAAGAAGCCTTCAGCAGAGTAATTTGGATTTGAAATAAAAGCAATGAGCTGATTTGAAATGAAATTGAAGTGAGAGAATACTGGAAGTAGTATTTTGGAGATCTGAATGGGAATGATACTGATGCGTTAAAGAGTGGAATAAAAATGAATGCTATAAAGTGTCCAATAAAATTGATGAAAAGGGAGTCATAAAAGTGAAAATGACAAAATATAGTAAAACAGTAAGTTGATGCTGTAGTTGTATAAATCTTGAAGTATGGATTAGGTGAACCTTTTAAATGACAAAAAGGTGTGAATAAATGTTGTTGATGAATGGATGGTTTCAAGGGTAGAAAATTATACTAAGAATACTGGGATCTTAATTCACACCAACCGGGAGGAATTGGTTGAAAAAGTTAAAATGACTGGCACTTTGGGGGAAGATGATCATGATATCCTTCAGTTTGTGTGATTCAGAGGAAGAGGAACTGAGAAGAATCAGTGAACTTCAGAAGAATGGGTTTTGATGAATTCTGAAAGAAGGTACATCATATCCATTGGAATGAAATCCTGAAAAGGAAGACTGTCCAGGAAGGATAAGAACTTCTACAAAATAAGGTATTCAGGGCTTCACAGCTGAAAGTGAGACAGCGGCAGAGTCAGCAGCAATTCAAAGCTTACACCAGTTCAGCCAATCAGCTGTCCAATGGCACACAGCTCTGTCTGAAGTACAGCTGGTCAGCATTTGCAGTTCTCTAGTAATGTGGCAGCAGCAGTGGACTTGGTGTTAGTTGTCCGGCAGGTAGCTCTCATCTTCCTCAGAGCACGCAAGCCCCATAACCACGTCAAAGTAGTGCCTCGCTGGGTATCCTACCTTTTTATATATAACTCAAGGCATCAAATATACCTAATACTCCTGCCTCATATTTTCCCCACAGGGTTGTACCCTGTGATTTGGGATGGGCTGAGAGAGTGACTGACCCAAAGTCACCCAGCTGGCTTTCATGCCTAAGGGAGACCTAGAACTCACAATTTCCTGGTTTCTAGGCCAGCACCTTAACTACTATGCCAAACTGCCTCTTTGTTGCATTTGGGGTCCCCAGCTACCAGGTGAGAGCAGGATGTCAGAGGCAGTGTGATAAAGTTGTTGGAGGGGAGGAGTATGAACTTGTGATCTAGACTAGGTAATGCTGAATGTGAGGTAGAAGCTGAAATCAGCCAGGTGGTTGAATGGATTGTGGTATCTGCTGATATGATGGGGCTCTTTGACTTGTGGGAGGGTTGGTTGGGGCCAGAGGATATTGGTGTGTTGGAAGAGACTGGGCAGGCAATGACATCATGGTAATGATGGGCAGAGGGCAATATTGCAGGAGACGGGGAGTGAGCCACTTCTGGGAAAGATGGCCTTGTTCCCTGCCCCAGTGCCTGGTCACTGGAGCTTCAGTGGCCCCAGTTTAGGAAAACAGGCTGTTTAATGCACAGTCAGCCTGTAATAAAGCTCCCTTCATTCACAATTTAATTATGGGTGAAAAGGCCGATCTTGTATGCATTATCAAAACCTGGTTCAGTAAGGTGGGAGTGGTATGGTGTTCCCCTCATGGAGATATGCCTGCTGGGTTTCATGTGTGGCATCAGCTGTGACACTGGGGCAGTGGTAGGATATGGCTTCCAGGGGCACTGCTCCCTTTTCATGAAGCTGAATTGTAAGGGATTCTTGAGAATGTTCCAGCTTCTTCCTATGTAGTAATCTCCCTGTCTGAGGTGCTTGAGGCTATGACTTGGCAATGGAGCTCCCCTGACATATGGTTCTGAGGGACTTTTAGCTTGCCTTCCTTGAGCGCAGAGTGAGACAACGTGGGAGTTCATGGCTCCCATGTCAACCATGGACTTGAACCAATTTATATATGGGGGCTCACATATTAAATGTATTTTTCCCCCTTGGACCAATAGTGACATAATTTAAATTTGGGGGATGTTATCATCAATCCCTTGTCATGGACAGATCATTTTCTATTAGTCTTAAAGTTCTCTGTGGCTGCACTCCACTGCAGGGTCCCTCAATTATTTGATGGATCTTACTAGGTTTCAAAGGGAGTCCCTAGGGCTCTGGTACACAGTTTGGCTTAATTGCTGCTTGGAATGAGAGATCATGATGGTCCTCAACCAAATTGCATCTGTGTGGACTCTCTATGCATGTGGATCCTGGAAAGCTCCTGGTTTTCAAAAGAACTCAGGCTAATGCACCAAAAGTTGCTAGAGGGAAACAAAAAGTGAGCAGGGGTATGAGTCTTTCTTAAGGATTATCTTGTAGTAATAAGGGCAACAAAACATAATTATTTTTCTGCCCTTATCATGTCTACAGAGAGCTGGCCTGTGACCCTGTTTAAAATGTCCCCATCTGTGCTAGGTAAGAAGGACCAAGGGACCATTTACAGGGCCACTGCAAGGACTATTCTGGCATCTGTGGATATGGTTGCTCAGATTTGTTCAGAGTTGGATTCTAGCTGTGAAAGTCCTATGCCTGGTTTCTAATGGGCATTTGAATTTCTGAGTCCTGACAGGATCCTTAGAGCTGCAAACCTGGTCATCTGTGTTATAGATCCATGCCTCTCCTCATTGATCAAGGCCTCTCAGAAGGCGACATTTGTATGGTTCTATCCAGTGGTTTATGCGTCTTTGGGGAAGTGGTGGTTTCATCTGCTCTGAAAGAGGTGGTTGTCTGCCCTCTCCTCAGTAAGTGCAACAGCCCATTACAGTAAGTCATCTTACTGTCTTGTCTCAGAAGGGAAATGGAGCCCTAGCTGATTATGACTTATTAAGAAAGACAATGGAGGGCTGATATGATAATAGTCTTCCACTCTATGAAGATAAAGTGGACATCTTTTGTATTACCCCAGACAGCAGAACCAGAACCATTGAGTTAAAATTACAGGGAAGAATGTTCAGGCTAGACAGCAGGAGGAATGTCCTGAATGTACGAACTGTCAGCCAGTAGAATAGGCTGCCACAAGAAGCGGTGAGTTCTCCTTCATTGGAGGCCTTCAAATAGAGGCTGGATGGTCATCAGTCAGAGATGCTCTAGTAGTGGGTTGGTCTGGATGGCCTTTATGTTCCGTTCCAGTTCTATGATTGTTGCAGAGGTATAGTGGATAGTGTTGGTGGAAACTAGATTGGCTACACTAAATAAACTTCAATTTATTATTGGGGGGGGGGTGCAGCTCTTATTTCTGATAGTCTGTTAATATAATTGTGGTGATTAACATCATTTCTGTGATGACGTATTTATCTCATTCTAAGTTATTTCTGCAATGTTTTGTGTAATGTCATTATGCAAATGATGTACATATATGCACATATGAGGCAAATTACATCATTTGTGTCATTTGCAAAATAATGTCGTTACACAAGTAGCATAAATCACCATGGAAACTGGGATCATTGCCTGTACCAAGTTCATTGTACTAAGGACTGATAAATTGAGATCTCACTGCCTTTTCACTGATCTTATACCTTTAATATCTTTTGCTTACTCTTTAATGCTTTTATTGCTTTGCCTAACATTGCTTAACCCAAAAGGCAATCATGTGATGGATATGTATTGATATTTATTTATTTATTCAAGACACATTTGTGAGGGGAGTAACAGGAGGCCTCTGGAAAAAATAAAAACCTAGTGAAGACTTCACTGTAGTTCCTTTTCTTTCCTCGGTTGCCTTTAATTTCTTTTGCTTAATGTTTTTTATTGCTTTTCTTGCTTAGTGTAACATTGCTTACCCCGAAAGCAAGTAGTGTGATGGGTTTGTATTGATATTTGTTTATTTAAGTCACTTTTATGCTACCCAGTAACAGGAGTTCTCTGAGAAAAAAAGCCAACAACTACTTCTGCTACTGAAAACTTCAGTACGTTTTTGCATTGCATAACATTGCTTACCCCAAAAGGGAATAGTATGATAAGCATGTATTGATATTTATATTTATTTAATTATTTAAGACTCTCTTTTGCTGCCCAGTAAAAGGAATTAAACTTCTCTTGAGATCTCTGAGTCATAAAGATTCAAATAAAAGTACATTGGCTTACTTGTAGGAGCAGATGAGAGCTTGAAGCTTGTAAACAGATTTTGAAGAGGACTGAAGGAAGAAAGGGCTGTAGGACAACTCTCATAGGAGGCAATTTTGGGCATGAGGAAGAACAAGAGAGAAAGATGTGGTTCATTTAACAAAACAAGAAAATGCTGGTGCTACTGTTTAAGGAAAAAAAACAGAAGAAATAGAATATTTCAGAGCTTATTCCACAATGCTTATGGAAGTTTGTTCTTTCACTTATAGCACACTACTGCAAAGCCTTTCTGCAAAAATATTTTGCACAGAGATGGGTATTACCCATATGTTTTTTCAAGACAGTGTCTCTGAACATTTTGGTGCCATTTATTTGATGCATGGTTTATAGTAACATATTTCATAACTACTGAAGTGCACTGCTTTGGATAAGGAATTAAGAACAGGTATTTCCAGAGATCAGTCTAGTCACTTGTGCTAATTTCAGTTATTGGCAGAATATATGAAAGGATATGGCCTATGAGCTATATGTTTGGCCTTCTCCATCCTGCCTCTGCTTACTATAACCATCCCATATAAAAGAAAACATTTAAAATTGTCAGCTGCATTAAAAGAATGTTCCAAACTCCAAAAAGGGCAGTCATAAGACTAATATGGAAAAAGCTTCCTCAAACCCAGATGTTTTTGGAACTCTTCTGTCAGTTTTTCACAAATTTCTCCTTTTGAGGAAAGAAGTTTAGTTATCTCTGTGTATAGCTAATTATCTAGAGCAAAAGCAGACATACTTTATGACCAAAAAGCATTTGAATGACATATTGTTATCTGCACTCCAAAAAATGAGTAGGACTAGCATAAACAAGTAATTCTAATTTACTCTAAATTGAATTGAATACTAATTAATTATTATACATGTATTGAATAATTTCTCTCTTCTATCACATTAAAAATTATAGCCTGGCAATATACTTTGAATGTATCATTCAAGTAAAAAACGAGCTCTTTAAAAAGAAAAAAGTAAAAATGACCATTAAGAGGAACAATTTGTGGAATCAAATTCTCACATATTCACACTCTAGTTTTAGGAAAAACCTTCACCTCAAAATATAGTTAGAATAAGGTATTCCAAGTTCAGTTTATTACAGTAGAAAAGGTAAACACAGGAGTTAAATGAGCTATATCTTCCCATTAAAATAAATACTTGGGACTTAAGCACAGATATAGCTACATGATTACTGTCAAACCATCTAAAAAATGTTTTAATTTGAGCTGGGAAAGTCCCAGTAATGATTCTTTCAACTGCATTTGTAGCAGGCTTCTTATATGAGATTTTATCTTGAACTGAAGCTCCCTCTTCTTCCTAATTCTGAAAGAGTGAATAATCTTTTTTGTATCCACATTACTCCTATTTATCCAAAGTACACAGCTTAAAAAAATGGTTGTTGCAATGAGAAGAGTGAAGATTTGAGGGGCAGGCAGGAGGGATGTGGAATCATTTAATACATCTTAGAAATTTTGACTCCCAAGAAGCTTTTTGTATATATCTGGAACTGCCTGTCACTAGAAAAAAAGTTTGATTGTAATTCTCAACTCCTGTGTATTATCCATCTCTTTCTAAAATACAGAACAAATGCAATATTCTTCAGTTGCAGGACAAAATCAGAAAGGAGATTAGACTGGAAAACAGCAACAGAATCCAGTGGAACATTTATAAGGTTTGTATGAGTTAATAAAACTGTATGTCACCTAAAAAATGTAAAATAAAACATTATTTCAGTTACTACATTGATGTAGCAAGACATAAAAATAATGCATCAAGCAAGGCTGTGTAGGTGCAAAAGAAATCATTGTCCACTTTGCAAAACTTTACTAAGAACAGACCAACCAAGATAGTAGAATCTATAAATCTACTTCTAGTAAAAAGCTATAATGGTTCATCTGCCAGAGTTAGGTGCACACCCTTGAAAAGCTGTTCAGTTAAGTGAAGAAAATTTGTTCCATTCAAACAAAGGAAACAACAGCAAAGCAAATGGGAAGCTAGTTTCCCAGTGTTTGAGAGATGTCATGCACAGCTTCGAGGCTCATCTCCGGTTACAATTTCTGTGCAGTGATAATTGCTAGCTAAAGCAGGTGCAGGTCTTTGATCACACAAGATGCCATCTTTTCCTGCTTCTAGGTGGCATAAGGGGTCTGCTTATGGGCACAGATTCAATATGTAAGATTGAGGCATTGCTTTTTGGATATAATGTTGTTAAGGCTTGTTTCAAGAACCTGTTCTAGTGTATTTGTCTGTATCATGCAGTGTTTTAATGTTGTCATTTGTTAATTGCTGCTAGATTCTGGTCTGCCTAGACCTTAACCACAGTCCCAAAGCATTAAGTGTCTGTGGAGGTTATTACAAGTACCACAGACAAATACATTCGCTTTCCAACTCTTGCCTATTGTCTGAACTTGTCCTCAGGCAGCTCTTAAAATATGATCCAGCCTTCCTTGCAATGCCATTTGAGAACTCTTCAACTATTAAAGTTTCCTTTTATCAGTGTGAACTTTTACTTAGACAATCGGGAGCAGGAGGGAACAAGAGATTTTCTGACCTTTTCTTTAAGAAATGTTAATGTATATCAAATTAACATAGTGAATAATTTGCACAGAAAAAAATATTGTGATGCACCATCAGATGTAATATGTTCTGCATTTTATATGCTCAGTTGTTCAAATAAGAATAATAACTAACTCATGCAAATTACTGCAATAAAAAAAATATCCCACTGCTTATTTCATTCTGCAGGGGCTTATACAGGCAGTAGGTCTGAACAATCTTGCTGAACACCAAAACTGTGAAAGAACATAAACACCTCAGTGGAGTTCATGAGATAACTAACTTGTTCAGGTAAATCCACAATAATTGGTTGTTCACAAAATTGTCCCCAAGAGAAAATATAATACCTGGAGGAATACTAAGTGCTTAGTGCATAGATTTAAATTAGTCATTTTTCTCATAACAGTAAAGCCATAAATGGATAAAATCATTGTCTAGCAAGCTTTACTCATGGTATGGTGTAAGTCTGGATATTATTTGGAAGAAAGTTTATCATGAGGTTTAACTCCTAAGTAAGTATGTAAAGTACATATTTAAAAGAGTTTAAAAAGATGAATTGCTGGTTGAATTGGTATTATTATTGTCCAAAATACATTTAAAAGGTGCATGTAGATTTCATATGTTCATACTTTTACATGCATTATCTAGCTGAAATCACTGCAATAACCTCGTTAAATTAAAGCAATATTATACTCTGGAAGAAAATAAAAGTTATAGTTTGGTATCTATTTAAATATAGTTGATCTCATCAGACCTTACAGAAGTTAGATTAAGGTGGGTCATAAACATCAATAAAATATATTGTATCTTGTAGGATTGTAACAATGAAAAGGACAAAAGTGTTACTCTGACTAGACTTCTTCTTAAAAGTTGAGTATAAAATTCTTCCAAAATGTGACCGGCCATAAGCAAACCATTTTTTAAGAGAACAGATGAATTCAAAGTATATTCTATAAATTAATAAAACCAAACAGCAGGTATGTGCCACTATCAGAAGAGTATGTCTCTGTCAGAGATTCCATAAAAATATGCCAAAACAGAATCTTTGTCTATCAAGCTCGGATTGACTACTGATTATCAGCATCTTTCTGGATGTTGGGTAGGCTGCCCATTTTAAGCAGAGATAATAGAGAATGAACTTGGGCCTTTTGCATTCAAAGTACACACTGTAGCATCATGCTGTGATCCTTCCCCTAAAGCAGTATACTGTAGTGCCATTTATTTTAACTCTATTGGCATTTAGGTAGCCTCCTTCACTGGCCATATTCACTCACGAAGTTAAGGCAGGATATTTCTAAAGCATAGTTTGTTAACAAGTTTTAAAACCTTAATTGGTATATAATGTTAAGCTAAGAGTAGGTAGTAGCTTAAGCCTTGAGTGTCATTGTGTAATCTCATGCAATGCGATGAGTGCCGCCTTCCAAACAGTAACTTCAGTTCCCATATGAGATGTCAGCCTTCTTTTCATTTTCAGAATTATTGTAAATGTAATTTCATTTTACAGATAGCAAGAATTTGTGAGGAGAACCAAGGATAGCTTGCCATCCACAGTTGTAGTAATTGGTGAGTTTATATTATACCAAGTCCAAAACAATCAAATCAGACAATGTCAATGTTGAACCAGGGGAGCACCAGTTCAAGAGCAAATCTAGACACAATCCAATCATAACTAAGATAATTTTAATTATCCTCAGTGGATCCTTCATTTCCCCAGTGAAATTCCACTTATTTCAGTGGAAAATGTACTTATCCTCTGTCATGAAACTGATTACAATATATTTCATTTTGTTTTGTTTCATTTTGTTTATTAAATTTGTAAGGCCACTCAATTGTACAATATTAAAACAATTTAAAAATACAAAAGAACAACTTCTGGGGGGGGGACACCATCTCCTAACTTCCTGGAAAAGGAGGGGCAGCCCCAGCAAGATGAAAACCAATCAGGGATTGATCTGTCCATAGTAATGGACTGAGGGGAATGTCCTCCACTCTCAGAACACATCATAACTGCCTTAAGACAAAAACCAGATCTAAGGTGTGACAATGTGTGCTGGATACTCAGTGACTTAGGTCCATGTTTTGGTGACCATGAACTCCTGAGCTGTTCCAGACTCAACATCCGCTGGAGGATGGTTGAAGTCACCAAAGATTATAAGCCTTGGGGATTCCACTGCCAACAGAATCTGACAGCTCAAGCAGGGATGTTACTGAGGCTAGTACAGCAACAGCAAACACAACTGTTCCCTAGAGCCCAACTTCAAAGTATCCCCTATTTGGTTGTCTGTGGAGCAAAGACCCTGAAAGTCATCAAAGCCTCACAGATGACAACTGCTACCACCACCACCCTGCCCTGGACTCCCAGACTCAAAAACCATGTGTGCATATCTCTGAGATAGGAAATCCTCCCCCTGGGCTCACCCAAGTCTTGGTAATACATGTGAAGTCAGCTGCCCCAACCACAGTTTGGTCATGGGTGAGAATGGTCCTATTAGATACTGAGCTGGTGTTCAGAAGTAGCAGCCAAAAGTCAAGGCCACCAAGTATCTGGCCTCAAGGATGAATGCTGAGGGAGGGACAGGTCTCAATTACCAGTCCCATAGTCCCATGAGTGCCCAACTCTCAGCTTCTTACCTTATCTTCCTCAACCCATCATGATTTTCCTGGATTACCTGTCACCTCTTTCTCCCCAATTCTACCCTACCCTCCTCGCCTCCCTCCCAGGCATCCAATCACTGCTTCAGTCCCCAGGCATACACGGTTCAGAATAGTCATAGATGATCCCAAAGTCAGACCATTCCATGGTACTCCTTGTCCTTACAGAACAAAAAAAGAAGAGTCTGGTGAAAACATGCAGCAGCAGCAGCCTGAAGCAAGGCATAATGGGCTAAAGTCCAGACCACCTGTGGACTAACAAACCCCATTCCCCCCAAATTGAGTCAGAATTGCAGTTACAGCTATCAGGAATAAATAATAGGGTAGATATTACTGAACATAGTAATAAAATGTTTTAGCTATATGACTAGGTATGGCAACCCAAGACTATTTGTTCAGAAATCATACAGTATTAATATAAAGAAGTCAAAATATAACATAAAATCATTTTTAAAAGGTTGAAGCAGTATTACAAAATACTAAAGAACAATCATAGCTTAGACAAGTTGTATTTTACTAAAAACATAGGAATTGCATACTTTGCACACTACCAGGACCGCATAAGCATACTTTTTAAGATGGAAACTTTAGATTTCCAGAATGTTCATGTTTTATTACTGAACATTTCCCAGAAACAGCTTGTTATACAAATACAAATACAATACAAATACAAAATACTTTAATGACCAAGTATAAAATATACAGTGGTACCTCGGTTCATGAACTTAATTCGTTCTGCGACTCTGGTCGCGACCCAAATTGGTTGCGACCCGAATCAAATTTTCCCATAAGGTTCAGTGTAATTAAGGTTAATCCGTTCTGAACCATATGTTTTTTTTTTTTAAACCACAAAAATATGACACAAAGTACAGTACGAAGAGAGAGAACACTAACCTTGCTCAACACGACTTCTGGCCTGGAGGACAGGAAGGCAAGTGGGGAGGCGGTTATTGTTTGGAGGGAGAGTCCCCCTCCCTACAGGAAGCCACGACCACGTGTCATGGGAGGGGAAATGGCCGCGGATCCTGTTTGTCACCCGATCCGGCGTTTGCGAACGGAAGCAAAATTTTGCGAACGGAGCTGTTCGTGACCCGAATTGGTCGTGAACAGAAGCGTTCGTGACCCGAGGTACCACTGTACAAGGAATTTGTCTTTGGTGATGAACAGCAAGATCAAAGCACCTAAGTTTTATATTCAAAGCACTTAAGTTGTGTTTTAGAATCTTACCATTATACATTCCTATATTGCCAAGATCTTTATCAGTGGGTAAAATATAATTAAAGGTAAGGTCTCCTTTCTGACAAACTCAGGTCCTGGTATTTCATGGGTGTATCCATGTAGTTTTCTTCAGAACATTATAGCAGTCATTTGCTGTTACTTGGATATTTTTTCAACTTCCGACCAGCCTATAAAAATGGTATTTCCTGATGCTGTCCTATTCAAATATTAGCTACATCTGACCCCGCTTAGCTTTTCAGGGTCAGCCGAGGTTGACTAGTGGCAAATTATAATTACCTGGTTACACAACTCTGACTCCAGACAGAAAAAAGAATATACTAGACAAGCTTTATTTCTTGTTTTAACCAAATCTCTTTCCTTTCCTTTCCATGCCATCTAAAATTATGCACATTAAGGTCTCATTTTTAATTATCCTTGAGCCAAGGAAATATTGCTTTTTTTAATCTATGGTTTTTATCTTTATGATGTTTTATATATATGTAATGCTCTCTTATAATATTGAAGAGGTGTCCATCTGAGAAGAGAGATTGGCAGAACTGAAACCTGATTTTTTTATTATTATTATTATTACTATTATTATTATTATTATTATTATTATTATTATTACTGTATACACATCAACATGAAATCAAAGCTGCCAGTTCTTTAGCTGGTGCTGGCCTTCATTTGCATCGAGTTCTTCCCAAGAACCTAGGATGTTGTAATGTATCAGCATAGTATATGTGCGGATCCAAGCATTGTGGCCTTTTGTAATTGACAGATGGAAATTTTGTAAATGTGCAGATTTTCTAAGTGTTGTCCAGGGCTTTTTGGTATGGCACCCAGTGTGCCGATAACCACTGGGACCACCACTGCTGGTTTATGCCGTAATCTTTCAACTTTGATTTTCAGATCTTGATACGTTTTTAAAGTACCAAGCATCCTGCCAAATTTGCCACTGGTAATGATAAAAAATAGGAAATACTCTGAACATCTTATTTGATCTCTTGACTATCTGATTGAAGGGGTGGAGTCATCAGAGCAGGGAAAAGCTGCAGGCCATACAAACTTTGTCCACAGTTCAATCTCAGCTGGCAAGTAGGTCACTAGTCCAGCTTTGAATAGGTTCCGTCATTGCATTCATTTTCTATGCGTATAACCTCTATTTTCTTTTCTTTAATTAATTTGTAGGTGCATGTTAATTCAAAAATCACTGTCCAATTATGAAATTTTGAAAAACAAGCAGTTCACATTTATGAGGTTATACACAATATTTTGGAGGACGCAGTGAGCCATACAAAAAGCCACACCAGGCATGTGTGTGAAATAAGGATCTCCTCTCCTCTCCTCTCCTCTCCTCTCCTCTCCTCTCCTCTCCTCTCCTCTCCTCTCCTCTCCTCTCCTCTCCTCTCCTCTCCTCTCCTCCTCTCTTTGGAGTAGATTTAAAGAACACCCCCCCCCCCCAGGCTTAGGGCTTACAATAGAGAATTTCCACACTTTCCACTTCAAAATGATAGAAACCAAACTCTTGATTTGCAACCATCAAAATTCAGCAGCACAGCTGCACAGTTCTCCACAGATCAACAAAAAGAGTGCTGGGGGTTCCATTTACATATATAAGTGGACTGCAGGAAATGCAGCTGCCTTAAATGATTGGTGTGGGGCAAAGCTTACCAAATGTTTTATTCCAAGGTTTTTGTTCTGTGATGGATGTTTACTTACAACCGGTGTGGATATAAGTTTCACTCTTCTAAAAAAGAGTTGGAGATTGGTGCCATGTAAAGAGTGAACAAACCAGGACGTAATCAACATGCTTTTGCTTTCATCTTTGTGTGTGTGCACGTGTGTGCCTTCGAGTCAGTGCTGACTTGTGGCAACTTCCTGGACTAGTCCCTGCAGTTTTCTTGGCAAGATTTTGGAAGTGGTTTGCCATTGCCTACTTGCTAGAGCTGAGAGAGAGGGACTGGCCCAAGGTCACCCAACTGGCTTTGTGCCTAAGGCGGGGCTAGAACTCACGGTCTCCTGATTTCTAGCCTGGTGCTTTAACCACTACACCAAACTGGCTCTCTTTTGCTTTCATTGACACTGGTATATTTATACTGTCATTACACAAATAACTTAAATCTCAATTCTTGTTTCTCCCCAAAACCAATATCATAATGTTATTCCTGTAATGTTTCATAGTTAAATTTAGTGGGCAGTATATAACAATATTCTCAACTGAACTAGAGTCCTGGAAATTGTTCCTAAGAAAATCTCTCTCTCTCTCTCTTTCATTCACTCATGCAGGAATTATGAAATGTAACATTTTTTTTCCTTTTCTATAAAACTGTTAACTAGTCTTATGGTCTTCAGACTTATTGGATTAAAATTCCAGCTGCAAATAATAGGAGAGCAGCCATAGCTTGGAAAAGGCTATCTTAAATCAAGATAGTACCACAGACTTAAAAAAAAAAAAAGCAACTAATTTTTAAGAAACATATTGTGGAGTCCAGAGAACCCCAAGGACTCCACAGTTCAACCTTGAGCTACACACATTTGCCTCTAAAGAAACATATTACACAATCTCTTGTGTGGGACAATTAAGAATATATATTCTCTAGTATTATGTACTGTGCCAGTCCAAATTCATCTAAATTATACCTACAGAGACAGATCTATGTGTCGTAACGTCCACATTAAATAAATATCCTATCTAAAAATATTTTAAAGTTTTAGAAACACAGGATGATAAAGATGACCATGGAGGTAAATGCTGCCTATGTTGCCAAAGGCTTTGCAGTGATTTTAATTGCCATGATCAAACCATTTCCTGAGATTAATTGACATTGGGGATTCTGAAAACATAAACCTCTTTAAAATTGATTTGGGACCCAAAGAATTGATCTTACATGGTGAGCAACCTTTGCCTGCTTCTGCCTGTCGGTACTTAATGTTTGGAAAGCTGCTATGTAGAATTCAACTGGTTAACTTGAATCTGGGTCTGGCATACACTCCTTGGACCATTTAGATCTGATGTTCATCTTCAGAGGAAATCAGAAACATTTTTCAACTGTTCTTAACATGTTGGGTCGTATCCCTTAGGTAATTATTAATAGTAATAATATTGTTGTTGTTTAGTTTGACAATTCCTTTCATCTCAGCCCATATACCTTAGCAACCACTACCCCCAACACACCCAAAGGGAAGCTTTATTTCACCATTTTCCTTCTTGCCACTCTACAAGGTGCTTTGGGAAATGTACGGTAATCTGTTAAAAAAAAAAAAGCCTTTGCGCTCTCACAGCATGCAATATTAATTGGAATTATTAATTGTATTTACTGCCCTAGCAAAGTCTAACCTCATTAATGGCCAATGTAAAGACATGGGATGAGATCTGCCATCTGGAACTTCCCACCTGCTGTCTCTTCTCTTAAATCAAAGGGGCAGAAAAAAGATCCTCCTCATTTTCATTAATCAGCCATTTTCTTACAAGAGTTTGTCTTTTGTTTTTCTGTACTTCACAAGGAGGCATGTTTTTCAGGCTGCTTTGAGATCTTGGCAGTTAATGGTGCTCTTTTGATTTTTAAATAAGACTCCTTCCTCCGACCGTGCAGTATAGACCTAGCAGGCAAGAGACTGTGTCTTTAAGTTCACCATTTTCCCCCAGTGCTCGTGGTGGAAGGATTGGACTGAAACTTTAAACATTTCTAACCATACCTTGCATATGTATAATTTATAAGCCACACACCGTTTGCTGTCAAATAGGCGATTGATCTGACTTGGATCTTGTTAATTATCCTCCACATACATTATACGTTAACAGATCTCCAGTATACTGTATATCAATATTAATAGGATTATAAAACATTATTGATAATTAGGAAGAGAAAGAGACCAAACCTTTGATTTACTCTGTTACAAATGCCCCCACATTTCCAGATTAAAAAGAGACCACTTTTCATTTAATAATAGCAGATCGCTACATCCATCTTCCAAAATGCTTTATTAAGGGAAGGCTAAGATTTGCATCCCTCTGCAAAGGGCTATTTGAAATTGATTATGGAGGTATCATTGATGTGAGAAATTTGTTTCAGAGCCTTATCTAAAGGTAAGGAAGAATTAATGGAGTGGGAGGGATTTAAGGTGGAGCACTGTGCTCTTTGATCCTTGATCTGCAATTTCTTTTTTCTTTTTCACTCTGTCAGGCTGTATTTAAAGAAGCAGGTTGTCTTGTTTGAGAATATATTAATAGTACAATTCTGCCCATCTTTACTCAGAAATAAATCTCCTTGTCTTCATTTAGAAGGATCACAAGTAACTGTACAAGAACACTAGCCACCGTTCACACGTTAATATAACCCTCTGAATGCAGTCATCAAAAAACAATAAGGGCTTAGCAACTGGCCAAGGTAGTAAACGGAGTTAATATGTGGCATCTATATATTCTGTACAGATTTTAAAATATTTGAAAATGATGAAAGGACATCTTATTGTTTCCATTTTTTTTTCTCCCTGACCTTTTGCACGGAAGAGTCCATGGAGCATGGGGGGGGGTTAACTCATGTATGTCACACTGCTGTGATACAATTTCTCCCCCTCTCATACCTGTATCATGATGTCCATGCTTTTACAAAAGGGCAGAGCTTGTAGTTTGAGTGCTGCACTGCTTCTGTCATTTTGACAAAAGCCTCCAATCCTACAAATCCCTGTGCTTTTCTACACTTTGCATCAAATCTTTACTGACCATCACCTAGCAGTCCTGTTTTTAAAAGAGATCAGCTTATTAACTTCAAATTTATTAAGTGAAACTCTTGGGAATGGTTTGCATACAAACAAAAGGGTGTATTTTTGATATTTCCCAAAATTCAGTAAAGGTGTTGACTTACTTTCAAAGTTGCATGAATTGAAAATGTGGATTTTATTCCTAGTTCTTCCTGTCCATAGGGCAAATGAAATCTTATATGAAAGTGGAACACTCAAGTTCATACATTCCTCTTCTGAAGTTGGCCCCACTTTCAGAGGTCCATGTATGGGCAAATGAGATGAAGAATTGCATTTGGCCTCCATTCTCTCTACCTGAAAAAAAATGGCAAAATCATGGATCCCTTTTACCAGGCCTTAACTGCTAGTGATTTGATCATTAATGTTTTGATTTGCTTCTATATTTTGCATTTTTTGGTGTGTGTGTGTGTGTGTGTGTGTGTGTGTGTTGTTTAAATTGTAAGTCACTTGGGGTATTGATTGCAAATATGAAAGCAGGAAGTAAATTAATCAGTCTTTCCAAACAATAAATAACAAAAGAAGCCATGTCTTGCTTAACTGCGCTTATTGAATAAACCATAATTGGCCAAGCTGTTAAACTAAAATAAAAAAGAAATACATGCTGAGTTAGCAAAATGAGGGAACCATATCAGACTGATAGATTAATTAGAAAATAGCACTGCTAAAATGATAGAGAAATGCGTTTCTATGGATCAGCTGCTTGTGAAGAATGATGAGGAAGAGACCTGTAAACTTTAGATTCTGTTGCAGCTTTCCCATATGAAGAGCCTTCCAAGCTCAATCTTGGAACTGTCTTCCTGAGGGTTAAATAGTAGCAGGTTTTATTTTGATTGAAAACATATATAAGAATAAAATGATAAAGAATAAAATTATTTTATATCAATAAAAAATAGAAAAGTTTAGGTTTGCTCAAACAAATTGAAATGCAATGCAGTGGTGATAGATAAAAATGTCATGATTCCCCTAGTGATCTCAGAGCACTGGTCTGGTAACAAAAGGTAGATATAATTCCCATCTGTTCTGCTAGATCAACCAATGGCAAGGGAATCTACATGGCCAGAAGAAGGAATCCTGTTGAAAAGGCAACAGACAAATATGTGGGCTAGAGACTTAGTTTCTGGAATGTTAATTGTTTACACTCCATAAAAGATGGGGCTTTTATACTTTCTAGTACTGCTGAGGGTAGAATATTAAGCAAGCTAGAGATAAAGTTATCTGGTAGTTTATGCATTTGAGGTCAAATAGGTACTTTGCTGTGGTACAACTTTTTGTTAATCCCAATCCACAGAGTCTCCCTGATTGTTTTGGAGGATTATGTCTACAGCATTTTCCTCCTAATCTTTTGTCCCTGACCAGCCCCAGAGCTAGCAAAAATTCTCTTGAAAACCACATTAGCATGTTTACTTCTGGAGCTAAAACTTCCAAATTAAGTCAAACTCATCATAAAGAAGCCAAGCAGCTAGAATAAAATCCTAGTAAAACTTTGTTTCTGCTAATGATCAAGTCAACAAATACAGGCCCTCTCCAAAAGAGAGACCATACCTAGCAGTTCATAAAGTCTAGAATGATTAAGGTTAAATAGGAAGGCTATTTCATGGCTTCGTGGGCTGAGACCATATAGAGGTGTAAGAGCTATAATGATATTTCCTTCTTTGGTGCAATATGTAGCTTCTTAATTCTAATCTCCTTATTTTGCTTGCTTTGTTCAGATCCTATCTTAGTCTGCTGCATATGGCTCCTTAGCTTTGTCCACAATTATGACAGCAGCCTTGATCTATTAGTTCTAATTTCTTGGCTTGGTCTCTTTCTTGTGATTCTGTGGATGGGTTCACACATCCTGTCAAGTTATGTTTAATTAAATAAAGCACAGATGTCAAAGTTGACAGAACATGCTAAATTGAAACCAAACCAAACACATTTTGGGTTTAGTGTGATGTGTGAACTCATCTCTGACACTGCTGTTGATGTGCTCAAATGAATATCAAGATAAAAAGACTTCATTTGTAATGGCTAATATCTATGAGGGAAAGAAAATATTTGACAGTCCCAATGATATGCCTGAGTATATCCTTTTCAGTTTGTTTTTAAATATTGGAAGAAAACTGAAAGCACTGTATTTAGCAATCTGTAAAGTTGCTAACAAAGTTTGTTTGGACTGGCCCCAGATACAAAGTGCATGTGTGCATGTACAGGCACATAGTTTAAAATATTCCTGTTCTAAAGAGTTTTAGGGCAGTTTGGGCTTTGAGTAATTTATAGGGCAGTGGTCTCTTTTGCTACTGATGTATATATGCTTGATTAATCTTGCATTCATCTGAGTTTAGAAAATTATGGTTTTGGAAGAACCTTGATTTGAAAATAGCTTCCTCTGTTGTTGGGTTTTCATATCTTAAACACACAAGCATCTGTTCTAGTTAACTCTTGTAAAAGATAGGATCAGAAATTAGTTTTTGTTTTACTAACAAAAAATATTCCCAACAATTAAAAATATATTCCTTGGCAAAATACAATCTTAACTTTGATCACTTGTCCCAACATGATGGCAACTGGCAGAAGGTGTGATGGTTGGATCAGAGATAGCGCCACTCTAGAGCTGCTTGTCTGGAGCTGCTTGCTTTGATCTTCTGCTGCTCTGGAGAGCTTTATCACTGAAATTGAAAAATTCCTGATTCTGCCTTATGTCTCACTCAGTTCTGTAGGAGATTCAGGATTTAAATTTTTGCTAAGCCTTCACCAGGAATTAAATCTCCATTAGTCCAGTCTCTGATAACTGCTGGTTAAAAGAGGCAATAAATATTTCATACTTGACTGTTGCATTCCTTGCTGTGTTTATTAAATGGAGTTTCTCATAATTCTAGTTATTCATTTAAATAGGTCAGGACTTGGCTGTGATTTAAACAGACCACTGAGGAAATAGCCATGGTTAAACATTGTAACAATATGGATTATTAATTTAATTGGCCAGCTATTACTTGTTTTGACTCTGTGCTAACACATTTAGTTCAGTCTCTGGTGGCCTATAAACCACAAAGGTCATGACTCCAACATTCACAAGAGCAGGAAAAAGAGAATCAGGACTGAGATTATGAGGGAAAATAGAGGAACAGTGTGAAGAAGAAAGAGTGGGAAAGACCAAGGGCTTGCTGGAGGCTGTGCAGGGCAAAGGGGGATTTATTTAGTATCTGAGCAATAATATATCCCTCTAAACCATCGTCCAAACTGGAGTTGCTTTCAGTCAGTCTCTCTCTAAGGCAATTTGTCTTTTTCATTTTTGTTTAAACCCTTTACATACAGTGTTGTGGGCCCTACACAGATAATCCATCTTGGTTTTATTTCTTGCTTTTCTCTTAGATAATATTAAAAATGATATACAATGCAAACTGTCCCCAATCATCTAAATTATTCATAAATGAACTAAGAAATCAGTTTTCTAATTATTCCTTCCCTTTTTCATAGCATCTTTTCTGAAAATCACTTTGGGATGCTAGTTAGAGACAGTGGGGTGAAAAGGGTACCTTCCAAGGTACATAATAGTGGAAGCATATAAATTAAGAGGTAGAACAAGGAAAAGTATAAGCTTTTTTTAAAAAAAAAAAAAAATCTTGTGAGCACAACAAAAGGAAATCATACTACTGATTGTTTGCACAAAAGACACCAGTTGGTTTTCCTTACTGAAAAACATACACATTAACTGCAAACTTGTTCATTTCAACACATCAGAAAAAGTGTGTGGCTCCAGACAATGGGAAGCTGAAATATGGAAGAGTCATCTCTATGTACAATGCCTTTCCTGAGCCACCACAATTAAACCAGGAAGTTGTCAAAAAGGCCAAAATCAAATCAAACCAGCCAACAAAACATATGTACTCGTTTCATCAGAATTGGGAATTATGGTTACAGATTCAGAACAAGAAAGGACCTTACATAAATGTAAACAATATTTTCTTACTTTTTTGAAACCTAATGGCTATGATTTCCTTATTTGGACCAAATAGGGTACTAGTAAAAGAAAAACACTTTAATGATGAAAAGTATTCTTGTAGATCTGCATAACAATAAGATTCTGGCTAGGGCTCAACAGGTCTAATTTGTGAAGTAAGAATACACACACACACAAGCGTGCACATACATATACATACATATATATAATTATCTGAAATCAGATCTCCCTGAAATCCACCCTGTTGGCATTCCATATTCTTTGGAATTATCATCATCATATTTATTATGGTCACAGACCAGAATTACAAATAAAAGTACATTGAAAAATTCATTAAAATGCATTGTTGTTGTTGTTCAGTCGTTAAGTCTTGTCCAACTCTTTGTGACCCCATGAACCATATCGCGCCAGGCCTTTCTGTTAAAATGCATTAAAAATAAAATAAAACAAAACATGATAATATATTTACAGATTGGTGAGATCATCAATGGTCAGTCAAAGTCTGCCTAATTTTACAAACAGTATAACAAAATTTAGCTATGTTCAAGGAAACTAAATCATTCTGATCAGATAGCAACAACTGCACATAAAACAGATCAGAACTTCCAGGATATTTTACCAAATGAGGAGTTATTAAATGGGTCTGTGAGTCCTTATAAAACATACTGTATAACAGGACGTGTGCTGTAGTTTCAATAGCCCCTTGTCCACAGGGGCACAATGTCAGCTCGTATGGGACTTTTTGTATCGGCCCTCCAAAACTGCTGTAGGAAGAGCATTACAGCGTGCTAGAGTTAGTGCCCTCCAGAATTTGGAGATGGTAATATAATTTAGGTATCTCACTGGTTTATAAGAAACATTCTCAGGTACAGCAGACTGGTCCTGCTGGGCTTCCAGGTCTTTGATACACTGTTTAAATTCACTGAGTGCATGCTAATAACCCATCATTAGGAACGCCTCCCTAGAAAAGCCAAGATGTTGGAGTTTTTGTAAGATAAGTCCTGGACCATACTGATTTATAACTGTCCTTAATAAGGAAAGAACCCAAACCTGTAGGAAAAAACAGTAGTTTCAACCAATGTGCTATAATACAAATCCATGCACCTGTTTCAACTTTGGACAACCCTGCTTCCCTCCTTAATACTACATTTGGAATGCAGGGGGATACCTGAACTATGGCCCTTAGGAATTTAGACTGAACCCTTTTGGGAGGAGTAAAGGAAGGGTAAGGTCCTAGCTGGGCACCAAAGAGTAATTGTATATGAGCCTTAGCTGAGTATAGCTTCAGTGCTGCTGGGATATGCTGTGCTCCTCTGGTAAAATGAAAAGTTTGGATTGCAGCCACTGTTTTTTGAGCATTTTGTGTAACATAGTTTTGGTGCGCACTGCGTTTAATTGAGCTATGAAAACCCATGCCCAAGTATTTAAAAGTTTTAACTTGTTCAATATTCTGGCTATTTATCGTCCAGGTGTGCAATTTAGGTCCCTTTGCAAAGGCCAAAATCTTGGTCTTGCTATAATTGATTTCAAATGCTTCCTCAGCATTTGAAATATTCCTCAGAGCAATAACTGGCCAGAGCACTCATGGCTTGTTTAAGTCCAATTTCCGTTTGTGATAGGAGTACTATGTCATCTGCATACCACAAAGTTGCAATGTGCCTGTTTGCCAGTTTTGGAGGGTGATGTTCTAATTGATTCATTTTGGCCACAAGTGGATTTATATACAGATTGAACAGCAGAGGAGCTAAAATACAACCCTGCCTCACTCCTCTGTGAGTTGGGATCTCATTTGTGTGATGGCCTTACATACTGCATCAAACTTTGATTCTAGAGTTCTTATAGAGATTATGGGAACCAGATCAAATGGAGACCTAAAATCAATAAAAGCAGTGTATAGTGTCTAACCTGTTTTAGATGTGTATTTTTTGGCCAGATGTTGAAGTAGAAGGGCATGTCCATAGATAGAATGTCCGGACCTGAAACCTGCTTGCTCATCTGCCAATATATGCTCTAATTTATTGTATAAGTGTCTGGCATAGAGCTTACTTATTATGCTTAACAAGCTAATGGGCCTATAATGAGCAGGCAGTTCTCGGGTGCCCTTTTTATAGATAGGCACGATAATAGCTAGGCCCCAATCCTCTGGAATTTGTGCAGTGCGATCGACATAGGTAAAGAGGGAAGCAAGAACAGGGGTCCACCATTCCAAATTGTTGCGTAGTATTTCGAGCGTAATAAAGTCATTGCCTGGAGCTCCTAAGGAATTCTCTGGGATTCTTTGAAGACCTGATTATCCTCCCAGGCGTTGTGTTAGTGTGGATGGAGCCACTTGTTGGATGTGCTTTTGTCTGATTTTGGATTGAGCAACTGGATCCCATTTTGTTTTGTTCTGTACTGTGTTTTTATTGTTTATTATATTGTGAGCTGCCAAGAGTCAGTTTGGAATCAGACAGTGCCTAAATTGAATGAATGAATTAAATAATCATATTAATTGATAAGAATTTCTTCTTTCATTCCTGTCTTCTGGTTTTTGAATTACCATGTAGTATATGTGCAAACAACCACTTTACAATCACATTGCAATTTCTACCAAAATATTAAGACTTGGATATGCAATTCCAAATGAGAGCACATACAAATGTAAAATACTTCCTCATCCCTTATCCCCATATTTTTCAACAAATGAGCCCATTATTAGTTCACTTTAAACACCAGTTCAGCCATATTCTTTTTCATTTAAAGTGTTTTGTTGTCACTTAACCAGATTAAATAAAATTATCATGTTTGGGAATCAAAGGGATAAATTCCCTGCTATATTTCTTCCACTTCCAACCACAACATAATTTATATTGATCTAAAATCTGCTTCAGGATCCCTCAAAATTTGTTACCCTTCAGACAATAGCAACTCTTTTTCTCTAAATAAATAAATATTCTGAAGACAATTAATTAAATAACAATGGTTAGAAGTGAATAGCTCTTACAAAATCAGCTTCTCATGAGTAGAATATGTAGTCATGTATCTCATATAGGACTGAAAAAAAGCTAGGGTTTTTTCAAGGTTTGGCCATCTATTTTCATCGCTGAAATATAGTTAGGTCTGCATTTATCCTCTGGAAAAAAAATCCTCAGTTTTAACTGTTTTTCAAGTGATAAGACTCTGGAATTCTATCTTTTTTAATGTAGGACGAATATCTGGGTTAGTCTGATCTAGAAGCCAAAGCCATAGGAAGTTGGATTCATGTCTAGAATAGGCCTAATAAGCATTTTTACCAGAAATCCAAGCGTTTTCTACTTCTACCTATCAGACTTTTTTCTGCAGTATTCAACTATTATCCTCCTGTGAACACTTCTGGTTATAGAACTCAGATTTAGATACCAGCCATTGTTTGTCTTTGGCTGGCAACTCTTCTCACATCATATCTAAATGACAGAATCAGGAATAAAACATATGCAGTCTTTTGTTGATGAAAACAGATTTGAAAGCTTCTTGAAAACCATTCTCAGAGCCATCGTATCATACCTCTTCACTATCCTGGTGAATGAAGATCCATATTCAGAGAATTTCACTCTCAGTCCCTTGATTCACATGTTAAAAGTGCTTAACGTGAGCTTTTCTTATGCTCTCCAAGAGGACCCAGGTAGCCTGAACTTCATTTTCCCTTATTTTGCAGCCTCTCACCCTCCAATCAAGTTGCTAAAGGTCACCCACCATTTGAGCCTTAAAGATACAATGTAAGCCTTAAAATAGGCTTAATGAGATTTGAAAGGAAAGGAACCTGCCTCTTTCCAGTACCACCCCACCCCCTCCAAATCCTGGAATTGTACTACCCCCCAAATTTTAAGGACAGTCTCCAGCACTGAAAGATTGCCCAACTGTGGCTTATAGCAATGGAATGCATAAGTAGAGATCTCACTATTGCCTCAAACAGTGACACTTATATTTCAGTATATTTTAAACATACAAATTTTGCATGTGATTCTTTATGCTCCAAATCTACTCCTTTATTACTTTCTGGTTTGGTTCTTCTTTGTGATAGTATCAGCCTATGAATACTTTTGTATGTATGTATGTATGTACTTTACAAGACTTATAGAGCCATCCATATTGTAACCACAATCCAGGGTGCTGCATAAATGACAGAAGAAGGCAATGGCAATCTCCACTGCTGCCAAGAAAGCTCCATACACTCATGTGTGGTTGAGCTTATCTTTTAACTAATCTCCATAGAATGATAGTAAAATATTTACAGATATCAAATTAATCTAATGTTTATAAGCAATGAAAAAATTATAGTCTATTGATATGTTGCAAACTGGCACAATCCAGTCTCAGAAAGACTGGTGTTAAATGATGTGGTTATTTTGAGAAACAAGTACAAAAGGAAAATGATTGAAAATGCAGTTTGGGAGGGAGGAATATTTGCATGCAACAAAATTTTGCAGTGGGTGGAAATCTAAATAGTTTAATCTAAAACTAAATTTTGCCATGATGAGGATTATGGCATATGAGATATTATGGCTTGAAATGTAAAAGGATTAACAGGGAAAGGGCGTGGAATGTGGTAGAGTGGAGTGAAGGAAGGAAAGTTATGTGCCTGTAAACTAAGGGAAGGGGAAAGTAATAATAGATGTGAATTAAGGTGGCCTGGTCTTGTGGAGTTGATGGTCTTGTGGAGTTGGTGGAGACTTCATTAGGAATGGAAGAGCTAAAATATATGTCAAAAAGTATGAGTAGGTGTCATCTAGGATATGGTGAATGTGAAAGAAGGAATCCAGTGAATGGATGAAATTCATGACACCAGAGTAAAATCTGGCTGAAAGCGACTGTGTGAATATTAAAAGAAAAGAAGCATTATTTATTATTTATTATGTGCTAAACAAGGAGCCTTCAGTAGATTTACTGGAATTTAAAATAAAAATGAAATGATTTGGGATGAAGCTGAAGTGAAGGAAATGCTGGAAGGAGTGTTTGGGAAATTTGAATGGGAATGATAAGGATATGCTGAAAAACTGAATTGAAATAAATGCCATAAATGTTCACGAAAAAAAATTTAGAAGGAAGGCATAAATGCTGTATGAATTTGAAAGAATGGTATGGATCCAATGTAGATGGTATAACAGATAAATGCTAAAAATATGGATGGGGTTTGCTTATGGAGTGGCTATGTGACTTATGACGGGCTTATGTGTCTGGGTCTTATGATTGGAAGATGCCATTATCTCTATACAAAGGGAAAGGGAAATAGCAAGTGGGAAAGCAAACACAGCAGAGAAGTTAGATTGTTAAGAATGCCTGAAAAGGTATGATTGAAAGGAATAAGGGGTGACAAAGTGCAACATTTGTAAAATATAGTAGACAGGGGGTGTCCAGGCATGACGTTTGCTCTTCAGTAGGTCATTGAGAAATGTATGGATATGAAAAAGCAGGTCTATTGTACATTAGAAAAATATGATAAAGTGAATGTGCTTGAATTATAGAATTATTGAACAAATATGGAGTTGAAGATTGGTTGCTGAATTTTGTAAGGGAGGTATATGATACATAAGAATAAAACATGAGTAAAAATAAATGAGTGCTTAGTGAGTGGTTCAATACTGAGTAGTAAGATAAGGATGTGTGATGTCCCCTTGGTTGTTCAGGACATTTATGTATGAATGTATAAGGTATACTTATGATGATGTTAAAGGTATGTTAGTGGGAGCAGACAATACCTTGTTGTTTGCTTGAGAACCCAAATGAATTGCAGCAAATACTATATAGATTGTATGAGAGATATAGATCTAAAAATAATGCATTAAAGAACCAGGTAATTGTGATTCATAAGGAAAATGGAGTGTATGATTGTAAGTTATCTATAGATGGTTGTTCCAAAAAATAAATATATTAAATAAACAAAGAGTTTATTTAAGTTATCCATAGATGGTGAAAAAGTAGAACAAAGAGATCCATTTGTATACCTTAGAAGAAAATTCACTAGGAAAATGGATTAAAAAAAAAAGACAGAAATGCTGGTAGATAGGAAGTGGGTAGTGTGTGATCTGTTGCAAGGAATGAATGTTTGTTGAAAGAAGCTGTGTATAAGAGCATCCTTCTGCCCACTTTATTATAGAAAAGTGAGAGTTGAGTCAGAAGAAACATGAAAAGAGGTTGAATGCCATGGGAATATGGTATTTAAAAGGTACAGTATGTGTAGTAAAAAAAAAAATAGGGTAAAGAATAAATGGGTGCTGAATGCATGTGAATACAAAAACAAATGACTATGACAGAAGTATGTAGAGGTGGTTTGACTATGTAGACTGAATGAGGATCAAATTTCAAAACAAATATATGAAGGAAGAATTCCTGTGTCAAGAAAAAGGAAAAGACCAAAAAAGTTATGGCTTGGATAGAGTGGATGAGATCATCAAAAAGAAAGTCGTTTACAGAAACATATGAACGTATGAAGCAGTGTATGAATATGATGGAAACAAGGATGATTTTTAAAGGTAGAAAAGTGCGGAAATGGTTTGAGATTGAGCTATCTTTCTTTTTCCCATCTCATACATTAATTCCATTGGTTTATTATTTCTTATGCCTTTTCTGCACTTTGCATAACATTGCTTGCACTGAGAGGAAGCAGCACGATGAATGGGACTTATGTATATAGATAGTTTCAAATTTATTTCCTTTCTGATAATTTATACAAAGAGGACCACCTGCAAAGCTTTGAAGTGTTGAATATTCCTGTTCACTGTTCCAGATAATTAGCATTTCAGGATCTCTTTTCCCATTGATTTTCCTTGTTCAGCAGTAAATCAGTGACAGATGAACATGTTCAGTATTTATTGGACAATTCCTGGAAAGCAGAAAGTTTTCAAAAAATGTGTGTGTGTGTGTGTAAGTTAATAGTTATGCAATGTTACTGTATGTCCTACTTGTTAGGAGAGGATATCTGATTAAGCAGACAGAACCCAGTAAATAAACAACTCAGCAAATATTACTTGATATGTATACTTTATATAGTTTTTTAAACTTTCAGTTATTTTTAACTGCATTGTTTTAGTTTAATAAAATAAAAGTGGATTATAAACCAGGGAATAAATTAATTCAGAGGTAAAGCAATAACAGTTCCATAAGTAGTAGAAATTTAGAAATAGTAGATGTGTGTAGTTTAGCAAAGAATACAGAAGGCCTCACTTAACTTCAGTTGTAGTCACTTGAAGCTCTACAACTGGTAGAGACTACCTTGGCTATAGCCAAAACTTTAAAGTGGGTTTCTAAAATCACCATGTAGGCAGGGTTTTTGTTATGTGTAAAGCAAACTTATTACAGGAAATGATGGAGACCAATAGTTGACAGAAAGATTTTATTTATTTATTATTGAGAAGAAGAAAATAAAAACACATAGAAAGTGCTTTAACAAAAAAGTGGAAGAAATACAACGAAGAAAAAAATGTTAATATGTCATTATAACAGTAAACAATTACAATTCTATATATACTTATCTAATGCTAATATTATTCAAGTACATATATATTTCTAAAAGATTTATATGCCTATCATTCTTTTAACCTACTGTATTTTGCATAAATAAACCTACTGTATTTTGCATATTTCATTATACTTATCCATACAAAGACTACGTATGTAGGCAATCCACTCATAGGTGGCCAGTGTAATCAGGTCTTCAATCCATTGAGTAAATGGGGCCATACATTTATCTTTCCAATGCTGCTGTATCAGTGTTTGGGGCCATAGTAAGGGCACAGAGAATCCATTTATGTTGTCCACTTGTCACGTTCCATGTACTAGGTATATAGTTCAAAAGAATATTATTTGCTGACAATTTTAGCTTTTGTCGCACAATCATACTTATACAATCCACTACTTTATCCAAAAACTTGGTGAGTATAGGACATTGTAGAAACATTGTAGAAAGAAGCATTATCCTTATTACATCTACAACAAAATAGTTGACAGAAACTTTATTAGTGCTTATAACATGGATCAAGATAGAACTTGAAATAAAGTAGCACTTTTTCTTGGAATCTGACTTTCTGGGGGAAAACAAAACAAACATCGACAGAAGCATGGGAAGCTAGTAAAATATTGGGTATAGTTGTCTCATGAATTCACAAAAGCATAAGAGGTTTGGCTATTATTGGACCATAGGAAAAGTAAAACACTGGCCTTAAAGCCACCATTCCTGAACAATCACACTGCTTAGTGCCTTTGCAAGATGTAAGTTCCCTGAAATTTGAGTGATACACTGATACAGTCCAAATATTGTGGCTATATAGCCAAGGTACAGGCTTGTCTGAATTCTAGGTATGGTTGCAGAGCTGGGGCCATCTAAATTCAGCAGTGGATACTTGATAAGAAGTTCTGAAGTTCTCATCTGAGTATATAAGCAAGAGAGTACAGAACATTACACACAACAGATAACATTGATTGTTTCCCTGGAGTCTAGATTCAAGAGATTTTAGAAAGTGTTTATGAAGAACCCAAAAGGGTGTCTTAAAGATGGGGAATAGATAGATGAGAGAGAGAGATGATAGATAGATAGATAGATAGATAGATAGATAGATAGATAGATAGATAGATAGATAGATAGATTTTTAATAGGTCAGGTCTAAGGGATCATTTGTCAGCTTCTTTTTGCTCCTGGCTTCTGTGAAGGCTCCTGTGAAGACTTCTGTGATGAAGGATGGCAAGAGCCAGATATCCACAGACATGGAGAACAAGATTCCCAGGAGAAAGACAAATCCAGGTAGTAGTTTAACCGACTGATCTCTCCCAAGTTGAGGAAATGTTCAGATTGAACTATATTCCTTGTCAAGTCTGATCAATTTGTAGATGACCTGACAGCCTCGCTTAGGATAGTGACTTAAAAGCTAAAATGGAATAAAATGTATTCATAATTATCATTGTTGGCATTGTTTAAATAAGCCTTATTCCTATTCATTTTGTTTCAACATATGAGATACTTATCAAGACCTTTTAACACATCAGATGCTAATAACTTGCAAAATAACATCAGGATCCTTTTGTTCCTGGCTATGTAAGTCCATTCCCAATAATTTTTTTTTGAACAATAAAATGCATTAGACAAGTTCCTGGAGCATCATCAACAGATTTGGTGCATTGAAGCTACAAATTCTGAACTAATCAGTAATACCTCTCCTCTTATGCATGGATGATGCTCTTCTGGCTACATCGGGATAGGCAGCTGAAGAATTGAGTTTGCTATTATTTATTTATTTATTTTACTTATTAAATTTATTAGCTGATAAATAATTGAATTCTGCACTAACAATAGATTCTAAAACTATCATATTCTGAACGCTAGAAACTTTGCAAGGGAAAACTGAGCTTTCCAATTGTGTAGATTAGATAGTTTAAAAAATCAGAATAATGTCCTTGCTTTAGTTCTACAATTTTTTTCTTGTTCTGATTTATTAAAAAAAAAAAAAAAAGTTCTGCATAGTGTTTTTAGGCTATGCAATCAGTCATGAACCCAAAATATATTCCACTGCACAGAAAATCTCCATATTCACACCCACAAGTCACTCTTGCCTGCCTTTCATTTCTGAAGGTGCGTTTAACATTCATAGTCTTTTACACTAAGTGAAATCAGAACAAAATATGATAATTAATCCACTATGCATTCAAGGATTCAGGTTTGAGCAGCAGATGGGAAAAGTTGTGGATCATAACCCCATGCAATATTTGACAGAATATCAGTCAAATATAGTTCACACATCTTCATGTTTCTGTCAGTCCCTCTTATCTAAAGTTAATTTAAAGTGACAAGAACCACGTTAATACTTTTCAAAGGGTAATGCAAAGTTTTACAATCATCCCCTTAAACTAATATCTATTCACACTCATGCAGTGGTCACACTGGATCTGTCCTCCTTCTTCTCATCCTCACAGAAGAAATTATATGACGAGAGAAACATACAGCCTTAGCAGAATCAGAGATCAAACAGGTCTCCCTCCTGACCTGGGCCTCTGATCTTTGTGAAAGAGGGTCCTTATTTCAGTAGGTGGCCCCTTCCTCTTCTCCTTCTTCCAAATTTCTGCCTTAATGAGTTAAAGCACCACGTTTTGAGTCTTACTTTGGTCAGTGAGATTTGCCTCCAAATAAGCATACACACTATTGAAGACTTAAAATTTGTAGCTACCTTTATTGAATGAGGATAAATTGAGAAGATTGCTATACAGCTTTTCTAAATGTTTCATTCCAGTTTAGGATTACCTGTCCATAAGGAATGCTCCACTTGTAAAGGTTTTTCCTACCTCAATTTTTCCTCTGCTTTAAGTAAGATACTGTCTTTTCTTTGTTATAACGTTATTGGATATCCACCTGTTTTGTTTATGGTCTATACTTTATGAAGAAGGAATACAGATAGCTAGAACATTGCCTTCACTCTGGAATTGTCTTCTTTTCCTCATACAGTTTTATGAACAAACCAGATGATACCACTGCCAACTGATTGTGTCAATAGTGCCATCCCTTTTTCCAGATCTAATTTGCATATATAATTGAAAATGCAATTGCAGTTAGAATGACTTGGTTCTCCCTGTCCTAAGCCACACAGTGGTTTCTTTGTTTTTGATTTAGCATTATGTTTGAACTGGGCTACAGTTGGATAACACTGCATTATTCAGGGTTTTTAAGGATTCTGTACTTTTATTTAAAATCTTCCCTCTTTGTGGCTTCTCTTTCAAATTGCTACTTGGATGACAGCTTATTAGGATGTCCCACAATTGGTTAGTTCCTGTTTTATGTTATAGGATGACTTTATTTACTGACACACATTTTATTTACAGGTAGTCCCCAATTTAAGAATGAGTCCTGTTCCCAAGGTTTGACCTTAAGTGGATTTTGTATGTAAACTGGAACAGTATTATTGTATAATACTGTATAAGTAGTATTGTGTAATGAACTTGAACCCTTGTGTACTTTACTTGAATCATTGTGTATTTAACTTGAATTTTGTTACAGTAGGCTCCGTTCTTAAATATGGGTCATCTGTAACCCAAGCATTCTTAACCGGGGGACTATCTGTATTAATTTATATCTTTAGCAAATTGTATGCCACCGTAATTATTGAAGAAACTCTAGGCCACTTACATGTTAAGGAAAGAAGGGATGGCAGTATTGACACAATTGGTTGTCAGTGATTTCATCTGGTTTGTCCATAAAATTGTTAGGGAAGGATGACAATTCCATGTTAGAAATAATACAATACAAAACAAATAATAATGCATAGCCACACAATAGGGAGGATAACCAACTCAAAACAATTATAAGAAACAGGAATAAACTATCAAGGGGTAGATCATTCACCCTACCCCAGGGCCTGCTGGAGGAGCCAACAGGACCATACAAACCTCAGGGGGATACTGTTCTACAAAGCAGCCACAGCTATAGCCTCTGTCATTTAATTGTAATACTAAGAATTCTATAATTAAAAATGAATAAATTGAGATGAGAAAGCCAATAAATAATGACTGTCCTTTTGGTGCAGGACTACATTAATCAAGGGACAAATAAAGGGAGCTTAATTAATAATTAAGGCCGTAATGGCAACAATAACATGACTATTCAATAAATGTTATAGAAAACATTTTCTGTGGTTGGATAATGCAAGTGTATTCAGTGTGACTTAACCATTTAATTCTTCTTTAGCTGACTGAAAACAAATCAGTGCCTCAGAACTTTGAGGACCCTGGTGGGGAAGCATTTGCAGTGCATAGGATTGTGTCAAAGAAAATAGCTTTAGATATACATGCAGCTGGATGTATACACAAGAGCCTTGTGTGCAACCTCGATGAGAATAAGTTTCATTTTGTTCTTGACATTTATTTCAAGAAAATAACATAGGACTGCATGTTTAAATCACAAACAAATACTGTTGAACTTAGTGGGCTGACTGGAGTAAACATGATGAGAATTGGACTGTAGAATGTACATCTCACCTGACTAAATCTGGTTTAATCTGAACTCAGAATCAATCAAGAAGTGAATACTCAAAAATTATGAAATAGCTGAGAATAAAACAACCCATCAAGCTGAGAAGAAAAGCAGTTCAGTAAAATAATACATTGTGTGAGTTAATAGCTACGTAAGGTAAATCTTAGTTCTATTAAAATACATTTTATGTGATGAAAGTATAAAATCTATTTGACAAACACAGAAAAATAAATAAAAAGTTTGTTTTATCAAATGACATTTGTAACTTTAATAAAAATTGTTGATCGAACCATACCAACCCTCTTACCGCCATGGCCTCTTGTAAGCTGACTTACAGCATTGAGACTACTTTATTTTCTGTGTATAAGATATTTACTTCTGCTGCTTGCATTTCAGAGCGATCACTTAGTTGTTTACAAACATCACAAAATAAGAGTGATTTGGGGTTGGCATGCATTTGAATTAACAAGTGAATAGCTACTTTCTAGCTTTCATTTAAAAATAAATTGTACTTAAGTGTAATGCTTGGTATTAATAAAAGTGTATAAATGTAATTTGAGTGTTTTGAATTTATCTCCCTTCAGACAGTGACTCATGCTGTAGTCATCTCACAGCTCAACTATTACAATATATTCTACATGGGGCTAACCTTGAAGACCATTTGACCATGGCACAGTTCAACACTCCCCCCCCCTCCTGTTCACAAACATCTACATGAAAATAATGGATATACTGTCAGTTTGAGGTCTGGTATCACCAATATGCTGAAGTTACCCAATTCCACCCTGGACCACCCAAGTAGTGCTGTCAGTATCCTGTACCAGTGTCTGGAAGCTGCAAGGATCCAGATGGGACAGAAAAGACTTAGGTTAAATTCTGACAAGACTGAGTGGCTGTGGATATTTGGGCTCCTTAGTCCTGGGGAGATTCCATATTAATCTTGGATAGGGTAGCTCTTTTCCATTTAAACGTGGTGCATAATCTAGGGGTCATCTTGGGATCCACAGCTTGTGGCCGAGAGGGCCTTCAGACAAATATATCTAGTGTGCTAGTTCCTGGATTGAGAGAGACTACAGACAGTCACTTATGCTCTAGTCACCTCACAAATGGACTATTATAATGTATTCTACATAGGGCTGCCTTGACAACAACTCAGAAGCTACAGCTGTCCGTGACAATATGGGCAATAATAGTATGCCATGTGACCCTGTTGCTTCATGAACTGCACTGGTTACCAGTTGGCTTCCAACTATAATTCAAGGTACTGGTTACCGCCCTTAAAGCTCTTCATAGCATAGGACTGGGTTATTTGAGAGACTGCCTATGTCTGATTGTTTTTTCCCTTAGAATAATTAAGATCCAGCAGAATGGTTAAGTTTTGGGTCCCCTCACTTAAGGGACCTTAGAGATATCCGCTTTTTTTTTGTCTGCCCTCTGATATACTATCCCCGAAACACCCACATGGCTCCCACTGTGATGATGTTCGGAAAGACCCTGAAAATCTGCTATTCTCCCTGGCCCTGGGACAGGGTGGTTGGTGAACTCCTCTAAGATTTTGTATTGTAAGACTCTGTTTCCTAGATGCATATCATCTGTTATTTTTTTGGTTTATTATTATATAAAGCATTCAGAAACGGAGTCATGCATTCTCTAAATCTATGTAGATAAATAAATAGAAATAAATAAAATATAGGCAATTGAATACTTGTATGGCAAAATGGGATACAGCATACTTCCTGAACATCCTGCACTGAATTTACTGATTTCTTAAAATACAAGTGTTTATAACTTCAGGATGCTTACTGTACAGAACACAAAAAGCTATGTTGTGTGGACCAAAACGCAGTGTTACACAAATCTATTAGGCATGTACCATTGCTTTTAAAATTTGTAGAAGCGATACATTTTCTCCAGACAGATAAAAGTATCTGAAGAAGCTAAAATGCAATTCTGTGCAATTTTAAAGTGACCAAAACCTTTTAGAAACTTGTACATGCATTTGATCCATACTCTCAGTCTCATTGTCCTTGTAAAAAATAGATTTTTTTTAACACTGTTACTTTTATTTTCAGTTTACAATACAGAACTCTCTGTGATTGAAAGATTGAAACATTCCCTTGGGTAGAATTTTTAAAAAAGAGACAGCAAAACCGAATAAAACAAACTTTAATCAATAACATCATGTAGCTGTAAATTTAAACTATTTATTTGCCAAAGTATTATTTGTGATTAGAATTTAATTTTATTTAAGATAAAGTTCATTTTTTGAGTGAGCTTCCTTGCTTAACACTCTTTAGTAAAGAGGGGGGAAAAAATAAAACTACTATACATACAATGACTAAATAGCAATGGAAAATGATGTGACAATTTGAAATATTAGTGACCTAGCTATTGGAGTAGATTTCAAACTTATCTTAGCAACCCTGAAGAAAGGAGATGATTATTGAAACATTTATGCACTATTTTCCCTGCATTACTTTGCTACAGTGTATAGGCATTGCTTAGGCTTAAAAGCTTTTTGTTATTCACCTATCTAAAGGTGCCCATCATTGTGGTTTCTTTTAGTTAGTTGTATGCAAAATAAAGAATGCACTGCTTGGCTGTAGCAGCAATTGCCAGAAATGATTTACTACAATGTGGGAAAGTCTAAGAAAAAAAAAAATGAGGGTCAAGGAAATGGTATGATATAAATTGCTCATGTATTCAGTTCTGCCTTTGTGTCATGCAGGATGCTTCAGAAAAAAGATACAGCCTTAGGACCAGAGTAACCCAAACCCCATTAAACATGCATAGGGAGGTTTTCCCAGCCTGCGGTGCTGGGAGTTACATGCCAAGACTCTGTTAACAACAGTAATTGTGCATATAATTTCCTTTGTGTTGCCCTGAAAAGTCCCCCATCACACAATTAAGAACCAACCTTACGCTACTCACCACCTATTATCATTTTATTTTATGTCTAGGAAGGAAAATATACAAAGATCATTCCTTCTTCCTTATGTTCGTCTTCTGTGGCATGATATTGGCAAGGAATGAGCAAATCAGATAAAAGAGAGACCAGATCCAAAGATCATTATATACTCTGTAGCAGTGAGTGAGATTGGGGTACAATAAATTCTCCTTGTATATTAATCTATAATATCCAAATTAAAATATGCTCACTGCCAAAATACAAGCCAGCACATAATACACTTACAAGACAACTAAACATCGTCTGGAAATGGATGAGACACAATAGATCACAGAAGCACAAAGCACACTTAAATATTCCCTATATATCTTTCTCCCTCCCCTTTGTCAAAATGCATTTTTCTATGCACTCTTTTCTCTCTTTGCTTTTGTCTCTTTGACCTTCTTTTAAAAAATCTTGAATAGCAACAGAAAAAATGTTAGTGGCATCAGCGCTTACATAATCTATCGTAGGCCAAGTGAAGCCATGAAGAGAATGCAGTGATATTAACACAGGGACTAGAAATGAAGAAGTGTGGTGATGTTTCTGAAATCTTCCTTAAATATTCAGACATACACATTGCTTCCACAAATATTCAGATATATACATTGCTTTAAGACAGCAATTTTTTTTCTTTCTTTCTTTCTCCATCTCCAGACATTGCATGATCAAAGGAGGGAAATGCAGGGCAAAACTAAAGGAATGTATCTGTTTTACAAGTAGAAATGAAAACTGAATTATGAAGAAACGAGGCAAATCATAATAGTTCAGAATCAGTTATTTACAAAAAACAACAACAATAATCAAGCTGCTTCTCTAGTATCAGTTGCTCACTGCAACTGGTATCTCACTTCAATCCATGTTATATTGCAGACTTCTCCAATGCTCTGGAGCTGGACTCCTATGATCACAATGCCATAACCACTATCCTATGGTAATAATAGGAAAGAGTGATAGAAAAGGTTCCTGGCTAAAGAACCAACCTACCTACCTACCTACAGTACCTTCCTTCCTTCCTTCCTTCCTTCCTTCCTTCCTTCCTTCCTTCCTTCCTTCCTTCCTTCCTTCCTTCCTTCCTTCCTTCCTTCCTTCCTTCCCCTCAGCCTAACCTTCTTCACAGGCTTATTACTCTGAGAATAGTAGAAAGTTAGAAAGAAACATGTATATTGCCCCAATTTTTTTGATGTCAATGCACATTTTTCATAATGAAAACATAAAGATAAAAGTCAGTCATGTATAGGCCTTTCTGCTGATTGGATAGAAGTCACATGCATAAAGGAACCTACATATAAATAATGGTATGACCCATTTATGAGACCAATATATCCAAACTTTATTCAAAGCAAGCAGCTGTGCTCTCATGAACACACTCCAGCTCTCATTAATACATTTTACTTCATTTACTTCAAAATTTACTAATGCAGCTGCTTTGGGAGCCTTTAGATATTTTTTTTTATTGGGGCTCTAGGCTTCCCTGAGTCTTGTCCTATTAGCACTATTGAGAACAAGATTTAAGATAAAATATGTCAAGCTGTTTAAAGCAGAAGAGATAAGCAGCAGGTTGAAGAAGATGGTGAGAGACAGGTAAAATTATTTTCTAATCACAAACATGATGTGTCTATTATATTTTTCATTTGCCCTTTCTCAATTTTTTAAAAAGAAAGACTAAGTTGAGAGACTTTGTACAACAATTATTTTTTTAAAAGGGTATTATGTTCAAATATAACGTCAATCCATAATCCATGTTTGATAAATCACAAGAGTTGGTTCATGCAGTGCAATAAGCCAAAACCAAATAAATGACATTTGACCAAAGCAAACCAGTAAGCTTCATGGGTGATTAAATGTTGCACCCATATTTCCTATAATTAAATTGAATAGCTTACCTACTACATTTATAATAGACTCTCTGGTATCCTCCAGATGATTTGGACTACAATTCCCAAAATCTCTTGAAATTGACCCTTCTGGCTGGACTGATGTGGCCGAAGTTCAAAACATCTGGATATGGGTTTAATTATCTGGATGCTAAAGTCTCTGAGCCTCTTTAGTTTTTTATCACCGAGACACTTCAGCCAATATTTCATGTCTCAGCAGTAGTAGAAAATAATTACAGGGATGAAAATATCTGTATTTTCTAGGCCTTATAGGATAATTCCTAGTACTTTACCAGACATGGCTTGAAACCCACCCAGGAAGTTCAATGAGTCCTCTGTAATTAGAGGATGACATCTCTGAGTCCTTTCCATCACTCCAGGTCCCAGTTTCCTACTGCTGCAGTAGCAAGATTTCTGCTTCCCCAGACCTCACCATCACAGCAAAAAACTGCAACTTGATGCAGTCAAAAGTGCACAGTGATGCTGTTGATGGGTTGGCTGGAGATTCAGTTTGCATCTATTTGGTAATGCTGTTAGAAAATAGATTAAATTCATTAAAATGCAGTTTACATAAAACAGGAAAAAATATGATAGAATTCTGTAGAAAAAAGATCATATAATTCTGGCAAAAGAGACTGATTAAAACAACATGTGTAAGTTAATATGCACAAATGTTAAAACCTACAAATATTTTTTGAAGAATGGTATGTAACTCTGATAACTAAGTCACAAGAGATCATACTTAGAAACCTGATAGTGACATATATCCCATCATATTGATTTTACTAGAGTTAGAAAAGGTTGGGGGTATTTTGGAAGAATTGAAATGAGGGGAAATAGAAAGCACATTATATCTTGCTCTGTTTCATGGTCCTCCTGGAAGGAAAATGATCCATCCCTGGTGAGATATAGATGTTCTTGATGAGGCAACTCATGAATTTGAACATCAGGCAAAAAGAAGACCCAGAAGCTTAGCTGTTCATGTGTCAAACCACAGGGTGAATGAAAGACTTGCGCTTTTTATTCTCCTTCCCTCTCTTGTTGCCATTTTGACTATGCCAAGCCACTCAGTTTTTCACTTCGGTTTTCTCTAAGCCACTGTAACTCTCTGCTTGATTCATCCAGTATAAGTCTCCTTTTGAGTTTGACTTTTTGAAACTAATACACATCAGATGTACCCATCCACCACCACCCCCTTTTTCTCAAACATGGGTGCACCATAACCACAAGTGTTAGCATTTTATCATATGAAGTACTTGAAAAGCATTTGGGGCTTTTGGAAAGGTTGTTCAGGAAAATCACTGAAGAGCTGCATAACAATTTTTCCCTGTTAAATCAAAACTAGAACTACATTCTGGATTCTCTCACTTTGGTGTGGACTTTGAATAAGCTGGTGCTTTCTTCTGTGCAGTGCAGTATAAAAATGCAGACCCAGTATAATTAGAATTTCAGGCATGGCCTGTGGGATCTAGTGATTTGGACATATTTTATTTAACCAGCTTAGTAAAAGGTAATATTCAGCAGCTGTGATCTATAGCAGAATTACAATTTTCAGGGTCAAGGAGGGATTTTGATATTAGGAGGTTGGGCAGAATTGCTGTAAAATCTCATGAGCTGTCGTTAAAAATAAATGAGAAAATAGGTTATCCAAGAGTCATTGTAAGGGAAAAATCAATAGGCAGTGTCTATTCACTTGGGTGATCAAAATCCTTGAAATTTGAACAAAAGTTTCACGTTTAGTGGGCTATAGGTTTTGAAATGTAAGTATGGAATGCTCAGCGGATACAAATTCATTGTGCTCTGCATTCAAACAAGATGGAGCAAATCTTTTAAAGATTTACTGTTTTCTCCTCTTAGTACTGGATATTAGCCACCAAATTAGACATGTAAAATAGTTTCAATAAAACTTCAGAAGCAATTTCAGCTTGTTGATAAGAAATTCCCTCTTGAAAGTATTATATTCTTCAATTCATCCTCCTCTGGCTATATTAGTCTGTTTATTTCTGTATAATAACACACAAGCACACTCACATACTGTCCTTTATAATAATGTGAAGTGGCAAATTCCTAAATTTTTCCATACTAAGAACCAGCAAAATAGAAAACACAGAGGATAGAAATGAAAAATATGGATAAAATTGCATATAATGAGCAAGCGTGTATAATTCTTATTTCAAATTGACTGCCTGCTACAACACAGATGTTCAAAGCAGTAACAGGCTTTTAAATATAAATCAGTTTAAATTTACCTTGTGAGTTTAACTATCAGAAGAAGAGAGAACCGTAATTATTTTTTGACGTCCACAGCCTTCCCTTCTACATATGTTGCTAGATAGGATGTTCAGACTTCCCTATACATATACTCACATAAGCTTGAGTAAATGATTCTTGAAAGTATTTCTGAATTTTGTGACCTAGTTCCCAAATGCAAGACTCTGCTTTCATTCTGTAGGCAACAGGATGAAGAAAATACTGATTCTCAGCCTTTCATAATCAGTCCTTCAGATATGTTGGGCTACAAGTCCTACTATTTCTAGCTAACATGGCCAGCCGGCCGGCCTGCCTGCCTGCCTGCCTGCCTGCCTGCCTGCCTGCCTGCCTGCCTGCCTCTCTCTTTTTCTTTCTTTCCTGGATTGCATCTTTAGCTTTTGACAGGAAGCCAGGGTGGGATAAAATCACTTCTTCTGTATATAAATAAAATAAGTTTTGGAATTTATTTTATTTAAGATAAATATATACCCCTAGGAGAATAGGATAAAGAATAACACACTATGCTTTTTGTATCAAAAGCATATTTTACACAGACAAATGTAAGGCAAGGCAATTTCTCATTTGATACACTTAAAACAAAAATCAATACATGACTACACATTCCATTTAGTTCAAAGACATATATAAAAAGCATCACCTTAGACACGATATGAACAGGCAAACATAAGATGCAAACTTAAGTCTGAGAAGAAATGACGTTCTCCATGTAATGCAGCAATACCTAGCAAGTAAAGCTGGGGCCCTGACATAAATTCTGTGGATATGAAGACTGGTAAATGTTGCTTCAGATGGAATGGAAGAGAGAAATGAAATGAAATGAACTTTTCCCTGCCATCTGACATGAACACATACATACATGAGAAGGCAAGTAATTAGTTTTAACTAAAAGTGGGAAAATTGTACTGTTGCCTGAGAGTTAGACAGAAAAAACATTTTAAATAGAATCTAAACGCCTTATGGTATTCCCCACTTCTTGCTCCAAAATTACCAAATAAATGTAATCTGCTTGTCATTACAAACCATGAAATTATCATTCCTTGGAAGGGATAGTTATCTCTCTGGTACATACCTAAAGGTGATTAATTAACAGCTATTTCAGCAGTTAGCGTTTTAGTATTGATTAAAATGTATTTTAATAGTATTGATTAAAATGTAATTGCAGCCACAGTTATGTTGTTTGGCTAATAATCAGCAGAAGTATAATTGCAGCCAAAAGGAGCAACTTTAACAAAGTATGCTGGTCAGCAAAAAGAATTCATTTTTATTGCTATGAATACTGATTTGTCTTCAGCTCCCATTTCAATACCAAAATTATTGGAACAACAGTTTTACAAGCATTCTGGAGAAACCAAATTGTGGGAGAAACAAGAACTTCTTTAAATCAAAGAGATTTTTATTGGGATACCGTGAAAGTCAAAGATTTCACCAGAAACAGTCAGTTGGAAGACCCTTCACCGGGCTGAAAGAGTGCTTCAGAATTGGCCCATGGGGCAAGATAGATGCTCCTGAGCGGTATAAGATCTCACATGATAAACTATAGCTGTGGCTGAGCTATCATGTCAGAGGAATATTAGCAGTGGGCCATTTTATTGAAAGAAACAGGGTCTGTACATTACATTAACCTATTGTTCCAACCATCCCTTTTCTCTGTTGACGTCTACTCTATCTATTCACTCACCGTTATATATTACTGAATCATTACAGTCACTTGCTTTGTCCTGAACATGTGATATGATACGTGTTGTTCCATCGTCTATCCTTGCACATAAGAGTGTCTTGCACACATCAGAACTGTTGTGCATGAAAGCTGCCTGCAAATAAAGTCATGCTTCATTCTTGTTAAACAGGAATGAAACTACTGGTGCCAGACAAATGTATTTGTACTGAGACAAGAAATTAGTGTATAAACAGACTTGTAAATATGCTATAATTTAGTCTTCCCCACAATCTGCAGCCTGTCTGGATATGAAGGATAGGGATTTGGAGAGCTGAAGGCCAGCAGATCTGAATATTACCTTATTGGGATAGCTAAGTAAAATTTGCTTAATTTTTAGTTAAGTATTTCTAAGTGATATGTGATCGGATTATTTTTGTTTTTCCTTATTTTATTGTACTTTTTTCCTTATATTTTGCTGCTATTGTAAGCCATCTTAAAAAAGACAGGAACAGATTTAATGAATGATCAGTTTTTATGTGTGATATTTTTGCATCTACTTCTTTAGCAAAAATGTAATATTTATGCCTTATTTTTTCAGCCATATTTGTTTTCTTAAGACCTTTTGCACAATCCAGGTTTGCTGACAATAAGTGCTAGGTAAAATTATTCTCACCTAGATTATACGTACATGAAATCTAGAAATTCAGAAACTAGAGGCACCCTAGCCATAGATATTTACAGAGAAATTAAGTTAACAAGAGACACATGGAAATACTTATAGTTAGAAATATAATTTTAAATAGCATAAAATGCACAAATGTGTTTTCACATAACTTGCTGTAATGGTTACGGTTTCCTTTTCTACTTACGTTGCATTTCCAGTGAAAATCCTTCTAAATCTTTTTGTTCTATCCCAGGGAAAATAGTAGCTTTGGGAGAGATCATGAATGTATTGTCTAATCTTGCTATGAACATGTTGCTGTAAAAGTTCTATCTGAGTTTCTCATCTTCACGAACTGACAATCACTAGTTAAATTCATAATTCTGAATTAGGTTAACCAAGTGTTAACATACTGGGGATGTTAACTGGCTCTCACACATTTCGACATGTTGATATATAATGTGTAGCTTACATAATATGTAAAATTTTAGTTTAACCTAGATCCAAAACTAAGAAATGATTGTCCTATTAGCTAAGAGAATGCCCAGTTTTTAGGTTTCATCACAATTTCTTCTTAAACTGACTAAATCAGGAACACAGGAAAACACAGTTGCCCCAATCTTTAAAATCTCTCACCTATAAATTTACAAAGTAGATATCATTCAGAAGCTGCATACAACTTGCTTCTTCTCAATTTGCTTTTGAATACCCCATAAAAGTAGATAGCATAAATTGTGAGATTAATGTATGCCATAAGACCTTGAGATCCATTAAAAGAAGATTGATAATTCTGTTTCTAAAAAGACATGTTTCATATTAGTTATTTGCATGCCAGTGCTCACTGGACCAGGAAAGACACTTTATTTTTTAACCAAATAACAATGCAACTCACCATAATAATGCAAGATTGCTTACCTGTAACTATGATTCTTGAAGCAACTGTCTGTTCATTCACATATATGGCCCTATGCAATCATAAATCTGGAATATTCTATAGATGAGTTTGTAGATGTATATCTGTGTGTTTGTATATTAGACAGAGAAGCTCAGCATCCCTATCATCTGATGGCCTTGCCTCCTTATTCTATTCCCAAGGACTATCAGAGTGGCCTTGAAACCACAAAAAGAATTGTTTCCTTTATAATTAGGAGCTGAATTACCAAGTTGGTAGTTAAGGATTTTGTAGCTCTGGATATAACATTCCAGAAATGAGACACGAATGGTGAAAGTTCCAATTGAATAGGTGAGGTAGATTCATGAACCATCATGATATCCTGAATATGGAGCCTGTCCAGCTGAGGTATAATTTGTCTATATGAGGGTTAGTTCTCACATGGTTAGAATAAAACATCCCGATATCAAATCTATCCATTACCAAACCAAAAGAGAAATGGAAAGCAGCCCTTCCATCTAAAAGAGAGGGCCATCTAGCCCATAGCATAACTTCTACAGGTGAAAAAGACATAAGGATTTCTAAAATCTCATTATAATTAAGACTTAAATTAGATTCACAATAGTTGCTGGAATTCTTTCATAATGGTTTCTTAGCTTTTGTACAATAAATGTTACATCTGGAATTGTTGGGTTCTTGTGTGCTTGTTTTAATTGGTTTTACTCCAGTCTGACAGGATGAAGCCTGACATTCTATGGCCCTGGTGATGAATAAGAACTGACAAATTCTGTAAAGAGGACCCCCAACCCCAGGTAGGAAAATTCACGTCTCAACTAGCCACTAGCCACCTCTGCTTGACAGCAATACTAACTGCATTGGTGATGACCTGTAGCTGCAGATAGATCTTTTGAAGAATGCCTCAACTATGACAAATTACTCATAGTTTGAACATCCATTTGTGCAATGAAGTGTACCTTGGGCTTGGTGCTTTGGCTAAAGCAGTGCCCTTGTTTGGCATGTGGACCATATACTTAATGTTGTAATGCTTTAGCAAGATGGAGAAAAGTTGACAACTGAATGCTTCATTGATGATTACTACAAAATGTGAACATTAAGTCATTCGAAGGCACCTGGACTATTTGATTCACCAGCAGTGGTTGAAATGTATAGCTGAGCTTGTATCGTGGCTATGCTCATTGTTGTTGGTTGGTTTTCCTTAGCTGTATATATATCATTTATGATTTTGTTATATTGTTTTTATCTCATTTTTAAGTATTGTTAGCCATCCAGAGTCATGTATTTGAGATTGGCAGCCATATTTATTGAATAAATAAATAAATAAATTTTATTTTATTTTAAAAAAGCAGGTTATATAAAAGCCCAAAGCTTCAGACCATTTATATGCATCCAGGATGGATCTTGAAACTGATGTTAGCCCTTCACGGTAATTCAGACAAGAAGCACAACCAAGACCATTAGCACTCACTATCTTTATTGTAAGGTTACATTAGCAAAATCCTGCAAGACTGAAGGCATTTCTCCCCTCCTTCTTTTTAGTCTCTGGAAGACTAGGGAGGGTCCTTTCTCAAATGCTTCCCTTGCTTTTTCCCCACCTGGAGACCTAGCTGCCTCTTATCAGACCATTGCCTAGCCTGTGGCTCTTCCTCCTGTCCCCAAAGGTCATTCACATATATCATCACAACCAAGAACCTGAACTTTTCAGTGATACACAACAACATTGTTGCCCACTCAACCAGCAGCCATTGTTAGAAGAGTAGAAGAGTCATGCAAGAGAAGACCTCTTTAATAAAGTTGTAAAGATAATTCCCAGTGAGTCAGACTGCTCATTTTCAAAGCCAATATTTTGCTTAAAGATACATTTATATGAAGGACATATACTTCCTGAAACTGATTAACAAAAAATCCTCAGTCATTTCAGTAATTTTGTTTACAAGCCAGTCAATTTTTTTCCATGATCAAATACTTTATAGATAAAAAGCAGGGAGGGGAACAAACTCTTAAGCATGTATTGTGGGGGGCGGGGCGGGGGGAGTCAAAACCTATTGTTGGCTAAGTGAGCAACCAAATATAATTTTGAAGTCTTCCATCATCACAGCTGATATTTTTATTCTGTAGTTAATAATAATTAATTTATCAGATTTCTAAACATTTTCAGTTGCTACTCCTAAAAAACCTATAATAACATGCTAATCAAACACCTAATAACCAGAGAATAAAGTTCATATTGAAACTACAGCAACCAAATATAAAGAAGGGCTAACTTCCAAAAGATTCTACTGCAAAGAGAAACTAAGTAAACACTCACAGAAAAGACTTCCAAAATATATTGATTTAAGAAATGTGTAACACACAGTGCTTATCTAAAGAAAAAAAGACACTCAAAATCTATACACTTCATACAATACTGAGAGTCATAATTTCATAGACATTTCTTTATATTCTCAGAATGATTGCTATTTGCAGCTCCCGTATTGATCCGAACAGCTTACTTCATTTGCCTTCACTACCGCTCCCAATCGCCACTTCAAACAAACTTGTAGATCGATCTTATTTTCAGAAGTATTAATGATCGAAGATCATTATGCACTGACTACATCATCTCCAGCCACTACATTGTTTTCTTCATATACAATATATGGGCAAAGGTGTTCATAAACACGCCTGTGAGAGGGAGGGAGGGAGAAAATTTATTTCACTTGGGTGATGTCAAGAATTGGATGGATGCTTCGGAGTCTGTGCATTGAGACCTAATCATTAGGCAGAGTCAAGGCTAAAAATTGGCTTAAACCACTATCTGTTTCACCACAAAATAGTTTTAGTACCTGGCACCCTTGGGCAGCTGCTGAAGTTCTGGTGCCCTGACAGGAGCAGCCATTTACTGCCTCTCCTTTTAAGTAAAAAGATAATCTGAGGAGCACTGAGTGGTTGCCTCTACGACTGTTGTACCTTAACATAATTTTCTACTATTAGTGACATGCTCACCTGAGAAAGTAGATTTTTGTGTAATGATTAAAAGCAAGTAATTATTGTGGTGGTTGTTGTCATTAAGAAAGCAGATAAATTATTGTGGAATTTTTCTGCCAAATGACCCCCCCCCCCAAAAAAAAAATAAATGCTGCTCTTTCTCAGATAGAAAAGGATCTTGAAATGGCCAAGAGATCCTTTAGTGTTATTTTGAGAAAGAATGATAAATTTAAATACAGGTAGTCCTCGCTTACCAACCACAGTTGGAACCAGCAAGTCCATCACTAAGCACCATAGTTGCTAAACAAAAAATCACATGACTGTGCTGGACCTACAACACTTCCGCTTCCATCGTTAAGTGAATCATCACAGTTATTAAGTGAGACATCATGGGATTGCAACCTGCAATTTCAGTTCCACATTCTTGATTAATTCTGCTTGTTGGAAGCTGGTTGTGAAGCTTGCAAATGGCAATCACGTGACTGCAGGACACTGCAATGGTCATAAATGTGTGCCAGTTGCAAAGTGCCAGAATGGTGATCCTGTGATCACAGGATGCTGCAATGGCTGTAAATGCAAGGTCGCAAAGCTGTTTTTTTCCAACCATCGTAACTTTGAGTGGCCACTAAACAAGGCAGTCGGTAAGCAAGGACTACCTGCAGTGGTACCTAGCATCTTATGTTACATAGAGCACCACTGGTGCCCTCCACTGTCTCTAGATAAACTCTTTGTAACATCCAAAGCAGACAAGGAATCTTTAAATTCTGAAATTTATTTTTTTATTTATTTCTGTTTCAAATTTGTCACAGCCTATCTCACTGTGGGGTGACTCTGGGTGGTTTACAGTAAAAACAGAATAAACATTGATTAAAATAGATAAATATTAATTAATTAATTAATTAATTAATTAAAATATGCTAAAAAAACAAACTTCCTATATGATACTTCCAAGAGGCTGATGTTAATTAAGTGTTAATAAACTCAGGGAGTATCGTCAAGGTGCCAGCCATCCCCAGGGTTGATTGTATCTTTCCTTGCCCCACACCAGTTGGCAGAGCCAAGTCTTAATAGAAATGGACTTGGAAAGGAATATTTTATCCATTTTCATACAAACCATTCTGAATAAACAATACCTTCAACTGTCATGACATTATCAGTTTTCTCTGTGCAAAGAGAAAAGAAGCATTGATGCAATTAAGTTTGTTGACAAAATTCCATTCATGTTCAACACGTGCGTCAGAAGATGGGCTCCTCAGGACACACACCCATGGCCAGATAGGGCAGGAAGTGCTTTCAGTTACTGAGCTGCTCAAGAACCCTATCCTTAAAAATAGGGTGCGTCTTTTTTTGATTTGTCAACAAAGACATTGATTTTTAATTCTCTCTATCAAGAAATGTGTTGTGCATATGCTGCTCTCTTCTGGCTGCCTCTCTAATCTGTAACATGTAAATTCATAGGCAAACCATGAATTTAAAAAAGAGCTCAACATTTGAACAAAGGTGAGACTTTTCTGATGGCCATATTGTCCAAAAGTCAACTTAAGTTTAGAATTCTGCATCTCATTCCAATATTGATGTTATTGTTGTAAAATGGAAAAGTTTGTTTTTTCCTAAATCTACCTTAAGGGAAAAATAGTAATTAATGATTGTCTAACATTAAAATATTTTGGAAACCGATCAGTCTCACATCTCTTGAATCCAATCTTTAATATCAGGAATATTATCATTTTTCCAATTTCTCAAAATAATTCTTATAGTTTGATTTTGGTAGTTAATTCTTATAGTTTGGCTGATATAATCCAAACTCCTAAAAAATAGTGAAATTCCAAACTTTTGGGACATAATTTAACATAACATTAATTCTTTTAACACTAAAAAAAATCCCCATAAATCTATTTATGTACATTAAAATAAAATTCCAAAAGGATGTCAATGATTCATAAGACCAAAGCATATGAGTTAATGATCCCTCAAGTTTTTTGTATCACCAAAAGAAAAATATCTGACATCTATCCTTACTTTACAATCCTTTTACAGGTAGTCCTCAACTTATGATGCCACGTGGGATGGGAATTTCCATCACTAAATAATGCAGTCGTAAAATGCGACCACATCACTTAGCAACAGCAATCCCTGCAGTCCCGGTTGCTGTCATTAACTGAATTCCATGGTTGTTAGGCAAGCCAACTTCCTGCCGGCTTCACACAACCAAAATCAGTGGGGAAGCTGGCAGGAAGTTGCAAGTCTCAGGCTGTGCTGGGACAGCTAAAGCTTTGAGGACCAGTCATAAGTATCCTTTTTCAGCACTGCCGTAACTTTGAATGGTCACTGAACAAATGATTGTAAGTTGAGGATCATCTGTACCTGTTTTGCTTTTTACCCCTGAAAAAGCAACTACAAAAACCACAGCTGGTTCCATGCTAGGTTTAGCTGTTATATGATCTTCTTAATAAGTAGTGGAATACATAAATAGAGCAATCACAGTTTTCATGATAATTAAGAAACCAACAAATAGTATAGCATTGGTTCAAAAAATCTCAGATTTTTTTTTTCCTGAACAGTTTGTCACTAAATTAATGTTCTGGGATCCTGTGTATAATTTAGCCTTTATTCAGTCTCCTCATCATTACCCATGAACTCATAACTGAGAAGACAGGGGTTTTTTTGCGGGGTGGGGGGAGAGGATTGGTTATAGTGTTCTAGTGGTGACTTGGAGCTAAATCTGAGATACAGAGATACCTTTATAGAGCTCTTTTCAGAGCTCTTTTCAGTGAGCAAACCAGAAAGTGGGTCATTTCTGTTTGTGGTACTTCCCCCTGTTGATCGGAAGATGCAAAAGAGCATGTAGTTAATACTAAGGCTTTAGTAGCAAACAAGCAATACCAAAAACAGCTGAAATCCAAAGATTTTATTTTACATCTATTTCCTTAAATTCCAGGCTTAAAAAATAAATAAATAAGGCAATGTACTGTAAACATAAAACAACTTCCAAAGAGTGAGTAGAAATGGAGGACAATCTTCCCAACAGGAATGGGAGCCAAACAGAAGGTAAAGAGGTGATAGAAAGTTTGGGGAATTAAAAAAACACACTCTTATTTTAGATACTTTGTAGTGTAGTCATCAGTAGAACTATAGAGAAACTCTTGAAAGAGTTTGTGCTGGATATTCAGGCAGATTTGTCTCCACCGAGTCCAAAGACCCTTCATGGAGCATGGCTTGGAGCCTCAGACAATATAAATTCTTACTTCAGCTTTCCCTCCCGTTTGCCAGAATCCTGGTCAGGACTGAACATTCTCATTTCTGCTGAATTAATAATTTGTAGCTGAGGCAGGGAAGCTTCAGGGCTTAACCTCTTCCAGCAGAGTTCTCACAGAATTTCAAAATCCTAGTGCAGTATTGTCCAAACTTGGCTACTTTAAGATGAGTGGACTTCAACTCCCAGAATTCCCCAGCCAGCATGGGGAATTCTCTTCTCCTGGCCAGAAAACCATTTTTAATCTATTTTCTTTCTCTATTTTGTTGTGGTTCGCATTTTCATAACAATCAAGTTTCTCCTGATTTGCCTAGTGGTCCAAACTTTCTATTTTCTTAACGCTAACTTTTTGTTAAATGCTATTTCCCTTTTCTCTCTGTCTTTAAGTTAGAGTATTTAAAATGATAAGTGAAGGAGACATGTATACAAATATAAGCTTCTTCATAATGAGGCCTAGGAGGAGAGCCTTTTCTGCTGTGGCACCTGCCCTGTAGAACATCATCCCTCTGGAGATTAGATTGGCCCTGACCTTGCTGGCCTTTCGAAAGACCCTGAAACATGGTTTTGCCAGCAGAGACAGCATCGTTTTGGAAAATTTGAAAACTTGAAAAAACAAATAAATAAAGGAAGTGAACGATTGTTTCTGCTTACCCTTGTACAAGTGTAGAGTAAGTGTGCTAACCTTTTGAACTTTAATACTAGCCTAGTTTTCCCCTGTTGATTATGGGTGTGGATGGAACTAACATTTCCTCATTTATTTATTTATTTTTTGATTTTTAAATGTACATACTTGCATGTGCATATTTAGACTAGATAATCTGTATTTGTGAGCTGAAAGTAGCTATTCCCAAATAGCAAAGCTAACAGTATTCTATTTATCTGCTGTGCCTCATTTAAAAGATCTGGATCTTGACAATACATAAATACCATTCCCAAGTATTCAGGAGGCTTCCAGCAGCAACAGGAGTAAAGCAAATTTTTTGCTGCCCTTCCTTTCCTCTGACCTGTTGCACTCTTCAGAGGGTCATTGTCACTGTAATTGTCATTGAATTTAGAATAGGGATAGGCAACCTTCAGCCTAACTTCAAAACCTTACTATACAGGATCAGTTCAGACCTGTGTTAAGAATTTAAATGTCCCATTTCTGCAGCCTGGTGAGAGCCAGTTTGGTCTAGTGATTAAGGCATCAGGCTAGAAACCAGAAGACTGTGAGTTCTAGTCCCTCCGTAGGCACAAAGCCAGCTGGGTGACCTTGGGCCAGTTACTCTCTCAGCTCTAGGAAGGAGGCAACAACAAACCACTTCCAAAATCTTGCCAAGAAAACTGCAGGGATCAGTTCAGGCAGTTGCCAGGAGTCAAGACTGATTTGAAGGCACCAAAAAAAAAAAAAAATAAATAAATCTGCAGCCTAGTGGAAGAAAGAAGAGGATAACAAGAAGAAAAAAGTAGTACCAGAGATTAAATAGGTGTCCTCACCCTTTTGATTTCCAACATTATTATTTATTTAGTTATCAATTTTCTAGGCTGCTCAACTCCAAAACAATTTTGGGGGGGTTTCACAACTTTAAAAAGCAAGAAACAACCATCACCCCAAGGGAACAACTTAAAACAGACAAGCAAACAAACACCCTCCGGCATCACCCCCAACCTCAAGGGGCCCACCAAGCACCCTAATCCAAGACCTGAGAAAAGAGCCAAGAGTCATGTTCTTAGGACTTTCTTGCAGGCAGCTAGGAAGTGTGAATCTTTGCCACTGCCTTCTTCCTAGGGCTGAGAGAGTGGCTGGCCCAAAGTCACCCAGCTGACTTTGTGATTAGATTCAATTAATCTTGGAGTCCCCTTCATGGATCACTGCCTTGTCGTGGCGAAGGGGCTTGCGTAACTCAGTGAAGCCATGAGCTATACCGTGCAGGGCCACCCAAGACGGACAGGTCATGACAGAGAGTTCTGACAAAATGTGGTCCACTGGAGAAGGAAATGGCAACCCACTCCAGTATCCTTGCCAAGAAAACCCCATGTACAATGTTAAAAGGCTAAAAGATATGACGCCGGGAGATGAGCCCCTCAGGTCGGAAGGTGTCCAATATGCTACTGGGGAAGAGCGGAGGGCATTTCCAAGTAGCTCCAGAAAGAGTGAAGCGGCTGGGCCAAAGCCGAAAGGACGTTCAGCTGTGGATGTATCTGGAAGCGAAAAGAAGGTCCGATGCTGTAAAGAACAATATTGTATAGGTACCTGGAATGTAAGATCTATGAACCAAGGCAAGCTGGATGTGGTCAAACATGAGATGACAAGATTGAACATCGACATCTTGGGAATCAGTGAACTGAAATGGACGGGAATGGGTGAATTTAATTCGGGTGACCATTATATCTACTACTGTGGGCAAGAAACTCTTAGAAGAAATGGAGTTGCACTCATAGTCAATAAGAGAGTGGGAAAGGCAGTAATGGGGTACAACCTCAAAAATGACAGAATGATCTCAGTGCGTATCCAAGGCAAACCATTCAATATCACAGTCATCCAAGTCTATGCCCCAACCACTGATGCTGAAGAAGCTGAAGTTGACCGCTTCTATGAAGACCTACAACACCTTCTAGAACTAGCACCAAAAAAAGATGTCCTTTTCATCATAGGGGATTGGAATGCTAAAGTAGGAAGTCAAGGAGTAATCGGAATAACAGGCAAGTTTGGCCTTGGAGTACAAAATGAAGCAGGGCAAAGGCTAATAGAGTTCTGTCAAGAGAACAAGCTAGTCATAGCAAACACTCTTTTCCAACAACACAAGAGACGACTCTACACATGGACATCACCAGATGGTCAATACCGAAACCAGATTGATTATATACTTTGCAGCCAAAGATGGAGAAGCTCTATACAGACAGCAAAAACAAGACCAGGAGCTGACTGTGGCTCAGATCATGAGCTTCTTATTGCAAAATTTAGGCTTAAATTGAAGAATGTAGGGAAAACCACTAGACCACTCAGGTATGACTTAGATCATATTCCTTGTGAGTACACAGTGAAGGTGATGAATAGATTTAGAGGATTAGATTTGGTAGACAGAGTGCCTGAAGAACTTTGGACGGAGGTCCGTAACATTGTACAGGAGGCAGCAACTAAAACCATCCCAAAGAAAAAGAAATGCAAGAAAGCAAAATGGCTGTCTGATGAGGCTTTACAAATAGCTGTGGAAAGAAGGAATGCGAAAAGCAAGGGTGAAAGGGAAAGATATAAGCAACTGAATGCAGATTTCCAGAGAATAGCAAGGAGAGATAAGAAGGCCTTCTTAAATGAACAATGCAAAGAAATTGAGGAAAACAATAGAATGGGGAAGACTAGAGATCTCTACAAGAAAATTGGAGATATGAAAGGAACGTTTAGTGCAAAGATGGGCATGATAAAGGACAAAAAAGGCAGGGACCTAACAGAAGCAGAAGAGATTAAGAAGAGGTGGCAAGAATACACAGAAGAACTATACAAGAAAGATCTTAATGTCCCTGATGTCCACGCTGGTGTGATCACTGACCTTGAGCCAGACATCCTAGAGAGTGAAGTCAAGTGGGCCTTAGGAAGCATTGCTAACAACAAAGCTAGTGGAGATGACAATATTCCAGCTGAGTTATTTAAAATACTAAAAGATGATGGTGGTAAAGTGCTGCACTCAATATGCCAGCAAGTTTGGAAAACGCAACAGTGGCCACGGGATTGGAAAAGGTCAGTTTATGTTCCAATTCCAAAGAAGGGCAATGCCAAAGAATGCTCAAACTATCGCACAATTGCACTCATTTCACATGCTAGCAAGGTTATGCTCAAAATCCTAGAAGCTAGGCTTCAGCAATACATGAACCGAGAACTACCGGATGTACAAGCTGGGTTTCGAAGAGGCAGAGGAACTAGAGATCAAATCGCCAACATTCGCTGGATCATGGAGAAAGCACGAGAGTTCCAGAAAAACATCTACTTCTGCTTCATTGACTATGCAAAAGCCTTTGATTGTGTGGATCACAACAAACTGTGGCAAGTTCTTAAAGAGATGGGAGTACCAGACCACCTTACCTGTCTCCTGAGAAATCTGTATGCGGGCCAAGAAGCAACAGTTAGAACTGGTCATGGAACAACCGATTGGTTCAAAATAGGGAAAGGTGTACGACAAGGCTGTATACTGTCACCCTGCTTATTTAACCTATATGCAGAGTACATCATGAGAAATGCCAGGCTGGAATATTGCAGGGAAAAACATCAACAATCTCAGATATGCGGATGATACCACCCTAATGGCAGAAAGTGAAGAAGAACTAAAGAGCCTCTTGATGAGGGTGAAAGAGGAGAGTGCGAAAGCTGGCTTGAAACTCAACATTAAAAAAACTAAGATCATGGCATCTGGACCCATCAATTCCTGGCAAATAGAAGGGGTAGAAATGGAAGCAGTAACAGACTTCATTTATTTGGGCTCCAAGATCACCGCAGACGGAGACTGCAGCCATGAAATTAAAAGACGCTTGCTCCTTGGGAGGAAAGCTATGGCAAGCCTAGATAGCATATTAAAAAGCAGAGACGTCACCTTGCCGACAAAGATCCGCATAGTCAAAGCTATGGTTTTTCCAGTAGTAATGTATGGCTGTGAGAGCTGGACCATAAAGAAGGCCAAGCGCCGAAGAATTGATGCCTTTGAACTGTGGTGCTGGAGAAGACTCTTGAGAGTCCCCTGGACTGCTAGGAGGTCAAACCAGTCAATCTTAAAGGAAATCAACCCTGATTGCTCATTGGAAGGATCGATAATGAAGCTCAAGCTCAGATACTTTGGTCACCTAATGCGAAGAGAGATCTCTTTGGAGAAGACCCTGATGCTGGGAAAGATTGAAGGCAAAAGGAGAAGAGGACGGCAGAGGATGAGATGGTTAGATAGCATCACTGAAGCAATGAGCATGAAACTGAGCAAACTCAGGGAGGCAGTGAAGGACAGGAAGGCCTGGCGCAATATGGTTCATGGGGTCACGAAGAGTCAGACACGACTTAACGACTAAACAACAACAAATCTTGGAGTGTTTCCTGTTTCTTTCTTTTCTTTTTTTTTCCCAGCATATTTTACAAGCTGTAGTTTAAAAGATAAAAATAAGTTTTGGAACCACCGAGAGAGAAAGAGAGAGATTGGAGATGGGGAAACAACTAACAATAGTCCTCCCATTAATTCCAAAGTCTTCAGTAGGAACAGAGCTAATGCATGATTTTAGCTCACACTGAGTCTGCTATGAATGAGTGGTGAAGATGGACCTGAGCTTTAAATTATGAGGGTGGTGGTGGGAAGTTGTTTCAAGCCAACATAACTGACTTCTGAAGCTGTAGAAAAGATGAATTGAATGGTCAAGCCTAAGAAGAAGTTATAATGCTAGTGTAATTAATGCATCACAGATGAGAAAGAGAGACAATCCAGGTTGGAAAGAGAAAAAGAGAGACAATCCAGATTTAAAATCTGCTTTCTTTTAAAACAATTGAAAGGGAAATTGTTTGGTCAGACAAGGGCTGTTTGTGAGCATGGTTGCTGAATGTTTAAAAAGCTATTATTGACTTCAGTATGAATTGCATTATAGTAAGACCAAAGAACACTTAAAAAGTGAGCCACAATATTATAGCTGGGAAGCCATCTGTGATATTATCTTTGGATCTAGTCTCTTGTTATGTAGAAAAAAAAATCTGTAACATACTCTCTTACATACTGTATCAATTTTAGTAGTTAGGTATGCTGTCTATTTTGCTGAAATGAGATTAACAAATTGCTAGTGTGTACTAAACTGGTATCTAAAATCTTAGGTTTCCCTACCAGATATACTTATTTCAACTGGTATGTTGAATAGCTATTACATTCTTCAGGCCACATGTTTCTCCCTATCATGTCTTTTGCTCTCAATAACATACTAGCATTCTCTCCCCAATTTCCAAATATTATCAAATTTGCAGGTGAAACAAAACTGGATAAGGTAGCTAATACTGAGAAGAAAAAAAAAGAAATGTAAAACAATTTGCAGGTGAAACAAAACAAATTACAGAAATAGTCTGAAAAAAAATGATGCAACATCATTTATTTACCAGTTATACAGGATGTTTTTGGTGCAATTAAAATGCTGATTTGGACTCAAGCAGTAAACTGGTCATGGTTTTAAAGTATAAAGGACTAATCCCTCTTCACATTGTGGATTGGGGGCTAGCATTGCACAATTTTGCATGTGCCAAAAAATAAAATAAATTGCTGAAATTTTGTGAGATTGCCAAATTTTGCAGACGATTGGTGAGTTCACTGCCAAGATCTCAAACAATCTTGCATAAGAGTATTGAAAATCTCAACAGATTTTGGTGTACTCTCATGCAAAATCACATTTGAGGCTGTGGCCATTAAAAAGAGTTCTACATAATGGATGGCATATAGGAGTTTTGGATACCAGATACCACTAGGCATCTTGCAGATGGTAGCTGGAGAGGCCCTTTTGCAAGCTCATTCCAAAAACAACCTGTAATGTTTGACAAATCAGAATTACAGATTCTGTGATTCTTGACTGAATCTGCATCTGACAAGCTTCAAGATTTTAGAAGGAACATCAAGAGATTCATTTATTATAAAAAAACTTTTATGGTTGCTCAGGTCAAAATACATTTTGTGAATTTCAGAAATACGTTCAGGCTAGGAAACTGTGATAACCCTTGGGGAAAACCACATGAAGGTCAGTATTTAATTCAATTCCAAGAAAAAAGAAAAGAAAAAAAACAGTGGGAGAAATTGCTTCCCCTTTTCATTGACTGATACCTTCTTGCTCTGACTTGAAACTTCATGAAAACAATGCAGTGCAAGTCCATTGTGGTTCTCAAGGATACCCTCTACTGATTACCCCAATACTTATTCAGAAAGGGGTCAAATCAGATAGCTTATGCCACCTATTCTTTTCAACTATTAGATAAATTAATAAATTCAAACTGTGCAAGAACAAAATGTCATTCTCCCATGAACCAAAATATCTGTTTTGATTCTACTATATGAGTCAATGAAAGATGTACTTCACTGAATTTTAAATTTATCTATATGACAATTAAAAAAAAAAAGTCATTAACTGTAAATGAACTTTTATTCACTCTACCTCCATACCATTTAACTTTAGATTCGGACTTTAATTTTTAAACAGATACAAAGAACAAAAGAAGACTCACTTGTTCCCTGTTGGCCATTCATATAATCCATCTGGAAAGTTAAACCAATTTACCATTTACATCTGGGAAGTTTTTGAATGTCAGTTTAATGAAAATGGGTCCTGACTCATGGTGAGAAGAAAATAGAGGAGAAAATGTACATATATGTTTATGTCTAAGTGAAAGAGAATAATACAAACTGAGAGCAGCCTTGTCCTCTCTGGACTGGTCTCCTGTTGAATTCATTTGGGATGGACTAGAGATAGAAGCAGCAGATCCCTCTTGTGTTTGGCTGTTACAGCCATACCTCAGGAAAAGTCCAAAGAACTATCAGTGGACTTTCTTGAGCAACAGATCAATACTGTGCTTCATATCAGCCAAGCTGTTATTCACGCCAAAGGCAGTTGTTTGGATGAAGGGAATGACTGAGTGCACAAGTTCACTGTATCATAGTCTACAGATGTTTTTAAAAAACTCCTCTAGATGCCTTCATTATTTATATGTAACAAATACAACAGCTTCAGTCGGTGTAGTGCTATATTCTGAACATACTTGATACAAGATTTGTTCTGTTTAGCGTCAAGGTTGAGTACCTATTTATATGTTCAACATTAAATTAGTCCATATCATATATATCTGTATATATAGATACAGATATACAAATTACTTGGAAAACAATGTAATTGTTTTGTTTTGTTTTTCTCGAGATATATCCAATTTCTTTATTTCTGGTTCTCTGGGAATGGAATGTTTATGTACTGTCAACATTGCGATATGTATTGCAAGCATTGTGATCTTTTTGTACTACATGCATATGTAATTACTTAGGGAAAATTGCTCATACGTGTATTTGTAAGTAGTGAAAGCATTCTCACTGATTAGGAAAATCAGGGGACATATAACCACATTATATTTGGGTTTGCAATCTTTTCATTCATGTAAAAACAGAAATCACCAAGTTGTGATCTCCATTTGCAGGTGCTTGAGTGGAATTGCAGACCACGAACCTGTTCAGTAGCATGACTGCAGCCCAGGTGCAACCCTATCTCCTCTTACCATTACTTCCTTCCTCTTCCCAACTGCATGATGTAACATAACTTACCACTCACTGGCGGCAACCAAAGAAATTGAAGATGGTAAGAATTTTTAGTCTGCTAGTTGTTGTTTTCTTGTTGGGGCCTTAAACCTCAATGGTGCTTAATTTCATCACTTACTGTAGGTGGCAGAGGTAGCCTAGCCATTCTTAGTGTTCTAAGTAAATTAGCATTGAGGTTACATATCTGCAGTATGCTGAGTGCAGGGCTGGCTTGGAAATTTTCTCAGAAATTAGCCTACATGGAATTGGACATCCAACACATATGGAACTTGATCAATACATGGTTGCTGCTGGTACATTACTGGGCCCCATTACTAGGCACTCAGTGACTTGGGACTAGTGCCTAAAAGATGCTTTCCTATTACATAAGCCTTCTTTAGTCACTGAAAGTTGCCGGCCAGAAATGGTCGCTGCTTCAGCGGTTCGAGTCCAGCCTTCGCGTTAAACAGGGTGAGCTCCTGTTTCCTCCCCAGTTCCTGTCAACCCAACAGGTCGAAAACTCACGTGAGTAGATAAATGGGTACTCTCAGTCCGGTGGGAGGAAAAATGCTGGCGGCGCCTTGCAAAAAAAAAAAGGAGTTGGGAGCAGTTGCCGGTAAGCGCGAAAAACTGCACGCGCCCGAAAAGGGTGCGAAGCAACGGAAACCCACCTCCTGCGCTTGCCAGCTGGGCTCTGCCCTAGGAAGGAGGCTCTGGCAAACCACTTCCGAAAAACAATTGCCTTGAAAACTGCAAGGACTCATCCAAGCAGTCACTGCAGGGTCAGCAATGACTGAGCGCAGACAAAAAAAAAAAAAAAAGGAATTGTACTTCACCAGCAAATTCAGTAAACAGTGTGCATTGCCTTTGTTCTTTCTGTGTGTTTAAATTTGGATTTTATTTTATTGCCATTTTTATTCTATTCCACTTTAATAATCTTAATGAAAGAAGGCTCAGAAATTCTTCAGATATATAAATACATCTCTAAGAGGCATATATATATATATATATATATATATATATATATATATATATATATTTCTTGTCCCTTCTTGGCAGGTTTTCCTCATATCAACTTCTTTTAAAACTCTTTTTACTTTACAATTTATTTGGGGTTCTGGTGCGAGTGCAGCTCTCCTGAAACTGAAGTTCAAAAAATGTTTAAAAGCGATTTGTGGATTGGCAGAGGGAACTGATAAAAGAGATGCTCTCACAGAATGGGAAAAAAAAAAATACATACAGTCTTCAGAATCACATTCTACAACTAAATCCAAAGATCCATTTGACTAGCATGACATTTCCAGGAACATTTTGGACTCATTTTTATTGAAGAAGTCCTTAACACAGCATGGCAAAACACTTTCAGAACTAGAGGCTTTAATAATGGCATTTGTTCATCAGTTTTTTAAAGACCTAGTTTAGAATAGTTGGTTGGGATGTGGCCCGTATTTCTGAAACTGGATTGTATTGATATGTTTTGCAAAAGACAGGCTTTACCATTAAGCCAATGAATGAGGTAACAGATTTCTACCAGTCTTCCTCTCCCCCATTGTGGGCTGTTCTCGGAGGCCATCATTTTTCTGAAATGCTTTCTGCTGATGCTTTGAAAATGCACCTAATGTATAAATGAGCGTCACTGGTCCTCGGCATCCCCATAATAGCCCATGGGGAGCTATGAAGCATGTTTGATTGAGTAGGTGCATGATGGATGACAAAACTATGGAGTCTGCTTGGTCTTGAGTGATAGTGTTCAGTCCAGCAGATGCATGCCGCACAATGGTTGTTGCTAGATGGACCAAAGGTAGTTGTGAGTGATTAACAGACCAGAATCAGTGATACGATTCTGCTGAAACTGGGTACAGTTCTAATTCTACTGAGATTAGAATATGATTTATAAATTACTCCTCCTTCTCAAATGATATGATGAATTTTAGCTAGATCTGTTCATCCACCCAACTCTTTCTGTTTCACCACAGGATTTAGTGCTAACATCAGCAGGCAATACAAGGATACACAATTAAAAATAAATCTTTTGTTCCCCCTCCCAATAAGAGGCATTTAATTGCAGCTGCTTGAAACAAAACTCTCCTTGTTCAAAAACACATGCCGAGCAGTTAGTCTGTCATGAATAACAGAATTTTATTACGACTGCCACAAAAGTTCTCAGGGATTCTCATGTAACTCTTTCCATCACCAGTGTTCTCTAGATTTCTAGTGGGAGGTTTAAAAATAAAAGAGATTATACATGTAGTTCTGAAGTGTTTAATCCAAGGGTAGAGAAAAATATATAAATATTTATGCTTCAAAATTTTATTATTTAAAATTATTCTTGAACATTTCCAGAAAGTCTAAAATGAATGCCTACTGCTGCTGGTTGCAAATTAAGTACAATTATTTTTGTGTTCTGCACTTGAATATAACTCACAGCAAAAGTCATTTAAAGGGGTTAACATCAACCTTAATTAAATATTAAAGTGTGCCTGTACCTGCTGCTATTGTTGCCCTTAGAATAAGATATAACCTATTTTTGACAAGTTTTCATCTTTCTCTGTGGAAGACGCTACATGAAACCAAATCAGTGGCAAAGAGGAGGGTAATGAATAATCTATTTCATATTCCAACAGTACCCAGAGCTCTGAGTGGAAAAATATTCAGTCAGATGATAGCATGAAGCTGCTGAGATACCACATGACACAGCTAATGTTTAAATAATGATAATAATAATAATAGAAGTAATAATAACAATAATAACATGATAAACAAATCATTAGCCCTGAATATTTGTTTAATTCAATTTGTTAATGAACATAATGGTGGGGACTGATAATGAAAGAAAATAAAAACGTCTAAACAGGCGCCAAGCTGCCAGTGATGCTCAATTATTTCCTTGTCAAGTTTTTATGATTTAATGAGCTCCTCTGGGACTGACGGCTGTCAGTCAGTCGTGACTTTTTGACACCATTACAACTTCAAATACAGCAGCAGGCAGGCTGTTTTCCTCGGATTTGAAATACTGAAATGATCTGACAGGTTTAAAGAAAAGATGTGCAAAGAGAGAGAGAGAGAGAGAGAGAGAGAGAGAGAGAGGAGACACAGTTGCTTTCTCTCTCTCTCTTTTTATGGGACAGACAATCTCAGGGTGCTGTTTGGTAATGAAAACCCAATCACTGAGGTCATTATCTGATGAGGATTTTTTTTTTTAAAGACATTGGCAGGATTTTTCCCCCTTATTTCTTTACTTAATGACAACCCTCAATGGGTTTGCCCCGCATGGGATGGTCAGAGCTGCACAATTTTGTTCACCATTAATTTCAGTCTTTGAAGCTCCATGCTCTGAAGCAGCAGCAAAGAAAACCCCCCACCAAGCTGGCTGCAAAAATAAGACAATCCAGACTGCCTTAAACAGAATACCAAATGGCCTTGTATCCCCGAGATGGGAACTGACGTCAGTCCAGCTACATTTTTTTGATATTTTCCCCAAATGTAGAGCATTTAAAAAGTCTTTAAAACTCAAGCATCTTTACTTAAACTGTTTGATTCTGCCTCAGTGCAGAATTAGTGTTTTGCTTTGTGGAATTGTTTAGCAAATAGGAACGTACACACTAGAAAACTAAATTAACAGTAAGATGTCTTAATTTGGCTAATTCATTAACAGCTTTGCAGTGTTAGACTCATTTGCTTTTCAATAGTTATGCTTGGATCCATTTGATTCATACATTGACCTGAAGACATATGGCGCATACGTTCAGTGGCAGGCAGAACCTGTGTGGTAGTGGATTGGCAGGGATAGTTTTCCTACAGTCGGGTTTAATTGCTCAGGCACTATAGAAGCAGCTTACTCAGGGTAACTTTCACATGGACCCTGAGAATTCACTTGAGGATAAAAGTGAGTCTAAGATCTCATTTGAACAAATGAAAACAGTGATCACTGAGCTATGTATGGGTGCTTATTTTCTGTAAACCAAGGTTGACAGTGAACCTGGAAATTCTTCATATACCCTTTTCTTCCTGTTAACAAGGTGCTTATTACGCAGAAAATATTAAACCATGCCTAGTCAAACCTTCTGCTGATGGAACATAGTCTAGGAGTCAATTTATAGTCAGTGCAACTGTTTAGGGAATGTACGATATGCAGTGGCTGTGCATACTTTGAAAATAATTTAGAAGAATCGCTCCAGGCCAAGCATGAGCACAGCACCTCTCTGCTACCCAACAAAGCAGCTTGATTTTTTTCTCAAGCTTCAGTGCAGGTCTGAAAAAAATGTGCTGCTTAAATGTCATATTAAAGCAGTGGCATCTTTTCACAGTTGCGTGGACACCTGAAAAAAGTCAAGCTACTTTAATGAATAGCAGAGGGGTGCTGTTTTCACATTCAATCTCAATCACTTTTAAACCATGCACTGCCCAAGCATGTAATCTATATCTGATATCTAAACAGGGGTATACATGAGAGTATGAGACTTTTCTTTGTGGGTATACATAACATGCATTGCCATATCATGTACACATTAGTTTGGGTGAAACAGAGCATCAAAAAATAACTAGTCATGTTAAAATTTTGAATTAGTCCTACATATTCTTAGGATAAATTCATATAAAAACAGTTCCTATGGCTTCTGTAAGATTAGATGTTCAAAAATCAGAACATCTATACACATTACAGAAGGCCTATGTAAGGAGGCACTGGCTTGATTATCAGATCATCAAATATAGGAATATTACTATGACAAATTTGTTTTATGAAACCTATGAAGCATACCTCCAAATGTTTATATATATAAAGATATATAAATTAATTCCAAATGTTTATATATATAAAGATATAAACATTTGGAATTAAAAGTGTTTGTTTTTTTTAAAAAAAAAACTCAATTATTTTGCATCTCTACAAGGGACTGGTATGTCATAGTTGCATTTTTGCAACAGTAAAGAAAAAAATCTTTTTGGAAAAAGGTTCCATCTGGAAGTATAACTTCAGGATTAAGTGCAGTTTTCACCACTGGCATTAAGAGGCAGAAAAATGACAAGCAATAACAAATAGCCTATAAACAGAATTTAATATATTTTCTTTGAACTTTATATTTACAGTAGCTGTTTTCAGAACAAAGGATTTGTGAAAATGTACATCTTCTGACCTGCTTTGATACATACTTTTAACACTGGAAAGCATCTTCTTCATCCCCATTTGCCCAGATCCCACAAACTCAGCCCTCCCCTATTATTAAGAAGGTAAAAGCTATAGTTCTGTGTACACAACTTAAATGATTTATCTGAAGACATACATGCCCTAACCTTTTTCCATAAATAACATTTCTCTTGTGAATCTCTTCATCTTGAATTTCTTCACTAAGCTATACAAGTTTTATTTGAGTCAGCTACATCAACATAACATTCATTTAGTTCTTTGTGTCTGGGTATAGTAAACATGTTTAGGGCCAAATTCTATTCCAGAGTGTTTGAATAGGGATATTGTGGATGTGTTCTTTAAAATGCTAGGTAGAATAAAGCTATTAGATTCTTATGACCTTCAGGTGATTGCCAATCTTTTGTGTCCCTCTAATATTTTATGGTTTAGTTTGTTCCATAACAATTCAAAATCTTTGCAAGAAAATAGTGAATTTTAAAAGTTATCATGAAAACGTCCTGCTTGCCTACCCAGGTAAATGAATAATTCTAAGCATGATTATTATTAGGTAAGTGTGGCACCCTTTCCTAATGAGCACCAGAATATAAAGGGATTTTAGCCAAACCTATTTTACAATGAGAAGTGGCAAAATAGTGGTATTAGCGCTTGAAAAATTGATCAAACAGGGATTATATACTGAGAAGGGCTAGAATATAGTCCTTCCAAATACAGTCCTACAGCCTTTTCTTTCTCTATTGTCTCTCCTTAGCTGATTGTGAGTAGTACAATAGGGTTTTAGAAGCTGCTGCAACCATATAGAACAACCTCCAAGGAATTCAAGGAACACTGGGAAACATAGTTTCCATAGTTCCCCAAATTCAGGGAAATTGGGAACCATATAAAGTATATTCCCTAGTAAGTATGGATGCTACACTATATGTTCACAGCTGTTGGGCTTGACAATTATCCTACTTCAAAGCCATCTATAAGCCCTTTAGGTCACTAAGCCCTGTACAGACTCCATATGGGAAAAAGGGGGCAGTGGAAGAAATTGCTTATTTGGGTCACAGGGATGAGGGAGGAAAATCATATCAAATTCAATTTTAACTTTGGATTTTATTGCCAGTTATGCCCAGTGGACAGTGTGAATATGTGTGAGATTGTACTGTTATCCATCACTTCATATATTGCATATTAAAGGGGCACAAACATTAAAAAAACCTTTCACATAATACTATATAAAGTAATAGGAGTGTTCAAACAATATGGGTGTTCAAATAAATGTTTTCAGGTCATCCTATTGACACTTATACTAAGGGACCAGATTGGACAATATTCCTGTATAGCATATAGACTAGACAGTAAACCTGCCTTGGCTGTACAAAGGGTACAAGGATGAGGGCTTGGTTGCAGCTTGACTTACAGTGTCCAAATACAGATTATATAAACTGGGTTAGAGATGAGAGGGCAAAATCACTGTCAAGACAGGGCTAAAAGGGAGATAAGTGAAATCTTAGAAGGATCGCAGAAGGATTTTACCAGCCTGATGTGAACAGATTTTATCCAAGAACATTAACTTAAGACCATATTTTTTTAAACAAATGAACATTACCTTTGGATACAATTCATTCAGAATATTCATTCAACCACAATACCATCATATTGATTCTAGCACAATTCTGCAGATTTTAAATGCCATTATTTTGTCACATTTAGATCCAGAAATGACATGAAGTGGTCTCCTTGCATTTATTAAACAGTATCTTCTTGATTTGAACTCCATATACATTAAAATCACAATAATACAGAGCAAAACTAACTGTAATACATGGTCATAGGGCAAAACTGCAAAATAAACTTAGTTGACAATTCAGAACATGGGGCGGGTGAGAATATATACAAGGTAAGAAAAGTGGTTGTTAGAATAAATCTTAGAATATTAAATTCACAGTGGACATTAAACCATACTTTCAAAAAAGTTTTATATTTATTAGAAACTGTCACTTTGCTTTTTGGGTTATATTAAGGAGAGTTAGGAGAATGTCAAAGGATATATTTGAAATATTTTTGCCTCTATTTCCAGGATCCTAAAAGGGGGTTCTGATAAAGATTTAAGTACCAATTCAGTACAAATCACGTTTCAACTGTTACCATTATCAGTGTTAATAATCTGCCCTTAAATTTAGTATCTTAATTATGATTGCAGTCTTTATATCTGATAATTATGTTTGCCATTCCATATGCTAAATATGGACATTCCTATTTTGAAATATCTCTTAACAAAAGACAAATATTTAATGAACATGCAGCCAAGAATGACACATACACTTCTCCTATTTGCCCCAGTGATGGACTGTGGGCTTTGAGAAGGAGAGCCATTTCAGTGCAAGAGAATGATTCATGTGACCACTTTGTCTTCATGACTCTGAAGCTGTTTGCTGCTGGTTAGCAAAGAACAAAGGTATCAATGTCCCCTGACAGAAAAAAAAATAACCATCAGGACTGCAAAGATGATGATGAGTGCCAAGATAACAATCAAAATCCGGTTCTGGATGATTCTAGGAGGAGAAAAAAGAGAAAGTGGTAAAAGACAATAAAATATGGGTATAAGTCAACTAATTTCCTATGCAGGTTTCCCAGAAAATATAGATAAGTAGCCTTTAGACTGTTTGCTACACTAATTTTGCTTAGTTTTGCTTCAGAAGAATGAGTAGATAAATTCAGTGTTCTGTTTGCAAGAACAGAAAATTAATGAGAGGTACAGATGGTGCTGGTGCAAACTAAGTTCCTTTTTCTCTCTCTCCATTCTCTTCATTTTCTTTGGAATACTACTTTTTACTTCTTTTCTGCATTTTATAAAATGCTGATTACCCCAAAATGAAACAGAGTGAGAAAGATGTATATACAATTATAGGTTTCTTTTTTTTTTGCTTTTGCCACAGTTCTGAATCAGTCCTCCTTCCAGATATATCTTCTTTTAGAAAAAGTGCAAGGGCCCCAAGACCTTTAATTCTCTAAGGGATTGGACTTTAAAAGATATATATGCATTTTAAATGAATTATATAAATCACTGTTTAATTAGTCATCTAAAATCACTCTCTCTGTGTACACGCATGTGTGCACGCACACACACACACACACACATCCTGACTGTTGGGTTGCATAGGAAAATGGATTTTGTCACATCATTTAATAAATACCACAAGGCATTATGCACATTCTAGAATACTTTTGATGTTTCATCCAGTAGAAAAGACAGCTTTTAGTAGATTTTGCCACTCAGGTAAATTATTACCAGATGGAAATATGATGCACTTACTTTTACCAAATACCAAGTTAGTTTTAGGAAAAGGATGATTCATTATAAAGAAGCAAGTGTTAAACTGTGGACTTCATGCTCTAAAAGCCATCTTTGTCTCAGTAGCGCAGATAAAGTAATAAGGCAAGCTTTATCCTGCTGTATAGTAAGATGGGAGCAATAAAAAGATTCAAGAAGCAATAACACTTTGTGTTATTCACCATTTGCAGAGATGAATCTCTTATTTTGTTAGCATACAAGCAATCACTCATCACTGTTTAAACTACAATGAGTAATTTAAGAGCTCTTAAAACACAGTAAGTGTAAATAATAATACCAAAAATAATAACTATTGAATAATCAACACTGTTTCTAAGAAGGTATTTGTAATAATCCAGTATAGGTTTTTTTTTTTTACTCTATATGCCTTAAATAAAACTAATATTAGCTTCTAAGAGTCAGGAATGATTTGGCTGTAGAGTATCATCAGAATCAGATACAAAAAGAAAATAAATATTAGAAAGTTTCATTGAAAGTTATGGATACCCCCCACAATAAAAATAAATATTTTTTTCAAAGAAAATGGGTACAATGAGTTCATTAGGCTTAGTTATTGAGTTATTGATGTATTTGTCAAAAAAGCTACAAGTTTTTTTTAATGTGCAAATTGTAAACTCTATAAATTGTAACTTCTTGTACACCAGTCCTCCCCAATACACACACAAACTAATGGAGATAGGACTAGATGCTTTGGAAAGTAGGAGAAAATCTTAAATCAATTTCAGATCACTCCCTATTTTTTTCACAGTGTCCCCCCTTGCTCCAACATTCACCTTAAAAAAAAGAAAAAGTAAATGGATGGATGAAAACTGTCACATCAGACAAACACACTCCCCTGTGACACTTTAAAAGGACCAGCTCTCTATCCTCCTGACAGGTTACAAAATGATCACATTTGCTGACACGTCTTCCGCAAAACTGCTTTAGTGCTTGTGTCCACTTTGCTAGCAGGAGATGAATGGCCTGCTTTGTCCTCATTTATCACTTAAAGCTAAACTAAGATCTGTCTCGTTTATTTTTCCTTTCCTCACTAGAAAGGATAGCACAGCATTAATTCTCCCACGATGACAGCTAATTCAAACTTAACAGGCAATATTTACTCTGCCAAAGGGAGCAGAGTTCTCTGTCTTTCTTCGAAGGAAAAAACATGTTTAATGGTCTAACAAACTAAAGCTAATTAAAGGGACTTCTGCTTCTTATTAGTTTGCAATGTGGATTAACACCTGAACTTAGAGCTCTCTCTCTTTTTCATTCATTCTCTTTGTTTTTTTATTTCCCTTTTCATATGGGGTATTCTCTAAAACAACACCTGAGAGACAACTATTTGACCAAAATAACTAACTGCATGAAAAGCAGCCTGCAGATTAGTCTGCTCAGTCTCATCGATCCGGCGGGGGCGGGGGGGGGGGTAGGAAAATTGAAACTGGGCAAAAAAGAACATTGAAAAACATAAAGAGTCATTTAAATTCAGCCTTAATAAAATAGAGTAATATACCTCTAATACAACTGTGGCTGACAACCATTGTATGTATGGGATGAGAGCTCCAAGGCATCTATAATGCTAATGTGCAGAGGATTAAGCATGGATATTTTCTCATTCTAGCACATATTTGGACAAATGCGTCTATCTAACACCCTAACATTCTTAAACCATTGCCTCATATCTGACCTAGTTATTGGTGTTTCAGTACTCTTAAATTAAACAGGGGGAGGAATAAATGAAATTATCTCTTCACATGTTTCAGTTCTGATTTTCTGGCTGCATACTTGATTGCAAGATTAGTTAATCAGCAAACTTGTCTTTAAAATCCTCCTTGTGAGAAGACAAATCTTTGCAGACCCCCACCTATATCTGCTAATTAAATGTTCCATTAAAGTGCAAATGTAGGATATGTATATCAAAGGTTAACTTGGAAGAATTTGAATTAGCTAGCTCATTGCATCTAAGGATACAATGTTGAACAGAACAAATTAATCATGAAATAGGAAGGATGCTATTAAGACTCCTTTTCAGAGTTTTCATTATACTTCATATTTTACTCAATAATACAGATTCTGTTTCCATTGTTACAAAAGTTATGTTGGCTCCATTGCTTCACTACTAGGGAAGCTGAGCAAATAACATCTTGGAAATATTGCTGGAGCAGCAAAGCTCCACTTTGGAGGGCAACAGGAGAGAACATACCATGAAAAACTTTGATTCTGCTGTTAGCACATTTCAGACGGCAAGTCAACAACCCAGGGCACTAAAGAAACGAATTGGGGGCTGAGTGGGATTTCAGTAGCATTCTGTAATCAAACCAGCTCAGATGGCAGAACAATGGAGTTGGCATTGACAGGGCCCATCTGTAAAGAGGTTTCTAATACTGTCACAGCCAGACACTGCCAGTGGGTATAGCTCCAGGCAAAGCAACAAGAAATTTCAAGTGGAGGAGGGAAAGAAGAAAAGTAAGGTTCATCATCATCTGCAAAAAGCCACATAGCTTATTCACCAGCAAAAAACAAATGCTATCTGTAACTTTAGATTCCTTTCACCTAAAAAATCTCTGCAAACTCTCTCAGACAGGGAAGCCAGAGTCTCCTTTGAAAATGCAAAGCATGTTTACAGGGTAAATAATTTAAGAAAGAATATATACTTGAAAGGAGACACCATGGAAACATCATGGCTAAATGCCTGAAGGCAAAAACTTGTGCATTTGCATGCCGGATTTTATTAAGTTAGCACACTGTAGCTTTAAAAGAGTGCATGGCCAAATTAAAAGGAATGTGTGACTAAAACTTCAAGGATGCTCCCAGTTTGCATTATGAATCATAGTACTGCTGATATTAAGATGAATTATCTGTTGATTCTGTGCAGCCTACATACAGAATGCACAGAAGCTTTTCCTACAGACCCACAAACTGCTGTTATGATAAAGCTGGGCAACTAATTCAGAATTTTCTAAGTTTTTCAGTGACTTGAGTTACAGGACTGCACCCATGAGGACTGAATCACACATTAAGCTCTCTGAACAAATGTGTCACCAGAAATGACAGGGGAAAAAAGTTTTCTAAATAAATTTTACTGGGCAAAATCTGTTACAGATTTTCCCAATCTGGGAGAGATTGGTCTATTGCAATAATTATTGATTTTAATTATTCTGCAGAAAGAACAGTGTTTATAAATCATTCTTGATTTCAAAGAATGAAATCTTTAATTAATCATGGATCCAGAGCTGGCCAAATAGTACTAAGCAGAAGCTGGGTTTTATCTATAGTCTCTAGATCAATCATTCATGACCTAAAGATAATCATTACATTTTAGGCCATCCGTGTTACAATCCTGTGTACCTGGGCACTTGGCTTGAATTCTGAATTTACAGTAGGTGGGATAAGGTGCAGATAAACACTATGTACATAAAACATCAACCCTTCAGGGATAAAGAAGATCATTTTCACAATGAACTCCATGCCAAGAGATATTGAGCATGTATTTTATACTCCTTGCCAATGTTATTGCTTTATATGAATTTAGTGTGACAAAATTAAATATTTCAAATCCATGCATACATTTTGTGATGAGTTTTTCAGCTTGGCTATATCTGCAGAAATTCCAAAACATGCCATTCCTATCATTACATGATATAATTAAGCTATTCTTATGTTAAAGATTCTGTTAAAATCCTTTAGGAAACAAAGAAAGCTGCATTCATTAGGGAGAAGGGCACAACATTTAAGAGTCCAGGTTAATGCCTTCTACATTATTTAGTGCATGACTATCCCAGGGAGTAATAATGGGTTGCCATTAAACAGTATTGTCTATAATAACAATTTGTATAGTACTCAACTATTGTATTTTCTAATGAAATACTTTGAAATCTCCCAAGAACTTCAATGGATTGCTAAGGAAAATCTACTCATATACAAAACATGCCAATTGATAAATGCAACTTAAAAAAAATATATTGTTAAAAATTAACAATAGAAAAAAATGGAATTTTAAATATCCAAAGTAATTGTAGTGACTGAATTATTAGTATCAAAGGGCTGAGATAGGGTTTTCCAACAGAGCATATCTACCCATTCTCAAATCTGTTTGTACTGAACTTTCATAAAGATGCTCATAAGATATGGTCTGGATTACAATCCATGTAAGTCTGAACATCCATTCTGTATACTGATTTTGAAGGACTGTCCATGCATTTAGCTCCTAGGGCCGTTCTAAAAAAGGAGAGAACATAGAAACCACAATGTTGTCTAATTTAGATTTAATAAGGGGTGTTTACTTTGCTGAAAGGAGTGAAACTTTCTACTATATTGTGGGGCAGAACATAATACCTAGGCAACCATGCAAATATGGTGATTGAAAGTATAGTCAACAGGCCTGTGACAGGCAGAACATTGATAAAGCAGGACAGAGGAATATCCCAGAAGAAGTACAGCCAGGCATAAGAAACCTAGTCTTTTATGTTGGAAATGCAAGAACAAAGCAGGACCATAGGTGGTGGTTATGTAAAAAAAACCTTCAAAAGTAAAATTTGAACCAAAATGACAGATTAGGTATGGTAGGTATACATAATTATTATTATGTATAATTCCAGAAAATTTACTAATTTACTAATTCCACAATTTACTAAGATACATGTTGACAGCTGCAAGAATAAACTTGGCATAACATTGGAAAAGAGAAACTATTTCTTCTGGGGAAGAAATGGCGGACTTAAGACGGCTATGCAAAAAACAGAGCTAACAACTGCAGTGGAATGAAGAGATGGCGCGTACACCGGCCCTTTGATAATTCCTCTCCGGACAAGGTCACCCACAAGTGCTCCAGACGGTTGCTCCTTGTGGGAAGACTGCAAGACAGTGGTCTCTGGCAGGCTTTGAGCACTGGGAGATGAAGGAATAACCATGATCAGCACCTTTGAAAGGACACTGGGTTTGCACATTTTCTTTTCTAATCAATTTTGGAAATTGCTTCTTAACTGCTTTTCAGCTATTAGGAACCTTTGGATGGACAAGTTTTACAGCACTGGGTGAGTTTCCTTTAATCCTTAGCAAAAGAAGTTTTAAATACAACTTTAAGGATTTTAAAAAAAAATCTGAGTAAACAACAAAAGGGTGATTAAAACTTTGATTTTAGAAAGTTACAAATGGACTAAGGGTCCAGATAAGATTTTGGAATTAATTATAAAGAATCCTTCCCATAGGAAAATGCTTTTGTTCTGAATTCTTAAAAAACAAAACAAAACAAACAAACAAAGACTTTAAAAAAAGTCTAGTTCTAGAGGGAACTAGAAGGAACTAAAGATTACAATTAAAGGAGAAGATCACTCAAACTTAACTTACAAATACAGAATGAAGCAAAATATGTTAACATTGGGCATATTGAAGGATATTTTTGAAAATGGACCCAGAAGTTAATTTTAAGAGTGTCTGCCTCTATAAAAAGACTGTGTTTAAAAGATGTTATAGAAGAGGAACGAGTTTTACCTGACAATATTGAGACTGATTTGAAAGTGGGTTTAAAAATGACAGGCTATAAGAATGACACAGAAAAAGATGTTACACTGGACATACAAAAGAAAGCAGCTGATATCTTAATAATTAAAAGGGTTATACAAATAACAAACCAAGAGAATGATCTGGATAATTTTCTTATATTGGATTTACAAAAGTGGCTTGTTAAAGCTTTGAAGAATTTTGTGAGAAGGGACAAAGAAAAAAAAGAAAAAAAATCAAGTTCTAAGACATTATTTGAAGGGACTAAAGATCAAGATTGTTAGAAGTAAAAGGAAGGAATACAGAGTTTGTTTATTTGATCAAGGTTAAAATAGACATGTTACTATCTCTGGTAATCTTTAAGGGACTTTTGCTGACATCAGGACTGAAGTGACAAAGCTTTAAGGATTTGTTTATAGATAAGAGATGGGATATGGGAAGAAGAGATAATTTGTTGTATTTTAAAAGAAGGTGATAAGTTATTAAAAATGTTTATACTTGTAATGAAGGGGAAAGTCATTTCTTTACATTATATTTATTTTCTTTTCATTTACTATATTCTTATTTTTTTCTATTTTTTCTATTTTTTCTTTTATGCACCTATTTTTTTCCTTTTATTCTTTATTTTTTTCCAGTTTGTATTAGTTTTTATTGTTCTAACTGTGATTTTTAATAAAATTACTATTTTAAAAAAAAAGGAAAAGAGGAACCTTGCTAACAATATCAGATTGGATGACCAAAATTGGAGAATATGTAGTAATGGCAAAATTTATAGTATATTTCCATAACTGAAGTTTAACCAAATTTAAGCAAGAGTAGCTCTCTTACATATGACACATTACACACCATGGCAAACTTCAATATTCGAAATATGATTTCTAGGAAAAAAAATATGAGACTAACGAAAAATAACAGATGAAATAGAAACTAGCAACAATTCTTAATATTCAGTGTAAGTATAAATATTTAAATAGCAGTTAGCAGATGGGGGTACAAATGGAGTGGAAGGGAAGACTATGTCACCAGAAAGTTTCCCACAATGATGTTTATTTATACTAAGTAGTTGTTTCTTTTGTTCTATCCCATATTTCTATTTTTTCTTTTTTTATTATTATTATTTTAAAAATAAAAAAAAGTATTTTTGAAAAAGAAAGTCTTTTTTTTTTTTTGCTCTAGTAATACCAGTTAAATTAATGCATGATACAAGTGGTAAAGACTCCCCCAAGTTGAGCTCAATTTCTGATGGCCACATGGACATAACCAAGAAGTTATCTTGATAACAACATAATAATAGTGGCTTTCTTCTGGGATATTCTGGGCTACCCTATACACAGAAGCAGTGTCAACCATGAAACTGCAATTCCATCTGGAAATAACAGGTCATGATTAAAGAAGTAACTGTAACAAAAAACTCTTTGTGTACATATGTAATAAAATTACTGCTACTTTAGCATATTGCCATAAGAACAATAAAATAACTTTTGCTGAATTGTAGGCATGTCAAACCAACATTTCCTCACCAGCTGTCATCAGAAATTCAAACGTTCACGGGTAACTAACTATTTGCATTCTAACAATGTCCCAGGTTCTCTTGCAGGTCTTCATGTCTAAGCTTGGGTATGTTATTTAGTTTCACCTCTGAAAGTGCTCTTGCCTGCACTGGTAGTTCCCAGGCTTGTTATATTTCCTCTTATCTTGTTAATAGGCATTTTAATTACAGGTAATTCCCTGATTCTTGAAACACCTGATGTCCTCTTCAAATATCTGATAAGATTCTGCAATGAACAAGGTATGGAGTATCTGATATATCCACAAATTGCTGAACCAGACCACCCTGCCATATAAAGATGTTTGGACTGGAGTTGTTTATATCAGTGCTAAGTACAACTTCTAACTTATTAGATGAATAAAATTCCCAGCAGCCATCAGTGTTAATTTATGGGCTATTCCTTCAGGTAAAAAAAGAGCATAGCTCTTGAATTTATTAAAAAATTGCTGTATCTTCTTTCATTTAGTACATTTGCTAAAGTTTGTTGTTTTCAGATTAAAGAACACTTTGTAAACTTCCATTTCACAGTTATTCTGAAGGACTAACAAGCCTTGCTCTTTTGTGTGGGACTATAGACCTAATCTTTTCAGCTAACATATTTCACAAAATATGACTTTTCAGTTTACTGTTCAATATTATTATATATGATCATAGATGCACAGAATTACTTGCCATTGTACTTAAAACATATATATTAACCCTATGTAAACTTATGTAGTGAAATGTCAAGGGGTATGCAAATATATGAGCCTGAAAGATGACCCCATTATCAAGACGCTAATGAGTTGTTCCTTAGAAATAATGAGGAAGATGGCTCTATTTTATCAGTTCTGTAGTGTTTTTATTTGCATTTTGTCAGTAGAAAATATTGATTCTTGAAGGTGTAAATACATAGGTTTCTGAACAAACTAGGAAGAAAAAAGTCATCTGCTTTATTTCACTAGTCATAACATATATGCAGAAAAAGCTAACAGGAAGAAAATAATTCCTGTGGTAACTATAGTTTCATTTACATTACACAAATTTTAAGGAAACAAAATGAACAATCTCCAAATAGCACAATTCCAACTCTTCTAATACAGAGGCAAAAAACTTCAGCCTTAACTATGATTTCAATCAGCCAACTGTTTCAAAATGTCTGAATGATTAGATCCTGGACATAACTTTTACATTTAGATATATTTCCTTTTCTGTCTTTGGATGTATGCCTTTTTCTATATGATGTTGTCTATAGTTGTCTTAACCATGTTGACCTCTTTTCAGTCAAGAAGGAAAAAAAGATCCTCCCCCCCACCCCACGCCAGGCATTTGCAGCAATTGTTCCTGAAAATGCACTATCCAAAATGTTAGTACTTCATGTCACTTTCTGAGTGATAGAAAAACATTTTAGTATGTACTATATATATTCATCCTCCACCCCCTTCCTTGAATGCTATGAAAAAAAAAAGAAAACAATCATGGCTAAGGCCATTTGTGAGGATGGCATTAAAGAAGCCTACTCTGAGACAGATAAAAATAATGAGAACCTTTCTGTCAAGAAGGATTTAGAAAATATCACTAGCATTATTAAAATTTAATTTTTTACTGTGCTTTTTTGGTTCCCCATTTTTCCAAAGATAATGAGCAGGATTGCACACCTCCACATGGCTATGACTTGTTTTGTACAATAAATTCAGTCTTTCCAGTCTGAAGACATTTCAGACAACAATCCTGACTGCCATAGTCTTGTTTTTTCCCCTCAACCTGTGCTGTGTGCTTTGAGCCTACCTCTAAAAACAGTTCATGAACTAATTTTCCAGAAGGTCAGTGGAACAAATAAAAGTTATTTTTTGCCCATCTGATTCAGTGAAATGCTGGGAATAGCAAGAGAAGGAATGGGAGGGAGGGAGGGAGGGAGGGAGGGAGGGAGGGGAAGGAAGGGAAAGGAAGGGAAAGGAGAAAGAAAGAAAGAAAAAGAAAGAAAGGAGGAAGGGAGGGAGGAAGGAAAAGTATTCAGAAACAGCTTGCCTGATGGAGAATTAGCTGATAGGAAATGGTTGCTATTATTGAAGAACTACACCCCCACCACCTCCCACTGCATTAGTGGACTGGACATATTTGAAATTTTATTATAAACTTAATATCCTGCTTTTATAAACGAATACCATCCTGTACATTGGGAGACATTACATATTGGGAAGTTGGCTACAAGACATACCAGGCAGTTTCCGACTCTACCTTTCTAAAGAGAAATGAGATTAGAATCATGAATTTTTGAAGAACATGATGCCATAGCCTTATTTACCAAAAAAAAAAACAAAAAAAAAACAACCCAAAAACCTTATGGACTCAGTATATTACTGTATAGAAATATTTCCTCAAGGGATGAGGATATTCGTTCAGTAACTTTAGGTGGAAAAAAATAGATCTGAATAATCCATCTTGGTATTGTATATATTCTCAGATCTCAACACTGTCAGACTGTTCTCCAAGGTAAAGAGGATGACAAATTCCTCATGTGAAAAGTTAAACTTCTTTTGTATCCAGCACATCATCCAGGTAATTCTCGCTTAACAGCCCTAATTGAGAGCAGAATTTCCGTCGCTAAGCAATGTGGTCGTTAGGTGAAACATCATGTGACTGCACCACTAGCTATGGATGCACCAAGATTTGCCCATATAATATCACTACTGTGGGAGTTGTGGTGGCTTCCAGCTGCAATTCAAAGTGCTGGTCTTCACCTTTAAAGTTTGTGTTACTCAGGGCCTGGACTTCTCAATATCTGCCTTCTCCAAGTTGAATTTGCCTATCTGATCTATAAGTTTACGAAATAAATAAGATTCACTAAATATTATAATGTATAAACCATGGCCATATTCAGGATTCCCAAACACCCTTCATATAACAGCACTCTGCCTGAAGGAAAACCACTCTAAAGGGTTTTGAAGACTATATTAGGAAACACCTAAGATGCCAAGCAAAGAATGTTACTGGCCTGTTGGCTTCTTTTTCTACCACTGATGGCACTGTCATTAAATATCATGATTAATTTTGTAATGATTACTGTATATTTATTGAGGGTTTGTTTGGGCATAGGTGGCTGCCTTTGGAAAAATAGCATATTAAAAAAAAAATCCCTATCTAGCACTGTTCCTATGATCCAAAATACTGATTAAGATATGCATAAGGATACTGTGCAAGTACAGTTGTAGTCTTCACTGCAACAATGAACTACCTTGACTAGTTGAACATAGTATATACAGTTCATTCACATAAATAGTTCCTTTTAACTGCATTTTAAGAGATATGCTTTTAAAGTAAATATCTCTTGCACTATAAAGTCATTTTTATCATTTTGAAATACAATTTTTGCGAACAGGATAAAGATGTCATGCTGAAATTCAATTGCCTATTATTTTTACAAAATCCTAAAATACTTACTATAGTTACATAATCTGTTCAGTCAAAATTATCTAATATGTTACAGAGGAAGAGTATATAATTAATGATTCCACAAACTGAATACCAAGAATATAACATATATACAGGTATGCTATCTTTTCATCAAATTAAGGTAGTATCTTACTAATTGAAATTAGTGTGTATGTTACAAACCTGCATAATAATTGTGATTCTAAACCATCTGTAATCATTTTTTTCTTAGTTGGATATTAATTTGTTTATAATATTCATTGGGTTAAAAATTAAACTTTAAGTCTGAATGCTGCACAGAAAAATCCCTTTAGTTACAGTCTTTAAAAATTTATGTCAAACACTGTGAAGTATATAAACTAAAATGTTGTGTAATACAGTTTATATGACTTCTGTCCTACAAGAGTTCCTGTGCTTTGAGCTCTGCCTAGAGAACTGCTGGTCATGTACAACAACATTGGCTAGGAAACTCTTAACCCTGCAGCAATTATGTGAAACATTTCCATATGCATCTCTGTGCTCAATACCCATATAAAATAGCCTTGAGAAATAAATAAATTGATTCCTAGGCAAAGAAAACTGAGTTATACAAATTATTTCTATATAATCAAAAAAATGGCAGTATTCCATGCTGGTTGTCTTCCCACAATATCATAATGGAGCCTTCTAGGAAGCTCCCCACATGGCTCTAAAATCTGAAACTGAATTTCTTGTACAAATCTATGATGATGATGATGATGATGATGATGATGAGGAGGAGGAGGAGGAGGAGGAGGAGGAGGAGGAGGAGGATCCTCTATTATAGCTGCCCACTGTAAAAGACTCTGGGAAATGAAGTAATAAATACAGCTTGGCCATCTCTATAAGGAAGGGCTTTCTTGCTATCAAATCCCTTTCTAACTGGGAATATACATTTCATGCATTCTGGTTACTGCTGAAAGAGGAAGCCCCCCCCCCGAGTTTTTGCTGCATATTAATTTTCTATGGGTCGTATTCAGAGATATTTGCAGCTAGTCACAATGACATCAAAATGACAAAACAACACGAGCTCTATCATTAATATACTTGTATGTAGCATTGTGGCACAAATACAAAAGGGCATTGTAATATTACAACTCACATTATGTTATGTTAATACACACACATATGGTCTCCCTTTTGTGGGTGCCCATAGATGTGCTGGAGCCTAGAACCAGTCCTAAATTCCATATTCTTCCAAAGTCTGGGGCCTGAGTAATTACTATGAAATTTGGTTTTAGCACAAGGATGAAACCTATGTTAAACAGAACAATTATCATCTGGAATCCCAATCTGACTGCTGTCAGTAAAGACAGAGGGAGATAATTTTGTACCATTTGATATACATAATAACTTTGAAAAGATCATTACCATCACCATCGGCTAGCTTAATTACTGCTGTCAATGTGTTAAATTTGTCAATATAATACAGCATTAATTTACTTATGTAGCTAAAACAATTTAATATTGGTGAGCAACCCAATTTCAGCCTATTTTTTTCCCTTTTTCTCCAGCTATAAATGAACGAACTTCTTTAAGAGGCAGTTTACTGACCCAGACACGATGATATAAAAAGCAAAAATGATAAAGCAATACATTTTAATTGATGTTTTCATAATTTTTTACTACAAACTTTGTCTCACCCACAAGGATGCTTATCAGGTCTTTTTATTAGCAGACATTTCATACGTACAGTGATGTTATAGAAAAAAATAGTTTTGTACCATGGCAAATACTTAGAGATACTTATTAAATAATAAAAAGTTACCTTACTTTGGGTTTACTTTTTTTACTACTGGAGAACATAGTGATAAGTGAACAGTACTGTTCACAAAAGAAAAGAAAAGAAATAAAGAAAAAAGAAGAAAAAGCCCTTCAATAGCCTTGTGGAAAACTATAAAACAAGCAGCAATACAGTCCTTTGCCAAACACTGTCATAAATTTTTTATTTGACAGCTAACATTCTCACTAGTTTTCTTGGCAGCAATTGGGACCTTTAGCAAGAAAGGTGCAAGAGAAAAATACCTTGTTTAGAGATGTTTTCAACACTTTCTGGGATTTTCAGAACTTCTGCCTGCAGCACACTGTTACAACCACAGTCTCCAACCACCTGATGAGTAGGTGGTGGTTTTTAACTTCTTCTTTTTTTAGAAAATATAGACAGCTTACTACCCCCATTCCCCTCTGGCCTCCAGCCTAGAATCTTCCCCCTCCCTTTTACTCATATGTGTCTTCCAGAGATTTAAGCGGTTCTTCACTGTCTAGACAAAAAAAGTTGAAAATATTGTCAGGATGTAGCTTTTTTTGCTTCTGATAGTATCAGGATCAGATTCCCAGATAACAGAGATAAATAGAAGGCACAAAATAGTTGATTACTTTTGCATTTTTTCCAGAGATTGTTACAAAAACTGGCTAGGTACGCCTACCTGGGTCAGTCAGTGGATGGCTAATAAACAGAATAGTAAAATGGATTTCTGCAACAGTAAACCCAGCTTCTACATTCATTGTTAAAATATATAAAACAATACATCTTGACAAGTGCAGAAAGCAGGAAACTTTAATCCAGACCTGGATAACAAATCATAATTAAAAAATTGTTTATGTGTAAAGGATTGAAACTGGTCTCACAGATAAAGAAACACTGAATGGTTTACTAAACTCAGGTACCTGATTTATCCTTGCAGTAGGAGTATTCTATAAATCACTCTACATAATTTTTAGTTTCTGTGAAATAAGGACACAATATCCAGACTACTGATATATAGCACAGCATAGCATAATCAGTGACATTAAGAGAAAATAATTGCCTTGCTTGGTAATTTGTTCCACTAATTATTCCTAATATTAGGAATTTTCTTATAAATACTCAGCTCCAATCTGTTTTCCTTTACGTCCTGACAGACATTCTGCTGTTGGTCACTTGCTCAAGTATTTCAACAATGCAATCAAGTATTCTTTTAGTCATCTTTCCACAATGATAAATATGCCTGATTCCCTCAAACTTTCTTTCTACAGCTTAGTTTCCAAACCCCTTATCATCCTTATTTTCCTGTTACCTGCTTCAACTTCTTGAGCATAGTATCCAGAACTAAATGGGTACTACTCAGTACTCAAGGTGGGGTCCGCCTAATGCAGAATGTAGCAGTACTGTTACTTTTGGCGATTTGAAAACGATCCTTCTGTTGATCCAACCTTCATTTCATGTTTTTTTCCCAGCCACTAGTTGCTACTTGAATATTTTTATATGCTATTTTGGGCATTATTACTGATTTCTGTTTGGATCATTCGGATGATGATGATGATTTTAAACAGTTTCTCCTTTTCTTCAAAAAAAGATATTCTCAGTGTTTTAGCTTGCCTTGCTGTGTGATATATTGTATATAAGGGAAAAATTCCTGCTTGAATTTGGTTAGACTCCTGCTGTGAATATATATTGCGTTGCTGCATAATCTTGAGTTTTAGTCTCCTAGTCCTGTATCTATTGCAAGGTTTTCCTTTTCCAATGTTGTACCAGATTGATTCTTGCCACTATCAGCATATATCTTAATTATGATGCCTTTTATTGATATTCTCTAATATATTACGTATGATATTGATCATACCTAATAAAAACATTTGGTTTTAATTCAAATTTTATTTTCAGAATTTTCTGAATATTTTGGTATATTTCTTTCCAGTACTTTTGAGTTTTTGTTTTTCATAACCACATTGTTTAATAAAACATCCTTTATTTGTTGTGGCATTTGCAACCTTTATTGTTGTATGATTTATGTTGGCAATTATTGACAGAATTATATACAATTGTACAACAATTTGTATCAATATTCCTACTTTTGCACTGTGTGTGGAAATTCAAAGAGGAAAAGGAGCATTCAATCATGCTTAAAAGATGACATCTTGCTGATAGGCATGCAAACTTGGGAAGATGTTACATGGTTGATCTTAAAATGCCACATGGTATTTTTCAATTAAATCAATGTTAAAGCTGAAGAAATATCACATGATAGTGAAGCATGTTTGCCATTAGATAACTCTGAAAGAATAATAATAATAGATTTATTTTTTATCAGAAAAAAAAAGTAACTTCTGAGCAATTATGTAATATAAAAGTGTTCAGCCACATTTCATTGTAATGTTTAGAGATTTTTCCACATCGTTACTCTAAAGAAAAGCATGTGTCAAAAAATGACATACAAAAATAAAAATAAATAACTAGAAAATAATTAAAAAGCAGCTGTCTGATATTCTAAACAACATGGTTACAAATTCTAATAAATACTGAGGGTGTTTCAGTGTATATAAATGTATCCATTTGTGTGAATGTATGTCTGTATGTGCACATTCAAAACAAAATCTTGAATACCAGGGCCTCAAATCTAAGTACATTTACTCTGCTATACTCAGCATTCAATAGATTTAAAGTTCATACTAATTAGAGCAGGGTTTCTCAATCTTGGAGACTTGAAGATGTGTGGACTTCAACTCCCAGAATTCCTTTCCAGAGGGGAAAGGAAACCTAACATTCCCCACTTCCCAATGGGTCTTTCTATGAAATTGGGCAGAAATACAGGTGAAACTCGAAAAATTAGAATATCGTGCAAATGTTCATTTATGTCAGTAAGGCAACTCAAAAGGTGAAACCAATATATGAGATAGACGCATTACATGCAAAGCGAGATATGTCAAGCTTTACTTTGGCATAATTGTGATGATTATGGCGTACAGCTTATGAAAACCCCAAATTCACAATCTCAGAAAATTAGAATAGTGTGAAAAGGTTCAATATTCTAGGCTCAAAGTGTCCCACTCTAATCAGCTAATGAATCTATAACACCTGCGAAGGGTTCCTGAGCCTTTAAATGGTCTCTCAGGCTGGTTCAATAGGAATCACAAGCATGGGAAAGACTGCTGACCTGACAGTTGTGCAGAAAACCATCATTGACACCCTCCATAAGGAGGGAAAGCCCCAAAAGGTAATTGCAAAAGAAGTTGGATGTTCCCAAAGTGCTGTATCAAAGCACATCAATAGAAGGTTATGTGGAAGGGAAAAGTGTGGTAGAAAAAGGTGCACAAGCAGCAGGGATGACCGCAGCCTGGAGAGGATTGTCAGGAAAAGGCCATTCAAAAGTGTTGGAGACTTTCACAAGGAATGGACGGAGGCTGGAGTTAGTGCATCAAGAGCCACCACACACAGATGGATCCTGAACATGGGATTCAAATGTCGTATTCCTCTTGTCAAGCCGCTCCTGAACAACAAACAACATCAGAAGCGTCTTATCTGGGCTACAGAAAAAAAGAACTGGTCTGTTGCCCAGTGGTCCAAAGTCCTCTTTTCTGATGAGAGCAACTTTTGCATCTCATTTGGGAACCAAGGACCCAGAGTCTGGAGGAAGAATGGGGAGGCACACAATGCACGATGCTTGAAGTCCAGTGTGAAGTTTCCACAGTCTGTGTTGATTTGGGAGGCACACAATGCACGATGCTTGAAGTCCAGTGTGAAGTTTCCACAGTCTGTGTTGATTTGGGGAGCCATGTCATCTGCTGGTGTTGGTCCACTGTGCTTCATTAAGTCCAGGGTCAATGCAGCCATCTACCAGGAGATTTTGGAGCACTTCATGCTTCCTTCCGCAGATGAGCTTTATGGGGATGCTGACTTCATTTTCCAGCAGGACCTGGCACCTGCCCACACTGCCAAAAGTACCAAAACCTGGTTCAGTGACCATGGGATTACTGTGCTTGATTGGCCAGCAAACTCGCCTGACCTGAACCCCATATCGAATCTATGGGGCATTGCCAAGAGAAAGATGAGGGACATGAGACTGAACAATGCAGCGGAGCTGAAGGCCGCTATTGAACCATCCTGGTCTTCCATAACACCTCAGCAGTGCCTCAGGCTGATAGCATCCATGCCACCCCGCATTGTGGCAGTCATTGCTGCAAAAGGGGCCCAAACCAAGTACTGAGTACATATGCATGCTTATACTTTGCAGAGGTCCAATATTGTTCTATTTCCAATCCTTGTGTTATTGATGTCATGTAATATTCTAATTTTCTGAGATTGTGAATTTGGGGTTTTCATAAGCTGTACGCCATAATCATCACAATTATACAAAAGTAAGGCTTGACATATCTCGCTTTGCATGTAATGCGTCTATCTCATATATTGGTTTCACCTTTTGAGTTGCCTTACTGACATTAATAAACATTTGCACGATATTCTAATTTTTTGATTTTCACCTGTATTATTCTCTGCTTGAAGCTTTGCTCTCTTGAGCTCCCTCTCCACTATCAGTTTTAAAGGGGCTCATTAAGTCAGGTAAGATTCATGAAGAGGAAAAGTACAACATACATTTTAGTGATTAATTCAGAGCACAAAATATTGTGTTAAAATTACTGTGCTCCTTTATAGAAAGTAAAACAAGAGAAAGAGTAAGTTACCTTAGTCTCTCAAGATCATGGAACTACATCAGAAGTACCTACACCTCTATGGAAATTAGTTCAGTGTGTGAATTCACATCTATTGAAATCACGTGGCTTTTCCCTAAGGCTTAGTATCAAGGAGGTGAAAAACTGAACCAGACCTCTCAGCCTACTTGCTCAACATTTTAGATATGACTATATAACTGAAGGACACACTAGTGCAACACCTGAAGATAAAAACTTATACATCTTACTTATCACTCTATACACTTATGGATGTGGCCCAGCCAACAACTACTGGGTGAATAAGGCTGTCACTGATCACCTTATAAAGTTTTTTTTTTAATCGTAATGTTATTAAACATTACAATTAAAAAGATAAAAACTAATACACACTAAGAAAAATAAAAGAATAAAAAAAGAATAGAAAGTGCAGAAAATAGAAAATAGAAAAAGAAAAAAGAAAAAATAAGAATGTAGTAAAGAAAAAGAAAATAAATATATAAGGAAATGACCTTCCCCTTCATCACAACAATTATACACAATTTTAGTAACTTATCACCTTCTTTTAAAATACAACAAATGAGCTCTTCTTCCCATATCCCATCTTTCATTTATAAACAAAACCTTAAAACCTTGTTGTTCAGTCCTGATCATCAAAAGTCCATCAAGGGTTACCAGAAATAACAACATATCTATTTAACCTTGATCAAATAAACCAACTTTACATTCCTTCCCTATACTTTTAACAATCTTGATTCTTAATCCCTTCAAGCAATGGCCTAGAACTTGATTTCTTTTCATTTTTTCTTTGCCCCCTCTCTTCAAAACTTTAACAAGTCTCTTTTGTAGATCCAATATAAGGAAGTTATCCAGGACACTCCTTTGGTTTGTTACTTGCAAATCCCTTTTAATTATTGAAACATCAGCTGGTTTCATTTGTATATCCAGTGTACATCTCCTTTCACATCATTCCTGTAACTTGTCATTTTTAAATCCACTTTGAAATCAGTCTCAGTCCTGTCTAATAAAACTTGCTCCTTTTCCATAACATCTTACAAACACAGTCTATCTATAATGGCAGACACTCTTAAAATTAACTTCTGGGTCCATTGTTCAGAGATATCCTTCAATACATTCAATGTTAAAGTATTTTGCTCCATTCTGAATTAGTTAGCCAAATTTAAGTATTATTCTCCTTTAATTGTAATCTTTAGTTCCTTCTGGTTCTCTCTAGTGTCCAACCTTCAAAGTCCCATCCTATCAATTTTTTTTTAAAGAGTTCAAAACAACAGCATTTTCCCATGGGTAGGATTCTTATAATTAATTTTTAAAATCTTATTCAAATCCATCTGGACCTTTGGTCCACTTGTAACTTTCCAAAATCAACGTTCTAATCAGCCTTTTGCTGTTTATTGCAAAAGAAGATTTTTTAAAGTCCATAAACTTATATTTAAAACTTCTTTCACTTAGAATTGAAGGAAACTCACCCAGTGCAGTAAAACTTTTCATTCCAAAGGTTCCTAATAACAGAAATTTAGTTAATGAACAATTTCCAAAAGTGATTAGAAAACTATGTGAACCCTGTGTCCATAAAGGCACCAACTGCAGTTTGGGTGAAGATGGTGTTCCCTCATCTTCCAGAGCTCTAAACCCACCAGAGACCACTGTCTTGCAGTCTGCTCATAAGGAGCAATTGTCTGGAACACTTATGGGCAATCCCAAGTCCTCTTCTTGTCCAGAGAGAATCTCAAAGAGCCAGTCCACTCACCGGCTCTTCATTCTACTGCAGTTATCTTCAGTTCACATTTCTTCCCCAGAAGTTAATCACCTTGTAAAGTTATGATCAATTTAAAAAGCAGCCTTTTCCTCACCCCAGAGCTCCAAGAGGCACTTAAATGTGAAAGGTACAAAATTGCTAGAGCTTGCACTGATAATAATGGGATTAAATCAGTATATCTATCCAGATAAAAATGAACTGCCAAACACATGCTACTTCTTTTGTTGCTTTTTAGGTTAGAGCCACATGATGAATTTCAACCTTTTGTTAGTCAGTAAATGCCATGGAGACTTGCAAGTAAAAAAGTGGCAAATATCAAGCACAGGTTGTTCAATAAAACAACTGTACTGGATCTGGGTAAGGCAATAATATCCAAATATCAAGACTTTCAGAATATAATGAATGAAGAGGACAAAGGGGGGGAGATAATAATGAGGATTAAATGTGTACTGAAAGGGTATGAGAAAAAAAATCTATATGCCTCATCATATCACAGCCTTTACCTTGTATCCATCTGTAATGGTAACTAGCACTCCAAAGTCCTGTATTTCCCATTATTGGTATAAATCACCATTCACTAAAAGGACAAAAATTAGGTGTGTTCAAAATGACCTAAATTCACTTCAAAGAAGAGATTCATGCCATGGAGACAAGATGATTCTCTTTACCGAAGCAAAGAGGTAACTTTATTTGCTTCAATGAAGCAATGCTGCCTCGTGAAGCTGCTCCCTATGTTCTACCTGTCACTTGTTAGCACCAAAAGAGAATTCTGCATGGGCAGTGCACCTGGGAAAAAGCTTCTTTGGACTTTGGTGAGGCCATCCTGGAAAAGGTAGAGAGGATGTTTTCCAGCTATCCAACACGATTTGACAAAGCTTGGGGAAAGCTTCGCCATAGGAGGTGAGCAGTACATTCTTTGCAGCACTCATCAAAACTTTTAATAAGTGCTGCAAATACTGTAATATGGTGCTCATCTCCACTTTTGGCAATTTCTTTGGTGACTAGTTGGGAGTAAACATAATGTCTTCCATAGTAACAAGAATATTCTGTTGGTGAGCAATGCAGAGAAGGCAAATAGTGAGTCCCTTTGTAGTGCTCACCAAAGCTTTGCGGGGGGGGGGGGAGAGAGAGAGAAATAATGTGCTCACTTTGCTTCCCTCTTAGCAGTGAGGTATCCACATTGTTTCGCAAAGCACTAATAGAGTGCTTTACTTAGTGAATAATGGTATCATAATCAATATGTAGAGAGCCTCTTTCTTTCTCATCCTTCTCTCCCTTAGAGACTTTTCAAGGGGACAGGGAAGATGATGATTAGGAAGTCAGCTTCTATCAATATCTGTCACAGACTAGATGTTACCTTTTATGTATCAGATCCAGATCAACCCTGTTTAGAATTGCCAATCTTACAATGGGTGGAGGTTCATTAATTTATACTTCATATCATATGCTTGCATTATTTGGGCTTCACGAATAAAGCTAAAAGCATGTAAGGAGGACCTATACTTCCCCTTACTTACAAATATACTTATTAAGAGGTATTCTGTGAATGTGTTGTCATGAGCAAAGCACCTCCTGGAAGCATTAAAGCATCCCCATCATTTGGAAGGCTCACATGCTGCTTTAAAGGCTGTTCCTGGTTATCTGGGTGTGTGTATGCATGCAACCACTGTTTGCTTCTCTAATGGTCTCAGCGAAAGTCCTGTCTATGCATACACGGACAGCCAGAGACAGCCTTCAATGTAACTGCATGAACCCACACTTTGAGGTGAGCTGTTTTATGTGTTAACATGTTTTGCAAAGCACCTTTTCTTAAAGGTTTGCACAGACCTAATGTTTATCTGTTGAACTGCTACACTAGAACATATTTATTCCGCAAATACAGGATATCTAAGAGAGATTTTTGTAGCATCCTCATCTATATTAACTATAGACAACATTACTTGAAATCATTACTGCAACTGCTCTACCCCTCATATTATGTTTTCTGGTACAGTATAGCCTCTTTTTATTTTATGAAATACAGGCAACAAACTGTTGTAAACAGGGCAACCGTAAGAAGATTGCATTCATATATCTATCCTGTGTTTGATCACAGTTACCTGGAGAAAAGAGATCAGTTCTATTGCTTTTTTTTTTTTTGGATCAGCGTATGTATTAGCATGGCCTTACAATGTTAGAGAACAGAGCTCTCGTTGCTTGCTCTATGTTAAAAGCAAAGCTGAAACCTTTTAGCTGTAATGAAGGAGTTTACAAGGTTCCTAATCCCTGCACCCCACCTTAATTCTCAAGTGATCCATCTGAAAGCTTTAAAACAAGTCATAGTGCTAACATGGGGCAAAGACTGTCAAACATGCTGATCTGCTTATGATTACTCTTGGCCACTGTAAAACAATCACACTTCTCAAGTGAATTGAGTCTGTAGCAACAATGGTGTTATTGACTTGTTGCTCCAGCTCTATTTAGTTATTACCCTCGAGGCCACAATCAATAGACTTTGCACCAAGCCAGATTAATAAGTCCCAGGCTTTCACTGGAACCTTGCCAAAAATGGGAAGAAAATCTATGGCAGTCAAACACTTCAAGTATGAATAACAGGGAGAGTTGTAATGACAGCTGTATAAATTAATTAACAACAAATGTTCTGATTTTTAAGATAATGATGGTCATTTAGTTTGTTTAGTAAACTACAGACAGAACAACAGAAACACAGCTTTCTATTTTTATTAAAAATGCTATTAGCCTGGATAAAAAAGCAAGTTCTTATGCTGCATAACACTTGTACAAATACTAGCTTTCAATACTAGCTTTTCTAAACCTTACTACATATTTATAAATATGACTATTTAATTAAAATTTCAATTTATTATCCCCACTTTGGGAACTCAATTAAATATTTTAATTTAGTAAAATATTAAAATTTTGTTTTCCAGATTTTAAGCACTATTGAGATGTGGAATCCTGTAATAAACCAGTTAAAATACTGGTTTGTTCTAACTGAATAGAGGCCAATAAGTCTTTTTATTTTGTGTCCTTTGAATCTCCTGTAGAAAGAACTTAATGACAGTCATGAGGTGAAAGAAACTTTTCTTTATATTTTACAAATAACAGACTCAACAAGGTTCTTAATCTTAGAATTATTCTTCCAATACTGCCTTTTGGAAGCATTTGGCTTTTCTAAGGATGGTCACTTGTTCTAGTAGAAAGAAACAAAACAGGGGCTAATTGGCCTTCAGTTATAGCCCATGCCAGCAAAGTTCAGGTGTACAGTCAATTCTGATACAATGTTTGGTGTTCCCTGATGCCTTCTCCTTTGCTACAAAGGAATTATCAGAATGGGGATGGTAAGTTTTTTCATCATAGGTGGTTGAAGTGCAAGATGACCCTATTTTCAAAAAAGGAATAAAATGAGATCTGGGAAACTACAAACTATCAGTCTCGTAACTCCGGGAAAGATTCTAGAGCAGATCATACAGCCATTGCTTAGTAATTGTCTTAAAAAAAGATAATTACCAGAACTCAATATAGATTTGCCAAGAATAAGTTTTCCCAGACTAATATTATTTCATGTTCTCAAAGAAACATACAGTTGAAAGGGTCATCTAGCCCAACCATCTGCTCAGTGCAGAATCCACTAAAACATTTCAGACAGATGACCATCCAACCTGTTTGAAGACTTCTAATGAAGAACTCATTAGGTGGCAGGCAGCCTGTTCCATTGCTAACAGCTCATACTCAGGACATTTAACTGGTTGTCTAGCTTGAACCTCCTTCCTTGTAGTTTTAACCTAGTAGTCCTGGATTTGCCCTCTGGACCAATAGAGATAAATCCACTCTTCCCTCTATGAGATTATCCTTCAGATTACTGAAAACTATTATAATATCTTCTCTAGCTCACCTTTTCTGTAGATCCATTTTTACCTAGATCGTTTAACTGTTCTCCACAGGGCTTGGTTTGCAGATTTTTCCCCATCTTAATAGCCCTCCTCTGAATGTGTTCCAATTAGTCACTGTCTTGCTTGGACTGTGGTGCCCAGAACTGGACAAGTATTCTAAATAGGGTCTGACCAGGACAGAGTACACTAGAACAATTGTTTCCTGTGATCTTCACTCTTTGTTCCAGTTAATACACTCCAAGGCCATTTGCCTTTTTAGCAGCTGCATCACAATGCTGGCTGATGTTTAACTTGGTGAACAAGGATGCCCCAATCCCTTTGACATGTACTACCAACAAGCTAGGCCTCTCCCTTCCTTTACTTGTACATTACATTTTTCCTACACAGATGTAGAAATCAGCATTTATCCCAATTAAACTTCTTTCTATTCATTTCAGTCCACTGCTCAAGCCTTGAATATTAGAGAATTAAAAACTCCAGATCTTTTTAAATATATTTCATCTAAAATATCAGCCACCCCTCCTAGTTTTATGTCACCTGCAAACTTCATAACCATCCCCTCAATTCTGTCATCCAAGTCACTGATAAAAATGTTGAACAGCACAGGAACTAGGACAGAACCCTGTGACACTCCACTTGATACTTTCCTTGAGAGGTAGAGGCATTAGCACACACTTTTTGGGTATGATCATTCAGCCAACCATGAGTTCAGCTAACTGTAGTCCCATGTAGGTCATATTTTACCAATATGAAGGAGAATATCATGAGACACTCGGTTGAAGACTGCTGAGGTCCAGGTACCCTATGTCTGTGGCATTTACCTGAATTACTAAGCTAGAAACTCTATCAAAGCAGAAAATTACTCTGGCATTTCTTTACGACAAGTCCTTGCAGCTAATTTCAGCATGTCTATCCAAATGCTCAGACATGCTGCTTGATAATCTGTTTGGTGATCTTGCCCAATGTAGATGTCAAGCTGACAGGTCTTTTGTTTCCTGAGTCTTTCCCCTTTCTGGAAATGACTTTTGCTCTCTTTCAGTCTTCTAGGATCTCACTAGTTGTTCAATTCTCAAAGATTGTATACAGTTGTTCTGAGATCACCTCTGCTAGTTCCTTCAGTATGCTGGAATATAATCCATCTGGCATTCATTTAAATTTGCTAAGTTCCTTCTTGCCCTTTTCTTGTCTATTCTAAGGTACAATTGCCTCCTTCCCCCAGTGGAATACCATTGACTGTCTCTCTATCCAAAAGATGATAGACACAAAAAAGAAGTTAAAAAGTTCTGCCTTCTCATCATTACCAATTCACCAATTTCTTCTTGTATTTCGTTTTTTGTTTTATTTCTAACATACTGAAATAATATGTTTTTGTTAGTGTTAGGGTTAATTGTGTCTTCAGTATTTCATTTCATAGAATTTTTCATTATTTGTGCTTATTTTACTCCTTTAGGATTTCAAGCTGTTGGACCAATCTTCCTTTCTTCAGAGTTCTTCAAAGTCTGCTCTTTGAAGTCACCATCATTTTTTTCTATCAATTCCTCTCTTAGGTCTAGAATAGCACTCTCTCTTTTTCCCAGTTTCTAAAACTTGAAGTTGTCAATGAGATAAGACATATTTTTTTTGGACCTCTAACTCTTCGCAGAGTTATATTCTAAAGAGATGTCAGGATAATTGGACATCTGCTCACCCCATTATCACTGTTATAAACCTCTTTGAAAGGCTAGTTGTCTGATGCAGAAAGACCTCATCCATACCTTCTCCCAGCCCAAGTTATCTATAATAAACTTCCACGGTGGTATCACTTCTGTTTCTCTCTCCTTTTATCCTCACCTCAATGCTTTCAACAGGATTTGTATGCCCTAATTCCTGAATTTATGTGCAAGTGTGTTTTGTTTGTTTAATGTATAATACCCTCTCAATTTTCTGTTGGGTCTGTTCCTTTTGAATAAATTGTAATGTGACTATGCTTTGTGCCAATCACAAGTATCACCCCACCAAGTTTCAATGAAGTCTATTGCATCATATGTTTCTTTCTTAGTTAGGAACTTTAGTTCACCCTGTTTATTTTCCATACTCTGTGCCCTGGTATAGAAATATCTGAAGTTTTCAGTACAGTACTGCCTAGTGGTCTCACCGTTGTAGTGTCCAGTAAACCTCAAGTCCCCCTTGTGGTCTTCTGTTTCTCCCTCTGTGTCCTGTTTTCTTGGCTTCAGTCTTTGGCTGAATATTCAGTTCCAATCTTTTGTTAACAACCCTGATTTGTTACACTCTTCTGATGTGGTACCTGCCAAACACTTCCTTCCCAGTTTTTGTAACACACATATTTTCCAGGAGTCCTTTGTGAATATAATATAGAACGCTGAAATAGAATACAAACCCTTCTTGGGAATATGATCTGGATAGCTAATTGGTGACTTCCAGGATCCTGTTTTCTGTGCTTTTGCCATGACCCTCAACTGGAACGATTGATGAAAAAACTGTGCTCCCAGTTCCTTCACTTTTCTAGCCAAGGCTTCATAGTCTCCAGAGATTGTTTTAATTTTTCTTTTTCTGTGTGATTCATCACACATAGACCAAGAGGAAAAGGTAGCTGCCAGTGGTTTTAATAGCCTTGGTAACCTCCCTATTACAATCCATATACAGGTCCCTGTAGGAAAACACATTTCCCATACTGTCATTTCAGGTGTCACACAGCCAGTTTCCCATAGCAGAAAATAACCCACCACCATGACATGCCTCTTCTTTCATATGCCTCTTCTTTTCTTTGATTTTTGCAATTCATAGAATCTTCTACAATCTGATACTGGTTCCTAAACTGCACTAGCACTGAGTGCCTTCTGATCTTCCTTCTTGGTCATATTCTTCCATTAATTTCCCTTTGCCAAAGGAGGGTAATGGTGGTGGTTCCTGTTGTTTCAAACTTTTCACTTTTTTTGCCTCTCCTAGAGAGCTTCAGCTGTCCTGATCAGGAATCAATCCCCTTCCCTGATGCATTTCAGTATAGCAACTCTTTCTTCAAGTCCCCTCTCTTTCTTTTCCAGTAAGGAAATAAGCTTGCACTTGCAGCAAGTGTCCTCTTCAGACAAGAAGACATACTTTGCAGGTCATGATGATGCTCCTAACACTGCCTATGTTGTTGGAGCTTTCATTACCAAGTGCCTTAGCCAAATTTCCATGCAATTCTTTCCTGTTTCTTCCTCTGGTTGTGAGTTCCAGAAGTTGCTTCTCTGGGTGAAGAATAGCCTGGACTGATAAAGATGTAGGAAAGAAGAAAAAGGAGGCGGCGGCAAAACAAGTACTTCCCCCTTGACCTTCCCACCAAACTTCCAGACCAAGCTCTAGTTACTCCTCCTGTTCACTTGCTTGGTGACTTTGCTCTCTGGAAATTGGATTCTTTATATGTCCCACTGAGTTCCTTTTGTTTGATTAATGTACTTTCTACAAAGTGGAAATGCTGCAGACATAATATATCCTGATTTCAGGAAAGCATTTGACCAAGTGCCCCGTAATATTCTGATAAGCAAACTAGTTAAGTGAAGGTTTAACATGACAGGTAAGAGGATATAGAGCTGACTAGAAAACCATACTTGAAGAATATAATCAGTGGTTCCTTATCAAATTGGAGTGCACCATCGAATGAAGTGTCTGAAGGTTCAGTGTTGGGCACAGGAATCTTCAATATTTTTATTAATGATGGATAGAGTGATGGAGGGAATGCTTATAACATTTCCAAATGAAATAAAGTTGGACCCTAGTGCTCTGTGTGTACTTAAATGGGTTTCACAGATCTAAGGGTGGTGGCGGCGGAACACTCTTTACAAGGGACTTAAAGGGAAAAAATACCTCTGCAATGGAATAAGCCTTAGTCCCTTGTTGAGAGTTGTTTTTTTCTCTTAGTTTCCATTATGGAAAGGAACTAAAGGGGGAAAAAAAACCTCTCTTTACAAGGGACTAAGGAAAAGCAAACCTAGAACACACTCAGCCAACCACTTCCGCTTCAACATTGCTCAGGAGCATCCACAGCAATTTTTCTATGGTACAGCAGCAAGGGTGGAGCTTATCAACTGACATTCAGAAGCCCCATCCCTCATGATCAGGGGTTCCAGGAGATGTGTGTGTGTATTTAACAAACAAATCCTATGGTTTGAAAACCCCTGCCCTAGGAGACAGGAATACAATTCAAAATTATCTTGATAAGTCCATTTATCAAATGCATTCATATGTTCAGTGACAGTACTTTTGAAAAAGAACTTGGAATAGTAGTTGATTACAAACTGAATTTGAGATAGCAATGCAATGTGACTGTAAAATCAGAAAATGCAGTTGCATTTGCATCAGTAGAAATACAGTTTCTAAATCAAGGAAATAATTCCATGTTGTTCTGTATTGGTTAGACCCCTCTTGGGTATTATGTCCACTTTGGGCACCACACTTTAAAAAGGATTCAAACAAACTCTAACGGGTTTATAGGAGGGCAGTAAGGATGATAAGAGGACAAAAACACTAAATCCTATGAAGAGATATTGAAGGAATTGGATTCAGAATAGAAGACTGAGTGGGATATAATAGCACTCTTTGGATATCTAAACTGCCAAATTTCCAACATTAATAGCACTTTGGCAATGGAATTAATTGCCCAGAAAGGTGATAGGCTCCCCATCACTGACTGCATACAAATAGAGACTAGGTGGCCATCTGTCTAGGATGCCTTAATTTGGATTTCTTCTCTGAGCAGGTAGCAGGATTCCATGGCTAAAAGTTCCTTTCAAACTCTGTGAATCTAACACTAAGTCAAAGTAATAGACCATACTATTGAGTACTAGTTCATTTAGTCTACAGTGACTTGCCATCATTACCAGAAGATGTTAACAACTGAACGTTGTACCTTCTGCATGTAAATTGTGCTCTAAATATTTAGGAATCCTTTAATTGAGGAACCTATGGAATATAAGCATGGACTCAGGCAAATAATCTATCACAATGCTTTTCAAAATAGTTCTGATGAATCTTTAGTTCAGTGAGTGTGGAGTTCCTTAGGTTCATTCAAAACCATTCCACTCTGACAGCAATCTACATAGTTCTACATATAGAAAGACATTTTAAAATAAGTAGCATTTAAAGCAGGTCTCCTGATCCTAAACACAAGAATTAAACACAGAGACATCTCTCTGTCTATACACAAACACATATCGATTTTTCAGAGAGATTCCAGAAGAAACACAAAATATTCATCCTCTTTGCTATTGAGAGCAGGGACATGCTAGAAGCCTGACTAGCTTAAAAACAAATCTTTATTATATTATTGGACTATACTTATGAAGTAATGATAACCAGATTGGCCTACATGAATGAATATGGAATGCATTATGATCATCAGACAATGAAATCCTACACCACCTAAAGTCGTCTGGATTGTATCAATTTCCATCTAACTCAGAATCCTATTTCCCAGATACTATTGGGAAACGTACAACATAAGATTAACTCTCCTCCGTTTATGCCTTCCAGCAACTAGAATCTGAATGCAGGACCCCTCTGTTGCCAAACTTCCTTTTAGCTATAATGTTTATTACCTAGTACAGTTCCTTGAATAAGCATACCTTACCATTACTTACTGCTTACAATCATATATAACTGGGAGGTGTGAAATATTCACCGTACCTTTAGTGCTTTATAAATATAAAATATTAACAACATATGTTTTAAAAGAAAACCATAGAACAAGGTATTTTTATCAACACTATCACCAACAAGTTTTGAGTACTATTTTTATTTGTTACTGGAAGAAAAATATACCAATTCACTTAAGCAACTGGTTAATTTAATTTAGCTCAATTTCCACAATATCCCATTTGTCTTATGAAAATATTTTCAGGATTGCTAATCCCTCTTTTTTAGTATACCTTAAGGAGAATTCAGTGCACCATTCTGAAAACAGATGTGACTTAAGTTGAATGGAGATTTTTTTATTCCTTCCTGCCACATTAATGTGCTAATTGGGGCAGAGTGAAGCTTCTGAGTATAGGCACTTGTGGGGAGAGAATGTGCCAGTTTGGAAGAAGGTCCTTCACTCTGCGCTTCAGACAAAGACCTTCTATATTGCAAAACCATGTCTGTGATTATAGATCAAGTTGCATTGCTCTAATAAAGGACCTGAATCAAATTATAGTTTACAGTCTTCTTTTAAAAAAACAAAACAAAACAGATAATGTGCTTTGAAAAATCCCAACAGAAATGCAAGAGGATTCCACCTTATTTCTAGAACACTTTCTTGCCTTGCATTAGAGGAATTTACAAAGAATACTTGTAAAATATACTTTGCTTGTATAGACTTAGGCAATTTAAGAACAGCTCAAGTCCACTTTCCCAAATCAAACAAAACTAGATTGAGCATAAGTAAATGTACATTTGTGTTTTGTTCTACTTTAATTGGTTCCAGGCACTTCCTACGTCTAAAGAAATATCTCATGGCAAGCTGATTATTTATTTTCTTATTTATTTATCTGTTTTATTTATCTCAAATAACTGATATAGATATTTCTAGGTTCAATCATCTGTCACTCAATATTGATGTAAAGAATATCATCAGTTTTCTTTCACTCCCCCCGCCCTTTTTAAAATAAATATATCTGTACAATAAAAACATGTTTCCTAATATGAAGTTTATGTATGTAATAGAAATGTTGAAAGTCTGGGAAATTCCATAATATTTTCAAATGTGCTTCTTCTGACGAAGAGAAATAAGCAGCTATTGAATTTATTAAAGCCTAATCCGACACCACTAAAAGTCATTGTTAGCCCTGCTCTATGTTGGTTATGAAATTTTACTAAGTATTGTTCACATTACTTCAGGTTCAGTTAACAGTTTTGAAGACTAGAAACTTGTTTTTATTTAATATTAAAGCTGAGATATTTACATTTCTGAATAATGTGAGCCAGAGAGTATTTAAAATACTTACACTGGTGAATATTGATTTCTCAAATACCTTCTTGGAAGAATATCTCTGGCTCCAATACAATTCTGTAGTAATGTATTAATAAGTGCCACAACTCCAGCATTTCTGAGTGGTTTTATTATTATTTCTGATGGTCTGGTCTTCCCTCTGTGGCAAGCATATAACACAGATAAAAACTTCCATTCTCTAACAATTAAATAATTATTGAGGCCAGCTTCAAATGGCCTAATGGCAAGCAATTTTGTAACTTCAAGATCCAACAGCCAAAGTATATTAAAGAGAGATGTTTTAAAAATAGCACTGTAGAAGTTACTTTAGAAAAACTGGAATATCAGTTAACCATATTGCTTTAATATTCTATGTTAATTAAGTACAAAAACTCAGTCTACAAAAGTGTGCAACGTTCCATAAGCTTTTTTCTATTCAACCCCAAATGTATGAAGGTTTTTCAATCCTAGGAGATTGTAAATCAAACTGTATGAAAATGAACTCCTTTGACTTCATAAGAAGCTTTTGCTATTTGTCCCTTGGGCATAAAAATAAATACATCCTTATTTCTTTCCACAATCACAACATATTTTATGCTCTTTTCTTCTTATACGGCGGATCCAAAAGAGCTGAATTATTTTAACAGAATTTTCAGTAAACAAATTTAGAAGAAAAATGCATGCAACAAGTGGATTTCGGCAAAACTAGCAGAAATCCTGGTATTTTAAATGGAATTTATTAAACTATATTTATTTAAAGTCTTGGTTAATTGTAAAATAAATCTGAATGAAAGCATTTAAACAGGACAGCCTAATATAATTTTAAAGTTGATGGAATATTTATAATGGTAAAATAATGCAGTTTGTTTTCCTTGTTTAAAACAAGAACAAAACAGAGAAAGTAAATATTTATTCTATTCCACTGCTACCTCTAGAACCCTTAAAATCAAACTGCCAAAATTTGACAGCACAGTTTTGATTTTTTAAAAAACAGTGTCACCTATAAAATATATCCATTAAGTCTCTAGGATGCTCAGTGTGACTATTTTTTTTAATGTAACCTTTAATTTCAAATTTTTAAACTTTACCCTACAAATTCTAATGACATCATTGCATTACCAGCCATTGCCCTTTCAGCCTCTTAAAGTAAATAAAGTATATTTCCAGAAGAAAAAGGTTGCTTACTCATGACAAATACAACCATTCTGCAAAGGACTACCTATGTGAAAATGACAAAAGGATATTAAATTAATGATATCATGACAAATCCTACAAACAGGTTCAATATGGGTAACAGCCTTTTCACATATACCAGACACAAAACAGATGTCGTTGAATATATACTAAAGAGCAAATCTCCCACATATATTGAACCCACTGTCAATGGCTTGCTTTGAATAATTTGCATAGTTCTTTTTAGGTAAAAATTAACTATATTCATTTTGACTTTCACAACAGGGTTTGAGCAAGTCATAGCTTATCTTATTATTTTGGATCTTGTTATTTTGGACTACCTTCAACTCAAAGATTTTGAAAATGTGGAGAACCTGTGTAGAGAAATGAAAGACTACCATCTTACTAGAACTTTGCCCTTCTTGGCTGATTAAATGACCAATATGGGATTGGTCCATGAAAGGGTAGAAATCAATACCTCCTTGCAGACGGAATGTTACTTTCTGCTTAAAGGAAACAACTATAAGATCCCTACTATAGAAACCCTTTCTTGTTCAGGGAGAACTGTATAATTATGAGCTGCCCTCAACTGTTCTGTTTCTAGAAAAAGTGATCAAGGAAGTATGGCCTTGCAACTATATCCATATGGACAATATTGATTTTCTGGACCTATTTTAATTGAGTTTGCAACCAAGGTATGGTTTTATATATGGTTTTAGCTGAAGATGAGAACCTATGCAAGAAATTAGGTGTGTGGGTAAGGAAATGCAGCCATGCTCGTTCTCTTTGACTTCTCAGGGATTTTCAGTCCCACAGACCATGGATCAATTGGCAAGATTATACCATGGATTCACTGTTTTGTAGTGGTTCTAGTTGTTCCACTAGCCTGTGCCTAGAAGATCGTGCTGAGGACAGTCATTTAATGAATAGGCCATTGACCTATCATATTCAACAAGATATTTCTCTTTTGCTGTTCAAATAAACTTCAAATGTTTGGGGGAGGACATTTAGATCTTGGAGTGGGTACCATATGCATATGATATCCAGCTCTCCTAGCAATCAAATCCAAAGAAGCAAATATTATTTTGAAATTGCCTAAGTTCAACAAGGGGCTGAATGAAAGAGAATAAGCAAAAATTAAATCCAGATCAAATGAAGGAACTGTTGCTGGATAGCAAACCAGACTTGGGGATTGAGGTTCAGACTGTTATGGATGGGGTTGCACTCTTCCTGAAACAGTAGGTCTGGGAATGTTCCTTTATGTACAGCTGTCACTGATTGCTGACAGTAGTGTACTAAAGGGTGCATTGGCACATGATTAGAGTGTTATCTACAGTTGTTCCTGAGCCAGAGAGATTTGGCAAGTTACCCACATTCAGTCTGACTGTTGCAATAAATTTTATGTGGAGTTATCATTGAGAAAATATGAAAGTTCCAGTTGATGCAAAATGTGATAGCTCAGGTACAGAGATTATATTATGCCTGTACTGAAGAAGCTGCGCTAGTTGCCCAATGCTTCCAAAGCATAACATGAGGTATTAATGGTTACTTGTAAAGTTCTGAACAGATTAGGACCTATATTATGGACCACTGCTCCCATTACAAATCTGTTTGGAGTAGTAAGATATATAGATCAATAAGAGTGGTCCTTCTGATTATATCCCTGCAGTCAAAGCCCTGTTTACCTTGCACATGGACAAAGACCTTCTCCTATGTCACTTCTAGTCTATGGAATAAATTCAGAGTTACATTTCCCACCACCCACCTCCTTTAGAAAACGAACCAAGAAGCATATCTTACACCAGCAATCTAGAGGCCAATTTATTTTAGTTTACTTGCACATATATTTTTATTCTGCATTTCTTTTAGTTTTGTGTTTTTTGTGTTTTTAAAATGTAATGTGTCTTAAGTGTTCTTTCCTAGCAAAAAGGTAGAAGCTAAATCTAATAAATGCAATCTATGCTTCCAGAAATATTGCATCTAGCATTAATGAATCATTGCCTTTTCAGTGTAAGCTGCAAATCCATTTAAATTTTCCATACTATTCCACACATTTTCTTTGTGTACATCTCATTATGTATTGTTCTCATTAACAGTCTTAGCATTACTCTGTTCTCTTTTTAGATACATAGAGAGTTCTGACCTTACTAAAAAGTAAGAAAAAAGAAACCAGCAGCAGCAGAGAAAAACAGCAGAATTTCAATCAACGATGATGACATATGCAGCCTTCTAAAAAAGCATGAGTGATTAAGCCATTGCAATTCCATAAGAAACATCAACTGAAAGCAGCAAGAGAGTTCTTGAGAAGGACTTGATAGGTGGATAAAAATGCCAAATCCAGTCTAAACATCTAGCTGTCTGACCACCATAATAATTTTACATGTATACCACAATTGACCTCAATGGAGATGTTTCTAAACAGACATATGTAGGATTATATTAAACTGTAACTTGAACAGAAAGATAACATAAAATGAGGATGGCTTAAAGCACGTATAAAGCTTCTCTTGTTCATACTTTCAGCTGATCTAGGCTGCATTTATAAAGATATAGTGAAATGTATGTGCTGAAAAGCTGGGCAGTTCCCCTTCACAAGGATAGCCCTGCACTGTGCTGATGTTCACTGGAGCATATCTAAATCTCTCTATATACTACTACAACTCTTGTGTCTGTCACCTTCAATTAGCCAAAACCGTGTATCATAGCACAACAATTTTTGAATGAAGGTACCTCAAATCAGCTAACTTAAAGAATGCATACAAAATCTGGGACCTTTTACTCCTGTGTAACTGAAATTTCAAGGATGTTCACACCAGTTGTATTGGCAAAGTTGTGGCCACTGTAGCACTGCTGCAGTCAGCTGTGATCATGTGATTATGATTTCTGATGCTCACTGCCAGCTTCCCACAAGCAAAGTCAATGGGGTAAGCCAGCAGAAAGGTGGAAATCACACCTGCTCCCACTGGTTTTCTGCCCACCCGTGGTCATTCTGTTGATCTCTTTAGGTAAGTAAATTTTGACTTATTATTGAAGTTTGTTTGCCACAGTAAATTTTAACTTATTACTGAAGTTCGAGCAGTAGCAATATGATTAAGGAAAATTTAATCTTCATTCTGGTCACATTAGATTGCATTGGGTCTCAAAGGATGACCCAATGGGTCATAGGTTGTCTAGTTACCATTATAGAGTGGCTTTGTATATAATCTACAAAGGAAACCATTCAAATACAACAGAAGTTCAAAATAAACTTATGGAATTCTCAAATTTTGAGGAAATAAAAAATCCTTATCACAGTGGAATAATAGAAAATATACTTTTTTTTTCCTTTACAAAAGCTTGAGCAAGGTATTTTACAAGTAGTGCAATGGTTAGTACTGAGATATATGCAAAAGCTAGTCATATTTAGGAAGTATCTAAAATATGCCACCACAGCCTTCAGGATGTTTATCTAAGTGTCTTGAAGTTTGCTTTGTATTATAATATGCTAAGGTGCCATTTCAGAGTTAAGAAACAATAAAGGATATTCTCAGTATAGTGTCCCAGTTATAGACTATCTTCCTGGTACTGTTGTTGATATGTTTTAAGTATTAGCAAAATAAAATAATACGTTCAAATCCAAATTAATTTACCCAAGAAATTTAATTTCTTCTTTTTTAAAAACAAAAAACGATTTTAAGAATTTTATTCCTTTTTCATTCTATTGTGATATTGATTGTGATGATGATGATTATGTGCATCAAACTGGTATTGATTCTTAGCAATCACTTATATAGATTATCTCCAGGAGGGTCTGTCCCGATCCTGGTCCTTCAGATTTCCCAGCAGTTTACCCATCACCACTATAATTGAGTCCATCTATCTTGCTGCTGGTCTCCTCTTCTTCTCTTTCCTTGAACCTTTCCCAGCATTATAGACTTCTCCAGAAAGCTAGATCTTCACATAATGTGTCTGAACCATGATAATTTGAGCCCGTCCATTTGTGCCTCAAGTGAGAACTCTGGATAGATTTGTTCAATGATCCATTTGTTTTCATGCCCATCCATGGTATTCTCAGGAGTCTTCTCCAACACCAAAGTTCAAAAGCATAAATATTCTTTCTATCCTGCTTCTTCAAAGACCAACTTTCATTTCCATAAGATGTCACGGAGAAGATTGCCTGCATGATTCTGATTTTTGTAGGTATAGACATATCCCAGCATCTGAATATCTCTTCCAAGGCCTTCATGGCTACTCTAAGAAGTGCTCGTCTGTGGTGTATTTCTTCATTGCTGGTTCCTTTATTCTTGATAGTTGATCCTAAAAAATGGAAGCTGTCCACCACTGCAATATATTCATTGTCAAGTCTAAGGCTGATTGCTGTAGCTGTTGTTATTAGTATTAGTTTCGTCTTCTTTATATTTAACCCTAGTCCCATTTTTTTCATGGTGCTCTTTGATTTTGATTATTAGAGTTTGCAGATAATTTGCATTTTCAGTTGTCGAGTAGAGTTACAAGGATAGCATAGATTGTTGATGCTTTTTCTTCCAGTTTTAAAACCATGGTCATCTTCTTCCAATCCAGCTGCCCTCAATATATATTCCACATATAGTTTGAATAAATAACAGAAGATTTTACTGCCTTGTCCTAGTGCTTTACCAACCTGGAGCCAGTTTGTTTCACCATATTCTGTCCACACTACGGCTTCCTGACTTGTGCATATTGATTCCATCTGCTCCAAATGTTTGAAAGGATATGAAAGGCAGTACATAGATGTCTTAAATATAAATAAACTCTATATTAATAAAATTTACATTTTCACCAAATACCTTATTACTGTTAAAAATTATTTAGCAGAATATAAATATTATGCAACTAATATATAAGATATGCTAATGATATTGCATTTTATGTTCCTCTGTAACTCAAAGAATAAAATAATGTAATGCATGCTAGGCTTGAAACTTGTATTAGAAATATATCAGGTATTTTTAGAGCACATTTTTTAGTCAAGAGGAGGAAAGATTTCAGTGAGGAATGAGGAAAATATATGTATAAAACTTAAAGATGGAAAGTACTGGTACAAATTATCCAGATCTAGGCATTCTTTTTAGGATTAAAATTATCCATCCTTTTCATTTCATTTTTTATAACAGAATGCAAAGATAAAGAGAATGATGTTTCATAGCATGTACCATGGTAAACACATGGTTCAAAAGGACTATTGAATTCAATAGAAAACATCAAGAACAAAATGAATCACTGAGGATGGACACCTTTAGATAATTAGTATGTTTTGAAGAAAACAGTAGCAAAGGATGGCGAAGCCTTAAAAGTTTGAATGATGCAATTATCTTCAGAAGTATCTTTTTACATTTTCTTTCCATGAATGCTGACTGGGACTGCCTACTCAGAAAAGAGTGGAACTACCATAAAAAGGTACCCCAACCTTGACAGGCAGGCCAGAATACTATGCTTAATGGTAATAAAAACTTCTGAGAGATTCAACAGTGCACATAGGGTCATACTCCCCTATATCACCTTAGGTCATCAATGAGAGCAACTAATGCAATTTCCATCCAGGGTCTGGGTCTGAATCCAGAGTGAAGAGTCCATATAATCTGCTTCTTTCAGAACTCTTTGTAACTGCCACTGTACCATTTTCTCAATGATTTTCTTCAAAAGGGGAGGCTGGAGACTGGGTAATAATTGTTCAGTACAACTCAGTCCAAGGACAGCCCCCTAAGCAAGGTCACATCAGGATCTGCTTCAGGGACCCTGCTGCTTTCTCCTTCCACAGTGAACATTCACTGTAGTTCATACCAGTCCCCTGTCCCTCTCTGGCAGCTCACATTAGTCAGGTGAAGTAGGATAAAGCCTATAGGTAGCAAAGCTTATTTCATCAAGTACTCTGTCCACTTCCCAGATGACATCAGCATTCATTAGTTTTTCCAGCTCAACCTTCTCCAAAAGGATGTGGCTCAATTTCAAAACAGTCACTGGATAGCATTCCACAGATACAGTAAGAATAGAGAAGCAATTATGCTTTACTGCTGTTATCAGTAAAGCATGTAGGCCTGCACTTATATCCAGTCAGATTCACTCTTTATCAGATACCAACATTTCTCAAACTCAAGACATCTTTTCTGGTACATCATCTTCCAGATTTTCTTAGTAAACCAAACTGCTCCTGGGATTGGTGCACAGAATGAAGCCACATATAGACATTCCTATTAAAAGTTTTTATTGCCTCCAGAGTCAGTAAATCCAAACCACCTTCTAGATTCCTGTGAACACCCCCAGTGCCCTCTGGAAATCAGTTAGATGCATATATATTGGTCCTACCTCTTTGAAGATATTGGTGGCTGCTCATATTCACCAGAAAATTAGTTGCCCATGACAAGGGACTAGTTTTTATATCCCTATCACATCAGATAATACCTCAACTGCTCCAAGATCTAGTGTGTCGCCTCTGAATGCCAGGCCCATGATGACCATAGTTGTAATGGTGGCTATGTAATTCTAAGCCACTTCCTCAGATCCCACTTCCAGGGACCAAGACTGAAATTACCCACCACCCATCATAGATATATCAACTACCTGTCAGGTTCAGCTGGCACTGCACGCCTAGGAACTTGCCCAGCCGCGCTTTAGTCAATTTCACCGCTCGAGCGCTAGCGCAGAAAGAGGAAATGCGAAACCGCAAGCTAATGAATGGGCCACCTGGCGCCACTTCACTAATCTGGAGCGGATGCGTTGTGTTAACGCCAGAGGGCCGCGGGCGCTATAGACAAAGGAGAGAGCCGCGGAATTGAGGAAGAGATCAGCGCGCGAGGGGATGCTCCCGGCTGGGCGCGCAACAGAAGCCCCAACAAAGGCAATGACCACGCCACAGGCAACAACAATCAAAGAAACAAGAGAACTGGGCTGAACCTGCCATTCCAGTAGAAGCGGGGGATTACAGGGGGCAATCTGCAATCTAATTTGTAATATGTAACCTAGCAACGGGGCCCACGGGGGGATTGAGACAACTATAAAGGAGTAATGTAAATGTACCAAGCCGGATGTCACTAAGCAGCTGGAAGGATAAGCAGAAACATACTTAGCTTATCCCTTTGTTCCAAATGCACATATAGAATCTTATATCAAGTCACTTAGCAGTATTTATCTACTCAGTGTACTTTATCAAGTAATTCTTTCTGATATGTCTTCCAACCATGTTCTTTTACTTGAAAACAAACTTAGAATTATTTTTACATTACAAGGAGAAAATATATTAATTAAATGTAGAGAAGGAATAATTGCGCATTTCCTAAAGCAAAAATTGTTCAAAAATTGACATGTACATGCCAATATACAGAGCACTGCTAATCTAGAGGACATCACCAGAAGAAGGGAAAAGGAGCAGTGAAAAGCCATTACTTGCTACTTCTGCAAGTAAAAATGCAGATTATAACCTAAAACATCTAAACAGTGATGCACAGTCTAGAATGTATATAGGAATGGGAACAATATAGGATGTGCCATTTTTTAGAAGCCCATTTTCCATATCTTAAAATCCATGATAATGAAAATGAATATGGCAGACAGTTAAAAAAAAAAGTGTAGCTTTGAGGATAGGAGATCAACTGAGGTGAAACAAAGCCAGACAGACAACAGTATTTCTTCTAATCCACTAAGGTCATTTACCCTTTGAGAAAATAATGATGACTTACCGCTAACAACCGCTAACTACTACTTTCTTGAGGAATTAAGTCAATGTATCAAATATGCTGCTGCTAGCTAGGGTGTATCATTGTGCTGTTTGGAAAGGAAGCCAAATAGATAGCTTTCACCCCTTATCTGTAATGGATGCTAAGTTTTAGCATACTGGATCCCACTCTTTTTTCTTTGATAAGCAAAATGATAATGACTTAATGATCTTAATTGTACATTCCTTACATTTACATTTTGTTGCCAGCCAGCTTCAACAGTTTACTCTTTCTTTCTCCTTCCTCCCAATCTTTAACTTTAGCAGCATAATTATGTTCTTGTAAACACTCTGCTGCTACCCCCACATCTCCTTTCTGCATTACTCTAAACAGGCATCTTTGAAGAGAGAGTGGTAGGCAGCTTTTGGTACAGTGGTTACCAAGGATCCCTTAATCAAAGAGCCTTTGTGAGCATGCTCTGGACTCAAGCCAATCAGATCATCTTGCTGTCTGTCTGAGGAAAATTTGCCCTGGTATGCAAGCCAAGTCAAGTTCAGGAGACAGGGTGACTACACTCCTAGTTTAACCTGTCTTAGCTGAATGCAAAAAGAAAGAAAGAAAGAAAGAAAGAAAGAAAGAAAGAAAGAAAAGAAAATGCTTCCAGGAAAATTACCTGTTTGGCTCCAGACTTAATTAACTTGTTAATATATAATATGTTTATTATTTCCCCTTAAAAGTGCCTGCATCTCAAATCTATTCATTAATATTATCTGGTCAGCCTGCTTGAAATATGAAAACTGTGCAAATGCAATAAGGCTAAACTGACTGTAGGCAGACCACAATACTTTTCCTAATTGTATGACAGAAAAAAAAAATACAGTGCCATTGATGCAGGCTATCATTTTCTTATGCTAAGTTAAACCCTGCAGAAATTACGTGTTCTTGGTTTATATCAGTTTATATCAGTTCTCTTTGTTCACTGGCATATGAGTAATACCTACATTCAGACAAAGCACTGATACATAGAAATACGTCTCACTTCCAGGCATAAAATGTGGACAGGTATGGGAAGTTTAGCTGAAAGGCTCAAATTTATTACTTGAATATGAGAAGCAAATGGTTAATTTTGTGGCTGTGAAGAAACATTCAAAAGCCAGACTTAAAATAATCCTGAGAAAGGAAGGAAGATATATTTTGAATTGCAGTGCTTTCTGTTTCACTTCCAACTGTTTCTTTTGTGATCAACTCATCTTCTCTTCTGCTAATCCTCAACAATCACATTTTTGATTTTGTAAACAACAGCAGAATGGTATAAACTATCTACTATTCATAATGTATCATGAATAATTAGTGTTTTTTTTCAGAGTTAGCTATAAACTATAACTCATGAAGTGTTTTAGTGTTTTATCTAATTATACAATGCAGAATATTTCATTAAAAAAAATTGCTACCAACACTGCTGGGCTAAATACTGAGATTTATTTTACTTCCTGTAAAAGTGACATCTTTCTCCTAACTTGCTCATAGGGGTGCAAAATGATTTTGCATAATGTTTAAAAGGATGGGATAGCAGTTATTGCCTTTTTCCATTTTGACTTTAAAAATCTTTTCCAAATGTCTTCCAGCATCCTTACAGAGGCACCATGGCTGTATTACGTATTCACTTATTTCTTCTCCCCCCTCAAAAATCACCTGACCATGTAATGTTACACAGACAGGAAGCCCTGCCACTTTGGCCACATGACCAGACAGTGCAAGACCATGATGTAAAATGTTGTTGTCTTTGGGAAGAAACAAGTAAAGGGCAGCTCTGAGTACATGGATTTTCAGTGTCCAACAAAAGAAAAGGAGAAAAGAAATGAAGGGCCAAGGTAATCCTGAGAGAATTCAATCCCCCTTAATTTCTGTTCAGTCCTTTTTAATTGGCCCTTCCAGGTTCAGATAAAGGGTGAACTAAAGTATTAATTTCTAATTCAGTGCTTTAAGTTAACTTTCACTATAAAAGAAAAGCGGAAATACAGCACTATAGGATGTCCTGGATGGGAATAGAATTCCATTTGCTTTCTGCATCCCAAGGGAATAATTAACTTTTGACAGTCACCTATTCTATGGGCTTTATCTCTTCTTCCCCTCCACTTGCTAATTTGAGCTTAGAATAGGTGGTGGTTCACAACCAAAGGCTTTTGTTCTGAAAGTTTTCTCTCTTTTCTGGAGCCAATTGGAATGCCTTTTGCCAGCTCTCTCTGTCTCTGCAACTTTCTCAAATTTCCCCCAAATATCTTTCCCCCTTTGTGGTTTTCTTATGCTCTCTATATCCTTTTGACTTCGCTCTTCTCTTTTTAGAAACACTTTGCAAATGCCAGAGAGGAATTTCCTGTCACTTTGTCTGAGTACTAAGCAAGCAATAATAGAACAACAGAGAATTATTGGGGAAACTCTGACAATATGGTAGAACTTAAATGAGCATGTAGCTTATTTTGAATTGATTCATAAATAAAGTAGGTGAAACTATAGTTTGAAATTAATAATTTTAATAGATTATAAAGTATAGCCAGATATGTAACAAATGACATTTGGTTTACAAGAAGCATAATATTTACTATGAAGAACTACAGCTTTACTTCTGCCAAATAGTATATTGAAAATATTGTCATGTGTTAGTAGACTGGAATTACAAATGTTAGCATAGTGTTCAAGGGCCGCTTATGTGAAGAGCACCCTAAGGCCGCTATCATTAAGGTCGCTGGTTGACTTGCATCTGCTCCAGAATAACCAGAACAGAAACTCTTGATCTAATAATCCTTTGAAAATGAAATGGATCTTTTGATTACTTGCCAGTAGATATACAGTATATACACTACCCTCACAACTCTCTAGACTTAATCACACTGAGCACCAGAGAACCATCAAGCTAGAATTTGGGTTCTTTTTATGTGATAAAAGTATGCTGGTAAGTACTGAAAAATATATAGAATGAATCAGTTATAGATATTAATCATTATGAGCTTTAATGTTTTAAAATATATAACCAAATGCTGTTTCCAAAGCCAGGAAAAAATAAAAATGAGCTTTTTATTTAATATTTTTAATATTACTTAGATAGTAAAAATTAGAATAATTTTTCAGTCATTATCCATTATCAATAGCTGAGTTTGCCAATAGTCTTTGAAGATTACACTCCTAGAGTACATATCAAAATGGACAATTTAATTACCATCATGCCCTAAGAACCAAACAGTCTATTGATATGTATATATAAAGTCTGCATTTAGCTATTCTAGTACTAATTTTCTGGAGATATATCAATGCCTGAGATGTTCAGATAAATGAACAAAATGAACAATCACAGCTATAGACATTTTAAAGACATCTGCAGATCTGCTTTCTTTTTTAGTCTCTAACTTAAAACTACATAAATAGCGTTTTTTGTGTCAACTATCCAAATTGGAATGAAAAATTGGGGAATTAAGCAGACTTACATGTAGCTGCTGTGGTTGGCACAGAACAAGTGTGGAGTTATGGAAATCAGATATATGGTCTAGAAACACCATTCTGGGAAACAAAGATGTGCTTTGTGTGTTCACCAGAACACTTTTCCCCTAAGGCCCTTATTCAGGAAAGTAAATGTAGCTGTGTTTTGCTACTGTCCCATAGAAAGATGAAAACAGGGACAGGCAAGCAGTTTTGCATTAGACACATACAGTATGTTCCAGATGTCAAAGTATTATACTTCTTTTTCTCATAGGTATAGATATTTATCTTTCAATGCCTGATATATGTGCATAGGTATGTACATAAACACTTGCATGTGTGTGAAAGGCATAATAGAAATATGCAACTTTAAATGAATATGATAAAAGCATTTTAATATCTTCTAAAAAGCATAATTCTTTAGATATTTTTATTTTTCTTGCTTTTTTGTTATTCTTCACTTTTCTTTTACCCATTTATAATCTCTTTTTCTATTTTTTATTCTATGTTTCTGTAGGTTTTTAAATCTTTGTAAAATCTTATTTTAATAAAAATTATTCAAAAAATAAAAAAATAAAATAAGATGAATAAAATAAAATAAAATAAAATAAAATAAAATAAAATAAAAAGCATGTACTGGGCTTTATAAGACAAAGAAGTTCTTTTTCCGTACTTTACTTTATACTCACTATACTGCCATTATCTAACTATATATATTTTACTAAATCATACAAGCTGAGCACCTGAATAAAATTAGATCTGACAAAATGGAATTTCTGGCTGTTTCTTGGAAAGCTTAAATTAATTGTACTATGCATACATTACCAACTATAAAAACATGTACTTTCTTTGATTCTACAATGACCTGTTGAATGATGGGTACAAGAGAATTCCACAATTATCCATATCTAAAAAAACATTGTCATTTTTTTTCCTTCTTTTAGACTAGCTTTCAAAATTAAATCCAGATTTGTTTCTGGAAGTGAACACTTTTACACTTAGGCTTTACATTAAGCAATATAATTTTCTGCAAAGCATGGAAAATGCTAATTTGTCCATAGGAATTATTTTCCTAAAGACCATTGTAAGTTATCGCTGACTTAGTCACTTCTCTGAACTACATAATTTCAGATTACAGAAAAGGACTCATGTGATTGTATGCCCTTCCAAGCCAAAATCTCTGTGTGTGTGTGTGTGTTGGGTGTGTGTGTGTGTATGTGGCGAGAGAGAGAAAGAGAGTGAAGTAGATACCAACTAGAAAAGTTCTTGCCTAAACATCTCTCTTTTTTTTCTCCCTGTACGTGGAACTTCCATCTGGCTGATGAATAGATCATCTTCTCTAAAATATTGCTATCTGGACTCTGAAATTACTATCAGAAGCCCTTGTTCAAATACTAACATTACGTGAAATATCTTAAAATGAGTTTTTCCTGTGTCACCAACTTTGTTTTGTTATATATTTTCCCCATAAAAAATTCAGTTTACTTTTGGTTCCAGGCAGACATTTGTTTACCCAAGCAGCTTTTAAACAGCTTTTTAAAAGCTTTTTTAAATGTTGAGACCTATTTAATCTTACTGTTTTATGTTTGTCACATGTTCTTCATTATTAAGTGTTAAAAATACAGTTATAATTAAAACTGCATTTTTATTGTCCATATTGAATTGTAAATGTTTTAATGTATTTCCTCAAAACACTTGATCATGAAGAACACAGAAACCTTACAAGTAAGTAAATAAAGTTATAATACTTGATTTGGAGAGCTGCTGTTCTGGGACAGTTTTACTGACATGGAATAATACCATGTTGTTGTTGTTTAGTCGTTAAGTCGTGTCTGACTCTTCGTGACCCCATGAACCATATTGCGCCAGGCCTTCCTGTCCTTCACTGCCTCCCTGAGTTTGCTCAGTTTCATGCTCAGTAATAATACCATATTTTCTACAAAGTCCAGGGAAGTAGTTCTGATGCAGAAGAAGGCCTTCAGAATATGTGGGAGCATCAATACAGCATCTCTGTTAAACTAATTAAAGCAGCCACATTTGTTTCCAGAATGATGTGGCTGCAGCAGGATTTGCAGAGCAGCTACATGATCCCCCCAAAAAGATATGGCTGCTTTAATGAGTCACAGAGAGGTGTGCAATGCATAACAGATCTTGGGAACACAGAAGGGGCAGCAAGGGAAAAAACAAGACTGTTACAGAAGAGATTGAGTGCAGGGGAAGGAGGAAGCATTAGAAAGAGCAGAGTAACTCTGCCTTAATTACACTAGATATAAGTTATTGTGGGGGAATCACTTTGGCAGGTTTTCATAATTCTGTTACATTATCCTACTAACAATAAAGACCTTTCCAGAAATCCAAGTGGTTCTTGTTTTCTGAATTTGCCAGCCTCACAGAACTTGATGAAGTGCTACATCCACACTCCTATACATTCTGAAGCAACTCTTCTGAATCAACTTTTTTGGTAAAATTATCAGATTCTTCAATTGCAAAATAAACATAATTTATTCCCAAATTCTATTTATACCAGTGCTAAAATGCACCTAACATAGATAGTCCTTCTGATATTTAGTTTTTCTTCAGACTCTGCTACGGTAACTGAAATCAAGTTTAGATCTATGGAATTCTTGAGCTTATCAAATGGGATCCCTATGTACTCCTTTGGGGATTTCTTATTCTATTTTAAACCATGCATGTTTAATTCTTTAAGAGTGAAATCTTGCAACCTTGCAAGATTAGTTGCTGAGAATTCATTATAGACATTCTTCAATTCCTGCACACCCATCATCTTCACATTAGTTGCCCCAGTGACTTTCATTTTCCCACTTTAAAAAAGGGCTTGGAAATGGCAACAAAAGATATAATCCTCCTTTGTGGGTATTCCCACAGTTAGCAACACACACATCTGGCTGGATTTTCAACAGGCCACTGTTATTCAAACAATCTATAATCACATAGACTGTGTAGTGATCCAGCAGACCAGAGCATATAGCGTTTCATTATTATGTAGCCTACAGTACACATAATATACAAATAAACTCAAAACCTGCAAAAGCAACAATAGCACTTTCTATTTGGCTTCATTCAGAGAGTAGCCTTCTAAAGAAGTCTTTATCAAAATCTACCACTCATTGACTTATTTTATTATAAATGACAAAGTAACATAAGAAAATCTTGCTGCATCTGTTCAGTATTCTGAAAAGAGCCAACTGGTACAATATTTATAACGGTTGTTTGTTTTAAATCTAGAATATATGTGACAGAAAAATGCAACACAGTTCTTAGTCAACAGGCTAAGCAATGGCACATGACTTGTAACAGTAGCTGATTTTGTAAGATACATAACAATAAGTACCAGCACACCTCTTAAGGCAGAACTGGGAACTTAAAATGTCATAGTCATACATGCTAAAAGATCAGTCAAAACAAAATGTCTCATATATTCCAACAACTACCCCTCCATTATGAAACCCATACAGTCTAATGCTTTTGTGACCCATTTTAACTTTCTATTAAAACCACTTGGATAATTTTCTGAGCTTATTATTAATAGATATGATGTTGCCATGCTTACATCAATAGTTATAGTATCAAAAAGGAGACAGATTTCCTGTATTGATTGATATAATATGGTATGTCAGGATAACATATCAAAAGATTGATAAATAGCATTCATGTATATTTCCCACAATAATTCTCAGCTATGTCCTCTGCACCATGAGAATAAAACTGAAACGGAACCGGATTTCCATGCTGAAATGAGTGAAGAAACAGACTAAGGGGGAAAAAAGAGCTTTTGATATTTCAAGCTTTGTGGTCTGACTTAAACATGACTCAGCACTTGCACGAAAACCTCTTATGTGCACAAAGTCCTTTACATCCATTGTTAAAGAGGTGACAGCTCTTGTCCATGTGGACTAATGTGCCAGCATGAAGTCTACCAAGCAGTGAAAAACTGGAATACTAACACTGCATGCACAGATAGAGGACCCAGTTTACATGGGATTCCAGGAGTGCAATTCTTTATGGATAAGTACTTGCCTGCCAGGTATCACATTTAAAGCAGGCATGTGTTTCAGCTGAAATATGATGAATATACACTCTTTTGGTTCCATCATATTATATTTACCTCAAAGGAAGAGAACACTGAAGTTAGGCTGACCTCCACACAAAGGAAGAATAGGCAGGGGGGAAAAATACACAGACAATAATCCTGTACAAAGTGCAGCTTCTTCTTGTCAGCTTAAAGTTGCTAACTCCAGCTGATACCAATCCTGGACATCCCATCTTCCCAATAAATCATCTATGTGATACACTTATCTGTGTGTATTCATTTATGTATGTGAATAAACATAACTGCCCAAAATCAATACCAAGAAAGGGTGTTTGCATATGTACAATATATTAATACATGTGTACCTGTATATATACTGATATTCATCAGCTTATGTCAACCATTCTGTCTTTCTGAAATAACCCGTTATCACACAGAAATGTATCAACTAATTCCCAGAATACAGTACTCCTTACAGTAGAAACTTCTGTAGCCCTTTGGGCCATATGATAATTTCTCTCTTTCCCTCCTTCTTCTCCCCGCCCCCCCAATTATCACAGGTAATTGGGAGAAAAATCTTGACAAATATAGCAGCAGCCTACATGCAAACGTAGGTAGGAATGTCCTGTTGATCCACATTGGCAGGAAAGAATTGCTAATTTAAAAGACTTAATCAGCAAAATTACATCTTAAAGACTTAGGTCACAGATAGACACAGAGTTGTCCAATTCCCAGTTTCATTTTTAATATGTATAAGAAGGCTACATTTCGCAATTGTGTGTGATGACTGGAAGAATGCTGTTAATGTCCCCCTATATAAAGGAAAAGTTAGGAATAATGAATGTAAAAACTACAAGGTGATAAGTTTTTTAAATGTACCTGGGAATATGTTTCACAGAATTCTTGTCAGAGAGTAGAAAAGGTGACAATAAATAAATTTTGAAAAGTGCTGTGCAAGATTAGACCAGGCAGAGAGTATATAGCTCAGAAGTTTGCTCTTTAGCAGGTCATTGAGAAATGTATGATTGTGAGAAAGGAAGTTTACAGTATCAGAATTACAAAGTGGTAAGAAATGTAAAGAACAAAAGGCAATGTATGAAGCAGTGTATGATACGGTAGAAGCAAAGATGATTTGCAAGGATAGACACATATAGGAAGGTATAGTGAATGGTCTTGGAATAAATTCGATTTGGTTATATTTCATTTTTCTTCTTCTTACTTCATGTTTTAATTTCTTTGGCTTACTATTTTATTCTTTTTTGGCATTTTGCTTAACATTACTTCCACCAAAAGGGAATAGCAGGTATGTATACATGTACTATACAATGGTCTGTTGATTTAAATTTTATTTCTAAAAAAGTAGAACTGCACTTGAATGTTCATTACCTATGGTGTAAAGCATGAAAGGATTTTTTAAATAACATTTTTTTCTCATCTGATGTCAATTTAATGAATACATTTTAAGACATGGTTATTGGCTGAAAAATATCAAATAATAACCATACATGTGTGATTCAACCTACATTCAGTGTTTCAGCAGAGCTTATCTGAACAGCATTGACAGTCTGTGTAGTCAGTTACTTTTTATCTTTTAAAATACTGAAAATTTAATCACCAGGCCATTTAGATACTATTTTTCATGAATATTCTATACCAATCATCAGATTTTTTTTAAAAAAAGCTATTTAATTAAATCAGAAAATAAATTCATTTTAAATATAATTTCTGTAAATTTTTAGAATTGACTCTAAAATATAGTTATTTTAATAGCAATATTATTTACTATATATTAATATTAATAACAGCAATATTTGTTACTTCTATCACATATTTAATTGTATGAGATTATATACAAGGTTTTTTTTCCTGATATTTGGAAACAGTTTATACCATTTATAAAGAATTAGGGCCTTTCTAAGTCCCTCAAGGTTAAAGACCGAATCTACTTTAATTGAAGAAGTATTGTTTGAAGTGAAAGCATATATTGGAAAAATATCTATAATGATGTAAATTAAAATCTTTAACAATGTGATGGTGCTAGAAATTAATACAATAATACTACTACCTAAGATTAACCTAAGGTAAGGTATTTTTGTTTAATTTATCTTTAGTAATTAAGTAATCTTAAGTAATAAAGTAATAAAGAAAATTAAACAAAATTTAAGTTATCTTTAGTTTTCAGGCACAATTTTATCATTGGTGTTTGCTTTTGGCACCTTATGTAACTGAAAGAACTTCCTAGAATACTAGGATTCCACACTATTCAATCACCATCATCCTAATCTTCCAGCACAGAACCTGTTACTTCTAAAGCAGATTAAGTAAGAAATCAGCATCGTATGACAGACTAGTTCATGTATGTAGAAGAGAAACAATTTTTTAAGATAGATAAATCTTGGGGCACTATTTGACATGACTAAGAGTCCCAGAGTTAGGAAAGTAAAATTAATTGACTTAAAGGAGGAGAAATGTAGTGAAATATTATTTTAATCTGTGAAGAGAGAAGGAGGATCCAACACTTTACTTGGCAAGAATGAACCCAGAAAGAACAAAAACAATAATTAGCTGAGAAATGAGGCTTCTATTAAGAAAAAATAGACCATACAGTAGCTATTCTATATACACTAAGCTAATGCTATGCAATGGAGAGTTAGAGACTGATATTAATGCAACTCAAAGACATAAAGAACTATTTGTGTATCTGTCTGTATATGTCATTTATATTAAAATTAAATATTAATCTTCATGGGAAACAAACATATAGTCCTGATTATACAGAATAGCATCCATTGTGGTTAAGAAAAGTATTTCCTTTGCATATGCGTGTCCATATAGATATCTGTGGTAATTAGGGAGAAGATGCGGCTATTATAACTGAATGTGAAGAATAAGTTGTCAAAATCAACAGATCACATATCAAAGCAGTTCACTGCATTAAACAATTAGCAGACACTAATGAAATGCCTAGATCTACTGACTTTATAACAATTCCACCCAGAGTCACTTTGTGTGAGATGGGTGGCTATACAAATGTGACAAACAAACAATCAAACAAACATTCTCATTCTACATTTTTTTTCAATATAATCCAGATTATTAAAACACTGTCCATTTTTTTTCAGGTTGTTAAATGTAGTCATAATACAAACTAAACACATAGAACTATTTTTTCTACTTTTCTAGGGGTTTTTTGTGGGGGTGGGGAATGAAATAATAGTTTTTACAGACACAAAACACCACAAGGGTGCCAAACTATAATCCATCTGAATTATCTTTTAGACATGATCCAATAGGAATCACAAGTATATAAGTACTCAAAAAGTCCACTCCTATCAAGCAATCCTGAAGTATTTATTTATTTTATTTACTTATTAAATTTATCCCCGCCCATCTCCCCCTAATGGGGGACTCTGGGCAGTTCACAACTCATTAAAAAATAAATAAATATACAATTACATATTACCTAAAACCTGTACAAAACAATTACTAAAAAAGAAAGAGTCCAGGAGGCCAATGGTTCAGAGCAGCAAACGCCAGGCCTCTAAGGGGCTAGCCATCCCCACACTTGATGTCTTCCCTCCCCACCCCAGGCCAGATGGCAGAGCCAGGTCTTCAAATCCCTCCAGAAGGCCAGGAGTGAGGAGGCCAATCTCACCTCTGGGGGCAAGATATTCCAAAGGGTGGGGGCTACAGCAGAGAAGGCCTGCCTTCTGGACCCCACTAGTCAGAGGGGGTCCGGAGCATGCCCCCTCTGTGTGATCGGGTGGGACGGGCTGAAGCCATGGGGAAGAGGTGGTCCCTCAGGTAACCTGGTTCCATGCCATGTAGGGCTTTAAAGGTGATAACCAACACCTTGAATTGGACCTGGAAGCAAACTGGTACCCAGTGCAGCTCACAGAGCAAAGGTGTTATATGGGTCCTTCTTGGGGCTCCAAAAATAGCCTGTGCAGTTGCATTCTGGACCAGCTGTAGCTTCCAGGTACTCTTCAAGGGTAGCCCCATGTAGAGCGCATTGCAGTAGTCTATCTGGGAGATAACAAGAGCATGAGTGACTGTTCAAAGGGCATCCCAATCCAAGAAAGGGCGTAACTGATGTACAACCCGAAGTTGTGCAAAGGTCCTCCTGGCCACAGCTGCCACCTGCTCTTTGAGTATACTAAGTATACTAAAAGCCATCTAAGACAATTAACAGGGTGTAGCAAAATGAAGTAGTATCACTCCCAAAATTATCTGTCTTTTGGAACACTTCTAATATACTTTTACCTACAATATATAACAGTGGTAGGAAACCTGTGGTCCTCTAGTTGTTGCTGCGCTATAAGTACTATAACATAGGCTATCATGGCTAATAGTGATAAATGCTGGAAGTTGTAGTTCACCAACATATGACGATCATTAGTCTTTTACCATGGACGTATAAGACTGCATATTACTTATTTATCATGCTTATTCCTTTTCTTTTTGTTTAGCATTTTGTAAAGCATATACATTAGCTATACGTTAGCAATTTGATATCATAGCAAAAAAATATATATTATACAAACATAACACTATTAATAAAGACAGAACATTTTGGGAACAAAAACATCAGTTAATCAGACAATGGAAAGAGAAAAAGAAAAACATTGCAATAAATATTCAGTGAAACAATATATGCAACTTCCCTAAAATAATGCTAAATTGCTATTATTTCAATATAGTTTTTAGCTACTGGATAAGTGTGATTTAAGTGTAAGAACTGTTTCCAGATTTAAGGTATAAGAAATAACTTTAAAATTCTTTGTATAAAATAAACACTAAAAAATAGTCAGAAGTAGGTTTAATTTTACAATGCAATATTATTAAAATATTTTTTTTTTAAATCTAAAATGGTTTTTATTACTAGAATGGCTACGTTGCAACTTTCAATAACAGACAAGTTTAAAATGAATTGAGACCTTTTAGAGACAACATTTATAATTCATCAGTTTAAGACCAAAGTCAAAGTTATCTCACATTTGCTCAAGTTTTACAAAGAAAAACAATTAAAGCAGGCTGTGTTTTAGTTCCTCAAGATCTCTTATAGCAAATTATTGGGCCTCCAGGCAAAGAGTTAAAAACCCCTCTCATCCCTTTCACCTATCTGTGAGTCCTATTTCATGTCATAATGTGTTCTTTGACTCTGTCAGATCACCTTTAATTTACTGAACACTACATTTTTGTAGCATTCACTAAATTGTCTCTGCAAAAAAAATTGGTGAACAATAGATTAAGGCAACATTTTAGCTTCAGAATGAAATGAAGCATGCACAACATAATTTTGGCAGAAGTTGCTGCTACAATCTTAATGGGGCAGGAAAATCTTATACATTTTTGAATTAATGCCCACCAAACTAATGAGGGATTCCTTACTAGTTCAAGCCTGAATAAAATACCTAAATAAATGCTATCAAAATATGGCAGAAATATGCATTTTGTTTGAAAATTTCTCAGCACTTTAGACTTGCTTTAACCATCACAATTTTTGATAGAGTTAGTATAATTATAGAACTAAAATCAGTAAGTCAATGAACGAATTCTCAGCACTTTAGACTTGCTTTAACCATCACAATTTTTGACAGAGTTAGTATAATTATAGAACTAAAATCAGATAATACAGTGCATTTGGAAAGTATTCAGACCCGCTTCACTTTTTTCAATTTTGTTATGTTGCAGCCTGACACTACAATCATTCAAATTCATTTTTTTTCTCATTAATCTACACTCAGTACCCCATAATGACGAAGTGAAAACAGAATTTTAGAAATGTCTGTAAATTTATTAAAAAGAAAAAACTGAGATATCACATTGGCATAAGTATTCAGACCCTTTGCAACAACACTTGAAATTTAGATCAGGTGCCTCCCATTTCTCTTGATCGCTGCTGAGCTGTTTCTACACCTTGATTGGAGTCCAGCAATAATCAAATTAAATTGATTGGACATGATTTGGAAAGGCACACACCTCTCTATAGAAGGCCTCACAGCTGACAATGCATACTGTACCAGAGCAAAAGCCATTAGGTCAAAGGAGCTGTCTACAGAGCTCAGAGACAGGATTATTGCAAGGCACAGATCTGGGGAAGGTTACAAAAAAAATTCTGCTGCACTGAAGGTTGCCAAGAGCACAGTGGCCTCCATAATTCTCAAATGGAAGAAGTTTGGCACAACCAGGACTCTTTCAAGAGCTGGTAGCCCAGCCAAACTGAGCAATCAGGGGAGAAGAGCCTCAGTAAGAGAGGTGACCAAGAACCGGATGGTCACTGACTGAGCTCCAGAGATCCTGTGTGGAGATGGGACAAAGTTCCAGAAGGACAACCATCACTGCAGTCCTCCACCAATCTGGGCTTTATGGCAGAGTGGCCAGACAGAAGCCTCTCCTCAGTGCAAAACACATGAAAGCCTGCTTGGAGTTTACAAAAAAGCACCTGAAGGACTGTGAGGAGTAAGATTCTCTGGTCTGATGAAACCAAGATTGAACTATTTGGCCTCAATTCTAAACCTTATGACTGGAGGAAACCAGGCACCGCTCATCACCTGCCCAGTACCATCCCAACAGTGAAGCATGGTGGTGGCACCATCATGCTGTGGAGCTGTTTTTCAGCAGCAGGGACTGGGAGACTGGTCAGGGTTGAGGGAAGGCTGAATGGAGCAAAGTACAGAGATATCCTCAATGAAAACCTGTTCCACAGCGCTCAGGACCTCAGACTGGGCTGAAGGTTCACCTTCCAACATGACAACGATCCTAAGCACACAGCCAAGATAACACAGGAATGGCTTAGGGACAACTCTGTGAATGTCCTAGAGTGGCCCAGCCAGAGCCCTGACTTGAACCCTATTGAACATCTCTGGAGAGACCTGAAAATGGCTGTCCACCGACGGTCCCCATCCAACCTGATTGAGCTTGAGAGGATTTGCAAAGAAGAAGGGCAGAAAATCCCCCAATCCAGGTGTGCAAAGCTTGTCGCATCATACTGAAAAAGACTCGAGGCTGTAATTGCTGCCAAAGGTGCTTCAACAAAGTACTGAGTAAAGGGTCTGAATACTTATTCCAATGTGATATTTCAGTTTTTCCTTTTTAATAAATTTACAGATGTTTCTAAAATTCTGTTTTCACTCTGTCATTATGGGGTACTGAGTGTAGATTAATGAGGAAAAAAATGAATTTGAACGATTGTAGTATCAGGCTGCAACATAACAAAATTGAAAAAAGTGAAGGGGGTCTGAGTACTTTCCGAATGCACTGTATATACTTTGATGTAATTGTAAAAATAAGGGAATATAAGTTTTAAAGTAGTATCTCAAGAATGTCATTTTAAAAGCACTATAATTTTGGAGCTTATCAGTTATATTTCATAGATAAAACTACACATTTTATAAATGTTCAGATGCTCTTTGATATCAGGGAATGGATCTGAAGAAATGATGCTATATTTGAAATGAGACTAGTTAATGTAGAATTATTATAGTAGTTTCTGCTATTAACTGGCCACAGCTAGAAAAAGATTAGCAACATTACATGGGTGATAGGAGAACACACACATACACATTCACACACACATAAGAACTTTAAGTAGGTGATACTTTTTCTGGTAAACAATTTTAGTTAACACACTGAACTAGCTAAGTCTCCCTTTATATATATTGGAATAGTTAGTGATTAATCTATTCCAATCTTCAGGAATCTGGAAGGTAGATTCTATGTGTGAAGAAGAATGCCAAAACTGGAGCCAATCATTCCATATATGCTTTTAGTTTTTCTGCTGGAATCATATTACCTCCAACTGTTTTGCATTTTTGACATGTGAAATAAATTTGATTACCTCAGAAGGAAACACCAGGGGCTGGTTTGCTATTGCATCAAAGCAGTGATCTATAGAATCAGGAACTGATAGATTACTAAGTGAAGTATGAAAATAACAGCCCATACCTCAGGAGCAATTAGGTAATATGTCACTTTAATTGATTTCTATATTTAACACATTAACATATAAGGTATGGGTTTCAATGTTTTTTCAGGAATAAAATATCCCATCCTACTTGGCTACCTTTTTTTTTTTAATTAATTGTTATGGAACAAAACTACTGGAAAAACATTTTAAAAATGACAATTTCAAGGTCAAAGGTCTGTAAACTAATGTTCTTGACCAAGGTATGCAGTACATAGCTCATTATTTTATGAAGCTAAATAAACTGAAATAATATCTCAAAGAACAGACATTCATTTATTTACCCCATTCTCTATTGTTAACACTAGCAATACATTTATACAATTTATATTTAAATTGTTGGATAATTCCATTGTGAGTTTTATGCTAGATATTGTTATTTAAATGAACTCATAGGCTTCAGTGTAATGAAGAAATACATGTTTTGCTTAACTCACTTATCAACTCACATTCTAGCAAAATGAGAATTTGTGCCTCCATTCATTCTCAGAGAAAACTGGAGGTCATTGTATTCATCGTAGACTTTTTAAAGTTTTTCACCAGTGAATAATTATGAGCTTCTAGCTTCTGAAATTATCTGTATTCATTGTGAGAAAGGAAAAAAAAAACTTTTATCTTTTGTAATGAAATACATTTCAACAAACTTTCTAAGACTTGCTTAAAATGGTTGTTTTGTGTGACAACTTATTTGGTAAAGGAAAAAAATGATCTCAATGCACACGTACATACACCCATACAGCAATACAAATATCCTTTATTTAATTTTACATTTCTTGAACTTTGGATTCCATCAGTATTCAGCCTCTGCAAAAGTTATCATATGCAATTTCCCATGCACATAATAGTGTCCTATGAAAAAATAATTTCTTTTATTGCAGTTTTGGAGGTTTTTGTTTATAGCTCTTCAATGGGAACTGAGTTTAATACAAATTTTTTAGGACACGTTTCTACATTCATTCTTTTAAAAGTGTAATTATAATTCAGTTTTGGAAAAAAAGGAATTTATAATAAAGTAACATTCCTCTGAACGAAAAGATGACTAGCAACATTAATAGTCCAGTGAAATCATTACAAAAGGAACATATTAAAGCCAAAAGGAACACTATCTGCTATACACATTTTATCATCTCACTGAGTTTCTGAGATGTGTTTATTTTGGGAGCAAAGCAGGTAACCAAGTTCTACCACCTTCCCACCAATTCCAGCGGTCATATCAGAACAAATAGCTTACATTGCACCAGAGCAAGGCATTATTTGTAAAAATAGTGCATCCATTTGACACACTTCTGCTATTATATATTATTATTTATTATTTAAAAAATAGCTATGTTCTAGTGACTCTGCTGGCATAATTTTGTTAATATTCATAACAGTAATATACTGATAAGAGAAATAAATGAGAATAAATGATAAAGAGAGTCAGTTTGGTGTAGCGATTAAGGCATCAGGCTAGAAACTGGGAGACACGATTTCTAATCCCAACTTAGGCAAGAAGCCAGCTAAGTGACTTGGGCCAATCACTCTCTCAGCCCTAGGAAGCAGGCAATGGCAAACCACTTCTAAAAAATCTTGCCAAGAAAACTGCAGGGACCAGTCCAGGCAGTTGCCAGGAGTCAACACCGACTTGAAGGCACCAAAAGAAAAAAAAAAAATACTGATAATCCATCAGAGGGGACTGAAAAACAGCTACCCACTTTGTGTCAACTTTTGTAATTTTAGCAAGAGATTATTCTGGCTCTCTTGGTGTGTTTGTGTAGGCAGATAAAACTGCAGAGAACTTCTACAGAAATCTAGTCTACTTACCCCAAGCAACAGGGTTCTATAGCATGGTAATATAATCCCAAAAATCCCTTGTGAGTTCAGGTTTTAACAGGTTCTGGATTGAAGTCCATAATTTCTGGGTTTTATGAAGTATGGGAGTATTCAATATACATTAAATTAAAATCCAGTTTAATTATATTCTTTTCAGCTTGTTCATACTATCATGTTAACAAATATTTTGGGGATATGAGGTCATCTTTTTCCATACTAGGAAATGAATTCTATTATGGTTCTGTTGGAGATGTGGATGGTAAATGCCTCTTTAAAAGATGGCATAATCATCACTGGCTTGAATAAAAGCTCTTACTGAAAAAATAGGTTTTGGCCATTTTGAGTTGAAAAACAGATGAAAACTGTTCTGAAACAGATGAAAACTGTTCTAAAACAGATAATTTCGCCAAAAAAAAAAAAAAGAGGAAAAGTCCCAAATTCTCTCCAAATTTTCACATGCATGCTGTGACATTTGCAGCCCTTGCTCCATTCCATAAATCAGTGCAATGAAATTGTTGGCATCAAAAAGGCCCACCCCTTTTCTAGGATATTTGAGTTGGGGACAGAAGACTATAAATAGTTCAGAGAGTTCTACTCTACTTCATGACCAAAGTTTTATCTTGTACCCTATGATGTTTATACCTACATGAAATAAGTAGCTCCAATTTACTTTTGTTGCAGTCCCAGAGTTCCCAGATGCTCCATTCTTTTTATCCAGATACCCAACAAAATGGTCAGGTACTGGAGATCATGTTGCTACCGTGCTACTAATAATTTTCAGGCTATGCAGTGGATTCAAAATCTGTGAGTAAAGTAAGAATGTACACGCAAACATGTAATATTTTAACTAATAATTACATTTACTATTTCTTTAAATATTAAAAAATTATATAAGAAGTTATCCATTTATCTGAAAACTACATTATTAATTGTTGGTTTATGTACTGTTAGAATGATATATTCATCCTCTTCTCTAAAAGTAGAAAGGTCAATATTTATAATCTGAGTGGAAGATTGGTAAATAAAAAGTAGGACTGGGGCAAAAATCTGGATTTTATTTCAACCCTTGACTCAATAGTTGACTTTAAGGCATTCATTTGAACAGATTTCAGCTTAGTAAAAAGAGTGGAATATTAATTGATATTCTTTTAACATGGTGGATTAAAATAATTCAACAAGGGTCATCACATTAATTATCTAAAAAGAAATAAAGACTCCGGAATCTATTTCCTATAACACAGTTTGACAGAAAATGATAAAAATGCTTCAGTATTTGAGGCAGAATGATAACTTATAGAGAACCACATCTTCCCAGGTATTTCAAGCATTCTATATGTCCTGTAAAAAATATTAAATCACGTAATTATAATAAATTATAATAAATCATTTTTAAGGTTTAAGAGATCAATTAAGGACCTTCTGACTTTTCCAAAATGTTTACTACTACTCACCCAACTCAAAATGATATTTAACTAAAAGTTTAGTTATGTTATTGGAAACATTAAGCAAGTCACGTATTTGAGATGGGCAGCTATATAAATCTAAAAAATAAAATATAAGCTTGAGGATCATATTCAAAAAAAAAGAAAACAAAGAAGAAAACAGAATATGTGATATTGGGTGAAAAATATCTGAGGTGATGGGAATAAAATATTGTTGCTTTAATGAAGGTCTTATCCCTGCTTCCTTTAGAGGGACTGGTACATATGCCTCTCATGGGTTCTTGGTATTCTCTAAGCTTGCTTTTCTTCTTGCAGATGTTTCATTGCAAGTACAGACAAAACTAAGATGAGAATGGTCAAAAGTTATATGACCATGCCTACCCCTCTGAGTAACTTGTCCACATCCTTGAATTGAACTTAGTGAAACCTATCCATCAACACTGTTCAAGTGGGGCTTCCAGGGAAGAAATGGCTGATTGAATATGGCTCTGTTCTTTGTGGAGCTGATGCCCATGGCAATTAGAGGAGCTGCATTGGTTCAGCTCTTTGAAATCATTTCCAGATAAAGGAGACTGACAAGATCACCCACACGTACTCCTTACAGAGATTCCCTGTGAAGAGATTGCAATCTAGCAATCTCTAGCAGGTGGAGCACTCTGGGAGTCGAAGGAAAAACACCAAGCCTAACCCGTAGTGCGGAACCTTCAAAAGGACACTAGATTTGCTTTATTTCCTCTTTTAACTAACACTATAAACTGCCTATTTGTGATTTACTTGGCAATTAAAACCCTTCTGAAAGACAAGTTGCTGTACATTGGGAGAATTTCCTACTATCCTAGGAGAAAGAAGACCAAAGTAAGTTTAAAGATCAAAAAGAAATATTTTAACATTTGGAAACAGCAAAAGGGAATTAAGAATGTTGACTGGGGACAGTTAAGAGGTTAGATGGATTTGAAACAGCTTTTTAAAGGATTGTTTTAAATGTTTAAGAAACTACAGTAAGTGAATTTGGATTTAATTGCAAGAAAATCTGCCCTGAGAAATTTTGCTTCTGAAAATAAATACAAGATAAGACTGAGCTTTCAAGGTCAGATGGAATAGAGACTAAAGGAATATCTCTTTTAACATAATGGAGGAGTATCCTTCTTTCAAAGAAGAATTTTTAGCTATTTGGAATCAATGTGTCCAGGAACTATTTTTAAAATTGGGACTAACAGAAGTTGTAGAAGAAGAAAGGATTTTACTGGATAAAATAGTAGTGGAGGACAACTTGAATAAGGATTCTAAAATGAACTTTAAAGAAATGTCAGATTATAAGAGATACATGGAAGATATGGAAAAAGATGTTGTGGATCTGAAGATGGACTCAAAGTTGCTTGATTATGAGGATGATATGGAGAAAGACACTGTAATGGACTGGAACAGTGACTTTGAGAATTGTCTATTTTGGACTTACAGAAGGGAAATACCAAATCTCTGAAACCTTTTCTGAAAATATATAGGAAGAGAATGATAAGAGATTGTTATTTGGGGTTTTATTATTTTTTTTTGGTAAACTTTATTGTCATTGTACCTTGTACAACAAAATTAAATGCCATCCCCAGTGCACCTTATATATATAAAAACCATAAAAAACCATAACATAAAAACACACATCCTTCACATTCTATTCACCATTGCATAACCCCTTTGGAAAAGAGACCGAAGACTGGGCTTTTCAAAAAGAAGATAAAGTAATTCAAAGTGCATTTATCAGATCTTTCTTTCTTTCTTTCTTTCTTTCTTTCTTTCTTTCTTTCTTTCTTTCTTTCTTTCTTTCTTTCTTTCTTTCTTTCTTCCTTCCTTCCTTCCTTCCTTCCTTCCTTCCTTCCTTCCTTCCTTCCTTCCTTCCTTCCTTCCTTCCTTCCTTCCTTTCTTTCGTAGGTTTTTTAGTTTTGAATTAGTTTATGTATATATAAACTTTAATAAAAATATTTTTTAAAAAACCTCTGGTCAAGTGATTGCCTCAATCATCTTCCCAGAATCTGTTCTCAATGTGGAATTCAAATTTGTGCAATGGAAGCATTTTTTAATTAGTAAAGTAACACATATATGAGAATATGTCTCAGAAAAGTTATCTTTATTAGTCTGGGACCAGAATAAAATAGTCCTTAACTACCTAAAATAAGTTCATTTAACAATATTGTACTGTGATAATGAAGACATAATAAAGGTTTTCTTTGCTTCCCTTATCACTATAGTAAACCCCCCAAATAAGATCAAACTCATATTAAAGTATTCATCACAACTTTGGTTACTGGCCTTTCAGTAACAATTTTGTCAAATAACTATATATTACTCCAGCACCAGAACAGTATCTCTATAAATAGCAATTGCTGGCAAATTCCAGCAGTGCTTTTCTGCTTATTTGAGGTTGTGGGCTTTCCTAGGCATCTGGCTAGATACTAAAGCAGTAGATATACGTTTGATTTGACCTAATAGAGCTATTGTTATGTTTTGACAAAAACACTGAAAACTATTGGACTTCCGGTGAGGCTAGTGAACTGATGCCCTGCACTCTGTGGGAGATATTGTGGCCGAACATTAGCTGAATATCGATTCAGACTGCCAATTATTCTCTCCGGATAAAAAAGAGATCTTGAGATTACCCTCACGCACTCCAGACAGCTTTTTTCTTTTTTTTTTGGTGAGTTGGCAGCAGAAACCAATGTTTTTGCAGCCACTTGCAATCAGCTGGGAGTTGCAGGTTTCACCATGCTCTGAGCCATTAATGTAGCCTTTTAAGGATTTAAAGTCTGTCTAAACCTCATCTTTTTAATCACTTTGGAGATTCATCTTTTTCTTACTGTTTCTGAAAATGGAAAAACCTTCAGAACCGCAAGTTGGGTATTCTCTGGGTAAGTGACTCTTCAATCCATTTAAAAAGAAAGAAATTTACATGTTTCCAGTTTTTTAAGATCTTCATTTTTGCAATATATAACACAAGGGAGACTAATGTTTTTTGGAAAGTTTTTGAATGCTAAGGAGTTGGAAGAAATTGATTTAAAGAAAAACTTTGAAGTTAATTAAAAAGATCCTCTCATGTGGGAAAAAAATTCATGTTTATATTTTGCCCTGATAACAAGGCTTTGAAGGCTAATCACTAGAGAGCACCAGCTGGCTCAAGAAATGCTTGGACTATTTAACCCTATATTGGAACCAAAAGTTGCTATTGAAGAGAACCAATTCCTTGGTTCCTTGGAAGATAACTGAAATGGATTTTAAGGTGGACTTAAAAAGTATAACCTATAAGAAAGAGATGGAAATATTGGATTTACAAATGGAACTGGATGATCATTTGAAAATTTTAAAAGGTATACAAAATGTGTCAAAAGAGGGGTGTGGATTACCTGTATAAATTGGAATATATATTACAGAAGTGGCTACATTGAAATTACATATGGATTTTGATAAAGATGACAAGGATTTTGAAAGAAGACACAAGGATAATAGAAGAAAGCAGATGTTAGAATTTTATCTATCGGATTCAAGGATTGATGGGAGGAGGAAGAAGGAAAAAACACAAAACCGTTTTATTTGATTATAGTTAAGTAATGGGTTATTTTTGGTGATGTTTAATGGTTACTTTGACTGGTTAACTCCTTTTTGGAAATGTCCAATTGGGTATAATGGATTAGTTTGTAATATCTATGTTACTATTTTTGGTATACAAATAAGGGATTATTATTTTTGGTAATGTTTAACAGTTTATTTTTCTGTAATGTTTAATTGTTAATTGGGTTTAATAATGGGTTGCTATCTCAGCTGAGGATTAGTGGTTAATTTTTTTATTCATTTGTAATGTTTAATTGTCAATTGGGAGGAGATTTTGATTATTAAGAGATGGAACAGGGGGATTATGTTTAAATGGAAAGGGGGACTAAATGCTTATGTTGTTAATTATGTCTGTTAATCTTTACACATTTTGTTGATTAATAAAGAGAGCTGAGGATTTAGAGATGGGTCTATAGAAAATGGGGTGAAGTATGGAATGAAGATGTATTTGATAGTATTTTAAGAGACAGTGATAAATTGTTAATGTTGTATACACTTGCTGGGGATGAAGGGGGAAGTTTTTTCTTTTTCTTTTTTTGGGAGGAATTCTTTTTTCTCTTTTCTCTGCGCTTTCTTATATTTTTTAATGTAATTTTATATTGGGCTTTTTTGTATTAGTTTTATTTGTTTTATATAATCTTTAATAAAATTATTGGAAAAAAAGAGAAAAACACTGAAAGCTGAACATGTTAACTTGGACAAACAAAAGGCTTTGTGTAACTTACACCAGAGAATAAAGAGGTCCTTCAAATGCCTTGTATTTCACTGTTGTTAGAGTGTAAAAAATACATATCCTAGCTAACCTGTAATAGCTCTTTAAGATACATTCTGATCCTGATTACATCTGACATGTAAACTCTTGCAAAAGAAATGATAGCATCTGAAGCAAATATTCAAGAGCAGCTGCAAGCATTTCAGTTACTAAGGGTTCTAAGACTGTAAGTGGTTTCATGGTTTCCTCTCTAGAGCACTGAAGTTACATTGTCCCAAAGGCTATAGATATTACATACAAAAAGAAAGCATATAATATTTCAGCATTTTTCCATTTTTTCCCAGCCTTCAGCAGTAACAGAAAGATAATAATGTTTCTTATTTTGGAAGAAATCAGTACTATAGAAAACAGTATAAGAGCTTGACTAAAAATGCAAGTGTTAATGGTGGTGGTGGTGGTGGTGATGATGATGATGATGATGATGATGATGATGATAGTCTCTGAACTGACTGACCCCTCTTTTTGTGTTTTGTTTTTCTTTCTACTTAGCCTGACATTCTGACCTAATACTGCCCTCACTATTAAATTATTCTGGCAGGTCAGATGAGTGAAAGTGTTGTTTCTTTTGTCAGGCAAGCATGTGGAAAGCTCTAGAAAGGTAGTTATTTTCTGTGCTAGTTAGCATTTATTTGCATATTTTATATCTTATAGTCTTTTGTGTTTTATATTGTATATGGATGTGCATTTGGACATGTTTCTTCAATTTATAATGAACTAAAGGCCAATAATATATATGTAAAAAATTTATACAAAAGTAATGTTTTAAAAAGTTAAGCTTATTACCTGAACAATTTTAATGGAATCATGAAAACAGGATTTATCCACTCTTCCTTGAACGGTATGCATATCTAATTCCATGTTAGCTGAATATTGGTTTTAAGAATATTTAATCATGTCCATTATGCATATTTAGGGGCAAAATATTCCAAGACATGTCTGATGGTCACTAACAAACATTCTTCTAAGCCTTTCCTGTGTTAACCAAATCTAACTGGAAAAGTTACTTCAGCAGCTACCTTACTATTCCAAACTTTAGGATTCTCAGTTGATCTCCATTGTTTGAAAATGCCTTCCAGAAGCTCTGTAAAATACTTCTAAGTACTGGTTAGTTACCATTAATCTTACGATAATCTAAAGTTCAAAAGAATATATTTTATTTCCAAAATATTTTAACACCCATTCTGAAATATTTCCATGTATTTATTAAGCAAGGCCACTTTGCTCTAAAATCAGATTATAGTATTGAAGAAAATATTCCAATATATAAAGATTATAGGGAAGTCCTGGAATTTGACCAGACTGAAGTAAAAGATAAAGGGTTAACTTCAGCTAATTTTGAAGTTTATCTAATGTAAATAAATAATTAATTGAATATAACATTGTAGTTCTGTATAAACACTACATACATCTAAATTGTGGGTTGTTTTATTTTTATGCTGCAAAATCAAAAGACGCTGTACTCTAAAACCAACAAGAAAAACAAATTTGAAAAATTACAGTAAGGATATCATTGATTAAAACATCAAAACTAAAAGGCTAGTAAAAACATTACATTCCAAAGGTGTAACAAAAGAGCATTGTCTTTGCTCATTCCTAAAGGTGATGGGAGATAGGGCCATCTGCACTTCAAGTGATAAACTGTCCCACTGGACTGGAACAGGCTGCTTCCTCACTTCTTTCCCTCTGACTTCCAGGAGGTTAGGAATGTGAAACATCCCTGATTTGTCCACTTAAGATAGACAGATTCTGGTCAGAGCAGACAATCCTGAAAGTAAGTTAGACCCAATTACCTATAAAGATGGGGTTTTATAGGTAATTACCAGTGCTTGGAAATGGATGCTGAAATTAATAAGCAGCCAGGACAGTACCCATAGCACTTATATAACTCTGCTAAAATAGTTCTCGCTATTGATATTGAAGTTTCCTTATCATCTTCAAAGGCAGCCCTAGTAGAGTGCTCTGCAGTAATCAAGTCTAGATGTAATAATGGCATGAGTTACTGTTGCACAGCTTTTGTACAATCACAACTTCCACAGCAGACTCTAAATTTCATATGAAATAAATTCTAGGTCTGTATACATTCATTTCAATTTCTGTACATTGCTAAATGGTAGGCTGGGGGGTCAAATGAAAAAGTTAAAGATCTAAACTGGTCAGTGGTAGTCAAGCAGAATTATCTCAAGTTTATTGTTAAATATCGATAATTTTTAGATAATCTCAAACATAAAAGGGAAGTTGTACCTTAACTATAAAATTAAAGATAACTGAAGTCATAACAGAGAAGGTAAACAATAAATTAAAATGTGTTAGAAGACTAAGTTCTTGGAAGACTAATTCATGATGAGTGAGTGTAACTGAGAAGAGATTTATGTTGCTGTTCTTGGTGCCATGAGATAGAACATTCTGATCCCTTTCTATCCTTTAACTGACTGATCTTCTGCACTGATTAAATCAAAATATAAAGACTCATAACATCCTCTTTTTATTATTATTATTATTATTATTATTATTATTATTTGTAACTTTTCATATGACAATTGCTTATACAGGGTACCATAATACTAAAGAAGTAATTGAATCATAACCACTTACCAGGACATTGTCATAGAGTGTGGATCACAGATTTAAGGAACCTGAATCACCTCTCATGTCAAAATGGTGTATCTCTCGTTAAGCTAGAAAAATCCTTATTTTAAGGATAAAAATGTTGGACCCTGAAGGCAGGGATGGGGGGGGAGATCCACCAGTACCTAACAAGCAAACAATTAAATAAGCAACTATTACACAAATCCACTTATCTCACTTTTTTTGTACACATTTAGGCATTGTAAAAACCTACTGTTAAGTAATGCATATGTGACAAAACAGACTTGTGTGATACTCTCAAAGCAGGAAGTAACTGATACTTAGATTGTTAAAAACTGTGTTAAGTCAGAAATACTTTGAGAATTAGATCCTTAGCCAATGAATATCTAGGACTATTTTAAATTATTTTAAAAATAATTTATACCTCAGGATAAACATTTTATAAAGAATTTCTAATAAAACAAACATACATAATCTGGGAGAGGAAACTTAATAATTCATTAGTAATGTCTTAAGCACCTCACAGGTAAGGTATTACTAGATGTTGTATAAATTACACCTTAATAAAATATACTGTCCTTCACAAACTTAGACAAGACATTTGCTTGAGCCATTTAGATTTCATTTTTCTCTGAATGCTTTGTCTTACAGTATGAAGATCAGTTCTTCTCGTCCTGTACTTGAATAATGAATGACAATCCGATATATACTCAATATCTGCATAGATTCCTTCAATATGGATTCAGGATACAAGTATGTCAACTGTACTTTTTTTGAAACAACTACCACACTCAAGTATTGAGCTTAGCTTTTTTGGTGTTCTGTGAAATGAACATGAGAACTTTTTTCTATCTTGAAACTATACCAAATTGCTTCTTTAGCTTAGCACTGTTTACCACTTTATGAGCAAAACAACACCAGCTTTTTTACAGGCATGAAAATAATATGAAATACAGGTAGTCCCCAGTTTAAGAACAACTTCCATTTCCAAGGTCTGTCTTTAAATCAAATTTGTATGTAAGCCCAAACAGTATTTTTGTGTAATACTGTATAAGCAGTATTGTTGAACCATTGTGTGTTTAAGTCGAATCATTGTGTATTTAACACAAATATTGCTACAATAGGTTCCATTCTTAACTATGGGTCTTCCTTAAACCAGGCGTTCTTAACCTGCAGACTACCTGTAATTGTACTAGAGGTTTTTTAAAAGTCTGCATAGGCTAGTTAATACAAGGCCACACTTCTAGGCAAGAATGTTAGTGGCCTTATAGAAAATATTCCTCAATAGCTATGGTAATGGAACCATCCCAACAGCTTGCAATAATGATCTTTTAATTGCCTCATCATACTAATAGTACTGAATGCCGTACACATACATAAAGAAGGTAGTATATCAAAACATTTTTCTCAGGTTCCAACTCAGCCTTTATAAAGGGGGGTGAGGGTTCTGAGCAAAGATGCTCAGAAGAAAAGAGTTTTTTGTGGGGAGGAAGGAGAAAGAGTTATTCTTGGACTTGACTTTCCTTTATATAAACCCCAATACTTCCCAATTTTTGATACAAACATATTAATAGCATTCATGGGATGCAATTTTAAATTACTTGAAAATATATATTCCACAAAAAGGTACTAAGGTAACATTTGTCCATTAAAAAAATAAATGAGCATTACCCTTAGTAAACAGGAACAGAACAAATCTTAATTCAGTCAATGAACAGCAAATTTAAGAGAATAACAGTGTGAAACAAATTGATACAATATACTAAAAGATAAATCACATAGTATTACATTCATTCCTCTATTACCATATTAATATATTAATTACCCAAGTAATAATTAAAAAACTAAAAACTATGATACAGAGTAAACATACCCTAGCAACTTATTAATTAAGAAATATAGATCCGAAAGTGATATTAGGAGTAAAAATAAAAGTGATCTTAAACCAATTACTTCTTTAACCGTTTTTGTCTTATTTTCATTGTGGCAACACAAAATTTAGCTATTGCACAGGTAATAGCAGATTTTAAATCCTGGAAATGATTCAGATAAAATTTGTCTGGTTTCCCTGGAAATTTATCTATTGGGGTGAAATATACATATAGACCTTATACCCCTATAAAATTTACAATATAACAACATAACCATGTGAGATGGTTTCAACTTCCTTATTGCCACATGGACACATGCGCTCTGCTATGGGGATTTTATTATACCTGCCTTGAAGTGTACTGATGGAAGAATGTTGTATCTAGCTTTAAAAAATGCTATTCTCAACATGGAGAAACTTAAGGTTTGCAAATATCATGCTGGTTCCCATACACCCCTTTTTATCCACATTCTATCAATTTGGAACTCTACATCCCTTATTCTTTGAATAATTAATTGCTTGGCTTGATCATAGCCTATTGATATTAAAGATGGAAGAGAGAGCCAATATGAAGCCAACTTATGCTCCACTGTCTTGTTTCCAGGGAGAAGAAAAGTTATCTGTTAAACTAAGGGGGTCAGTCTAACTTGAAAGAATTGTATTTTAAGCCAGTAAATTATCATTATCTTCCAGGCCTTAACCTGAATTAAAGGCATTCCTGTCTTGAGTCTTAACTGGGCATTAGAAGTTCCATTAGGAACAGCTAAAATTGATTGCAAAAATTTTGTTTGCATGGTTTCCTGTGGCTCCTTCTTCACATAAATTCCTGTTTCTGCCCCATAAAGAAATCGAGCCAACATTTTAGCCTCAAACAGTTTTAAAGCTGCAGGAACTAATTGTTCTCCACCAATTTAAAAAAAGTTTAATAGCATTCATCAACTGGAATGCTGATTGTATCCCATGATTCTGATGAGCATTCCAAATGCCTTTTGAGTGGAAAACTATCCCCGAGTATTTAAATGTGTTAACCTGCTCTAATTTATGCCCTTCTACTGTCCAGGAATGTTGAATGGCTCTCTTAGTGAAAACCAAAATTTTTGATTTATCAAAATTGAGAACCAAATGGTTTTGCCTGCAGTACCTTAGTGTTGCTGCAAATGCTCTTTTCAATCCAACAGGTGTTTGTGAGATTATAGCAGCATTGTCAGTGTAAAGAAGTACTGGGAATTTGTGCTGTGCTAGGATGGGTACATGGAACCCAAGTCATGTAAAAGGTGTGCCACTGAGTTAATATATAGATTGAGAAGGGGGCGGTGTCAGGATCTACGTAAACCAGAACCTTCAATTGTTTTTATTGCTTTTACTTTTATTGCTAACCATAGATCAATAGTGAAATAGTGGGAATGTTATTCTAAACCGTTTGCTTGACCTACCATAAAAGGGGGGAAGAGGAGGCCAGGTGCCGTTATCTCTATCTTGAAACAGACATCCAAGGCCAGGAGGTGTGAGAACCGTGGCAAGGCGCGAAGAGTTGCAAGCGGGAATAGAAACCTAGAAGGGGGGGGAAGTTGGGCTTAAAAGGACAAGGCTTTGCTATGTAGAATTAGACTCAACAAATTATGATGCTGTATGCTTCTCCTGAATAAAGAAATCTCTGATGGAACTTTTGGTCTCCAGAGGATTTACTGAACTTTGGGACTCAGTGTGCAGACTCTGACATTTTGTTGAGTCTCACCCCACTTTACAAGGGATTCACCGGGGAACCAACCACCATGGAAAAACCCCTCGAAAAACCTACCACGGCTGCGGAAATGGAGGAGGAGTGCCCCATGGCCGGGGCTGTAGGTGGATCCGAGGGGGAGGAAACCCTAACCGCCACCTACCCTACCCTCCCGGCACCACGGAAACCTGACCGGCGCAAAACTAAGTTGTGGAGCATGGAAGAGCTGACTGGGGAAATGTCATTCCTAGACATGGCCCCTGAAAAGCGCTGGGCCCTGACAGGGAGAGCCGAATCCACACGGAAGGGGACCCTAGAGGATTGCGTGCAGATCCTGCAATCGGAAAACACCTTGATAAAGAGGGAGCTGATGAGGATGAGCGAACTCGTCCGTCGTTCAGGTCTGTACCAGAGCCCGGGCATAGAGGAGGAGGGCAAAGAAGAAGGGGTGGAGGAATCACTACTAGCCCCCCCAACCACGCCTGCAACCCCTGTAGCCCCGGTAGCACTGGGGCCTCCGGCTGGCCCAGCTCTGCCACCTGTGCCCGCCCCGATGATACCACAGAGGGTCACCCCAATCCAAGCCCAGCAAGACGCCCTTTTAAAGCACTGGGGGTTGACCGAAAAATTTAGCGGGGACTCAAATGAAGTACCTAATTTCATGGCTCAAATCACCATATGCATGGAGCAGACGGGGCATCTTTTCGCATCCGACCGGGAGCGCGTACTCTACATCTTCAGAGTGTTCACCGGCAAAGCGGGGGAGTGGTTGATCCAACTTCGAGCAGCACAAGCGCCAGAACTAAACCACCTGGGTGGGTTCCTAACCGTTCTTCATAGGAGATTTGAGGACCCAGGAGTAGTCACCCGAGCCCGGGCGCAACTAAGCACGATGCGGCAGGGAACCCATAGCCTCGGCGAGTACGCCCTGGAATTCCGCGGTGTTGCAGGGCTGTTTCCGGATTGGCCAGAGCAGTTCAAAATCGACTGCTTCCAGCAAGGAATGCGTCGCGACCTGTGGAAATTAGCGTTCGCCCGAGGAGACCCAAATTCGCTAGATGGATGGATCCAGCACGCGGGTAATGTCGAAGCCCAATGGAAAAGAGTAGACTCGGACTTTGGTAGGAAACCCAGTGCCCTGGCATCGACGTCCCGAAAGCAACCATTGAGAGGAGGAGACGAAAGATTTCCTAGAGCGGTCAACCACGCTTGCTTCCGCTGCGGGGAGCCCGGTCATTTGGCGCCCTCCTGTCCTAGAGGGCCGACCGCATGGGCAGGGGGGGGCGAAAAAGCCCGCTGGAGCAGCACAAAAGCCTGGCACAAAAGGGAAAAAAGGAACCGCGGCGGCCGGAACGGAATCGCCATTCCCAGACCTCGTCATTTACAAAGATGGATCAGTTAGAAAGGAACAAGAGGCAAGCGTCGATCCTGACAAACCTGCTCGCCAACCCAAGGCTGAACCAGAGGAGGAGGAGGAGGACTCCGATGACGATGAGTCGGTGAGTGTTACCACCCTTAAAGTGACTATTTCAGCGCTCAGAACAGAATACAAAGCCAGGCTAACTGCGCTAATGGATACCAGCTGCTCGCGCTGTTTAATCAGTCCCATACTGGTTAACGCGTTGGAGTTAAGGGTGAAGAAAATAAAGACTCCCATAGTGTTCACCCAGCTGGATGGGTCAAAAGCAAGGGGAGGGGCTGTGCTGTATCGCAAGGGGAGGGGCTGTGCTGTATCGCACGGAGCCCTTTGAGCTACAAGTAGGGACCCACTGAGAGACTCTTAAATGTTTAGCAGCTCCTTTAGGAAATTAAGCCCTAATCCTTGGAGCAAACTGGGTGAAAAGGTGGGATCCCCAAGTTTTTTGGAAGACGGGGCTAATGCAATTTGCAGATGGAATTTATTTGGGACCTGAGCAGTCAGGAAAAACAAAAACTGCAACGGCTGCAACAGCTAGCAGCATGAGTAAATCACTAGATTTGGACCCAGAGTCCCTTAAAAGCATTCCTAAGCCCTACAGGGATTTACAGGCTGTATTCAGCAAAAAGGAAGCAGATACACTGCCTCCCCACAGAGACACTGACTGTGCTATTGAAATTCAGCCAGGAGCTAAATTCCCAAAGAAGAAAACTTACTCGATGACCCAAAAAGAGCTTGCCGCTCTAAGGGAATTCATAGATACCAATCTGGCAAGGGGATTTATACAGCCGGCTAAATCACACATGGCGGCACCCGTTTTATTTCGGGAAAAAAAAGATGGAAGCTTGAGACTTTGCACGGACTATAGGGGTCTCAATGCAATTTGCAAAGAAAATAAGTATCCCCTCCCCTTGATGAAGGACCTGCTAGCTCAACTATCAAAGGGTAAAATATTTACTAACTTGGATTTAAGGGAAGCATATTTCAGGGTAAGGATTCGTGAAGGAGACGAGCATTTGACAGCGTTTTTGACCCCTTTTGGCTGCTATGAGTACAAGGTCCTCCCATTCGGACTTTCAGGAGCTCCCGGGGTGTTTATGCAACTAATTAATGAAGTGCTACATGAGCATTTGTATCAAGGAGTGCTGGTTTATTTAGATGACATCCTTATTTACTCAGACAATTTAAAAGACCATGTAAAATTGGTGCGAACTGTTCTAAAAAAAAAAAAATTGCTGGAGGCTCAGTTATATGCCAAACTGTCAAAATGCGAATTTCATAAGGAACAAGTGGACTACTTGAGGTATCGCATTTCTAATTCAGGGATTGAAATGGACCCCTCAAAAGTGAAGGATGTTTTGGGTTGGGAACCACCCAAAACCCGGAGGCAATTACAAAGTTTTTTGGGCTTTGCTAATTTCTATCGCCAGTTCATTCCAAACTTTGCACGAGTGGCTTTGCCGTTAACGGATTTACTAAAAACGAAAGACAAAGTTGTGGCGAAAGCTCAAAAGCCGGGGCCCCCGTTAATATGGACAGAAGAGTGCCAAAAAGCATTTGAGGCTCTAAAAACCTTGTTTACAGCAGAGCCTATTTTAAAACACCCAGACCCAGACAAGCCATTTGTAATTCAAGCCGATGCCTCTGACGTAGCAATTGGAGCTGTTTTGCTCCAAAAAGGTGAAGAGGGTGCACTCAAACCCTGTGCTTATATTTCCCGCAAATTTACTGAGACAGAACGAAGGTGGCTTATTTGGGAAAAGGAGGCTTTTGCAGTATGCTGGGCCCTTATGACCTGGAGGCACCTCCTTGAAGGGAGTTCCCATCCTTTTGAGATATGGACGGACCACAAGAATTTAGAATCTCTCACAACTCTGAGGAAGTTATCTCCCAAACAAGTACTCTGGGCCCAATTTTTCAGTCGATTTAACTTCACTTTAAAATTCATCCCTGGAGGGAAAATTTTTTTAGCCGATGCATTATCAAGGTTACCTCAGAATAACAGCCAAAGAGAACAGGTGATTGCCCCGGTAATCCCTAAAGCACCACCTCAAACAGAACCTGGCTCGGCAGCCCTAACCAGAACTCAAGCAAAACTACAAAAACAGAAACCTACCAATGAACTGCTCTAAAAAATAAATGCTGCTTTAGATTCTGATGAATGGTTCCAGAATAATAAAAATACCCTAACCCAGGAAGGCCAAGCTTGGCGGATGGGAGACAAGCTTTATGTTCCACTTTCATTTCATAAACAAATCCTAGAAAGGGGACATGATGATAAAACCTCGGGGAATTTTGGATTTATAAAAACCTTACACTTACTACGTAGACAATTTTGGTGGCCAACCATGAGAAAGGACATTTCGGACTATGTTTCTACATGTCCTGTATGTGCAATGTCAAAGAAAAGAGGGGGGAAACCTTTGGGCCTTCTTCAATCTGTAGCATCTCCAAAAAAACCTTGGGAAGAAGTTTCTATGGATTTTATTGTGGATTTACCTCTAAGCAATCACAACACAGCAATTTGGGTTGTGGTTGATCTGTTTTCTAAACAAGCACATTTTATTCCATGTTCATCAATTCCAAATGCTAAAAAATTAGCTAAATTGTTCATAGCACATGTTTACCGCCTCCATGGCGCCCCCAAGAGGGTGATTTCGGATCGCGGCCCACAGTTAACCTCCAAATTTTGGAGGGAATTTCTTACATTAATTGGATCTACTCAGGCTTTGAGTTCCAGTTTTCATCCGGAAACGGACGGATCTACGGAGAAAATTAACTCCTTGTTGGAACAATATTTAAGATGTTTCACTAATCATCAACAAGATGATTGGTCTGAACTTCGTCCTTTTGCTGAGGTGGCTTATAACAACACAGTGCATCAAAGCACTGGATTCACACCGTACAAAATAGCTTCTGGTCAAGACTTCCCGCCTTTTCCAGAATTACCACTTAAAAACCTTCCTGAACTTTCAGCGGACCAGTGGATAAATAACATTACAAGTCTGTGGCCACTAATTGTAAAATCTTTAGAAAAAGCAAAAAGCCAACATAAAAAATTCGCCGATAGAAAACGCACTGCAAACCCCCCTTGGAAGGTAGGCGACCTAGTCTGGCTTTCTACAAAAAATTTAAAATCTTCCCAACCATCTAAAAAACTCGCTCCAAAATATGTGGGCCCTTTCCCAATTGAGAAGGTTATAAATCCTGTGGCATTTAAATTGTCATTACCAAAACATTATAGAAACATTCATCCTGTTTTCCACACAAATTTACTAAAGTCATTCAAGCAATCTGAGACTTGGCATCCAGAAACACCACCACCAACACCCATCATGACTGAAGGACAAAGCCATTTCGAAGTGAAAGACATTTTGGACTCTAGAAAATACAAAGGCAAACTCCAATACTTAATTCAATGGAAACATTTTCCTAAAACTCATCACGAATGGGTGGACAGTATTAATGTTAAAGCTCCTAAACTAATTGCCTGCTTTCACTCAAAATACCCTGACAAACCTAGATAACCACATTACTGATTGTTATGATGTCTCTATTTTCTTTTCCAGATTTTCTTCCGAATGTAGGGACATTCGTTCTGTTGGAGGGCGGCATGTCAGGATCTACGCAAACCAGAACCTTCAATTGTTTTTATTGCTTTTACTTTTATTGCTAACCATAGATCAATAGATCAATAGTGGGAATAGTGGTTTATTCTAAACCGTTTGCTTGACCTGCCATAAAAGGGGGGGAAGGGGGAGGCCAGGTGCCGTTATCTCTATCTTGAAACAGACATCCAAGGCCAGGAGGTGTTAGAACCATGGCAAGACGCGAAGAGTTGCAAGCGGGAATAGAAACCTAGAAGGGGGGGAAGTTGGGCTTAAAAGGACAAGGCTTTGCTATGTAGAATTAGACTCAACAAACTATGATGCTGTACGCTTCTCCTGAATAAAGAAATCTCTGATGGAACTTTTGGTCTCCAGAGGATTTACTGAACTTTGGGATTGAGTGTGCAGACTCTGACATGCGGGGGCAAAATGCATCCGTGTTCCATTCCTTTCTGCACTTTTACAGTGCCCGAGATGGTCCCAAGTGGAGTTGGAATATAATTTCTGTATGAGATAGAGGAAGTGCCTATCTAGAGTTGTATTTTTTAATTTATCCCAAAGCACTTTCCTGGATATTGAGTCAAAGGCTTGTTTGAAATCAAGGAAAGCCACATAGAGGGATGTTTTCTTTTTGTACATATATTTTTGTACAAGTTGAAGAAGGACCAAAATGTGATCTACTGTTTATTTCCCTTCTCTGAAACCTGCCTGTTTGTCTTGTAAATAGGAGTTTTAAACAATAGGAATAGTTAAGATGTTTTTTATATATAGTGGAAAGGAAATACAATATGACATCAGTTTGTGATACTTTGGTTTACACAAACATTTTAAGTTATAACTTAGGGCTATTTAAGTTATTACAGAATGAATACTGTATGTATTCAGTATACTCCTATACTTGGACAAATACATTTATAATAGTGTTAAAATATGTCTGCTTAGAAGTTGAAAGAAATATTTTGCTTTCTAAGACTAGTACATGGATGGATGGATGAATTCTCATACCAAAGAGAATTCTTTATAGTGAACTCTTCACTTCTGAAAGGCGAAGGGAAAGAATAAGGATTTACATCTATGCCTCACATTGTTTCAATAGTCAAACTACTGGGTATCCAAACACTATACATTTATACTATTCTTTATGAAATTATGGGCAGCCTTGCAAAAGACGCATAAAAATGCTATTATATCAAGATGCTTCAAGTTCTTTAATGGTTTTGCCAAGTAATAGTATAGAGAACACCTACATCCTAATTTTAAATATGGATTTACCAATGAATTTACTCGCAACTGTATTACTACTTCATTATGGAATTATGTAACCTGTGTCAGGACATGAAGTCACATATAATCTGGAATATTAACTCTAAACTTTCTCCCCTCCAAATTATCTCATGATGAAAAAAGTAAGTTCTTGTGTTATAGAGCTTTGAGTTGTACTCCTTTTGGTGACAGGGATGTCACCTTATAGGTAATAACTGAAATGTATTTATCTCTCACCAATGAAACAGAACTGTCTGTATATTCCAAGGATGTGTTCAGAAATGCCTGCACTATTTGACACAGCGTAATTATGAAACAGCCTTTTGTTCTCAGTAGCTCATGATGGATAGCTATAACTCGTTTTTGTTGTTGTTGTGGAAATAAGACTAGCCTTGTGTCATTAACTGCTATTTCAAAAACGATTCACAGTAGTTTGACTTTTGATCTGGGAGGCAACTAGCACGACCACCTGCATGAGATATGAGCTGTTATTAGGCTTGCTTTGTACCATCTTATGAACACAGCAGGCATTTAAAACAAGGAGCAACTTGATACGTGAATGCTCCAGTTTACAGAGGAAATGTTCTATCAGAAATATGGGTTCTTTAACGGTGAAGTGAGAGAAGTACATATACTGTTTACAAATTATATTATTAATATATATGCATGGCCTCAAGCTCATGATTGTGTGCAAAAGTTTGCAGCACTGGATTATAAACTATTACTCAAGTATTCAGTCTGAGAAACAGGAACTGCAGGACTTGTTTAAGGCTATATGCAATAGTTTAACTTAAAGCATTTATTCTATTTTATGAAAACTATATTGGAAAAAAAAAGTACTAGTAAGATAACCTTTTTCTAGAATTAGAACAAGGTTATTAATTAATAAATTAATTCTGTGTCCTACTTAATATCTATAAGGCTTAGCTCCATAATGCTTCCCTCTATTCAAGAACATCTAAGGGGGAAGTGAGGCCAAACATAACTATCTTCATTTATTGTTTCTATTTCTGTCAAATTGTCCTAAGGCCACAGTATATTGGACTGAAGGAAAATCTTCACAATATACACTGCTCTCTCATTATATTATTTTGAATACGTGGCGGTAAATTTCAGAACACATTTCCTACCAAAAACTGACAGCTTGCCCTCATGTCCTGCTGCTAAATGGTGCTGAAGAATTCTCATACATGATGTAATATGGAGTGGATTAAGTTCAGAAATGATCAACAGGAGCAACAAGCTGTTATTGCAGTCACTGAACAGAGATTCACATGTGCTGTATTTTTAAAAAAGATAATGCTGCCTGAATTTTTTTAAAAAATATGTTATTTGAATGGCCAAAGCATTTGATTCTGAAAAGATTTATTTGGTAAGCATTGACTAATGCAGAAGGAGGCTATATTTTTGGTATTAAAACCAAATATGAAAATGATCATTTTCTGACAGGCAACTTGCAGTCTGTCTAATCTTACTGTAAGATGGAGAAATGGTCTCTGAGAGGACAAAGATTCAAGGGTTCAAAGCATGGAAACCATTTCATGGTCCTCAGACTAGATAGCACAGTGTTACAGATTCTGTGAAACCTTTCAATCACTTATGATTCAAGCTCAATCTGCGTATATGGTTTGATTGTGTCCAAATTAGGACCTGTCCTATTTGGATTCTGGTAAATTAAAAAAATGCAGAGAAGGAAACGGGGAACAAACGATGACATGTTCATGATGTCATTACACAGATTCAGCAATATCTGAACTTGTATTATACACTGTGAAGCAATTACATAATTGCTACATTTGCATGAATATGTCACTGCAGTTTCTTACGGATTCCATGCAGTAATATCAGACAATAAAATATTGTCTGTAACCTCTATAGTTGTTCAAAGGAACAACAATTTGGGCATGGGTTCAGTCTACAGGTTGCAGAGCTCATGCTATAGAGGATTCTGTGAGATCAAAAAAATCCCAGATTATATTGCAGAACATTTCTCTATTGATCTCACTAAACATCTGCCCCAAAGGAGTCCAAACTCATGCAGATATGAGCAACTTTATCTGCAATCTGTCTGGCAAACATATCATAGTGGCCTACAGGAGTATTGTCACACCTATTCTTTCCTAGTAGGATACAGGTCACCTTGAAGAGAGTTTGCAGATGCACTAAGAGCAAGTAAGTGCTAATACTCCACTGCCCTTATTACTGCAAGATACACCTAAACATGGGCCTCCTGGCCTTTCACCTTTGTGGCTCTATTTCTTAGAGTTTCTCAGTAAACCCAGAGGCCCCTTGGAAATGCCAGCTAGATAGAGGACATATGTGGTTAATCTCATCTAGTACTCTGGGCATCTTTAAATCCCCTGGAGATATATAATACTGACACGTGGACCAGAGAATGTTATTTTAAAGTTAATACATAAGGCCCTGTGGATTCTGCTTTGCAACCCCTTCCCCATCTCATGTTTTTTATGTTCAGATATAGATAGAACTGCCTGCCAGATCATTGGAAAGATTCCTAAGCACCATCATAAAACCCTCCAGATCTATAAGGTATCTGGGATGAACCATCTTAAACAGTCTAGAGTTCTGATTATCTGCAGGTTGACCAAAAAATTATTCTTCTGTAGCAAAGGATGATGACAACCTCCATTACCTCAAATTGCAAGCCATCTGCTCTGGGTGAACATGTGACTGCCCATATGAGTTGGGCTAAGATCACATGGAACAAGCCATTGGTTGCCATGGAAATCATGAATCTCTGAGCTCCAATGGATCACACTTCCAGGACATAAAAGTTGAAATACAGTACCTCAGCCCTAAAAGCCTGGGGGACTTCATGTCAAGCCCCATATAGTTAGGCCAGGTTAAGGACACAAGAACTACATAATTTCAGTTAGGCAAAAAGGTCTGGTAGAGCCTTTTTTGACTAACAAATTTTACTAAAAGGCATAAGCTCATTTCACTGATGCAGAAAATGCTACTAGACTCTCTGATCTTTTGCCACCACAGATGAACATGGTTTTCCTTAGAAATGAATTCCTACAGAATTCAGTTAGGCATCTTTAATGCTAGTCTGGGTTAAATACAGAATCCTGGAAACTGTGAAAATAATTTACCACCATGTATAGTGGGTTCATTAAAGTGGAATCTTCTTGAATGATTTGAAATGCTTCTTTCCAGATTTCTTGCCACCTGAGCTAACTTGTCATTTATGAGGTAAGCTGCCAATGGACTTGCTTTCTATCTCCTGATTGTTTATGTCTGCTCTCTCTTCTATTTCTTTCCCAGCTTGTCCACAAACTTTCATATTTCAGCATCAGCTCTACTATGAAATTCAGACATGCAAATAATCAGTACTGCTATCCATGTTCCTTGGGCTGTCCTGTGACTGACTTGCATCTTTCAATTAACACCTGGAAGAGTGGCTGCTTAGACAAGCTAGCTGTTCCTATTTATTAATGTGAGCTGTGAGATAACAAACTTCCAGCTCTAACCCCAATTAGATAATTATTTCCTTCTTTTGTCATAGCAGGCACCCAATGCCTGCTAGACACTTAATCCTCATCAATATGTTATCTTCCCTTGCTGATGTCTTGAACAACTACGGAGGTGAAGGGGGAAAGAGAGGTTGCAGGGCTATAAAACATGCCCAATGAAAGAGACTGTCCTCGCCACTTGGGTGGGTTCACTGTGGCAGAAGGAGGAGGGGCCCCTGGTGCTGTAAGTAATTAATAGAATTCAAACAAACATGATGCTGCTTGTTTCAGTCCTGGCACCATTTTAGTAAATTATAGACAACTTCTGCTCTGTAAGAATTGCTTATTCTTACTGAAACTTTTTGTAGCACCTCTTTGCTGGCCTGAGATAGATATTTTTCTAAAGTGCACAGATGTCTACATTAGAAATTTGTTTTTGCTTTGGCATAGTGTTGTGTATTTTGATATGTTGAAGCTTCAGACCACAATCTATTTGAAGGCTATAACCTCTTGCTGATAGTAAGTATGTCTCAATGAAAGGGCAGCCACAAGGATTTCATTATATTTTAGCCAGTGTGATGTATCACATTCTTTGTACATGTTGTCTGAAGGAAATAGCACAGGGAAACATCCACTGGGACCTTGCTGTAGGAGGAAAACTGTGATTTGGATAATGGTATTTCCAGCTGCACAGATGGTCAAAGTTGATGGTGATGGACAAATAATTCCAGATGATATATAAAGGAAAAATAATGAAATCAAGTACATGTTCATATTTAAAAGAGCAATCTTAAAATGTGTACTTAGACCATAATAATATATCCACAGAAAAATAAATATAAATTCTAAAGTCAAGTGTGCTGTCTTAAAAAACAGCAAGCTTTACACTTTGGCATAAACGTACTATAAAGTCAATATAATTATTAAGGCTTTCCCATTTCTTTAAAAAAAACTTAATTATTGAATGAAGAAACATCTGAACAGAGTTACACTTGTGCAAATAAGCATGTCTGCCTCTTTTGCCACCTCTTAAAATTTGCTCAAGAATATGGGCTGGGGAGGAGGGCTGAAGAGCAAGGCCACAGGGCCAGCTTACATAGTGACTATAGAATCAACTTTAAAATAATATTTACTTGGGCACTATGCAAATATTATGCAATAAAATATAATGCAATTTAATTAAAAATAGTCATAACTTTAGTAAACTTTAAAAAGAGCTAAAGCCAATTAGCTTGCTTACAAGTAAGCACAAAACCCAACATTCCATCTAAATACAAATGCTTTTATTCGTCAGCAGAATATCAGATATAAGGAATAGCTGAGCCTCCTTTGGCAAAAGAATTTAAGAACCTGGAAACTGCCACTAAAGAGACTGAAGGCCATTTCATTTCACTTTAAGTATTTTTAGCACTGAGAAGTTGTTTTTAAATGTACCTAAAAATGTAATTGCTGACTCAAACAAAGTATTTTTTGGGAAATAAATACACAGACATACTTATTACAGACCCAATGCCAGCCATAAATCCTCTATTGATATAAACATGGTCTCACTCCTGTATGTACGATCATGAAGTATATATAATAGCTTTAAACCACTTTGAAAGAAAAATGTCTGCTCTTTATATTAAAAATGACTTTTTAACAGAAGTCTGCACTATATAGTAACATGATTTGTTATACTTAAAAATTATGTATTTAATTACATCTTTAATATAGAGGATATTATTGTACAATTAAAATGAGAGCAAAGAACTCAGTTCAAAAGATGCATTTAAAAGAAATTCTTTTTCCTAAATCCATTTGATATATTCCTTTATCCTTAAGGACAAATATATTATTTGAACTTTCTCAAAGCTTTACTTGCGTTCTGGTTGGAATCACTAATAATGAAATACCTTCTCCCTAAAGATTTGTACTATTACACTTACGTCTGGCAGATGTTTTATCTATCATTTTTAAAATAAAACATTTTTTCTGACCATACGGTTAAATTTCTTATCCTCCTAATTATAGTAGAAATGTTCAAGGAATCTTAACTCTGATAATGTGTATCTTTGACACTTTTTCCTATATAGTTCCCCTTTTCCAGTTCTACCATATATTTTTGGACACAGGTCAAACAATACCTTTGATAAGACATAACATTTGCGTTAGTTCATTATTATGTTTTCTGCATTCATCCACAATATATTTCTAGGCTACTAGGAATTAACACCCTAGAAGTTCTAGGGGAAAACAATGATGCTGAAAACCTACACAGGAACGGAGGTCACTTTAATTGTTAACTAACTAGACTGTTGGAATTAAGGAAGGGTTTATTCTTGCATACATTAGTAGCTCTCATTAATTATCTATTGTTTATAAGATAATAGAAAATATTCAGTTGTTTTGTTTTTTATGACTGCTGAATGGAAACAGATTTAACAAAATATTAAAATGTTATATCAGCCTTTCATAACTGGATATGAAGATCAGAGTGAAGAAATAAATTTCTTTATGTATGACCAGGCAGAATTATATGGATTAGCAGAAAACATTTGTAATGTTGGTGAGCCTTATATTTTGTACCAGTTACATTTTGGAAAATAGCAGGTCTGGGGAGAAACTACTTATCTTCCAAATTCCTAGAGAGCCAGTTTGGTGTAGTGGTTAAGGCACCAAGCTAGAAAAAAGGAGACCATGAGTTCTAGTCCTGCCTTAGGCATGAAACCAGCTGAGTAACCTTGGGCCAGTCACTCTCTCTGAGCCCTAGGAAGGAGGCAATGGCAAACCACTTCTAAAATCTTGCCAAGAAAGCTGCAGGAACTTGTCCAGGGACTCCCCAGGAGTCAACAGTGAGTCAAAGACACACACACACACAAACTCTGGGGGAAAATCACATCTTCCAAATTCCTAAAAAGTAGCTCACTTTATTCTATTAATTAATCATAGACACACTCTTTGTTACCTAAGGGATGATAACACTGTGAAAGAGATGAGCTACAATGCACTAGAAAATTTTACAACTTTTCTCATGATTTAAACAGCCCAAAATTTCTTATCACAATATATGCTATTCAAAAAAGAATATCTGTATCACACCTAACTACTGTTTGTCCATAGCCACTATTTAGAAATAATTCTATCCCTCATTTCGCCCTTCAACATTCCTCTTCTAATCCCCAACAACAGCTGTATTCATATACCCTTTCCTCAGAACTACTGTATATCTGTGCCACTAATAAAAAGGAGTGATTCATGAAACTTATGGAATAATACATTCCTTGGTCTTTAAGGTGCTACAACACTATTTTCTTTTAATAATCAGTGATGAATCTGTTCAGTAATTAGATAAGAATCTCACCTTAGAATTTCATATCATAAAACCAAGATGGTAAACATATATTTTCAAATGAATCAGTGGAGTCAACATGCAGCAAGGTTTTCCCACTTCACCTTAATAAACTGTGTTTTGACAAAAGTAAAATAAAATTCCCCAGTTTTCCATTGAGCAACTGAGTGCATATCTACAAGGCATCTAGAAGTAAAGGCAAAACTGCCATTCTCTGATAATATTTTCCATAAATTTGAGGGCTAGATACCACTAAGACCTTGACTGACTGACTGACTGACTGACTGACTGACTGACTGACTTCCTCCCTCCCTTTTTATCTCTTATGCCTATGTGATCCTAAAAACTATGCAAAATTGTTATCTATAGAAAACTGAAATTCAGTATTCTCATTATGTTTATAAAACAAATTTAAATTGATTTTCATGAATATGCCTGTTTCAGACAAGAGATAATTTTCCCAGCATACTATAAGATTACTTCCCCACAGTATCAACCATGTCAGCACAATGATAAAAACATACAAATCGGTATCACTTTCACCAATGCATTCACTTGTAAAATTAAAAGTTGAACCTCCCTTTCTATTCTGGCAGGTAAAACTGTCTATATAGGGGTTACTTTTGTAAAGAAAGAAATTAAATGGCTTTCTCAAATATATATAAGAAATGACACATGTTTTTAAACATTTGACTACATAATGCATTTGTCTGAGAATAGGACCCCATGAATATTTCACAAAGGTCACATTTTTCATTTGGCTTATGGAACACTTATAAACTAGGAGTCCTAACACAGACTCCCAAGCATACAACAGTGTCAAAGATTATAGTTCGTTTTCCTTTCTCCCTCACTAGATGAGTTGCAAATGTATTCAAACACAGTATGAAAAAAGTATTTTATTTTGCTGAAAATAACGGACTCCTGGACTCCACTCGCCTGAAAGAAAAGCTGAGGTTCATCAAGCATAAACATGGGAAAATACATTGGTTTAGAAACCCATAAATCCTTATTTGAATCTGCCAACCTGAAAGCGAAGTAAAGCCCGAAAAAACTATTTTTCTTAAATGCTATGTCTGATTAAGCCATACTCTTAAATGACAGCTGAACTTTAACATTAATACGATATTATTTAAATAACTGTATGACTTTTTTTTACACTAAAAATGATGAATGATTTTTGGACAGCTCAACTGACATAAAGCAAGAAGCCCCTTTAATGAGATTTGACAAAATGGAGACATATGCAGAATATTTGTTACAGCTCATATCCCAGCCCCTTCCTAGGGAGGATATAGGCTTGCCCAAGAATTTTTTATTATTATTATTATTATATTGATTGTCTACAGGCGCTGAACCATTTCCTTCAATTGCCACTTCCTTTCTCCATGGATATTGAATTTAGCTTATGTCATTTACATATTACTCTTAATCAGAGAATTTGGTATGTTACAGTTCAGAGACTAAATTGTGAGAAGTTTGTGAAAAGGATGTACAAAGTGCAGTTATGTTAACATTTGTAATCTGATTGTACAAAGAAGGGGAGAAACAAGCATTTTTTTTTTCTTTACAAAGTTAAGGATAGGTACATATCTTAAATAACATAATATGCAGTATTCTTAATATGAGAAGTTGAATATATTTTTTATGGCTTAAGAAGTATTTTTCATATTACAATACTATTTTCATTTGGGAGACCATGGAAACAGTGGAATGAAGATCATGATAAATGGCTGTATATAAATAACTTGCAATTTGAAGAAGAAAGCAAGAATATGGATTGGCCCTTGAAAGGAGACATACACTGGGCACTAATTATTTTGTAAGAATCTTTAGAGATGGGTAATATTCATACGTTAAATTTATTGTGAAAAATGAAATGGATAAAACACTTTAAGAATAGTTTTGATTTTTTTTAAAAAAGTTAGATTTTTCCCTTAACCTTTCAAACAAATCTTACAGCATAACCAATTAATATAGACTGCTCTCCAACAAAAAATTATCTTTTGACTTTCTGAAGAATAATTCTTATTTTTTAAAAATAAGAAATTACTGGTTAAATATGTAATTAAATAAAGACATATACCAGTGGTGTTATTTCTACCTTTTTCAGGTACAATCAAACCAAACTTAGGAATTCTGTTACATACCACCATTACATGTTAATAGTGTTTAATCTGTATGACAAAGCATTTAAGCTAAAACTTGGAAGATTCTAAAATAAAATAAAACTAAAATATCAATAGATTTAATGAGAACCTATAGCAACAAGTTCTATAGGTAGTCTTCACTTAATGACCCTAATGGAGACTGGCAACTCTGACACTAAGTGAAGCAGTCGTTGAGTGGGAAATCATGTGACCGCAACTGTGCTTTCTGGCTGGAAAGAAACAAGACTACTCAGTTTCACACCTTTGGCTTTTGTTTGCCTCCTAACCACTCCCCTGCCCTTTGGAATGCTCAAGTGCCTGCTTACTGTACACATCAAAACCAAGGCAATCGCACCAGTGAGAGGGGGAAAAGAATAGCAAGCAATTTATGTAGGCAACTTCTCCTTTGCCTGACCCTTCCCCTCCCCCCCCCCCCCACATAGCAGAGAGATTGGAGAGGAAGGGATTGCAAGAGAGTAAGCTGCTTGCTCTTCTATATATCAAAAGCAATGCAATTGTGCTGGCAGCCCAGGGCTAGGAGCCACAGGCATGCTATGCAAACAGCTTACACTACTCTGTTGAAATCTCTTCCCCTCCAATCTCTCGATTCTGTGAGGGGGTGGGAGAGGAAAAAAGCAAACAATTTCTGTAGGTGATCTTTCTTTTGCCTGACCCTTTCCCACTGCCGGCATGATCACATTGTCACAAAGTGTAGACAAGCAAACAGCTTACTGTCTTGAAATCTCTCTCCCCCCAATCTCTCCACTCTGCAGGGGGAGGGGGAAGGGTCAAGCAAAGTAGACATTGCCTACAGAAATCTCTTGCTTTTTTTCTCTCCCTCCCCTCTCCCCCCACTTTTCAGAACAGAGAGACTGGAGAGAAAGGGATTGCAAGACAGTAAGCTGTTTGCTGTTCTACACAGAGAGAGCAATGTGATCGCGCCAGCAGACTGGGACTGGGAGCCACAGGCATGCTACACGAACAGCTTACAGTACTCTCTTGAAACCTCTTCCTGTCCAATCTCTTGGCTCTGCAAAGGGGGGTGGGACAGAAAAAAAAACATAGGTCAGGCACAGGACAAAGCATACTGACTGTAATGGTGATCACATGACTGAGGGATGCTGTGAAGGTAATAAATGGCCATAAATGGGACATAAAGTTATTGTTTTCAGCACCATCGTAACTTTCAATAGTCACTGAATGACTGGTCGGTAAGTGAGGACTACCCATATAGTTCTTGTACCTAATAAACTCACTGTATAACCTTTTTTTTAAAAAAAAGCAGTCTACAGTTTTTATCCTGATTGTGTTAATTATAAAATCTTAATATTTTGGGGAGGGTACTCAAAGCTGACAAATTAATTACAGTTCAAACTGATCCACACTTTGGTAATAAGAATGTGAAACAACAGAGCTCCATTTTTGCAGGGTAGACTATGGTTTTATGGGAAATGGGAGATTTGAGTGCATGTACAAGCTACGTCTCAGCCCTATGAGTCAAACCAAGCAACTGATTCCACAGGAAGACCAGAATTATTTTATTGAAAGAGACTATAGTAACAGAATCTTTCAAGTCTGCCTTTATCTTCCCTTTCTTCCCTCCTATACCGCAGGGTAGTCCAAATCTCTAAGAATTTCCTGCCTCTTTGGGTTTAACACATGGTTCTACCCCTGGTTTGGACTGAATAGCTTCTGGATAGTTTCTCCAAGGTCATCTCCATGGCTCCATGCACCTCTCTACCATATGAAAGAAGAGACATTCAGAGCTTGTGTTCTCTGTTCTGCAAAAAAAGTGCAAGAGTCCTCTTCTACAGTATTACCTTTTTTTATTTATGCTTTATTTTATTTGCTCATGTTATCAGGCCTGTTCTTTTTGTTCACAAGAACTGTCCTAGCATTAGGAACAAAAAGTGCATCAGAAAGAACATATAATAAATTCAATTGATTATTTTAATTATGATTTTCATTTAAAGTACATCTTTTAGGGAGAGAGAAAGCAAACCATTTAAACTCCCAGAATTCCCCAGCCAGCATGCATGGAGTTGAAGTCCACATCTCTTAAAGTTGCCAAGTTTGAGAAACATAAATTTTAAAAAAATGGATGTATTTAAAATAAAGTTTTTGTGTACAAGTGTATACCTGAGAATTCAACTCATTTTGAAATTATACAAAATTATGATAAAAACTATGAATTTTATCTATCAATCTATATGAGAAAAAGGAAGAAAAAGAAAGAGAAAGGATCCCTACCTTGCCCTTACCTTCGTAACATTCCTGTAAGGATTCTTGAACTCTTTCCCAAGTTTGCATCAGTTTCTCTAAGCTGCGGAGGAATAATATTCTAAGAATGAACAATGTTCAGATACACTGAGTTCAATTTTGCTAACACAAGTTGATCGTAGCTCTGCAGAATCTTCACTTATTTTATTTTCTTCATTTATTTACTACAGTTTTGAGGCCGCCTGGCTCCAAGCAGCTTACATTAAAAAAGTAAGAACAATACAACAAAAGAAATAGATAATAAGTGTCCAGAGGTGTCCACTTGACAATTAAGTCTGAGACTTTCAGCTGACAAACTTCATAATTAAATAAAAACCACCACAATCTTTCTAATTCTATAATGGAGAACACCTATGCTACTGCTAGAACACATACTTTAATCCTAGGTATCTGAAATTGACAAGTTCTTGAGTACCAGAGTAGGAAAGTCTGTTGCTTGACAAATTGGATACGAACTTCAGCTGCTCAGAGTTGGCTGGAGCCAACTTCAATTCTGGGAGCCAGGCAGATAAAAATTTAATAATAATACAAATAATAATTTTTATGGATGAACAATGTTGGTCTGAAGCAAAAAAGATTTTAAAAAAAGATAAAACATTTCAGAAGCTCTACCTACCTTTAGGAAAAAAAGCATTAAGGGCTCCCATTCATTAATATTATCTATGAATACTGAGTTCCAGACAGATTTTTTTTTCCTTATAATTAAACTTACCCTTTCTCGAGCCCGCTGGATCTTCTCTCTGTCATGACTGAGATTTTCTAATATGTCTTGACCAATTTGTTCTGCATGAAGGAAAAGAAAAAAGAAAAAACAAGCCAACAAGTGAAATACAACAAATGAAAAACAGACAATACTTCTATAACATCTGCAATAAATTAACATAAATTTAAATACAATATTTGATAAACAAGACCAGAAAAATAAGAATAAATTTAAAATATAAAAAGTGAAAAACTAGCAGTTTACAAATATGTAACTGGGCTGCATAAACACTGGCAAAATTGAAGAATTAGTAGCTTGGATTTAAATAGAATTCTGCAAGAACTTTGAGATTTATAAGGCCTACTCTTGAAAAACCTCCAATATGTTTGAGTTTTGTAAGACCAACAGTTCTTCCTAAGGTTTATGATCCATTCATACTTAACAAAACTCCATTTCTGTCCATATTTACATATGGATCCTTTTGGAAACAAAGAGCAAAAGTGGACTTCCTTGTTCTCTCTTCCATAGACAATAAGACTACATAAACGGTAGTGAATGAATGAATGCAATGTATTGAGCACAGGGGATAAGGAAGAATGGAAAGCTTCCTAAGATATATTTTTGATACTTTTGATGAACAGAGGAAGCTAGGAATCACCACTGTGTGGGAAAGTTCTATTCTAACAGCATGTATGTATTGTATGTTATAATATGCAGAGAGACTTCCTGCCAATGGAGTATTCAAGAGCTTCCAAGTCCCATTGATAACCTATTTTTAAAATTTCCCAAAATTAGTTAAATAACAGTTTGAAAGTTTGGAAGTTATAGCTCTGAAAAGGAAAGAGCAAGGTATGCACAGAGGTGTTCATTACACTAATTGTTCTTTGATTGGTTTGATTAATAAAATTAACTATTCCAGAAAGACAGCAGATATTCATAGTAACCTTGTAAGTGTAAACAATATCAATATTTCCCACTACATCTAATCATGACATGACTGGAGAGGTAGGTCATCCATAAAAGCAGGGCATTCATACTGGTTTCCTACTCTCTATTTTTACCACAGATCTCTAGAAGCAAAAGATGGTTCAATATTAACATTGGGAAAGACCTCTGAAAGAGGTGCTTTAAATGTGCTGGAGCACAAGGAACACTTATTTTTGAACTGATAAATCATGGGGAAATTGTGAAGCAAGTGGCTGGGCATGCAAATACATGCAGAGATGGTTATAGACACAGCTATTTTAAGAATTATGAAATCTGTTGTAACACAAACTGTCTCCAAAATTCACAAAATTAAATAAAAAATAAAGCTATATGATTTTAAAGAGAAATGTTGAGAACAGATTTGGTCCTTCAGTCCCTTTTTAAAGAAAGACAATTTGTCAACTGGAAAATTTAATAGCCAAGTTTATTGCTTAACTATCCAGTCAACAATTAGGATTACCAATAATCAAGAATGGAGAGCTATCAATTTGACAAATAGTGTATTTTATTTTCTTTGCTATGGCTGAATATGTCACTAAATAAAATAGGACAGCATGTCACTTGACTATCACCAAAATAACTGTTACAACATTTATGTACAATAATTTCAATGATAATAATGTTACTATTTCCACATTGCCCCAGAGATCAAAGCACTGAAATAGTTGCACTGTCTTTTAGCAAATGTATATGTATACTAAAACTGGTAGGCTCAGAAAGTCACTGTTTTGTATCATATGTTAACAATATAAATAACAATAAATTGGTTAGGCACAGAAAGAATATGAATAAACTTAGAGATTCTACTAAGATTCCAGTGCACAAAATACACACCAAGAGTTTTGCAAACCAAATTCAAATTTGGTTTGGTGTTATAAATTATACAGCTTTAATAGAAAAGCTGGGATCCAAAAATTCATGTGATATATTTAGTTTATGGGATAAACTACCCTTCATTTTTGTGCACTCCTTTAAGAAAACATCCTTGAAAGTTACTTTGGAATAATAACACTAGGGTGTGGGGGAGGGGGCACTGGGATGGTGGTAGACAGTAAGTAAAAAGGTTAATTAATTTCCTTCCAGTGAAAGTTCTTTCCAATTGTGCATGGAGTATATAATTCACAAATTTCTAGAACAAGTAAGTTTCATAAATGAAAATATGGTTTGGTGCCCCTTTAATAAATAGTCACAAAGCATTTTTAAAAATTGTTTTGATGCTCTATGAAATGTCTGAAACCCTTTCCTATAACAAGCATACTAGTATATTTATGTACAATTATAGGTTAATATTTTTGTTTCTACATTATTAGCATTGTATTTATGGAAAAAAAAAACACCTGTTATTTGAAGATGTCCTTCAACAAAAGAAAGTTAACTATTTTAGAAATATTCCTGTATTGCTGTATTTTCAGTGAATTTAAGATATTCGTCCCATTTTCAAAGATTAATTATTTTGGATTTCCTTCCCAATAATTGCTGTGTATTTTGTGTACTGGTGCAAACTTGTAATTGTACAAACAAATAAGTCTAGTTTTGTTACGGTATTTGAACTTAATAAAGTTGTGACTGCCTCAGTTGCAGTTGAAGATACGCTTCAATTGGGCAGTAAAAACGATAAACCATGATTGTAAATTCTATCTCAATGAAAAATGCTTGTTAGTTGGGGAAGGACTAGAACTTCTGATAGAACCAATTATCATCAGAACTGAAAAGCAAGAAGCTCTGCATGAAGTACTGATAAAACTAATGTCTTTAAGCTTTTAAAATAATTCAAATTTAAGTATTGTAAAGAACGTTGCCAAAAAAAAAAAAAAAAAATGCAAGGGATTAGTCCAGGCAGTCACCAGGATTCAAAACTGGAAGGCCGGTCTATCTATCTATCTATCTATCTATCTATCTATCTATCTATCTATCTATCTATCTATCTATCTATCTATCTATCTAGTATCTATAGCAACTATGAGAAAAGATTGAAGAGGACAGTCAGTTTGTGGTGGTGAAGGCACCAGGCTAGAACCCCATGAGAATGTGAATTCTAGTCCTACCTTAGGCACAAAGCCAGCAGGGTGACCTTTGGCCATTCACTCTCTCTTAGCCCTAGAAAGCAGGAAATGGCAAACCACTTCTGAAAAATCTTGCAAAGAAAACGGCAGGGATTAGTTCAGGCAGTCACCAGGAGGCAAAAACTGACTCGAAGGTGCACACACACACACACACGCACACGCACACACATACAGCAATTATGAGGAGAGATTGAAAAGGATTATTGATATTGACAGCTAGTGTGGTGTAGTGATTAGATGTTGGACTATGGGCTAGGAAACCCAGATTAGGGTCCACTCTCAGTCATGGAGGCTCACTGGGTGACTTAGGCCTGTCACTCACTCTCAGCTCAGCCAAACTTAGACTGTAGTTATGGAGAGAAAATAGAAGCAAAGGTGTGCACAGGATTGAGTGCTTTCATTAAAATGGCAAAAACAGTTGCCATTTTAAGAGTTAGAAGCTCTTTACCTTTTGTACATGCCTGAGATATCATGATACATGAACAAAAAGAACAGAGCTTGTATTGTGACAGTATGACACTACTTTCATAATTTGCCTCCTTTGACCCCTCAGCCAGCAGCCAATACCTGTCAGCCTTCCCTGGTAGACCAGACAGGAAACATTACCAGATGAGCTAATTCTACTTTATTATAAGGCTACATTAACAGAATCTTGCAAGTCCGAAAGTGCAAATCTCCTGCTGTCTCTTTTATACCCTGGTAAGTTAGGAAGGTTCCTTTCTGAGTTTCTTTCTCTGCCCGTTATGCAGCTGCAGGCTATGCCCTCTCTTACCTGATCATTCCCTAGAGAGCATTTGTCCCTCTCCTCCATCTCCCAAGGTCATTCCCACATACTATTACAATACCAAATAAAAGTGCTGCTTCAAAAATGAGGTTTTTGTGTCCCCACCAAAAAAAGCTAATTAAAATTAATAAATGAATTACTAAATTTACTGCTTATCCTTTGCATAGAACTGCTTATTTATGCCTGTACATACTGTAACTCTGTGTTGAAGATCCCAATATGTATCACTTGCATAATTACATAATAAGTACTATTAGACAATTGTACATGAAAAGTATGTTACTTAATTCCACACAATAAAATAAAGCTGCTGATCCACACATGTCATCCATCAAACGTATCGATGCAAAATAAATTATGTTTCTATGTTTAATATAATGCAATGTATCCTTATTGCCTATTTTATTCTCCATTCTTCCAAGACAGTAAAGAGAGTAAACTTTAGCAATGCAAACAAAAATAGGTAAGGTCATTTACTGCTATTGATGTTCAAGTCTGCAATCACATACAGAAATGGATACACAGTCGAAGAATACTGCAGGACAATGCTTACAGAAAATGTGGTAAAATTTTGTTATGGCCAGAGGAAAGAAAAACAGGTTAACTGCTCAGAAACCTAGGAGTTGGCTTTAATGCCATTCATTCTTTGAATAAGAATTAGCACTGGGTAATCACAGCATATTTATGAGGCCTTTTGCCTGGTCCTCCTCTCCTGTGAATGCTGTATTATTCATTGCATGTGCCCTGACCTCAACGCGCTCCTGTTCTGACAAATCATACTTGATTAAGACAAATCTTTATTAGTTAGCTAGTCAACTTCCTCATTTATCATTTGTAAATCCCTTCTCCTTTTCAGATACAGTAGAAGTGACTGAGACCATTTTTCTCCTGTACAAAAACAAAATACTTGTTACAGCCAATAAGTACAAACAAAACCCCAGAAATCGGTAATAGATGATAAAACATCAATTTAATGGGTATAAATTAGAAACACCGCAAAGCCAACGTAATAGCATGTTTCTGTTGGCTTGAGAAAAATGATAATTATAATTAACCAATCCTTTCTCTAGGCTTCGATTCCCTCCCTGTGGAGTGAACTTTTGCTTGAAAACAAAATGCCATGTATAAAAAATATATTGCAAAGTTGGAAACCCAAAGTTCTAAGATTAACAAAAAAAAAAAGAAAGCAAAAGCAAAATGCAAAGACTGCTGAGGGTAGTGGGTTAAAACTAAAAAAAAAGTCTAAAAAAGAAACCATAACAGAAGAAAAACAGGCTCAAAATTATTTATGAGCCTTAAAATTGCATGAAAATGTAGTAATTGTTTCATATTAAAAAGTATTATGCTTCAAAAAGTAATCGAAAAGAAAGTCAATTTATTTCAGAAATAAATTTAGAATAAGGTAAGGCAAAAGGCATATTTAACAATCAAGAATCTTAAATCATTTTAAAAATTATTTATATAGTCTAACCCTAACCCTGCTCATATTTGACCTGAATAGATAGCTATTTTGTACAATTTCACCACTTCATACCACTTCAGCAGCAATTTAATATAATAATTTAGTTACACAATAATCTCAATTATCAAATAGGTTCACTGGGAATTATTTCTGAAGAAACAACTATGTTTAATTAGTGTTCTTATAGGACATATTTAGCAATTATTGATCAATTATGACATTGTGTAAATAATACAAACACTTTCTCAAGGATGCCTGCAATACACCAAGAAACAAAACAAATTATTAAATCAAGTTCAGCTATCATTTAAAGTTGTCAATTAAACCTGTCAATCTATACCAGCCACAAATACAAAATCAAAGTGCTTTTATGAAATGTAGCACAGTACTAAATTTAAAGAATAAATAATGAAATAAACAGTCTAAAGTCAATGGTTTTCTCCAGGTTTGTCTTGCCATGAAGAGAAAGGTTCCTTCTGTCCATGAAAAGAACCTGAATCCTATAAAAGGTTCTGGCAAAGGAGGGACCTGGGACATCAACTTTTGTCAAATCCCTCTTCATCATATAGCAAAACTTTTACATTCATCAGCAAATGAATGTAAGAATGTGTGTTCTGTCCCTACTTCATTTTTCTTGGAAAGCAAAAAATGTTAATAACTGCTATAATTTCACATGTGGGTATCTTAGATCCAGGCAGACCTGTAATTAGAATTCTGTAACCCCAAATCCTCTGGTCTATTTTCAGTCATGCTCTTAAAAGCATGTACAATGCAATTTAAGGTACCTTTCTATCTTCCTCACCAAGTAAACTGTAAAGACTTTGTTCCATTAGTGCTTATTAATTTATTTACAATATTTGTAAACCACTCCAGTCAGTTGAGATTCTACATAACAAAGCAGGTATACAATGAAGCAGAATAAAACAACAAAGAATAAGCAGAAAAAATAACATACCAAACATAAAATATATTAATTAACATAATGGTTGCTCATTATTATTTAACACTGGAAAGGATGTTTTTACTAGCTATATAGAATGCTAGGAGGGATGCAGGTGAATCTTCTTCCAGAAGAAGTGTATGTCAGAGGAAGGCGGCTATTGTGGAAAGGTCTGTCTCCTGGCCCACAACCCAGTTACTATCTTGAGATGCACAGCATGCTTTCTTTGGATGTTCAGATCAGATGGGCAGAGACAATTCTGGCAATGGTTTTACAAGTTAAGTTCTGTGCACAGGTAGCTTCCTTTTCTGGTGACTACTACTGATCACTACAACAAACAATTCCACATAACTAACTATTCTGTAAGTACACAGTTTATTATGTGTTTAAGATATATCTATCTATCCATCCATCTATTTCAACTACAAATGTTAGGTTGTTATGACTATATTCTTGATCAAATATAAGAAACATTCCTTCAGATCTATGCTTTTTTAATATAACCAAACAATTCATCAAAATACTATAATTATGCATGGGAAATATAAAAAATATAAAATGCAAAAATCGTTGGTCTGACAGATTAATATAAACCCCCAATTTACCAACACAGTCTTCCCTCAAATATTCAAAATCTGTTAAACTGATGTCAGCATATCAGTAATTTCACAGTTTTAAAACAGTTAGAAATGTAATGACTACATTGCACTTGATTAAAGCATTTACAGCTCTAATCAAAACCTGACAGTAAGATCAAAGATGATAACTTAAAACTCTCTTCTAATTATGTTTAAAATGCCACACCTCAGGCCTGTCTCTCCCATTCTTTTTCAAACTAAATTCAGCTTAAGAAAGATCTAACACTTCTTAACAGTTCATTATCCAATAAAACTATTCAAAGCTTAAAAGCAATCTACACAATTAGTCAAGACCTCGGGGAGTCCACCGGTAGTCTTTATTACAGGCCTTCATATTAAAACACCTTAATTATATTTGTCAAATGGATTTCATTAAAAACCATCGTCACTTTAATTTTCATATTTTGACAGGGCTGGCATAGACATTATTACCACCTGCCATGCAATGAAGTACAACAAAATTAACAAATTCCTTCAAATATAATGGATTTTCCCCTTTTTTCCACCTTAACACATTTCTCCGTCAAGAGAACAAATGGCAGAAATTAAGAACAGTTTAAAACCATAATATCTAAACAAACAATATAAGCTCTAACATCCTTGCAGCAAGCTTATATAGTCAGAAATCTTTTATATTTATATAAAAGCACATACCACATCTGAATTATAAAGACAAGACATCAAACAGAATTCACAGATATTTAATCAAATGACAACCATCAAGACTTGAAAGAAAAAGGCATTCTATCATGCATTTTATGCTGCTGCCACATTCAGCAATTGGTATGGCTTCTGTGGGCAATAATTATAATTATGGCTGGTTAGAATTATAGCACCAAGTTCTCTATATTTCTAGACACATAACAAACAACTAACAGAAATTCTTTTATATATTTTATGGCAATTAGCAATATTCAAGGACTATTAATAATGAAAGTAGAAATCAATAGTGTTGCAATACTACTTTTCTGAAATATACATACAGAATTATGTTAAGATGAAGACAATACATAAGAAGTTCATAGGAATGCAATTATGACATAAATAGGAAAAATGTAGTAATTTAGTAATATAATTCATAAAAATATTGACTAAATATAATTTTTGTATGCTGCTGGAGTCATTTTATAAGAATTAATTAGAACTCAGACTGGTTCAAGCTAAAGAGAGAGTGCATACTGCAAATGACATAATAGATCTTTGCTTCCATAAAACGATGTTAAGAATAAGAACTGAAGATCTTTATTTCACAATTGCAGCATCTGCAGCAACCGTTACTATGTTCAAAACAGCAGGCATGACCAGGCAACTGAAATCATGCCCCTTTCTATGAACATGCAGTGCATATCGTGCACATTAAAAAGGGATGGGGCTTTGATTGGCAAGTTGCACCTGTATTTTGAAACTAGTGAACACCCCTGTTTACATCTCTAAATTTATTTATTTATTATTAAATTTATATGCCGCCCATTTATTGCTTCATATGATGTCATAGCAGTAATACTCTTTTCTGTTATGAGTATTTTAAATTTCATTAAATAATCTTTGATTATTGAAAACTGCATGGACAAGGTTTTTGTTTTATTGGCCTGTCTAAGATGACAACTACCATCTTTTCCTTTAATAAAACAAAAGCTACCTATTTATAGCATGATCCTTTAAGTTCTTCCTTTTAACTTCAGTAAGAAACTTATTTACAAAGTTTTCATTATCATTAGTATTATTTATTCATTTGTATGGCCGCCCATCTCATCTAAGTGACTCTGGGAGGCTCACAACAGGTAAAACAATCCAATAAAAACAAGTTAAAAACCAATATACAAACATATAAAAATTGTCCAGAATCAATTTAAAAAACAGCAAATAACAATCAGCAGCAAAATTCATTCTACATCAGGTCAACACAGCCATTGTAAGAGCTTCCCACCACTGCCAAACACTCAGGCACAGTGGCAATGCCATGTCTTCAGGGCCTTCCTAAAGGCTGGGAGGGTTGGACCAATCTAAAGTCCAGGGGGATGAAGTTATAGTAAAAGCAGAGAAAAGGAAAGACTATGGAGAATCTTAATGTAAACACTGAAGAGAATACTAAAAACCATTGCAAAGTGTTACTACAACAAAACATATAACACTATTTATATTTAAATACTTTGTGATAGTCACTCTTGATTAGACCTCGTACATGCACTTAAAAATATTTAACCTTAATACATATAGTTTTTGGATTTGGGAACAGAACTTTGTTCTAACATATTGCATAGATCATAGAATAATGATTTTATAGATTTTAGTATGCTAGAAAATTCAAGCAATAAAATAAATAAATGGTGAAAATAACAATTTATAAAAGCAAGTGGACTCTTGTGCTTCTTAGGACACTAAGGAACACAGATTATGTATATGTGCTAGGCTTATTAAAGGTACAGAATATATATTAATTACATAACTCTCACAAAATCTTTTTGTAACATTTTTACTTTTTTATGAAGTAAGTTCTATCTCCTGGACACTCATCAACAAGGAATAAATCCTTTTCTTAATGGTAAGTAATTTATTAGATCAAAATTACAGCTCATAATTATGGCAACTGTTTCTTAATGTTGAAAAACCGGACATCATTTCCATTACAGGGAAGAGATACAAAACATAGCTCAGTGCTGTACTTTGCTCACATCTATTCTGTACTGCTTGAAACCTGTCAGAAACAAAATGATCCTACAGAAACTGGTCATTGTTTCAACATGCACATTGATGAATGTGGTCTTCTCTAAGCAACATATTTAAGATGCTCATATCAATACTGATGAGACAGTTTAATGCCATTGCTTGCTAAAGAACAGGAATGTGTCATCAGTTTGATTTTCTTTTTTCAAAGTGGGATTGCTATAAACTTGGGAGAAGGATAATTTAAAACCTTACTGGCAGACTCTTTCTTCCCAGTGTTCCCCAATGAAAAATAATTACAACAGGCTACCACCAGTCATGCTGAACTTGGCACACCAAGCCTATTTAAGTGGGAAGTTCTTAGCCTTTCACCAAGAACTCTTCCCTTTAGGAAGAATAGAAAAGAAAGTGCTTTAGATCTTCCTTTTTAAAGCCAGAAATAATGAACTCTTAAAACTCAATGCCAATCTAAAACATAAGAAATAATGTTATAGTTGTATGGTCTTGCATGCATGTAGAATTATAATGGGAAATTGCCTTAATAAACCATTTTTAATTCTTCATTTTCTTTTTTTCTTTTTCCCCTTTTCTTTTCAAATTTTCATTTTTATAGAATATGAAAGATAAGTTAAACCCAGCTCTTTGGAGACACTGATTTGGCTTAGTCAGCAAATCAGAAATTATTTGATGGCTATACCCATCTTCCGAATAACCTTGTTGGAATGAAAAATGGTGTGAATTGTATAAAAAAAGATTATAGGGGAGAAGCTTTTATTTAAAAAAACCAAACAAACAATTCCATCTATTCAGACTAGTCGGCATGGGGTCAACCTACTAGATGCTATACATAGCACTATTGTGCCACACCAAAACCAAAACAACCAAAACATCAACATCTAGGAGTGTGTCACAGCTATCCGTGTACGTACATATTGCTTTACAAAAAAATCACAAGCAACCTAAAATGTGCACTGATTAATATTGTACAACATGAATCACAAACATTTGAACAGAAGCAAGAAATATCCTATAGTGGTTAAGGTGCTGGACTATAACTGAAAAAATTCAGGATCGTCCATCTTTAGCCTTGGGAAATGACTGGGTGACCTTTCAGGCCAACTTACCTCAAAGAGATGCTACTGCAAGAATGAGGGGAGTGTTTTTACAAAAACATAGGCAAAGGGGTTTAGAAGAACTATAAGCTGGCAGTTACTAGAGATCTTATCCACACATAGGTTTGGAGAAAAAAATCCTGCCGGAAGCCTCTGCTGATCAGTACATATTATTCTGTTGCTGATATTCCAAATCCTAACCTACTATAGTCTGAGTCAATCACTATCATTCTCCTTACATTATCAGCTGGTTTTTATCACCACTGAAGAAGTGAAATATTATACCATACTCTTTCAAATGCATTTGTTATTGTTCAGGTAGCTCTGTACTCAATGTAAAAAAATTCATTAAATTTGAGATAGCATAGTATAAGAAAATCTTAGTTCAGTTATGGGTGCACTGGCTGGACTAACAAGGTGTCTCAGCCACACACACACACCCTGATACTAACCTATTTTAGAGGCTGCTGTGAGAGACAGTGCGGTTATAGTAGTTAAAAGCACCAGGCTAGAAACAAGGAGACTGGATTCTAGTTGTGTATTTGTCATGAACACAGATGGGTGACTTTGAGTCAGTCACTCTCTCTCAGCCCTAGGAAGAAAGCAATGGCAAGCCACTTTTGCAAATGTTGCCAATAAAACTGCATAGACTTATCTAGGCAGTTGCCAGAAGTCAAGACTGACTAGAAGGCACACATTTATTAGCAGTTATAAGAACTATTACTGAGATCATACATGTTTCAGGCTTAATTTTAGAAAGTTCTAGGCAGATACAAAACAACAAAGGCATCTAGTAATGATGAAAACAATAGATGTATATGAAGAGAAGGACATATAAATTGGAGATTTATGCCCACATCTAAACTTGTATCTTTAATAGTTCTGCGCATGAGGTCAGAAAGAAACATCTTTGAACTAGAGAAAGAGAGAATGTCAAATGATGATGATGATTGCTTTAAAGTTATAAACTGCTTTTGCCTTAGGGGATCAAGACAGCATACATAGGACTTCCTCTTCCAGTTTTTATCACCACAAAAGAACCCAGAGATGTATACATTTAAGTGTGCTTTTTCTTTCACATCCCCCCACCCCCTAAAAAAGAACCTTTTTGCTTTTTTGAACCCTTCAACATATTTGTTCTGCATGATTTTTTCATTCTCTATTATTCCGGGGGCAAGAAGTGCTTAAATAACTTTCTCACATGTAAAGCTTTGCACTAAGTATCGATTAACTTTGGCTGGAAGTGACTATGAGGCATTTTTAATAATCAGCCCAGCTGTTCTGAGAGCATCCAGAATATAACCTCAGGTAACCAGCACACAACACAGAGCAGAATCTTTCTGCTAACAACATCTAGCAGTCTCAATACTGCTGCTAATATTTTTTCAAAGAGAAAACTTGATTCTTATTTTAACAAGGAAGATAAGAAAACATGAACCAATTGAACATATTAAATCTTCTATCCAAAAACTTTAAATTTATATCATTAAATATCTTAACAATTTTTAGATCTTTAATAAGAGATTAAAAACCTCTTTAGATATACCACCTTTCCTATCATTTAAATTTTCTAAAGGCAATACATTAAAAATAAAAAGGGATCTTCAGTGTATCTAATGATAGGTATCTCAGCCACAGTTCATTTCATTATGAAAATATTGCCACAGCATACTTTTTTTCCCCTCTCTCTATTCCACATATATGAAAATAGATTAAATACAACAACTGGAATACTCGTATTACTTCAGTTCTCATAAGTTTATAAACAAAATTGAATTAAAACTTCCAAAATAAAATTTCTTATGTCTCACAAAATTGACTACTAGTGATAGAAAGAATCAGTGAATGGAAACTCCCATGCATGCACTGATGAATACACTAGTGAGTGCTTTTTTTTTTTTTATGTTTTCCAAAAGTATTGGGAGAGGAGATCCAAAGAACTTGGTGCGTGTTCTGATTAATAATTCGTAAGCATGGTGGAGATTTAGAGTCACCAGGTTCTTATTGACTCTTAACATTAGTGAATCAGGGTATGAAGTTAGTAATGCCTTAGAACAATCATTAATACTTACTGTACTTGCAAACAATTGTCTAACATCGAATTATGTGCAACATGTATGGAAATAGCAGGTTTGTGATATTCAACCATAGGTACATCATGGAAGAAGTAGATGTGGAGAATATGAAATATGTCATTTTCAGATAAAAACTGAAGAACATAAACTTTAAAGACATATGTGTTGACATGTTGTTCTATGACTATTGTTAATTGTGCTTCTCAATTATTATTTTGGAATGAAGATCTGTAATTTTCGATCCATTTGTTTCTTTCCTATTTGATTATAAATAACATTTTAATTAAAGAGGAAAGCAGGCAGGCAGGCTGATAGGCAGGCACGTTAATTGGAACTCAAATATGCTTTTGCTACTAACAGCAACTTGATGAGCATTGTTCAGTTATATTTTTTTTCTTTAAATAGTATGGATTGATAGCTGTTTAATTCCAAGCTGGTACATATACTGAGTATGCATTCAATTGAGCTTCTTTGTTTTTAGCTTTCTTGGGAATAGTTAAAGAAAAATGTTGTATAGCCTAAAAAAGAAATGAACAACATAAAAATAGGTAACTCTTTACAGAGTATAAAACCAGTAAGGTTCACACCCCTCCGTGGGTGATGAATAAACATCATAAAAGTAAATAGTGCTCTAAAATAAATGTCTCTGGAAAATCCTATGAACAACCCACTCTTGTTGTCTTTTGGAAAGTCATTCAGAATAAATTGCAGGTGGTGTTAACTATGATTTCAGAAAATAGCTCCATATTAACATTTATGTTAAACATTTTAAACCATCTTGAATGAGGGTAACTGTTGAAAAAAATAATAAATAGGTTCCTTTGTGATATTGGATTATTCTAATTTTCTCTCTATATTTTAAAACTAATATTTCTTGGGTTACAGGAATTTCCCTGAATGCTGAAGGTTGTAGTGAGTGAGATTTCCTGCTGAAAGCTCTAAAAAAGATGTTAGCATTCTATAGGTAAAAAGTCATACAATAAGATTGCTGAATGATCAAAATAAAAATAATTCCCAGAATGATCTTCCTTTTCCTATTGCATCACTTTCAAGATTTGGAAAAAGCATGTAAAGAAAAATATTTTAGTAATTCACAAGGAATGACCTTGAAAATTTATGAAATAGGTAGCTGGAAAGTCACATGTGTCATATTGTTATTCTATATAAGTAGGCATAGGATAAAATCTAAGAGGAAACAGTTGTGACAAAGATATATAGTACACCTGATATATTCAGGGTGTACCAAACATCAGACCCCATAGACAATTTATTATATAAATTATATTAAATGTTTGAATGTTGTTGAAGTTCAGTCGTTAAGTCGTGTCCGACTCTTCGTGACCCCATGAACCATATTGCGCCAGGCCTTCCTGTCCTTCACTGCCTCCCTGAGTTTGCTCAGTTTCATGCTCATTGCTTCAGTGATACTATCTAACCATCTCATCCTCTGCCATCCTCTTCTCCTTTTGCCTTCAATCTTTCCCAGCATCAGGGTCTTTTCCAAAGAGTCCTCTCTTCGCATTAGATGACCAAAGTATCTGAGCTTGAGCTTCATTATCAATCCTTCCAATGAGCAATCAGGGTTGATTTCCTGTAAGATGGACTGGTTTGACCTCCTAGCAGTCCAGGGGACTCTTAAGAGTCTTCTCCAGCACCACAGTTCAAAGGCATCAATTCTTCGGCGCTCAGCCTTCTTTATGGTCCAGCTCTCACTGCCATACCATAGCTTTGACTATGTGGATCTTTGTCGGCAAGGTGACGTCTCTGCTTTTTAATATGCTATCTAGGTTTGCCATAGCTTTCCTCCCAAGGAGCAAGCGTCTTTTAATTTCATGGCTGCAGTCTCCATCTGCAGTGATCTTGGAGCCCAAATAAATGAAGTCTGTTACTGCTTCCATTTCTACCCCTTCTATTTGCCAGGAATTGATGGGTCCAGATGCCATGATCTTAGTTTTTTTAATGTTGAGTTTCAAGCCAGCTTTCGCACTCTCCTCTTTCACCCTCATCAAGAGGCTCTTTAGTTCTTCTTCACTTTCTGCCATTAGGGTGGTATCATCTACATATCTGAGGTTGTTGATGTTTCTCCCTGCAATCTTAATTCCGGCTTGTGATTCTTCCAGCCTGGCATTTCTCATGATGTACTCTGCATATAGGTTAAATAAGCAGGGTGACAGTATACAGCCTTGTCGTACTCCTTTCCCTATTTTGAACCAATCGGTTGTTCCATGACTGTTGCTTCTTGGCCCACATACAGATTTCTCAGGAGACAAGTAAGATGGTCTGGTACCCCCATCTCTTTAAGAATGTTTAAATAGGTTGCCATTTTCTTTCAAACAGTTCTTTACTTTTTTGACACATAACCTTTGAAATTCCTAAGTAATATTTTGTGATTCACCTATCGGGCCTGATTTTTGGTACCCCTCTCCCCCCACGGTATTTTAAAAAGAGGTTTAACTGTCCTGATTCAAAAAACAAAAAGTTTCAAGTTAATGCTTGAGACAAGTTAGAAAAAGAAAAACCAAGCTGTGTTGCATGTCTCTGACAACAGGCAATTATAGAGCAAATTTCAAGGAAAAAAAATAATTGAAGTTCTTGTTATACAGACTTTTTAACAATATTGGCTTTAATATAAGTAACATGATACAGTGCTCTTGTCACATGAAAGAAAAATGGAGACAAATGTGTGAATGGTTCAGAGTGTTACATCACTCAATGGAGTCAATCAGGAGAACCTTTCTGTTTCTTGGAGTCTGTCAATATGGTTTTCAGCAGTCATGTGGCTGGGATATTAGCAGTGCCTTATGGAGATACAAAATTGTGGTAACTGATCATACCAGGATAAAGTGCCTCCTGTATGTTCAATATGTTTTTGTGTCCTTGTGAGACCAGAACATTGAATGAGCATGTAGTTAGGGAAACAAACGTAGTCACTGAATAAGTTTCTTTAAGATTCTTGGATGTAAAGTGATCTGGTTCAGGAAACTTAAGACTGTTCGGGGTTGCCAGATGCTTCCTAACTACTTTTTAATTTAACTTGGGTTGACATTCTTTGTGCAACTGTTTTCCATAGGACCATTTGAACACAGCTCTGCTACATTTACTTCTTTACATATCTAGATGGGTATGGTTGTATTCCTAGGGACTGGGACCTTGGAATTAAGAAAAAGGGAGAAGAAATGACCCAACCAATTTTATAACCATAGCATATATTCCAGCCACATGATTGCTGAAAACCCTACTGATATACTCCCTACTAACTGTATATCATATGCCTGCTACTATAACCCCAGGCAAATTTAACATCCATATTACACACACCCCAAAGGGGGGGAGGGGAGTTGTATCCTAGCCCCATTGTTGCTTAATTTCTACATAAATTACTTGGTAGGTTATCTAACAAATTTGGACCTTCATTCTCCCAAGTTGAGAGAAAAATTTGTTTCTACTCTATTATATGGAGATGACACAGGATATGTTATCTAGGATTCCCATACATATCTCAGAACAGCATTGAGGGCCCTTATGCAATTCTGCATAGAAAATAGATTGGAAATATATTGGAAGACTAAAATTATCAATTTGGCCAGGAAACTCAAAGCCATGCCTGGCATATAAGCAGGCACTTAACTGAACACATTAATACATATTTGGGGCTGATATTTCCTACTTCCATTGGTAGAAAGTGTTATGCCTCCGATACCACTCAAAATGCACAAAACATTGTACTGTATATGCCATCCTTGCATTCCTGCAAAAAAAGAGGAGGGTGTATATACCTGCTGCCCTCAAAGCAAAAATACTGGCACAGAGGCTCTGTGGTACACAATTGGCTTCATACCCTGATTTTGGCTTAGAACATGTCCAATCTAAAGTTTAAAATTGGCATTCTGGACTGGCATTTCAGATCAGCATGTTGCCCTACATTAAGACGAGTGGCGACAGTGGAGACTAAAGCATGGATATCTATATAAATTAACTGTCTCCTTTTTGCTTCTTTGGGCCTTGCCCTTATATCTTTGGCAGATGGATTTCAGTCTGTTTGGAAGCAATCCCTGGCAGTCAAATTAGTTCTCTAGGACTTGCTCTCTCCTATTTAATCAGGCCAGCTATATGCTGAAACAGCACATAGTGGCCATAGAGCACCATGAGCAACATATGAACCAAATCGCCTTATTACTGATAACTGCAGATATTCAGTAATATTTGCAGCAGATCTTATGCAATTAGAAGTAACAAAACCTAGAAGAGCCTTTACCTTTGCATTGTGTGATGTTCTCCTTCAGCTGTTTTGAAGGAAAAAAGATCCCATTGCTGGAATGTTTAAGCCCCTATGAGTATGGGGAAATTGACTCTAGTAAGCATGTTCTTTTTCAGTCTTTACATCAAAAATTGTATTATCCCTCCACTACATGAAATGTTTCCAAGTCATACAGCTCTAGTGTTTTTATTATTCTCATATCATAATACTGTTATAACATTAAAAGTTGCTATATTTTGCACTGCAGCATGTAAAAACACCAGGAATTAAGATCCAGAGAGCCAGTAAGAGCCAGACTATACCATTCCATATATCTTTAGATCTGTTTAAGTCATCTAAGCTTCAGTTTTCATGAATATCAATCTTTGGTCTATCATGGCTACTACAGTCTTAATATTTATTTTGATTCCTACATAGCATGTTAATCATTCTGTGCTTGTAAAGCTAAGTTTTAGTAATGTACAGCTTAGATCACTTCTGTATAGGAGTGGTCTTCTTTTTTACACATTTATTAATACTCACAAAACTTTATATTTTATTACGTGTTTTCTTTTTCTATATAATTTTAGTATTAATATTTAATGAAAGCAGACATTGTCAATAAAAGTGATAATAATGTGAATTATTTTTATTTATTTACATCTAGATTGATAAAGATCTAGATGTAAATTAATTACTGACTATATCACTTTTATGCGATCTTACGCTGATCTGTTTACAGTTTACAGTTCCTCTTTAGGATAGAGACTGAAATGAAGTAGGGGTTGAAGAGCACTACCCTTTCCCATCACCTGTCTGTAATTTTCTCCTAGCACTGGGCCCATCTCTTTCATTTTGTCTTTTACTATTGAGATACTAAAAATGTCATTTTTATTAGCTTCCCTTGTGACTCTAAAGTTATTTTTTCTAACTTTCTTTCTGCAGACAGTAGCTACTTCTCAATATACTTTTTTGGTGATTATACCCATCTTATATTTTCTATACATGTCCCTTTTTATTTTTAAATAAGCTTTATGCTCACCGTGCATCTGCAGCTCATTTCCTAAGCTGTTCCACATTGGAAGAAAAAAAGATGTGGGACTAAAAAATCTTACTTGGAGCTGCTGAGTCTAAATAAGACAAAACCAAATATTACTGAAATGCTTGTAAACACCCTTCCTTCAGCCAAATACAAGAAATATGCCATCATTCTTTTGACTCAATGACTGATACTTCAATTAAATATGGAGCATAATGAATCACATGATATACATTACACTTTCCTATCATTGTACCAAAAAAATGGAAGAACTCAATGAACTGATGTTTATTACAAGTGGATATATAAGCCATCATTATTAATTTTCTAAAATGAACGGATTGGCAATATGACATACAATACAGACTACACTTTCATTATACAGCAGCCAATTCTATTCTGGCCAGGGCTTTCTTAAGTTTCATTTACAGGCAATGTTTTATCATGGAACACTCTCAGATCTCAAATGAGACAAACAATAGAAAAAGTATCTGTTGATTAAAATGATTCAATTATTAAAATATTCCAGAAGGCCAAAGAACTTTACAAATTAGTAGAAAATACAAAACTCAAGTTACTTTTTGTTACTTTAGGAGCATACAATTGTGCTCCAGAAAACATACTTTCTATACACTTTTGTTTGAGGATGTATATATGGGCGTGAATATAAAAGCATTATATTTATCATAAATTCCAAGGCATCTCTTTCGAATGGCATTTCTTATCAATATACACTATATAGTCCTTACAAGGCAGGGACATTCATTATTTCCAATCTCAAATAAGTCTTTACTTAACTCTGCAAGAACTCTTCAAAAGTTGTAATTTTAAGCAGCAGCATTATTTTTAATGTATGCATGCAACCTGATCTAACGGAAATGTCTAGAAAAATATTTTCATTTAAAGGACAGTCTTTTATTGACTGATACGTTTATTCAATATAACTGTCCTTCGTTTCTTGTGATATTCATTCACTCACACTGTCTTATCATTCATACCTCAATCACTGACATAAAAATCTCCTATATTTATCTAAATTATATTTAGTAACTGAATATTCACTTTTATTTTTAATTACACTTGCTTTCTAATCCTCCCCAAGGAAAGAAACATTGCATATCATTTAATGTAATAAATATTTCCACTGTGTGATAATCACTAATATTATAAACCAATCAATTTATTTTACAAGCTTCAGATTGCTGAGGAGAAACAGAAGTAATGACTCTCTGTCAGATGAGTCAATTTTAATCAGCTCTCAGATCTCATAATTTTTCTTTATTGAACAAGTATGTTAATACAACAGATTAAATTGTTTTCATGTCATGTTCAAATAGAATGTTGTTGTTGATCAAGATTCAGGTATGAATATTATATACACATACATACACACAATTCCAGGAATTAACCTCATTGCTCCTCTCTCTCTCTCTCTCACACACACACACTCACAAACTGTATTTATTGCTATTGCTTTTTTTCCACAAACTATATACCTAAAAATAAAGTATAAAAATCACTAGAATGAATCCCCAACAGCCTCCACAGTAAAGGCAATAAGAAGCAAGAATCTATCTTACAGTTTTAAGATCTTATCCCTCTAAGCCATCATGTTGACTAAACCTCTGTTTTTTGCTCACTAAGGAGCTAACTACAATTTTGAAACATACATACAAAAACTGAAACACCCTTTAAGCAAAAATAAAGTTGCTTCTTTATTACACAAAGGCTTTTCTTCTGATACTTGAAAATATAGTATAGTATTAAATCATGAGCTTAAAATATAGTTTTAAACTCATGATTTAAAAGTATGGAAATATTCAGTATGGAAATTATTCACTAGAGACAAATGGCAACTCAAAATACAAAACTTAAGTCAAGCATGAAGTATGACAATGTGTTTTCTAAATTAGTTGATCTATCATAATACAGCTGAACTCATTTTACTATAAAAATATATTAAGATAAGTCTTTAATACATTCATCACTCTAATCCCTACCATTTCCACTTTTTGTCCTTGGATGTTTTCCTAAGCAGCTGAGTTGAGAAACCAGCTTTTCTTCACTCATCCTTACAGGTGGCCTCTGTCACCAATTTGTGGATACTGCTAGAGTAGCCTAACATGCCATTGTGGGACATTTCTGACCCTTGAAGCTAAAAGATTTTCCTTCTCTCCTACCATCTAATCTTTTTTCCTCTTTTCCTGGCTTTTACTACCACCATGAGGAACTAACCTCAAAAGACCCTGACTTCCCTTGCAGAAAAGTATAGTTCCCAGTGGGTTACTGATGCTAATATGGACATACTTCACTCTGGAGATCCCTCAATCTTTTGTGATCTATTTTAGGAGAGTTTTCTTTTCCCCCCTTCTCCCATTAGTCCCACAAACCCCATTCTCAGACACTACCCTGTTAGCTAGTGCAGGGATGAATCTCACCCCATGTTGCTACTAGCAGGTCTGGCTGGCCTAGTAGTAAAGCTGTTTGACAAACTGGAGTTGGGCTGATTGGAACTTGTTCACTACCACTTGCTGCTTCCCCATCTAGAATGAACTTGACTGCCTCCTGCTGGGCAGCTTCTGCCCTAGCTGCCACTTTTGCCACTTTTCCCTAGGCATTTAATCTTGCCAATGGAAACTGAGGCTGGCTTGGGCTGGCTTCTTAATTCTGCCACTGACTGTGGCTTAATGCTGTTTAGGCTTGGGTATTAGCTGGCTTGGCTGGGGTTTCCTTCCTGCCCTGAAGGGCTGTCTGGTTGTCCCTAGTTTATTGTTTCTGGCCCCAAGGGGGAACACTTGGGCTTGGCTTCCATGCTGTCCCTTTTAGTGCTGCCAATGGGTTCCACTTTCCACTACCACCACTTCTGCCCGGAAATGCATGGCTACCCTCTCACAGCCACTCCAACTGTTGCCATTGAGTTCCAGACTCTACCATCAGTTGACCTTCTTGAAGTTTCTCTCTTAACAGCTCTTCACATTGCTGTCTCATCTCCAAAAGCCTCTGGCCACTACTTCCAGTTTGCTGCTGCTGACTACCACCAGCTACTTTACTTACTGAGCATTGCCTCTCCACTGCTGGTTTGTCAGGTGATCTCCCTGTTACTCCCTCGCTGCCATAGCCTGATTCCTGACACACTATACATTGTCAGCTGTTCCTGCTGGCTCAGCCTGAGTTTAGACTCTCCTCCATGCCAATGCCCAATCTGTTAGCTGAGCTCCCTGGAATCCCATAGCCCAGTGCTGACTTCCTAATCTCTGGAGTTTTTGGTGACATCCTCTGGTATTCTGGAACATTGGAGCTCTGCTACTGGGATCAGCAAATCAATGGAGTCAGTAGCAGTCTTCTTTCTGCCCCCAATCTTCTGAAGCATGAAGAACCTGTCCTGCCCTTGTGACTATCAGCTGTCCAGTGTCTCTTACAACCCAAGAGTAATATAGATGAATTGTTTCCTAGCTATACGATTTTGCCCTGTACATCCCTGAAGTATAATTGAAATGTATAAGTATTAAATGACTATAGGTATTGAGATGAGGAGGACTGCTTCCTCAATATTTTAAAAACCTTCAGAGAAGGTTTAGAAGATATACAAAAGGCTATGAGGAATTACATTTTTCATTCCCTACTATTGTATTGTTTATAAAATATTGTTCAAAATATACATGAGAACAACAGAGATGTCTATGGTCCAAACAGAACATATTTTTACAACTAGATTTTTTTTAAGGAAAAAAACCCCCTTTCTGCTTTAATAATAACATTTTACACTGCTATAGGCAGTGTATAGCCCCAAGAACTGTGAAATGTTTATCTCAGAAGGATAAACAGTAACCTCCAAACATAAAGATCTTTTTACACAGACTGGAAGTAAATGGTTTAAAAGCATTAAGACTACAATGTGTTCCATACCACAATGTTCAAAGCCATCAATCATATATAATCCAGAACATATGAGGCAAAAAGTGTTAATAATGTTAATAACGTTAAACACAAAGTGTTTAATACCATTAAAAAGCAAGTCTTTCCAGGTGTACTACCCATTTGCTAGACTTAAATGAAGTGGAGAAATGTCTGTATGTATATACACAATACCATTAGTAGCAATTTATCATGCGTTTTTAAAGTGATAGGCAGCACTTTGTGAAACTGCCAATAAACTCTAACGGGAACAGTCTTAGCATCAGTACCTACTTTGGATAGAAGTAATACATTGTGAGATATTATAGTTCTCTCTTATTTGCTTTTTTCATGGAACAAACCATTGCTTTGAACGTATTTATGGCTCTCCTCAAAAGTTTCAAAATAATTAATATCATCTACCATTAAAGAACATATTTTAAAAAATCCCCGAGAAGGCAATAGCCACATCAGGTATTACCCCATTAATAAAAGCTAATTATCATATTTGTTACAGCTAATATTTTTAAAACCTTTGCATTATCTGTTACTGAACTGAATGAGTGTGCATCTGATGGCAGGCATATTTTAAGAATCCACATCATGAGTCAGCTGGGGCACTGTGGCTGTCCCCTACAGAGCCCAGGAACCAGCAGTATAGCATGAACTGACATGGAGGTACATTATTTCAATCACAGGAGACAAAGAATACAAAAGTAGAAAGCAAAGAGGCAAATAAAATAACCATCTACATGAACAATCTCCTTGTGTCCTAGCATCCCTTTCAACTAGTTTTTTGTAGATGAGTAGTCATAGAGGAGGCTCTGATTCAAAACATCTACGGCAGATTTGGTATACCACTGCTGTCAACTAATTTCCCAACAATTTCTCTTCACATTACACTACCTTACCTCTTGGAACACAGGATTCCCCCCCCCCTCCCCCATTTATTGCCTTTCTCTGGTTAGGAACTCTTGGATTGACTCTCATACTTGTGGTCAGGGTGAATAAAGAACAAGTGTTACTGTAACCTTCACCTGCAGCCTGGCACTGGCTCGGCCTTTCTGTTTTCTAGTGTAGTTCAGGGGTGAGCCAATATTTCTTTTCTAAGAGTGTGAAAATTCATTGAAAAAGGTGCTTTGGAAACTGTGGGAGTATATTTGTAGAGCCTCTTAGGGTCACATAACTATTCTCGGTTGCCTCTGCAAGTGTCTGTATAGTGTCTGTTATATATAACTAGTTTGTTTTACAGGGAAAAAAATGAATAAAAGTGGCTAGGTATGCAAACACATGTGGTGACAGCTAGGAATTGTGAGCGTGGAAAAGGATGTGGCTGCTTTAATTATTTGAAAAGATTTGCCTTAGCACTGTATGTGATTCCATGTGTCTTGAAATTCCTCTTTCAAAAGATCTGCACAACTTTAACAATTTGTCTAATTTGTCCCATTTTTTTTAAAAAAATAGCCAATATGGCTTATTTTCTTTTATAAGAACAAGTTGTAATAAATAAAACTAACATAGTTATAAAATGACATTAACAATAAGCATTTAAGACTGCAGATGCTAGAGAACAGCAGAAAAGAAGGTAGGGAAATGCAGCTATTCAGAGTGGAAAAGGAGCTTCAAACGGAATATGGGCATTCTCACTGATCCTCCTTAAGTCAAATGTGTTCCTGGATCCATGTGGCTACTCTGCAAGCCTAGGAAAAGCAATAGCTTCTTTAATGAGGTGCTGTTGGGTGCAGTGTACATTCCCACTTTCCCCCCGAAGCACCCTTTCTGCTTCAAACCCTAATAGCTGCACATCGCTAATCCATACTATTTTCTTAAATACTGTAACTTGACTTTGGGTATACCAAGCATTTAGGACAATTTTATATTTACATTTTCCCAACATGCTAACACATTTATCACACATAGAATTACTCATCCTGTAACATACAAAGGCAGCTGTTTTCATTTGTGAGTACAAAAAATGGAAGCAGCTGTGATGACTAAATATCTGGCAAATGGATCCATACCTGTTTTGCCTTTCATAGATTAAAGAAATGTGTAAGTTTTACTTCTTCCTTTCACAACAATTGACTCTTAAGCTGGAATACATAATGCTTGAAATTCAGAGTTCTCTTCATGTAATTGCCATGCTAGATTTATCCATTAAAAATATTTGTATCCCATCTTTTTGTCAACTATAAATGCAATGGACATCAAATATGAAAAAGCCATCATGTGTTATCAGTTCTGAATAGAAAAGAAGCATTTGGCCCAAACTGTTTTTCCCTTCCTCTCGTATCTCTCTTCTGACATGAGATTTCATTTCTGGTTTTATATTATTTATTAACTAAATTATGGCTTAGAGTCATTTAAAAAGTTAGAGTAACAAATAACTACTGTTAAGGAAACATGGACTTAATAGTTTAATAAATAATGAGGTGAACTTTAAGATATCTCTTTCTTTATGTGATATTTGGGAGCTTAAATTCATTAATCAGAAGTTTAAAATATATCATAATCACTGCATGGTTTGTGATACTATTCACATTTCTCTTATGAGGAGGAGCTGATTAAAGCTATACTGCATTCTTTTTTTAATATTTTGATTTATATATAATTATTTCCTACTTTTGCATGGAAATACCTGTGATATCTAACTCTATTCTCTTTTTTTCTGTTTTCTAAAACATAGCTATCTTTTCAATTCCCTAAATTCTCTAGCCTCTTCCATAGCTACAATTATTATATCTATTTTATGGAATTTGCAGCTGAATCCAAGATAAATGACCACTTCAAGATCTCTGGGATGCAAGTTGATCTTTCATTATTGTCATACTGAGTCAGCAAATCCACTTTAGCTGTAGGATGGCAGTTATCCATGCTTTATCATTTGTTTATCCAGGACAGCCTCAACTCTAAGGCAGCATCTGGTTTTCTAAGATATCCTGTTTTTGTTACCCAATTTTCCAGCTGAATTGAGAGAGGCACAAGAAAGTCAAGTGACTTGCCCAAGGTCATGTAGTGTCAGTAGCTTGGAACAGATTGTCACCCATGATCCTCCTAGCTTTCAATCCATATGGCCTCTACAGTGTTGTTCTGCAGCAGAGACAAATTGTCTTGTCATAGAAATCTTAAAATAATATCAAACATTTTTACTGTATTTGTACATAGGATGTATACCCCAGGCTTTTAAAAAATTATACGAAGTTTGTTAAATTAAATATATTAGAGAATTACCTGTTTGTTATGCATTTGCAATAACCTTTCTCCAAGTTATAAATATGACAACTTGAAAATATGGTATTTTCTTGGGCTTTGTGATCATTAACAGAGGAATTCTTAGCAAAAAAAAAAGTTCTAGTGAGCTTTATGAGACTAATTACCAAGTGCATGAGACTGTAGCCTTAAAATTTTAATCTACATATTGAATACACTCATAACTTTGCATCAAAGCAAAATGAAATGGATAGTTGAAGAAAAATATCTAATAATGTTAATTCTTTAATACATTGGAACTCAAGCTTTTTCTCCCATTTACTAATTAATGATACTAATGTACATATTTGCCTAATAATTTGTTAAGAATAGGATATTATTACCTTATATTTTACATAGCTTGCTTACAAATAAGCAACCAGTTGTAACAATGAATCATAATAATAAAGGGTAACAGAGGGTAATCGAAGGTAATCGAGAATAGTACATCTTCAGTGGCAAGAACTATAAATCATAACATGTTGCCTGCTCCCCAACAATATCTATTGGAAGCTATCAAAATATGCAAGGTTCTGTCCTAAGGTCAGGAGGTTGTGGGTGACTGGATGGGGAAGAATAGGCTTTGGCTCAACCCTACCAAAACCAAGTGGCTGTAGGTTTTGAGCTTCCCAAGTCCTGGAACTTTCATCCTTGACTCTGAACAGGTTTGTACTGCCCCATTTGGATTCATTGCACAACCCGGGAGTCATCCTGGACTCATGGCTCCTATTGGAACAGCCGGAGTTATGGCTAGGAGGGCCTTTGCGCAACATGTTGTGTGCCATTTGCTCCTGTTACTGGATTAGGGGGCCCTGCTCATAGTCACTCATGCCTCAATCACCTCCCAATTGGATTACTGCAATGTGTTGTACATGGGGCTGTCCCTGAAGACCACATGGAACCTTCATTTGGTCCAGAATGCAGCAGTGCAGGTAGTTATGGGTGTTCCTTGATATGCCTGTGAGACATCTCTACTCCACAAGCTACTCCACAAGCTACAGTGGCTCTCAGTAGGCTTCCAAGTACAAATGGATGTTATTGCCTATGAAGTCCTACATGGCACAGGACTGGGTTACTTGTGGGACCACAATCCTGAAGGTGTCTGTCCATTTCAATGCTTCAACAGGGAGGACACACTCCAGGCCCCTTCACTGTGGGATCTTGTACCTTCTTGGTGGCAGCCCTGCCTTTTGGAATGATTCCCTGATATATAGTTGGCTCTGACCCTGCAGGCCTTTGGAAAGGTAGTCAAGAAAGCTGTTACTCCAGGCCTTTAGATCAGAATGAGTAGAGTCCCAATAGGATGAGTTACAGTATATTTTCATTTTGGTTGCCACTTAATTGTTTTAGTTGATTTTTAATGTTATATGTTGTTTTCCTTTGTGTTTTGTGTAGGTTATTGATGATTTTTGCACACCACAAATGTTGGAGTACAAAAGAATCATGTTGTTTGAATTGGGTGGCCACATAAATGCTCCAAATGAATGAATGAATAAATGAATGAATGAATAAATAAGGTGGCTATGGTACTGCAATCCAAGTCCAGCCTTTTTTGTACATGAGTCAATATTGCATGCACAAGCAAAAGGGGTGAGCCTGGGATTGTGATCCTATACCTGCCATCTTGAGGATTTTGACACCACAGTTCTGTAGAAGCCTCTGGGCAAGGTAATTCATCATCATGGGGTGAGATATCATCAATATGCTTTTGATATCCAACTCTACATTTCTGCCCTGGGACAAAGAGGTAACAAAGTGGAAGTCACTCATGCCCTTATCATCTCACAGTTGGACTACTGAAACTTGCTCTATAGTTGGCTATTCTCGGACTATTTGGAAATTTAAATTTGTATAGCATGGAGCTGTCTGAGTAGTTATAGACTTATCTTAAATCACCCATGTAGCACTGCTACTGTGGAACCCAGATTAGCCACCTAGGCAGATTATAAATCAAACCAATAGATATACATTATTTTCTACTCACTTTTTATAGTGCATTTAGAAGACTCAGGATTCAAGTTGTTTGCTCTATAACAACTGTTCTTTTTTTAGACTAGAAAATCTGACATTTTGGAAAGAAAAAAATCACAATCTCAATTTTTTTTCTTTGACTATTCTTTTCTAAATTTGAGGTGCACAGAGAAGTATTAGACAGGTAAACAGATCATGATGCATGTATTTTAGGTCACCTTCACTATTATCCTGTTTATACAATTTTATGATCTTTTGGCTTACACAAAGGTGCCCTCTGTCATTTTTTTTTCTAATTATTATCCAAATATTCATGTAGTGGCACTTAAATTAAAACATGTTTTAATACAAATTTAAGAAAGGATTAAAAAATCATGCCGTCTTTCCAGTAGGTCTCATTTTAATCCCATTTTAATGTAAATTTGTTTTGCCAAGGTTATGACATATATTGCCTCTTCCCTCTCTTGCTTCACTGTTACAGCAGTGTAAGAGGTGATTTCAGAAAAACTAATGGAGATGAGCAGCAGTGGCAGAACTTTGCTTGGCTCATTTTCATAAACTGAAGCGTATATCCTTCAAACCACCACAGAAACTTCACAGCATACTCTGGAAAGTGCCAGCATAAGCAACAGGCAGAAAAATGGTACCAGGACAGGGGAAGATGTGGCAGCAGAAACTATTGGGTCAGCCCAAAATGGAGATTTTGGTCTGCTTCCAGTCTCAATGGGTCCATTTTGCCTTGTGATAAGGCTGGCTCTACCTTCTTAGACTGGCAGGGATAAATGCTTCCTTAAAAAAGGAATTCAACATACTTTAGTAAAACTAGTGCTATAATTCAACTGTACGTTTCACATTCCTCATTATTAGGACTAAGCAAATCCTTTCAAAGAAGTGCTTCCCATTGTGCAGGAACATGTACAAACACTTCTCTTCTAATTGATAACATCTTTCTCCAGGCTAGCATAGCTGCTTCAGAAGCTGCCCTAAGCCATCTCTATATGTGTGTGGAGCTACTTTGCTTCATTGGGGGGGGGGAGGGGAGAAGTGATGAGGCTGTACATGGATGTGGATGTGGCAAACAGCCAAGGACAATTTGTTCGCCACCCAGAGTTACTTGCTGAGATGGGTGGCTATACAAACTGAATGAATGAATGAATGAATGAATGAATGAATGAATGAACGAACAAACAAACAAACAAACAAACAAACAAACAAACAGTTCTGGGGCCTGTAAAAATATATTATTTGCATAGTGGTACTATCAAGCCAGAAAATTACTGTTTCTGGAAACAAAATCTTAATAGTAATTCTGAACTGAACTCTAGTAACCAAAAATATTTGTTTCCAAAGTGGTCTCTAGTTTTCCCTTTCAAAAACAGGTCCATTAGCCATATATTCCTCATCTCTTAAAAGGTTCATGCAAACATAGTGACACTCAGGATGACAGTTTTAGACAACGTTTATCATATCCCTACAGCCCTGTATATTTTACTTTTTTTTTCTGTTTTAATAAATTAGAAAGCCTGAATTGGATATTTTCATTCTTTCTGAAAGTTATATTTTATTGGCCTTGAAAATTATCCATGTATTGTATTTGACTGATATAATATTAAACCAAATTGGAGGACAACTTACACAATTCTCTATTTTTCCCCTTCAAAGGGGCTTACGGAGTATGTTAACAATGTAATGGTTCAATTTGTTGTAAGTATTCCATTTATTTTAAGAGAATTATACCAGGTTTATACTGTATTTCACAGTATGAATCCTTTATAAAAACCCACTGCTCTAATAATTTATTACAGGAATATTTAAAGTTTTGCTCAAGATGTTGAACAACTGTACAGTTCCTGTTAGCATATTCCTTGGGGAAAGCACTATCCACCCAAATCTCCAATTATTGCTAGGACATCATTACACTCACAAATCTTTTTGACTGCTAATAATTATGATTTTTTTTAAATGCAGTTGAATGGTTGCTATACTGTATTGTTTTGACACACGTTATGCAAACCTGATGTACAATATCTACATCTGTTCTGCTGGATTGATCTACAGAAAAGATTCTTTATAGAAATCTGCTTACCCTTGCTGACCTGTATGTATGAAAGAAGGAAAACCCCCCCCCACTACTTTCTTCTTGTTCTCGATGATCAACTTCATCTTACACTCCATCACCTCCTCCTGCCCCACATATCATTGGATTTATATTGTTTTGATTCCTTTCAAACATTGACTTGTTACCAACATCTGACAACAATCTTCTGGAATGGTGTGATTTTACACACTGACTAGATCCATAAGTCTCTATAAATCCCTCACCATTAGAGTGCTATAAAAATGACTTACTGTGAACAGTAGCCTTTTTATTACATAAATAATCATATGGTTCTATACTTGGACAAGGAGGAGATGACCAAAAATCCATTATGTTTTTTTTAAAATACATTTTATATTTTCAACAGTTATTCTTTACTACTGTCATAGTATGAAATAATGAATGTGTTAGGTACAGCTTGTTTTTATATAAAATTTAATAAGCTTAGTTCAACTTTAAAAAAAAGACATTTAAATTACCAGTTCCCAATTAAATTAGAGGCAGGTTTATGAATGAAGTGTTTAAGTACTTGTTCTATGATAAGGTAAAGATGCTAAACTGGGAAGGATAGCTAATACCTCATAGGACAAGAATAAATTTCAAAATATGAAACTAGGCTAAAATTTACAAAATTAAATTCAACAGAAAACAAAAGAAAACAAAATCCTTACCTAAATAATGATGGAAGTATAAGCTGAGATCTCTGGCTAGTTAATAAACATTAACATTAATTTGGGATTGTAATCCAACATCAGTAATCGAGATAATGAAAAACACTGAACAGTTCTCCAAAATATGCTAATAAGTTTTCAGCCAGTAGTAATAAAATCCTACTTCATTATACTCTTTCTGCAGTAATCAAGACCTACCTGAAATACTTGTCTATCAGTTCTGAAAGCTACTTTTTAAATTCAGTTCAATAGCAAAAATGAATTATCTAAGGTGGTAAGAGGGTAGAGAGCTTTCCTTTCTAAGTAACGGTCAAGGAAAAACTGGAAAACCAATCTCTAGAAGATTCCCTATATCAAATGGAATTGGGTGTAAATGACCACCTGCTAGTCTATCAGTGTATTTTATTGTTTATTTATTTCATTTCTATAGCTTTTATATTGCTTTTATAAATATTGCTTTTATAAATAGATTTAGATTTACAGATCATTTGCACTGCCATAGATTCACTGAGATGAACAGAATTAAAACAAAAATAAACCACAACTTGGGACCATGCATTTCAAAGAAGTCTTACTTCTAAATCAGTGGGATTTAAATTAGTTATGACTAATTTATATTCCAGTGATTTCAAAGCTGGTTTATACTGTAAACTGGTATCTATCTATCTATCTATCTATCTATCTATCTATCTATCTATCTATCTATCTATCATATTTTCTTAATCCAATCCTGTAAACTCAATTTCTGTTGTATCCATTTATGTCTGGATGGGGAAGAAAAAACAGTTTAAAGATGGTAAAACAACTCACTAATCACTCTACTAGATTATTCATTACGGTATGCCAGTATGACACAGTGAGTATAATTTATGTCTGACCAAAAATTGCTGAACTATATCAAAGGGTAAATTTAAACCCTCAGTATGAAATAAAAATATCTTCAAAGTAAAGGGGAAAAAAGGACATTTATAGTGATGATTACCAGTAGAGTATGAAAGTGCATATGGCCTCAGATAAATATTTATTTACCTATTTTCCATCCCCATCCCCAATTGTTGGTTCTCTGTGACTGCTTGAAGGAGTTCTTCCTTTATTGGCATTTATAAACCGCTGAGCTGCATAAAACACATTCAAAACAGTGAACAAAACTATAATAATTAGTGTGGCAGACTTGGACTGGGGCTATTAAGATTGAAATCTCCTTGGCCATTCACTAATTTACCCACAGGGCTGTCATAAAGATAAAACAGAGAGGGGGAGAGAAGCATATATACTGTCTTGAACTCCTGGAAGAAAAGTGAGGTATAGCTAGAATAAATACATGAAATAATCAATATTCCATTCATCTCCATATAACTAGCAGAGTCAAATTTTAGAACTCCTTTCAGTTCCACTACCAATCTATTTTAGTAGATTATCAAAAAAAAAAAAAAAAGACCATGTGGCAAAACTTAAACAAATCTTATGTTTTTCCACAGAGCAACAAAACACCAAAGAGTATAATGAAACTTCGTTGATGTTTTATATCCTATCCATTTCCTTTACCACAGGAAAACTCTAGTCAAGCTAGAAACAGTTTGCAAAGACAGTTGAATGAAGTAAGAAAATGAGAGTGACAGAGAGAACAAAAATAGTTAACAGTGGGGCTGTTGCTTTTCCCAAGCGCAGCAAACTGAGCCTAATTGAGGCTGACGCATGACAGACTTGTGTGTACAGTATTGCCCAGGCACTGACTGAAGCTGCTGACAGAGGGTAAATGGTGCATGGCAGCTGGTCTTGCCCTGGCCTGGCATGGCAACATCAACGCACACTGCCTGTCAGGAGATATCATGAGGGCTAATGAAGGGCAGCCCATATTTTTAAAATTCTCCTCACTTAGTTTTGGTTCAGACTTTAACACCATGAAGGCTTCTCAACCTTGTAGTGCTTGGTTAAGGATATGTGACACTTATTTAAAAATTAATATGTTCTAATCAATTTAAAGTTAGACAAATAAAAAATGGTAGCTCTGTGAGTATGCATGTATTAGAGAACAATGTGAGGCATTTATGTCTGGGTTGGAAGCTACAGAATAGAGAATTAAACCAACTGTAGATAAGAAATGCATAGGAATGTTATTTATTAATTGCAGAGAAAAAAGGAATATTTGAAGTCAAAGACACACTGAGATAGAGAGTTCTATGTTTCTGGAAGATCTTCATTCAATTAGTTCATCAGAATCTGAATCATGCATTTGCGTAAGCTTCTCCACTCAACAGTGAACCTTTATATAAACAAAATCTTACAGGTATTTTGCCAGACTTCTCACAGAACAGAATCCAAAATTCAAGGAATAAGGGAAAACATAGGTTAAGAGACATTGTTTTCTATACATTTAAACAGTATCCATAGCAACTGGCTACTTATTGGAAAAGCTCCTGTTAACCAGTCCCATTACATTCTTCAAAAAATTGTAGCTTAAATTAAATTCAATTAAATAATATCAGGATAACTATGAAGATCTATTTCACAAAACTGCAGATTAAGACTACTAATGTTGGGGTAGGCTGAGATGAGGACTTAGTTGAATAGGGGAGGGAATTCAAAAATTTTAATATGTAAGATATCCACATCTATTCTGTGGAGATGGCATTGTAACTAATGTAAATAAACTATGATGATGATGATGATGATAAAGTGTTTGTAGAAATTTATTATGAAACCACCACCACCTAAAAAAATTCAGAGTAGGAGCAGTATCTTCTATCTAATACTGATCAACCAATTTCCTTCCAGTTTTTTTCATTTTTAAATCTTGAGTAAATATTGTGATTAAAGTATGAAATGTTTATAAGTTTTTCAACATGCACAAGTGGATATAATCTGTAGAGAATGCTTCTATTCCCAGGGAGCATTATTTTGGGAAAAGAAAAAAAAATCCCTTCATTGGAGATATTGGTCAACTCGAGTCTACAAAATATTCTCAATTCAGAAATTACTGTGTAAGATTGTTCTACACCAGTTTTTTCCAGCCTGTTGCAGGACAGCCTTCCAAAATCAGCATGACCAATATAATCACAATCAGGCAAAAATAAAAGAAGCAAACTATGTTAAAAATAAAATATCATATCTAAGTTCTTCCTGACCAAATGTTACCCTTGTGTAGATTCTTTCAAATGACTATATCATATTTATATTTATTTGTTTATTCAATTTTTATGGCTGCCCATTTCAATCAAGTGACTTTGGCAGGCAAACAATCATAAAATCAATTAAAACCAAATGCAAACACAACACAAAAAATAAATATATATAGCAGTAAAAAAAAATCATAATCATAGATGTTAATATAACCAGGAAACAGGGTCCTTAACACACTCGGGATCCCAGGCCTCAGCACACAACCAGGTCTTCAAGGCCTTACAAAAGGCCAACAGGGTTGGGGCCATCCTAATCTCTGGAAAAAGAATCTTCCAGAGGGCAAGGGCTACGGCAGAGAAGGCACGCCTCCTAGTCCCCACCAACTTTCCTTGGCTGACAGGACCCAGAGCGTACCCATCCTGCCGGGCCAAACTGGATGGATAGAAACAACTGGGAGAAGACATTCCCTCAAGTAACCTGTTCCCAAGCCATGAAGGGCTTTAAAGGTGACAACCAGCACCTTGAATTGCACCAGGAAACACACTGGCAACCAGTGCAGCTCATGAAGTAGTGGTGTTACATGTGCCAAATATCTGACACCATTTACTACCCGTGCAGCTGCATTCTGTACCAGTTGAAGTTTTCAAATGCTCTTCAAGGGCAGCCCCATGTAGAGCACATTGCAAAAGCCAGTGATATTGATATATATTTTCTCCACTGAACATCCAAACCAAATATTCATCATAAGGTGAATTAAAGACAAAACACCTTTATAATACACTGTCCCCTTTGTTTGTATGCCTTTCATAACATACAGTATCATGCTAAAGGAGAAAAGACATACTAAAATGAATGTCTAGTCCAATCCTTCAATAATGCATGAGGTCTAATAATTCTTTAGCTTTCAATTATCACAAGAAATTGGCCACTTAATCAAGTGGACGGAGACAGAAATATAAGAAAGTCATAGTTCATATCCTGTGAAATTTACATCAGAAACACCATGATTCTTTTGCTATATCATACTACATATATGTGCTAATTGTAATTGTACTAATGGCTAATGCTTAAAAAGCAGTTATGTTTGATTTTCAAACAAGCTGCAAAATAAAACCTTCATATATTATTCAAACAAATTCCCCAAATCATCTCCTATAATACATATAGATTTAATTTCAAATAAGTAGTTTCATATTATGCTGTTAAATGAATACAGTGAATACATTTAAAGTACATTTAAATACTCTTTAAAAATGCTTTTAACCTTTCCTTGCTTAAAGCAGCTCTGCACAGATTACATTTAACAGTTTTAATTCCTACATTAGGAAAATTGCTGCATTAGGGAAAATTGTAATCTCTACTAAAATACTTATTAAATGTCACCCCAAATCTCTACGTAGTTTAAAAATGGTCCAGGATAACTCTTTTTGGGAGGAATGGAAGAGATGAATATCTGTAGCCAATATACAGGAAAAAACAAATGGGATAAACTCATTTTATTAGCATAAAATCTGTTTCTATAGTCTTTTTGGTCTGTTGTTTAATTTGTTTAAAATAGGCTGATATTCTTACCAGTAACCCTATATTATCCAAATTGTACAAAGTATGTTGTAGTTTCACAGGCCTGATGAAGAAATATCTAATGTTCAAGGAGATGGGAGACCTGCTATAAATGCTTAATACCTGACCTTGGTTTCTAGAAAGAAATATCTAAGTATAGCACTCACAAATCCAGTTCTTGTACAATATGGCTGGAAGCAGCAAGGTCTGAACTGGCAGATTTAAAGAACTCTATAATACAGAAGTTTTGAGTGAGCTTATGATGTTTATTAGGAATGACATAAAGCTCACATTCTCTTTATGGAAAATCCAGCACCATGAGATCTGGGCTGCAAAAATCCCCAAAAGCCATATTCAGGCCGCACTTTTGCAGGAATGAACTTTTCCTTGAAGAAAGTTGCAAGTAAGCTATGCTTTTGTGGGGGGGGGGGGGGAGGTGCCTTCAAGTCAGTCTTGACTCCTGGTAACTGTAAAACTCCATGTAATTATACAAGAGTTCATATAGTTTTCTTGGCAATAGTTTTGGGTTGCCATTGCTTTCTTCTAGGGCTGGGAGAGAGTGACTGACCGAAAGTCACCCACAGGGTTCATGCCAATCTCCCAGTTTCTATCCCAGTGTCGTTAACCATTACACCAAACTGTCTCTCAGTATTTCAGCTTGTTACTTCAGTGATTCCTAGTTTCATTCCAGAGATTTAAAAAAAAAAGTATGAATAGATAGCAAAACCAAAGAAATGCAGTATGGCATAAAGTAAGATAACCAATTCACAAACTACTTTCACCATAATATGGGAATTACTTGATTGAAATTTCAACTCATAAAGTAACATCTGACAAGGTCTGAGGTCCATTACCTTATTTCTATTTATAATAGTCTCTTTCTTCTGTGTTTAAAGAAGAATATTGGAATCAGTAAGACCAGAATAATGTTTTTAAACCTTGGATTGACTTTGTTATGGACAATTTTCAGCACATAAATGTTTATTGACATCAGTGGAGTTTCATACATGCATCCTGAGTGCTGAATCAGTAATTTTAAGCACTTGACACAATATTCCATTTTTTAAAAATATCATTATATATATTCACAGAACTAGCCAGTGTATTTCCTGTCAGGTTTTTAAGACATTTACATACCTTAGTCATGAACAGCCTACTTGGAGCCTTTAATTTGTATCAAGTTTCTACCCAGTGACATAATAATGACTAAAATGAAGAGTAATGATGTTGGCCACAAAACTTAGTAAATAAACATTTTCCACAAATTTAACAATTCCTGACCAGCTCAGCACAAGGAATTCCTTTTCATTGACTGCTGCTGATTCCACTGGACTTGCAGTAAAGCACTCTGACATTCTTCTACCGCTGTTTACTGTTCAGGGTGAGCACCTGTCATTGTATCTGAGCTGAGCCCCATGCATTACAAGTAGCTAGGATAAAGACAGACTTCCATTTCAGTATCCTTGAAAGAGAAGTTTAGAGAAGGAGTCTTGGTATTTATGTCAAGGAGGTTTTAGGAAACAAGCCCTAGAACTACTGACAGAACTTTTCATTTGTTTTAAAACTGATGGCACAGTTTTGCTTATCAGCACTGACAGGACAAGGTCATAGACTACATTCTGTTGTTATTCCTGTTACCAAGAACTTTCAATTAAGTTGCCTAAAATAAAATTCTGTCAGTGTCAGAAAACATATCACTAGCAATAGTGGCAAAGAAGACTGACCAGCCATAGAAGATTCTGGTAATGGTAGTATAAATACAAATCTTACCTTGCTATCTAGATACAGAAAATATGTTTGGAGGCTGGAAGCATCTGAGTACTGTAACTGCACACATCTTGGAAAAAATGGTATAACTGCCAATAGTAAGTAAGGCACCATTATAATCTGAATCTTTAAAATAGGGAAAATAGCAAAAGTAGGGAAAATTTGGGCTAAGTTTGCTCATTGGAAACAGGGTTACAAACAAAATTCTGGAGAGCTTCTATCTATGGGTATGCAAGGTACCTGTAGATATAAAAGTATTTGGCTGGAGTCAGCTGAGCTATATTTCCCTAATCTTATCAAAATCATTGTACACTTTCCCTTCATAGGGCCTGAAATGTAATGAAATAAATAAAGGACATCTGTATTCAAGATGGTAGATTATCAGAACCTAGATATGGATCTTGGATGGTGTAAAGTCTATCCAGATAGTATGGCCATATTTACAGCGAAAAAAATCCCTTTGATATTTTATGTATATTATCCATTTTAAAAAATGTTTCCTTTACCTATATCTAATTGAAACTGCCATAAGGAAACTGGGAAAATGTAATGGGCATGGGTAGGGGGAAACCACACAGTAACTTCATTTTAAATCCAGCCACCTACTCATCTCTAGCTTACAGTGAATCAACATTAAACCAATTCTGACACAGACTTGCTGCTCCCAGGTCATTAAATTTGACCCAAACAATTTTTTCACATCTTAAAATAGAAAACCTATTTTCTATGTAAATTATATTTAATGATAGTTCGGAAATGATTATTACTATGAAGCTGGTCCTAGAAAAGATGTAGAAAGAATAATGCAATATCTTCTATTAGAGTTATCCTTAATGCTGCATTTTATATAGCCACCTACCTGATGAATAGACTATACATTTTAATATAGTAGGATTTCAGCAACAGCTCAGATACAGGTCTGTAAACTAATTTAGTTGTACAAGTGTTAATGAAACCCTTAGAAACATTTAGAGATCAGTTTTTTTAAAGTCTCATTACCATATCAAGGGGCTCCTTGTTAATCACTGTCCAAATTCATTTGGATTTATTCTGTCACACGTATGCTTACAATTAAAATGGTGCAAGGTCCAAGTCAGATTAAACAAATGATTCCTCCCCCCACCCTCGTGTGCTTGAGCTTACAGGACTGGTAATAATAAATCACATGGAGGTAAAATATATCATAATTAATTAGAGTACAAATGATAATGCCCCTGCAAGCACCCATGAGCTATTTTAATAGGTTTCAAAGATGTATTATTTTTATATAAAACAAATTAATGCATTAAAATAAAAATGCATAGTATTTTAAATACTCCAAACCAACCACTTATACTTATTTTATGATGTCATATAAGAAAGAAAACTTAATTTACCGTGTTGAATTTTCAAGCAATTTTAGATTTGCTATAACCTGAATGCAAATAATGCTATAATGCATACATGACAGACTAAATATGTATAAATACAACAGTGCAGATTCAAAGAGGGCTAGTGTAACCATTAACAGTATTAAGGCAATAGACAGCAGTTGCAGGATTCAACAGTAGCAGAAGTTACTATTTCTGAGCATGTTGCACTGAATAACTGGAACCTACTGAAGTTTTAAAAAACAGAAGAAGGGTATAAAGTAGGAAGTGAGCAATGCTGAAAGTAATTAGCCTAGATTTTGTGTGCTTTATTGTGTCTTATTCCTATGACTGGAGAATTCTGTATGGTGGGATCATATTATAAGCTATTTTAGTATTATGTAACGTTACAATGTTCTACAATTCAATCTTACATTATTGTAATTTTATTTTCATATTTGGCATTTTGTTTGTTGCCTGGGATAGACTTGGCTCCAAATGATAAATATTTAAATAAGAAACACGCAAACAGAAGGATTACTATTTGGGGCAGGGGATACACTGCAATTATTTTCTGTCACGTCCCAAATTGTTTGTTCTAATACCAAACTTGGCGGACCTGTCCTACATAGAAAAATGCCATGATATATACAAATAAAATGTTTCCCAGGATAGTGGTATTTGTCTTTGGCAGTAAAAATAGAGTTTTGTGGCATCTTAAAAACTGATTAATTATTGCATCATAGTCAGTTCCTTTAGCATTACAGAAATAAATACAGACACTCCTCATTTAATAACTACATCAGTTAGCAACCATTAGCAAATACAATGGTAATAAACAGTAATTAAAAATTCATTTTCCAACCAATGCATGCATTTATACCAAATTTCATGTGCCTGACAACTCACACCAGAGTGAAAGTAACACTGGGGTAGCTGTACGACAGAACTTTATCTGAATAAGACGCAACCAGTGATCTTTGCAGTATCTCTCTCAGTTATCTGTTCACTTAGCAACCATTTTGCTTAACACTTGGTCACTGGAAGAGAACTTGGTTGCTAAATGAGGAGTTTTTTTTCTTAAAGAAACACCTTGCTCTCCCCAACACCACAAACTGACATTATTATAAAGCCCTTTCCAAAAATAGCTAAAGCCCAAACAAAAGCACTTCTTTTAAGCTCTGGCAATGTAACATATTACTCAGTTTCAGGTGACATTCATGCTAATATTGGAGTAAGTAGTCCGTTGTCAATCAACATTTCAAATAAATATAAGAAGCATGTGAAAAAAAAAATCTATTGATTTTAAATAACATATTTAAAGCACTGTTGCTAAAAAAAAAAAAAAAAAGTCAATGAAGGACACATTGCCCACCATTAAAGTGGTAAGTGATTTGCCCATCTAATGGTGAAATGGGAACTTTTGACAGGCCACCCCACCTGGCCCATGGAACTTCAAGTATCCCCTCTTAAGTACTTATTTTCTCTGTTCTCTCACTGGGATATGGTAATTTCCAAAGCACATCTTAGCTGTCCTGACTGGAAGTGTTTTGTACTAAGAGTTATTCAAGTGTTTGTTCCATGGAGTTGCCTCTTCAAAGTGATTAAAGCAGTTCCTGGGAAACAGACAGTGTCAATGGGAGGAGGAAGGGTTGCTATGGAGCGAAATTTTGATTAAAATTTGTGATATCTTCCCGTTTGTGTGAGAGACCTGAGGAGTGATCTGGACCTTGGGTTGAATTTTGTCTCCCCTCCTGATTTAATGGCTGATATACCCAAAGAGATGTGAAATTTGGTTTGTGGGAAGAACACTATGCTCAGAATACTTTGAGTTTTTAAGAAATGCACCTGCTTTGAAAGCCAATGAATGGGGGGATAGAGAAAAAAAGGAGTAATATTTGTAGGAAACTGTTTGCTTCAAGTTAAGCAAATGAATATTGCCATACCCCAAAGACTATTTAGTTATGAAACGGACACTACTTAACAATTTTAATGTGGTTAACTTCCCTGCCCTGACTTATCTACAACCTTCTTTTCTGTCCTGTTCATTCACATATTGGAGAAGAACAAAAGGTAAAACTATTACCTTACATACCTCTCACATTTTGAAAAAGGAGCTTCTTACTATTCTTGCCCAATACCTCATTAGAGTTAGACAGATGCTTTCAAAGGCAAGAGGGACATTTCACTATTATATACAGTATATTCCCCATGAGATTACTGATAGACTTTCAATTTATTAAAACTCAATTTTCAGTCTCTCCATCCCAACATTGTATGTATAAGAATAAAGGAAGGAAGGTTTCTGTATTCTCCAACTCAGGGCCATCTGCCAGGGGGTGGGCAAAAGAGTCAGGATAGCAGCCATGGCCATGCATTCAGGCATGAGCCTTTTTAATACATATTGATACATGTAAAAAAAAAAAGTATGCATCATGCGCTTATGGCTGACATCTTGATTTTTTGACTCCCACTCAGGGATGCCCCTGCTTCAACTATAAGATATGATAGAGGAATTCAGAATCTATTGTTGTTGTTTAGTCGTTAAGTCGTGTCCGACTCTTCGTGACCCCATGAACCATATTGCGCCAGGCCTTCCTGTCCTTCACTGCCTCCCTGAGTTTGCTCAGTTTCATGCTCATTGCTTCAGTGATGCTATCTAACCATCTCATCCTCTGCCGTCCTCTTCTCCTTTTGCCTTCAATCTTTCCCAGCATCAGGGTCTTCTCCAAAGAGATCTCTCTTCGCATTAGGTGGCCAAAATATCTGAGCTTGAGCTTCATTATCGATCCTTCCAATGAGCAATCAGGGTTGATTTCCTTTAAGATTGACTGGTTTGACCTCCTAGCAGTCCAGGGAACTCTTAAGAGTCTTCTCCAGCACCACAGTTCAAAGGCATCAATTCTTCGGCGCTCGGCCTTTTTATGGTCCAGCTCTCACAGCCATACATTACTACTGGAAAAACCATAGCTTTGACTATGCGGATCTTTGTCGGCAAGGTGACGTCTCTGCTTTTTAATATGCTATCTAGGCTTGCCATAGCTTTCCTCCCAAGGAGCAAGCGTCTTTTAATTTCATGGCTGCAGTCTCCATCTGCGGTGATCTTGGAGCCCAAATAAATGAAGTCTGTTACTGCTTCCATTTCTACCCCTTCTATTTGCCAGGAATTGATAGGTCCAGATGCCATGATCTTAGTTTTTTTAATGTTGAGTTTCAAGCCAGCTTTTGCACTCTCCTCTTTCACCCTCATCAAGAGGCTCTTTAGTTCTTCTTCACTTTCTGCCATTAGGGTGGTATCGTCCGCATATCTGAGGTTGTTGATGATTCTCCCTGCAATCTTAATTCCGGCTTGTGATTCTTCCAGCCTGGCATTTCTCATGATGTACTCTGCATATAGGTTAAATAAGCAGGGTGACAGTATACAGCCTTGTCGTACACCTTTCCCTATTTTGAACCAATCGGTTGTTCCGTGACCGGTTCTAACTGTTGCTTCTTGGCCCGCATACAGATTTCTCAGGAGACAGGTAAGGTGGTCTGGTATTCCCATCTCTTTAAGAATTTGCCACAGTTTGTTGTGATCCACACAATCAAAGGCTTTTGCATAGTCAATGAAGCAGAAGTAGATATTTTTCTGGAACTCTCGTGCTTTCTCCATGATCCAGCGAATGTTGGCGATTTGATCTCTAGTTCCTCTGCCTCTTCGAAACCCAGCTTGTACATCCGGTAGTTCTCGGTTCATATATTGCTGAAGCCTAGCTTGTAGGATTTTGAGCATAACCTTGCTAGCATGTGAAATGAGTGCAATTGTGCGATAGTTTGAGCATTCTTTGGCGTTGCCCTTCTTTGGAATTGGAACGTAAACTGACCTTTTCCAATCCCGTGGCCACTGTTGCGTTTTCCAAACTTGCTGGCATATTGAGTGCAGCACTTTAACACCATCATCTTTTAGTATTTTAAATAACTCAGCTGGAATCCTGTCATCTCCACTAGCTTTGTTGTTAGCAATGCTTCCTAAGGCCCACTTGACTTCACTCTCTAGGATGTCTGGCTCAAGGTCAGTGATCACACCAGCGTGGACATCAGGGACATTAAGATCTTTCTTGTATAGTTCTTCTGTGTATTCTTGCCACCTCTTCTTAATCTCTTCTGCTTCTGTTAGGTCCCTGCCTTTTTTGTCCTTTATCATGCCCATCTTTGCACTAAACGTTCCTTTCATATCTCCAATTTTCTTGAAGAGATCTCTAGTCTTCCCCATTCTATTGTTTTCCTCAATTTCTTTGCATTGTTCATTTAAGAAGGCCTTCTTATCTCTCCTGGCTATTCTCTGGAAATCTGCATTCAGCTGCTTATATCTTTCCCTTTCACCCTTGCTTTTCGCATTCCTTCTTTCCACAGCTATTTGTAAAGCCTCATCAGACAGCCATTTTGCTTTCTTGCATTTCTTTTTCTTTGGGATGGTTTTAGTTGCTGCCTCCTGTACAATGTTACGGACCTCCGTCCATAGTTCTTCAGGCACTCTGTCTACCAAATCTAATCCTATAAATCTATTCATCACCTTCACTGTGTACTCACAAGGAATATGATCTAAGTCATACCTGAGTGGTCTAGTGGTTTTCCCTACATTCTTCAATTTAAGCCTAAATTTTGCAGTAAGAAGCTCATGATCTGAGCCACAGTCAGCTCCTGGTCTTGTTTTTGCTGTCTGTATAGAGCTTCTCCATCTTTGGCTGCAAAGTATATAATCAATCTGGTTTCGGTATTGACCATCTGGTGATGTCCATGTGTAGAGTCGTCTCTTGTGTTGTTGGAAAAGAGTGTTTGCTATGACTAGCTTGTTCTCTTGACAGAACTCTATTAGCCTTTGCCCTGCTTCATTTTGTACTCCAAGGCCAAATTTGCCTGTTATTCCGATTACTCCTTGACTTCCTACTTTAGCATTCCAATCCCCTATGATGAAAAGGACATCTTTTTTTGTTGCTAGTTCTAGAAGGTGTTGTAGGTCTTCATAGAAGCGGTCAACTTCAGCTTCTTCAGCATCAGTGGTTGGGGCATAGACTTGGATGACTGTGATATTGAATGGTTTGCCTTGGATACGCACTGAGATCATTCTGTCGTTTTTGAGGTTGTACCCCATTACTGCCTTTCCCACTCTCTTATTCACTATGAGTGCAACTCCATTTCTTCTAAGGGTTTCTTGCCCACAGTAGTAGATATAATGGTCACCCGAATTAAATTCACCCATTCCCGTCCATTTCAGTTCGCTGATTCCCAAGATGTCGACGTTCAATCTTGTCATCTCATGTTTGACCACATCCAGCTTGCCTTGGTTCATAGATCTTACATTCCAGGTACCTAGACAATATTGTTCTTTACAGCATCGGACCTTCTTTTCGCTTCCAGATACATCCACAGCTGAACGTCCTTTCGGCTTTGGCCCAGCCGCTTCACTCTTTCTGGAGCTACTTGGAAATGCCCTCCGCTCTTCCCCAGTAGCATATTGGACACCTTCCGACCTGAGGGGCTCATCTTCCGGCATCATATCTTTTAGCCTTTTAACATTGTCCATGGGGTTTTTTGGCAAGGATACTGGAGTGGGTTGCCATTTCCTTCTCCAGTGGACCACATTTTGTCAGAACTCTCTGTCATGACCTGTCCGTCTTGGGTGGCCCTGCACGGTATAGCTCATGGCTTCACTGAGTTACGCAAGCCCCTTCGCCACGACAAGGCAGTGATCCATGAAGGGGTCAGAATCTATGGTACATCATTATTATTAGGTTATCTAAAAAGATAAAAAGATTTTAAAAGTGAGTGCAACTTCTAGTAACCATGACATCCATGTAGTTATCTTTACAATGTTATGGTTTGCTGTTCCTTCTGTTTTGTTTCTTCATTTTTGGTTTGGTTTTTTTACTTCCCAATCCAGCCATGGATTTTCAAAGTGGTCCTTATCCAAGTAATAACCGAGACCAATTCTGCTTAGCTTTCTGAGATAAGTCTGGGATGCCTAGATGCCTAAGTTATGAAAACACTGATCTTACCAAAGTGTTATACAGTACAGATCAATTTTTATACCTTTGCCATGTGGCTCCTAGTGATCCAAGCTAAATCATTTTAGCTTATCCAAAAGTTAGCTTTTATCCAATCTGAATTTGGGATAAAAATCTGGAATTAAAGAGAAGTGAAAGGTTACAAGTGCCTGAAAGAAAGGGAGACTGCTTTCCTTTAAGTTTCCTGTTAAATATGCTACTGTACCACAGAACAGATTTTCTGCATTTCTTGGTAATCTTCTTAACATGAAGTATGAAAATGAAGCAATTAAATACGCGTAAGCTTTTTTTCTTAATTTATTTATTCCTTTCTAATGCAGACAAATCTACTAAAACATTTTTTCTCTCAATAAATCACCCACAGGGTCTAACAGTTGGCTTTATACAGTGTGGTTTTAGCCTCTATGCTCTTTTGATAATACTAGGAATGTTGTTCTTCCTCTGAGTTTATCAGATTCAAAGACAATCAGGGAATCTAGACATGAGAAGCTTGATCTCGTTGCCACTTGGATCTAAAAACTGAGTCTGGAGGACATCCTGTAAGTAGAAACTCTAACTCTCCAGAAACTTCCTGAAAGTGAAGGCTTTTGTTTTTCTGCTTCTGGGAAGAGGTAAATATAAATGGCTTTTGCTCTCTTTCCTGTTTAGTCTAATTTTTATCAGCAATTAAGGCTGAAGAGCAGAGTTACCCAGGTAGTACTCAACTACCTTCAACATTGGGTGAAACCATTATTTTCTACTCAACTTTTCTATTTTTAAATGAGACTAGTTATAATTAGCTTGCTACTCTATGCCTTGCTATAAGTGGCACTTACTCAGCAAACCAGGATAGAGGAAATTAGCAAAACTGTGCTTTCCAATACTAGTTGGTAGGGCAAACACAATTCAGTTGATTGGATTACTGCAATGCATTCTACATGGGGCTGCCCTTGATGACCACTTGGAAACTTCAGCTGATCCAAAATGAAGCAACATGGGTAGTTATGGGCATATCTTCGTTTAATCTGCAGTAGCTTCAGTAGTAATGCTTATTCTCTGTATTGCCCATGTTACTTCTATTAATGTCTGTTGTATTTGCACTCACCAAGAAGCATCATTTTGCTGCTGAAATAAATCAAATGTACGATTCTGTATAAATGATACACACACACAACAGTCTAATGTAGTATACAAAATAACATAAAAATCTTACTTAATGCCAAAGTAACTTTCTTAAAAGAAAAAATAAAAGTGAATTTACATTTCTGCTGTTATCTATTAACTTTTCATTTCTATGAGATCCATATATTCTTTTCTATTCATTTCTATAGTATCCAAGTTAAACACCCAAATGATAATGGCAGAGATACTAATTGTTTTTAGAATATTACATCCATATTACATCCAAATGAATACACACAAGTCCCACAAAGAGTTAGCAAAAAACAGGAAAATAGAAAAATAAAACATTTCAACTTAATGAGAGAAGCCCTTGAGGCTTTCAGAACTTTCTCTTTCTTTCTTTCTTTCTTTCTTTCTTTCTTTCTTTCTTTCTTTCTTTCTTTCTTTCTTTCTTTCTTTCTTTCTTTCTTTCTTTCTTTCTTTCTTTCTTTCTTTCTTTCTTTCTTTCTTTCTTTCTCTCTCTCTCTCTCTCTCTCTCTCTCCTTCCTCTCCCTCCCTCCCTCCCTCCCTCCCTTCTTTCCTTCCTTTTGTAACTCACTTTCATTGGGGCTGTCATCCTCCCCAACTATCCAGATGAGAAGTGAATATGTTCAATAGTCATAAATATAGACTAAAAGGGGGGGGGGGGAACAAACAGTTCTAAGGAAGAATACTAGTGTTCTGCTGGAGTAAATGGTTGGCTGTAACTATAAACAGGACTACTCCTTTCAGGAGCAAGGACAGACTGGAACATTTTTGACAGTCCAGTCATTATTCTATTTATCCCCACAAAATTATTCTTAAACAGTGAAAAACAAAACAGCAAGAATATTTAATGTTGCATATGTGTGGGGGGGGGAGAGAGGGAGAGCACTTATATGTGAGCTTGTATGGGATAACTCACTTTTAATTTCACTTCAGTATCAAAATAGTCTTAGCATGGCCCAGAGCAGGGCATGGGAATTTCACCTACGATTTCTATAGTTACCTTGGAAAGTTTATTTCTCAGATAATTCATCTGGGAAAAAAGGAAAGCAACCGATTGAGCAAAGACAGAAAAATAACTGAGGCATTTCATCATTTTCAAATGTACTGAAAGAATGATAAAGTTTGTATTTTGTAAAAAATGAATAGATTGATTAAAAATGCTGCTTGATTCATGAAGAAAGTTAAACAATACAAACAACTCAAAAGATTCTCAATAAAAAGGCAATTTAGCAGAAGCTCAGTACTTCCTTGAATGCTCTTTTGGCTAGAATCAACATGTTGCCGCAAAAATCTGGTTTGCATCATCTAAACGCTTGAAACAAGAACACATAATTTAGAAAAAAATAATATGGCTGCCACTTAGCTGTGAAGGGCAGTGTAGTGTTAGAAATAGCTTTCCAATGGTATTTTTGTTCACGGCCTAGGACTATTTCAGCAATAGAAATAATTACTGTGGTTCCTGAGGGCAGCATTTAACTCTATTACTCTTCAAATACTGTATACAAACACTGAGTCTGACTCCAGTAAGGCCTGGTGTGGCCTCAAGCAGGGCTGTAGCCACATCCTTGCTTTCAAGTCCTTAGGAAACCTTGGCAAAGAAAAGATTAACTCACGCTATGGTGTCATTACCTTTGATCCAATTTCTTGTCCATTGGACGGGGAAAAACTTCTTATTTGTAGCATTTTAAACTACCACTTGCTTTCTGAACTAGAAGTAATAAAATGTGGCATTAATTATTTCTCTAACTTATAAAAGGTGAGGGAGTTTGCTTCTTTAAGATTTTGATTATTTACTATGCATTCAATTTAACAATGTGCTACAGTGTAAACAGTGAAATGTCACGGCCTGCACAACTGGTTGACAAAAGCTTTCCTACTTGATGCTGTGCTGACTGAAGAAAGGAAGGAAAGATGGAAGAACAAAAGGTTTTAGATATTTGTTGTGAAAAATGGAAAAAATATTCTAAAGCTTAGTCTGAGTATTTATAATTCAAAAATGAAGATTGGAGCAAAGTGAAGCTAAAACTTCTATGTAGTTCCCAGAATTATGCTTGTACAATTAAATAAGTTCGGAATCCATACTTTTTCACTTACACAAGTGCACATACTCTATCGGTTAGAATGGGGTGTAAAACAATTGACATGTTCATAACAGTTTTTCTGAGTGTTGAAACACATAAAACATTAACAACAGAGGCAGAAATAAAAAGATGAGACACAGGACAGCATGGTAATGGGGGAAAAGATCTTAACGGATTTGAACTGAACTAGTGTACATGCAAGTAACACTTAAAGCACTGGTTTTTATTTATTAAAAGTTGTTTTTTGATTTCATAACAGGAGGGTAACTTGTGAATTCCAAAAGGAAGCACAAATGTTGAAGGTCCCAGTTCTACATCTGTGTTTCAGAAACCTGCATTTTTCTTGGAAGCAAGTAGAAAATACATTTGCTCTTTTCCTTTCTAAATTATATTCCAGTCTGCAAGAATGAAACATCTCCCTTCAGAAGTTATCCACCATGCTATCCAAGAATATAACCACAAATACTAGTCTCATAATTAGAGTGCCCAATAGCTCCCTCTCATTTAGCTGAATACTTCAGACTTTTGCTTTATGTGCTAATACTTAGGGTAAGAATTGGCAGGATCAGGAAGTGAGGAAAGGCATTCACAATCTCTCTCCATATTTGGAAATAATTTCAGGTGACAGTTTAACATCTGCACTAAAGAACATATTGGTTCTACACCTCACAGAAAAAAGCATCAATAAGACCCTTAGAAGAAGAAAGTAACTTACATAGTAAAAATCAGAATGAGCTATTCTGACACTGATATTTTTTCCTCCAATGAGTTGTTGCCCTTCATTTTCCTGCCATGTAAAATATCTATTTCCATTTAATGTCCCACATCTAGATAAAATTATAAATGTAGAAGAAAATTCGGATATGATATCCTTCTCTCTCTCTCTGATTTGATTTCTACTCTCTCTCTGCTTAACATTTCTACAATTTGCCTTTTTGTCATAACCATTCCTAATGCTCACGAAGTCATATCTAACTTCTGCATAACTTCTATTTCCTAGTGGCACTGTGAAAAGCAACTTGCATTTATCCTTTGATTTCCCTCCTCTTCTATAAACAAGTTAAACAATAATGCTCATGAGCAAAAATTGCATGTCACTTTAAGAACAGAAAAAAGAAAGCTGGAACCTTTTTTTCTATTTCTTCTTCTTTTGCATATTTCCCCCCTCTTTTCAGTTATTCTGGGTTACCCATGGGAGTTTAGGCCTCCACCAAGGTCTCTTTCAGTACACAACTAACCCTTTCTATTAATCTTACTCATCCCTATTCTGCCATAACAGTGGTTTCTTTGTACTTGCTTGGTGAGTTGACCAGCTATATAGTACAATGGTACAATCACTAAATTACAGTGCCTGTCACTGCCTTTGTATCACACCTCTAATAGGTGCTATTATCATGATAGCCAAATTGCAATAATACATCTTGCAGTCTTAATCATATTTTTTTTAAAAAAATATTCTACTTGTGAATACTGCAAAACATTGAATATTTAGTGAATACATTGGTATAAAAGATTAAATTGCAGGGTTTGCACTATGAACAATAGTGCTGAGGGCAACAAAACTGAATAGCACCACTTCCTAATACAGAGAATACATATGTGCAAATTCAATAATAATGGGGAAGAAGTTAAGGAAAAAAACAAGGATGTGACACATGAGACATTCAAACTATTCACAATGAGCTGTTCACCTCACTTTCCCTGTTTTTTTCTCCTAAAGGGCAGTTTAGTATGAGGAAACCAAAGTGGATTACTGTAATAGACATTCCGATAGTTGACTATGGCATATCTATAATTTTTTTCCCCTCTTTGGACTACAGCCAATCATTATTGTTGGCCACTGCAAGTTCCTCTCTCCAAATTGTCCACCATAAAGCTCCTAATGAAATAAGAGATGGTCTAAATGTCCAACGTTCCCATCATTTTTTTCAGTTTAAATATAATACAATACTGAATTCATAGTTTCAAGAAAGACATTAACAGGAATATTTCAACTGGGAATTTGCCATTTCTCACAGTTTGCCACATCGCTACATCTTGAAATAAAATGAGCAATTCTAGATATTATGTTAACTTCCTTAATGTAAATCTAAAAATGGGTTAATTTTTAACCCATTAAGGTCTAATGCTGGGAAAGGTGGAAGGAAAGAGAAGAGGATGACTAGCAGCAAGGTGGATGGACTCAGTTACAGTGGCGATGAGTGCACTGTTGGAAGACCTGAAAGACCAGGATAGTAATATTCAAGTATATGTTAAATACCTCCTTTAATATAAAAGAGAAATATACAGTTTAGCTGTGGCAATGTATCAAAGAACACATATTGAATTACTATTTCCACTATTGGATAATCCTACCCAATTTGGCTTCAACTGACTTTCATTACCTAGTGCAATAGCTAAAATTATACTCAGCTTTGTTGCAGGAAAGACTGCCTAATTGGCTTCTCCATTTTCTACTAGCCAAGAGATTATTATTATCATCTTAGATAGGAAAGAACAAATTTCAAATTTTAACAGCTAGAATTTATATTTCCAAAAACAGACAATTTACAAACATCTACTTGTTTCTTCTTCCCATTAAATTTTGGGAGAGTACTTATTAAACTTGACTCTACTCTGTATTGGTAAAAATTCAGTTTGTAAGTGTGGAGTTTCTCCATCACTCATTCCAACAACATAACTTGTTAGGGGTATGACTCCAAAATCACCTAGATTTTTTTTTCTCCCCTTTCCTTTTTCTTTCCATAATCAACTTGTCTGAAGAACAGCTAACAACATTATTGCCTCCATGTATTCTAGATTTGTTTGCCCTCATGGCAAATTCAATTACCATTGTTTTCTCTACACTAAGAGTCTCTTTATCTGAACTATTCAAGTGTGCTTCTTTCAAAAAAAAAAAAAGAGAAGAGAAAAACAAGAACTTATTTAACCTACAGAACTGTACCAGGTTTCAGAATATATGTGCATATATATAGATGGATGGATAGATGGATGGATGGATGGATGGATGGATGGATGGATGGACGGGGACAGAGAGAAAGATAATAAAGGGGCAGAAAGATACTACACAAGGAAGCACAGAAAACCAATATTTCCAACAATTTAACTAACTATATTATCCCATTTGAACAAAATTCATATAAAAGCCCTCATGATAAAGATTAAAAATGGTCACACTGTTTATAATCACAGTGCCTGCATGTGTATGCATGTGTACTGAATTACACTCCACAAGTGATGCAAAATCTACAATGGCAAATATGCTGACAATGAAGTTTGCTCAAAGTTTTTCAAAGTGAACAGTACTCAGACTATTCAGTAAGCCAAGAAATAAGCAAGGAAAGTCTGTCAGGACCTAAAAGAGTTAACCTAGACATTTTTTGAAAAAAACAATACAATTATGTTTGAAAACAACAACAACATTCAAATACTGGAAGTGGTGAGTGTCAGAAAAGGAAACTCCTTAAACTGTTCTACCTATATGCATTTCCACCTACTTTTGTTAGCTCTTACTGCTTTACCAATGGAAGACATATATATTTAATAAAATGCAGAAATAAAAGCAGTACATATTAACTTGAGATATGTATCTGATTATTATTTACCATACTTTTCTTTCCCTCTGGGTATTAATCTTTGTAAGCAGTATGGTTTTTTCTCTACTGCTGCAAACATATCCTGCCCATCACTCCTTCAGCAACAATTATGTTAACCATAATCCCATTTCCCTGGCATTTGTTAGTGCAAAACTAGAGACACAAAGAAGCCAAAGAAGCAGGAGGATATACAGATCACAGAGACATGTCAGTTATATAATCACATCTTGGCAAAGTAAATTAAGGTCTCTAAAGCCTTGATTTAACAAATATAATCTCTCAATCAATGACAAACAGAATACAGATTCAGATTATCTCCGAGTGGCATTCCATCCATGATAATCCCTTTCTGAAAGATGATGTGATTTGAACTGTTTCTCCTTCTATTTGCAGAAGAGCAGGCATGGACAGAGAGTTTACAATGAGAGTGCAATAAAATTTTGCACTCAGCATGCTTACATAATATAAACTTGCCTGACTCAGCCTTCCCTTGAACCGAGCTTGAGCTACTTTCAAGCCATATGATGACACTGCAAAATACAGGTAGCCCTCAGGTTATGACAGCAATTGGGACTGGGATTGTTGTCCCTAAGCAATGCGGTCGTAAAGTGCAATGCCATGTGATTACATCGCTTAGTGATGACAATCCCAGCAGTCCCAGTTGCCAGAATAACCCCAGGACACGTGGGCCATTAAGCAGGAAGCAGTGGGAATCCCAGCTAAGGAGCACAGGGGATTGCGCAGGTGCCACAGGGGGGTGGAGGGTGCCACAGACAGGCACTAGGGAGCATGGGTGAGGCAGCAGAGGCTGCAGGAGGACAGGGGGTGTTGTAGGCAGGCATGCACTAAGGAGTGCTATGGAATACAAGATCCCTAGCGGGCTCCTTGGGAGAAAAAGGGGCAGGAGTGACTTATTGGGGTGATTTGCAACCTTCCCTGTGGCTTCCCCATTGACTTTGCTTGTGGGAAGCCATCAGGGAAGGGCGCAAATGGCGATCATGTAATGCAGATCACTGCGACATCATAATCACGTGCCAGGCACCCAAATGCCTGGATCGCAATCACAGGACCATGGGGATGCTGTGATGGCCAGATCTTCGAGGACTGGGCATTAGTTCATTTTTTCAGCATCACCATAACTTTGTATGGTCGCTGGACAAATGAATGTTAGCTGAGGACTACCTATAAGTATTAAACAGAAACTTTCCAACCGATTTCAGCAAATTAATTTACCAGGCCCATTGATAAAAAGAGTTATGTATATTAATGATAATTTGATCATCCTTATTGCATAAAGTTGGTTGATGGTTTCTTAATTTTTTTATTATTTCAAGCAGTTCTTCTGTCAAAGAGATCATTTCTCCTTTGCGCCTTTTCAGAGATGTATTTCCATATTAAATCAAGTACATGCAATTTAAGTGAAAGCACATTTATGGAGTAAACAAACATAATTCTTATACAAAAGAATTTATAATAATGATTAAAGATCTTGCCTATCCCATTTGAATAAATTATGCTACATTGTCATGACATTTTAAGATACTTTATAGAAATATTTTTAAGCCTATTTTGCTATGAATCAGTAATATTATCATGGTTAAATGTGATGGTTGTTTTATAATTTCCTCTGAAGATGTAGAAGTATCAGTAATGTGAAATGCATGTAGCCATGAATGTAGGTTATTCCTATTTCTGAAATTTGCTATTCATGTTTTACAGTTACTTTTTTTGTTTGTGATAGATGTATACACACAAACTCACACACATACACACACAAAGATACATACTCCATTAATAATCTATGAAGGATAGTCTGGTCATCCATAAGTAGGATATGAACATTCCAGAACACTGATGTCTGATTCATAAATAGTAACTGACTATTGACATATTAAGCTTTGTAGTATATGTAATTACTCTCTGGCCCCATCATCAAATGAAGCAGTAGCTATTCATTTAAAAAGCTGGCTCCTAATGTCTTTTGTTCATTAAATGGTATATCTGAATGCTCCATTATTTTATATGCTTTATAACCTATTCATGACAGTGATGAGAACTAGCTAGCATTTATTAGAAAGAAACCAAAACACAGAAAACCACTAAAAACTACTAAAAACCACTAACTCAGAGACACTGATATCAGATATATTTATGCAAATACTGTACTAATATGTATCATACATTAATCTGTGCAGAAACAGTTTTTCCTGAACTTACAGAACATTTTATATCTTCCATTAAATGAACAGTAATAGTATTTACTTTGACTTTCAACAAATCCCTTTCAAAGATAGAGGAGGTTAATTGGCTGTTACTGCACAGTACATTCAATGCCAAAATTAAAACTACTTTGTACATAAAACAGTAATTTTGGCATACTGAAACTTACTTTAAATACATTTACAGATTTTTTTTAAATAATCAAGTTTAAATCCTGTTTACTATTAAACTGTATGTTTTGAGATTACCATTTTTTATGCATCTCTAACTCAAATCCATATATATTTCTCTCTGTGTGTATGTGTATGTATCTCAGGTATACAAATAAATATTTTATGCAAAACACTAATCATTTTAAAAAATAATCCTGTTATATTAAACTAAAAAGCAATAATACCATATCTGCATCTAGAGAAGAAAAGAAGTTAACAGGGTCAAACATATAATGCAAACACTAAAGTTACAATTAGGTACTTAAAGCATTTGGTGTTTCTTCCAAATTCTAAACACAAACACAAAAAGATGCTGATAACCAATTCCCTTAAATACATTTTTAACTTCATCTCTTTCACAGCGTTAAGGATGAACATTTTATTTGACCAGTGGCTCAATGGCGCAGCCTATGTGTAGAAAAGTAGAACATACATATATGCACCATTTCTGAGAGAATGGTCATCTCACTATAGCTCAGTTACAGAGAGGAAAGACAAAACTGTAGACAGCTTTTGTAAAGTTACCACAGAAACTGACAATAATTATGTTTCTCTGGTATTGTCAATGTTCTGTAAAGCTCAGAATTTAGTAATCAGGGTTTAACAGCAAATTACTAGCCATCTAATCCAAAATAGGACCGGTTTACACAAGACATTGTAAATAACAATTAAATGCTATAATTTTATTCTGCAAAGTAACTCAGTTCATATTTATTTTGTGGGGGTTTTATTTCAAGCTATTACCATTGTTCTTCACATCTTTTTAGCAGTACTTAATAACACAGAAGCTTTTTATCATGAATTTTGTAGAGAATTTGCTTTTTTAAAAAATGTCTAAGCTTATTTCTTTGATGAACTATTAGTTAAATCTTTTCAGTGAATAACATTTGTTTCCAAGATAATAGCAGGGAATATATCAAGTAAACAAAACAATATAAAACCAATTTTGTTATTATTGAAAAATCTCTTACATGACTATTTTACAAAATATAATATATGCCTGCAAGTAGCTTCTACTAATAACAAATTAAAATTATTTCTATGGTATTTTTTTAGGAATAAAAAACAATAAATGTTGCTGGTTTTTTTTTTAATTAAAGCAAATTTCCATATCTAAATACAGCCTTATGAGATATGTTGGAAATAACAGCAATGTGTACAAAATAATAATTACAAATTCTTTAAAAACTGAACACCAGAGTACATTATTATCCAAGATCTCTTTCTTTGTTATGCAGAGCAACTTCCTAATCCAGACACCAAAAAGAATAGTATTCAAAATTCTTTTTTTCCCTATTTTATTGCAGAAGTGACCCCAGAAATTTACTCAAGCTGAGTAAACATAAAAGATGGTTGAAACAGTATACCATTACAACACAATAACAATAAAATTAAAATATATTTAGGCACACAAAAATGCAGATATGTTTTAAAATCTTGTTTTTTTTTAAATTTCCACCAGCAAACACTGAATAAGATATAAGAGGCATATAATACAAATTGTATCAGGCTTGCTTGTTTAAAAAAACAATAGAATATACTAAAACAATAGAATACAATATTTTGACTTCTGGTCTTACAAAGGCTTTGCCTACAGTTCCATAAGTGATATTGCTATAATCAAAGCAAACATATTTTTTCAGGGGAATTTTGCTAGTTTCTTTACTTTTTCTTTACTTTTATTTTAGCTACATTAGCCATTTTCCTGTTCATCTTTAACAACTTGTATGATCTGCAAAACCTTTATATAATAAAGTCATCTGGAAATGATATGACTGATACAATATTACATAGCCTATAAGCATTTATTTGTTTAAGATATTGTTTGATTTGTTTAATCCTAATTCAAATAGACAATTTTGTTCTTCTACATACATAGCCATATTTGGATGATACTAGCCATCCATATAAATGAAATTATTTCTGCAAATGCCTCTTTTACTTTAGCCATTCACTGCTTCTAACATTACTCGGGCTATGCATTTCCAGTGTGTGATTAATTCATTATGATTCTCATACAAACACAATGCTTGTTGAGAGTTCGTGAAGCCAAAAGCAAGATTTTAGTCAGTAACTTCCAAATAATAGAACTGTTGTAGAAAGAAAGAAAAAAAGTTTAAAAATCAGAAAGTGATGACATGTGCAATCTAAACACGATTGGTGAACCTATCTTGATAGAAAACCAACTCTCTAAACCTTTTATGATTACTGAGACAGTTTATAGTCATTGCATAAAGTAAATACAAGATACTTTGCAGAACTGTAGGTGTATGTTCTGTAGATAAAGTAACCAAACATTTTAGAATTGAATGAGAAAGACTAAGCAGCAGGTATTTTAGAAAAGCACTTTCAGCATTCCATCCAAGAGTTCACATAGGGGAATGTTTAATTCCTTTTTCGAAAACATCAGTAACTAAACTCAATCTGTCATTCAGTTAAAATGTTTTCCAGCATTATTCGGTTTAGCATTCTAAACTGAAGGTGGTCTGCATGTTGAACTTAGCTCTATGTGGGTTATAGTCTTTGTTTGCAGTTTTAACTGGGGATTGCACCTTAGCTACCGTAGTTCAAGCGTAAAAATACTTTGTCTACTGTTGCCAGAGACCCTCTAAATCCTTGAACCAACTGTGTCCTCTGGTGTCACAGAAGATAATGCCAATTTATTGCAATCTGTGGCTTTTTTAACTGATTAAAATTAAGCCGTAAATATGTGACAATGGAATTAGCACATTTAGAGAGTCTCTTTTCCCACATCCCATTTTGCGCCAGTGTGGTTGATCCCTGTAACTCTACGCGGGTGCAATTTTAATGATTTTGCAGGGTTTTGATGTTCTTAGGAAAAAAAAAAGACTTGGTGTTTGTGGAGAAGCTAGATAGGGAAGCTGAGAAGCTGTGATTGGAGACCCAGTGACATCATTCTGTTTTCCGATAGAATCGGTGTCATTTTCCTCCCAATGATAAGACAATTCACTGACAGAGCCCGATTAGAGACAATTTTATGAGAAAATTCACTTCTGTTGAAGAGCAAGGAGTGATAAAATTTCAGCCTTAGGGAAGAACCAGAAAAAAAAAATCTTCCAGTCTCCATTATTCTCTCAAAATAATTGTATGTCCATTAATACTGATAAGCAAACAAGAATTTTATTGAAAACATGTAATTTGTATGATAAAGGCTTATGAATCAGAAATGATACTTCAATATGGTTATGCTATGGAAAATGCTCCTCTAATACTTTATAAAATTACAGATTTTTTAAAAAAATTAAATTGCAAGGATTCTTTAACATGAAAATCAAGGGCTTTATGACAAAAGAAGAGCTAAGGCAAAAGTAATTTGTTTTCCAATATGCAATAACATTTGGCATTTGCTTACAGAATTAACAACAACAAAACTGCAAAAAGAGACTGGAAAAACACATTTTTAATGCTCAAAACACTAAGGAAAGACACAGACTTATTATTTTGTTTATTTTAAATAGTAACATATTTATGTTTTATGATTTGATAGTTCACAATGTGTACAGATAACCTGGTACCCAGTGTCACATCACGTATATATTTCAAAATAATAGAACACTCTTTTCATAGGCATTATCCATGTACAGAATCTGTATCACTTAGAAAACTTTGAACATGCATAGAATTCTCAAAAGCAAATATTAAATGAGAACAAATTTGATTCTTTCCAGAAACCCTATCTACATTATTTTGGTCACATTAAAATCTGTATAAATGTCAGAGTATATCACACACTCAAAAATCTTTCTTTGGACATCCACTTTCCACTTTCCTGAGACAAAACTCTAATGAATGCAATGGGACTTTTTTCAGAGTACACTTTTATGAGATTCTGCTGTTAATGGCTAACAAAAGAGCCATGATAGCAAATGCAAACATGTCAATATTGTTAAAGTAATCCAAATAGCTGAAAGGCATTGGAGGCCTGCCACTTCTTTATTATACTTCTACTGGCAATTATTCAAGAGCCAATAGTAGAAAAAAACAGATACAATCTAAATACCAGTGTGTAGAAAATTTGCATGTGGGGGGAGAAAAAATATCAATTAATTTTACTGCAATATAAAATAGTTTTTTTAAAAAAATAATAGTTATCATTTTCATCCCAAATGTACTTACAAACAGCGTTTCATTAAAATGCTTCATGAAATCAAAAGATTTTCATTTGGTTTCATCACAAGAGCTATAAACTGCTCTTTTAAAATTGCCCAGTTTTGTAAGAGAATATATCAAAAGAGAATGAAATGCCTACATTTGTGAGGTTCCATATTTCAGCCACTGTGTTCATGAACAAGACTATGAACCTTAACAAGAATTTTTCTTTAGAAAAGTTTAATACAAGGAATGTTGTATGTACTGTGAAGACAGGCAAGCAGTACTTGTATATATGTAGAAATAATATATTTTCCAAAGCTGCCCAAACTATTCCAGTGTTCTGGAAGACTGTCTTTCACTGTCACATCTCCTGAAGACTTGCTGAGGCTATTTTGATACCCTTTACTCGTCTTTGGAGTGCATATACATGTGCAGAAGACACTTCTGTCAGGATTGATGAAGAAGCAAAGCAGTCTATCCAAATAGATTGTCAGCTCTAATAATTGCTTATCTGTTTATAGCATTTATCTAGCTAAAGTAAAACTTCTGATTGTGATACCCATTTTGTAAAAGGGGCATGTCTGAATCATTAATGGAAAAAATGATACAAAACCTGGTAAACATATAATATGTTGTATCAATGTAGTTCAGTAGAACTTCAGTTCACTGGATGGTGACATAAGCAAGCTAACAAAAGGATGAACTTCCATTGTTTGAAACTGATGTATAAAAGAGAACTGTTGAGATCCAATTATTAATGCAAAGAATAAAAATCCAGATCTTTCCTTGTTTCCCTCTCTCCATTTTTTAAAAACAGATACAGAACATTTGAAAGATCATGTTCTATTCCTGTAATGTTTCTCATGAATAAGAAATGCAAATACCTGTGAACTACTAATCCATATATGCATTTTCTTAGGCTTAGTCACAGCCCACAAACCACAAGCAACCTCTCCTTAAATGAGACATCCTATATTACAGACTACATTCATTCCAAACCTCCACCAAACAATCACTGGGGGTGGGGGACCAACAGGTCAAGAGATGTCACTATGAAAGAAACACCTGTAAAAATGAAAACTTCATGCATTATTATTGGATATAATTGAATAATGTTGAAAAAGGATAATATCTAAATTGGTGGTTGATTAGAGGATGTCAGTTATAAGAGTACATAAGCGCCCATAGTCACAGCAAGACTCAAAGTCCCAGTAGGCTTCAAAGAAACACTTACTTGCCTTTCTAGAACTCTGCTTTCTAGCAAAGCTGCAATCACAATGTTCTTGTTTAATGACATCATAAAAAATCAAAACACTTTAAAACAAATTGGTGTACTCTTTAATATAGCCATCACATCATCACAGGACCCTTGCACCCTGCATGATAACAACCATAGGGATGCAAACCACATCTCAATCTTTGTTGCCTGCTCCAATGCTAAAAAAGAGGGGGAGGAGGAAACTCTCAATTGGAATATTGGCATCTTTGATTGACAAGATATAATCAGCTTATCCCCACACTAATAAAGTTGATAGCCTGTAGAGCTAATATATGCTCAGTACAGAATGAATTTTCAGTAGTCAAAGTCTCAAGAGCTAAAACTGGCTTTGCTTATCCAAACTAATTTATATCAATTTCTAATAGATTATTTCAATTGCATCAATTGGAAAAGATGGAAACTTGCAGCCACTTGACTTATTCCTGGAGGAATCATTGGAGCTTTGGAAAAGATTCCAGTTATGTACTATTTATCAGTGAAAGACTATGAGCATGGATTCTTTATAAGTTCCCATTTTATTAGTTCCCTTTTTCCCAACCTTTTACTAACCTACTAGGAATGCAGATTTCTGACTAATGATAAACCTTATTTTTCCACAAGCAGTTGAAGCTTCATAGATAACGATTTGAGAATATTTTAAATGTTCATCAATCAGGATTTCTATAATACAACAACAACCGAAAAAAAATAGATTAAAATGTAAGAGAAAAGTGTAATCCTTCTAATCTTAATTCAGACATAAAGTATTATTTCAGTGTCAGAACCTGAACTGCCCGTAATACTATTCCAATGTAACACTAAGCAAAGATTTAAGCAATATAAGGAAATTTACATAGATTTATAGAGAGAGATTTATATATTACATTAAGCTAAATTAATTATGAGTCAAGGCATATAGAGGGCAAGCTTACCAGAATCTGAGACCACAGTTACAGCCTCTCCACTTCATGAGGCTCAACAGGATTCAATTTCGGGTATACTATTGCCAAAATATATATTTAATTTATTGTCAGTGTTTGCTGGGAACAGAGTATTTGTCCTCTATAGCCAGACTTTATTTGAACCAGCCACCATTGCTGTTGATAGACGATTTGCACTGAGGTGATGCTATTTATCTCCCTAAGGCACATCCCATTGCTTTAACTGCCTCCTCTAGAACATCCAGTACATAGAAGAGGCTTCCAGTGACTTATGGAAACACTAGAAAAGACTTCTATGCATGCTGACCGCAAGCACAGGAACCACTTCTGAATATTAGGTATGCTGGAGTTGATAATCAAAGTAATGCAGCTACTTCATTCTGTAGAAGTCACAAGCCATGTCATTTAATGAAACAGCTTTGAAGAGGTACGTTGCTCAAAGCAACATTGAAAAAAATGCACCCCTTATAAGCTTTGCACAGTTCTAATGAATAGGGCATGTATATATGTATGTTTATATGGGTAAGTCTGTTCCATTCTATTCTATGTTTCCCTGTGAATTATTTTTTAGAATCTCCACCAAAAAAAGTTGCATACATATGTATTTTTTTTCTAACCCATTCATTTTTAGGCAGACAGACAGACAGACAGACATATATAATATTGTTTTTCTGTAAAAAAAGAAAAAAGAGACATAGTTCTCTTTTTGAGAAAAGAACTATGATAGAAATTTCAGAAAATAGGGGAAAAAAGGGGGGGAAGGAGGTATTGAACTGAATTCTTATATGCAGAAAAGGTGCAAATCAACATCTCCAAAGTTTGAGGCCAAAATTTGAGACCAAAATTTCTCATGCATACATCATACTCTTTCCTACCCTTTGTTTCTGTTAGCAACCCAAGAAGAATGAATCTGTATTGATTATACTTCTTGTTACTGAAGAAGTATAACCAATACAGATTCATTCTTCTTGGGTTGCTAACAGAAACAAAGGGTAGGAAAGAGTATGATGTATGCAAAATATGCATGGGGGTGCAAACATCTGGTATCCACTCCTTAAAAACAAAAGATGGGATACAGAAAAAGGAAATTAAAACAATCCAAACAGTGCAGTTTTCCATATATACATGGAAAGTGAGAAAGCATGATTTTAAAAAAAAAATCTAAAATGTAAAATGTATTATGAAAGAGAGAAACTGTCTAAATTTTAGGATAATTCCATTAAGCAGATTGACTATTCCATTCTTCGACACATAATGCATAAAAAATTATCTTAGATATTTGGCAAATAAAAGCATTAGACAAATTCTTGGAAATCTTATTGATAGTTAAAAGCAAATAAATATTCTGAAGTGGTCCACTTAAATCTACTAGTAAATTCTATTGTTCATTTTGGTAGTAATTAAGTAATTCTACTGCACAGCACTGTATGGAAAAGAGAGCTCTAGCAACTTTACCAAAATGCATCATAAAATGGGGAAAAATGGGAGATCTTAGTTTAGTACATAGCCGCTTTTTTAACTATAATTTGCAGAATATTATATTATATTTTGAACTTGGGGATGAGATGAACTTGCAACAATTTTTAAATATGCATTTTAATTGTTAAATCAATTATGTAAATTAAATTATTGATAGCCAATGTGATGCAGTGATTAGGGTGCTGGACAGTAGGGAGACTCAACTTTTAGTCTTCCCCTACGCACGAAAGCTAGCTGCGTGACTTTAGGCCAGTCTAGGCTGCCTTAGCCCTAGACTGGGAAGTCAAAAAAGTCTATCTATCAACATGGTAAATTATGGTCCAGAGGCTTTCATCTCACAATCGATTTGGGCTGATAAAAAACAAGCAAATAAATACATTGTGTTACTCATATTTAAGAGTCAACAAGCATCACATCTCCTATCACGGTGAAAGAATTCATATAATTATTTAAATAAAATTGTCTAGTGATGTTCTCAGTGATTGCTACACAACTGCCAAACAGTCTTTTTACTGATCATAGACAGTCCATTTTTGGAATTTTTGGTTTCTCCTTTCCCCAAGTATTAATAGTCACTATGGTGGCTCCCTGACCCATTCTTTGCAACAGGATCACTTCTAGTATAGAAAATAGAAAAGAAACAACTGTTGTATTAGCACATCTCTCTTTCAGTTCCTTACCAGCAGATCTTTCTTTAGTATCCATCTATTTTTCTGATTTTGTTTCCCACCACAAAACTGTCACACAAATCTTAGAGCCACCCCATTGTCATCAAAGTAATTAAAAAAGAAAACATGTGTTTAAGAAAAGTTGTTTAACATGCTTGATTTACATATAAATGCATCAAGTTTATTACATGCAAAAAATCCCAGATTCAGTTCTTAGACTTCCTGGGTAGGCCTAAGAAAAAGTAGTGAAAGGTAGTGAACCTCTGCTCGTCATCAGTTAAAATGTAGTGATCAAAACAGCCCAATGCTTTGTCTCAACAGATAGCTTTCAATGTTCAGTTAGATGGCTTCCTGGGACTATGTATAGCAAAGACTGAGAACTGGGAACAGATGAAATAAAGAAGGTGATTCTTACAGTTCCCTATCTTAGGACTAGGAAACAATTCTGAAGTTATTGAAAGCAGGTGCCAGTTTTGACCCTTAAGTAGTCTTCTCTGCATATGTGAATTCTGCATTTCGCTATAACAGAATTCTTTGTAAAGATAACAAAGAGTTGTCCAAATTATAGGGATAGATAGGGATTTCTACTGGAAAACAAATTCTATTTATCCTAAGTATTTATTCCTTCCTCCAAACTCTTGCGTTGATTACTAGAATAAAATAAAATCACAACACTTTGAACAACATATTTTTCGGTCAGAAGGTGGTTTCACATGATAATTTTAATACAAAATCCAGTCAACTGCTATCACTCAATATAATCTTCACTGCTCAGCTGTACATCTGAAGATAATGTTGCAATAAACTTAATTTACACAGTTTAGTTTTCACTAATCTCCTAGTACAGAAAAAGAAAGACAGTATAAATTGCACATTATAAACTATGACCTAAAAAGCTCTACTCATTTTAGTTAAGTGAAACTTTGCATAGACATTTTTATAATCCATATTTGTGATATAATTAATTGACTGGGTATTTCTCAGTTCAAAAAAAGAAGCCTAACAAAAATCGACTAATAATTAAATTCCATTGCACTTTCAAATCACTGAAGCATAACATCCATTCAGTGACATGCTGACAACAAGTTAAACACCAAAACATGTCACACCTATGGCAATATTCATATATAATAAAGAATAAATAGGGAGTGTCATTGTCTACCTTTCCAAATATTAGTTGATTAGCTGCCTAATTAGAGTTTGGGTACAGAGGATTAGCAAAAAAGTTCATACAGTAACTGTGTTTGGTTTTACTGTATTTTTATACTGCTTTTATTGTATTTTAATTAATATTTATTTGTTGTTTTAATGTGAATCGCCCAGAGTCATTTCTTCGTGAGATGGGCGGTATCTAAATTTGAAATATAAATAAATAAATACATCTGTACATAGAGTATACATTTTTTTTTTCTCTCAATAACAGTAAGTTGGGACTTCAGAATCTAAAGTTGCGTACTCTGGTCAATTTTCTATTTTGTGCTCCAGCCATTAGGACTTGCTTTGTTTCTTCCCACTCCACTTGCCCATATGAATTTTTGTCTCTGGGTGTAACAATCCCTGGAGAAACTGTCATGACACATAATTTTAAAAGGCCTGGTCTTATCTTCTAATTTCTCTTGAGATGCAGTTATGGTGTCTACCATCTATCTAATTCCATGGAACTGATGCATGACAAGACTGTAAGAAGGCCTCAAACTACAATCCAAGCATTTTTAGGAGATAATGGAAACTTCTCCTGGAGTTCTTACATCACCCTTAAAACATCTGAGAAATGCTGAAACTCTCTGATAAATAGCATTTAGCACTAAAGAATAAATACAACAGAAAAGAGCTAACTGGTGCCCATTTCTCTCTTAATTTAGGCTGGATTACAGCAATGGATTTCATGCAAGGCTGCCTTGAATATGATTGACTCTTATACAGAATATGGCAGATAGATTTCTGATTATTTTAAGGGAAGATCACCTGGGAATTGCAGGCTGAGGTTAAATTGGGAAATTGAAAAGGTATTACAGAAGAAGGCAATGGCAAATCATTTCTAAATTGCTATACTGCTATCAAGAAAATTACACGGATGCAATCACCAAGTTTTCAGCTTTATTTGAAGGGATCCTTACTTCTTTAACAATAATTATTACAGAATCATTTGATTGATTGATTGATTGATTGATTGATTGATGGACTGATTGTAATTTCTTTGATTGTTGTGAGCCGCCCAGAGTCACTGAGAGTTGGGTGGCATGCAAGTTTAATAAATTATTATAAATTATACATTATTATTATATTTATTATATGCTATTGATTTTGGTTATTGCTTTTAAATAAGAGAGTTGGGTGGCATGCAAGTTTAATAAATTATTATAAATTATACATTATTATTATATTTATTATATGCTATTGATTTTGGTTATTGCTTTTAAATAAGAGAGTTGGGTGGCATGCAAGTTTAATAAATTATTATAAATTATACATTATTATTATATTTATTATATGCTATTGATTTTGGTTATTGCTTTTAAAGCCTTGTACTGTACTTTTTTTTTTTAATGTTACATCCAACATATTGGAGTTTGTTGTGGAATAAAAGCAGCAAACAAATATATATAGTTTACCATGAGCACCTAGAATGAACATAAACCTTATGATTCCCTGAATCCAGATCATGGATTTGGAGCACATGAGCAGAGAAAATCCATCTCACTCTCCGCTATGGAGATAAATAGATTGATATAAACATCAGAAGCAGCCAACTTAGCTAGATAGCCAACTTAGTTCAAAGTTGGTTATTTGGAAGGATATCAAAATAATTTCCTTGCTGTTTGGGAACAAAGAATAAGGAATTCTTGAAATGTTAACATTTTTTCCCCCTTTGTGCTCAACCCAACTCATCTGCATATCTTGTGTGTTCTTTAAGGGAGTTACAAATCAAAAGTTAATAGAAAATACATACAGAAATATGTCCAGATTTTTGGAAATGGTTTTTCTGAGCATAATGGAAGTTCTCATCTTCTCATATATAGGACTAATATGTAGGGAGCCAAGGGCATAGGGGGACTTCTATTTTCTCCAGGCATTGTCAGAACCTTCAGCAATCAAAATGTTAATATAGTAGTTGTTTGCTTTGCTTCTGCCATTCTTTAGGAGGGAGGAGGAGGGAAGTGAAAGTATAAGGAATGGGTACATTATCAAAGGCCAGGAAGATGGACTGTTATCGGAGGTTAGGAATGTGCAAGGTCGCACCTCTGTGAGAACCACGATTGGTGCCTGGAAAGAGGGGGCTGAGAAGTAGGGGTAAAAGTTAAGTGGGAAAAGTGCGGGCTTTAGTTTTAGCAATGCTTTGCTTAGAGTTGCATGTACGTTCCAATAAATGAAATCTTTTTTGAACCTAATTTGGGTTGCACAAGATTTTTCTTCATTGGGATTTGAACATCACAGATCTAACAGGCATGTACCTGGAATATGTATGTCTCAAGGAGAGAAGAGTGGGAGAAAGACACACTCATTCATGGCATGTGGCTGTAGGAAAAGAAATACAATGGAAAACTTGGGGGAAGGGATGGCAAGCAAACCACATGGATATACCATACTCAAATTTAGGGGTGGAAGCAATAGCACATGTAGCATGATGTACCTTAGAGGAGAAAGAAGCACTGGGAACATGCTTCTTTCTGCTGAGAGGGGTGGATGAAGTGGCCAACTAGATACGTTGCAACAGCCATGCACTGCCAGAACAGTATATCTAACCAGCCTGCCCACTCCTCCCTTGATATTGTCAGTATCTTTCTTTCTCTACCTCCCCCTAGCTGTCACTTGTAAGTGCAGTACACTGTATATCACTGATATTGGGGAAGGAATGGGTAGATTTCTTGGATATGTCACACTTGAATTCAAAGACAGCATATTCAAATGGCTAAGGAGAGGTCGGGAAAGGAAGGTGCAGGCAAGATTGATTGACCAATGCACAGACCACGTGGAAAAGAAGGGAAGAGTGGGACAAGAAACACAACTCTTGTCCTATTCAACCTGTACAACCTATCTGGAATTTGTCTCAGCAAAAACCTGGACAAGCAAGATGTTCTGGGTCTTGGCTGAACCACAATGCGTGCTTTGGGTTTAAAACAAAACACATTTTCAATTTCATACACACCTATATTCTTTACCATTATTTCCAGTTGCAATTTGGTCATCACCATATGAGCCCATGGATATTGATTTCTGCCACTCACCATTTTTTTGATCAAGGCTTTCACATAACACTTTTCAGTAATATAGAAAAGCTGAAGAGTAGCTTTCTAGTATTAATTTAACCCTAACCCTAACCTTTAATTGTTCTCATATAAGGATACTACCAGCCAATATGCAGACTTTTTGCCAGTATTCCACAACTGAAACCAAAGCTGAGTTTTATCTCAAATGTGTTGATGATATTCTATGCAGCTTCACTAGGGCCTCTAAACTCAAGGATACCTGTAAGGCAACATATTTTTCTAGCATTCCACAACTAGGAGGTATATACAATGTACTAACATACTGTCAGCCCCAAATTTTTGCATATTTCCATATTCCATAATCTTCCTTACTCTCTAAATGTACACTCAGAATACAAAGTTTAGGATACAAAACTAGACATATCACTAAAATTATATTGTGGTAAATATAAATTGAAGCAGATAACTGATTTTGAAATTCACTTTCACCCCTGCCATCATTACATAAACCAATAAATTCTACTGTGAAGTAACAATTTCCACAATAATTTCTATTTACCGGTACTTCTGGATATGTTTTATTTTTATAACTTTACTAAATTATTACAGAACCAAAATAAATGCCTTGTTGTTATAGATTACATCATTGAAAAATAAACTAAACTTGCAGCAGCAGCAGCAGCAGCAGCATAATTATTATTATTATTATTATTATTATTATTATTATTATTATTATTTTAAACACCAATGTATACTATGCATATTATTATTTTCAGAATCTGGGAAACATATTTCATCTATTATTTCATAACACGCAAAACGATCCTTCTTTAACTGTTCTTAACTTGAATGCAAATGTTCTGATGGTAATGCAGGAGTTTTTAAAACAGATATAAATAGGATGATAGTAACAAACAAAATGTATAGCACTTCCTTGCAGTTATACTTTACAAATTGACATGTACATATTGACTTTTCTTTGAGGTCAATATCAGTATTTATTGATCTGAAAAGTTAATACTGACTGAGATCAATATTAGATCTCACGGTTCAATGATTCTGGATAATGGGTTATATTTCTTACCTATATATAAACATAAGTTTAAAAAAAGCACTTTAAATACAGAAAAATACTGAATGTTCATATAATAGAAAAAAGTTACTAGAGTCAAAATAGTAGATTAGGCTTATTTCTTTATTTTTTTTACTTTTTTTTTAAGGGCCTAAAATGATTGAGAATTTCATTTGAGAGATTTTCTGTAAAGGAAAGTTAGAAAGTACAACAACAGGTAAGCACTGTTGTTCTTTAATAAGCTTGTGTGTCAAATCAATATGCATCACTTAAAGGTTTGCTTCCCTTGTGTATACATGTATCTGGAAATGGTCTGGGAAACTATTACCATAAAATACACCCACTATTATCAGTACACAATATTCAATTGCATTTTGGCCTTACCAGTCTCTAGAAAAAATAATAAATAGGTACAAATCTGGTGTCAAAAGTGAAAATATTCCAAACCGACCAGAGAAACACTTTTGTTCCAGTTAGTTTTTAAGATTTGATAACATGGCTAATCATTGAAAAAACAGCATAAAATACCAATGTTAAATGGACAAGAGCACACCAGAAAATAAGGAAGTGATTACCAATCACTCTGATTCTTTCTATCTATGCTATACCTACTCTTGTCCTAAAAGCAAAAGAAGTCTCCTATGCTATATATTTTAGATCGTTTAAGGAACATATCTAAGCAGCATGGCTGATTAAGTTGGGTTCTTTCCATCTCAGAATGTTAAAAGTATTAACAAAGTACTGCATACATCATGACACTGGATTACAGAATCCTGAATATTCCTGAAGCTAAATTTGCATAAACATAAATATCATATGTGAAACTGCAATGAGACCCTTTTTAGAGGAGAGATGCACATGGAGGGAATCCCACATAAAGCACAGATCAATATTTAAAATGATCAGATAGGTCAATGCTTTTCTTTCAAGGTAGTAAAACAAATAATTTAAAATATGATCCCAAATATTAGTTCAGTATTTTGTGTTTCCCTGTCTACTTACATTGTCTATAAGTAGTCCTTGCTTAACAACCACAATATGGACCAGAAAATTGGTCGTTAAGTGGGGTGGTTGTTAAACGAGTCACCAGGTGACCAAACCCAACTTTATGACAATTTTTACAATGGTTGTTAAGTGAATCACATGGTCGCTAAGTGGATCACATGGTCATTAAGTGAATCCAGTTTCCCCAATGGACTTCTTAGCCAGAATTCGCTTAACAACCACATGATTTGCTTAACGACCATGTAATTCATTTAACGACCATGATTTCCTTAATGACCATCATAAAAAAGGTTGCAAATCATGATCACATGATCACGGGGTGGTGTGATAATTTGCAACAGTCGTAAGTGCAAGTACAGGTCGTAAAGCGCTTTTCTGAGGCCGTCATAATTTTGAACCATCTTAAACGAACGGTCGATAAGCGAGGGCTACCTGTATTGATTTCAGTTGCCAAAAAATAATAATGGAAAATAAGATGCAGTGATAAGGGCCGTGTATGTGTGCTTAAACAATTATTGCAGGCTTTTCAATTTTAAAACTACACCATAAAGAGCAGCCAGATTGACATTACATTTTCAGGAGAAGGTCCTTCTATCAACACTACTTCTGGCATTATCTAAATAAGCATATAAGTGGATGAAATAAAGTGAAAGACTTGAATATGTAGCATTCATGAATGGGCACGCATCTTAACCTTGCTATTGCCAAATGGATATTATTTTTCTGCTGCAACGGAAAAGTAAGTTGTATTAAAAAGCAAAAGGAATAAGCATTAGCTTCATACATATCTGAATTATAGTCAATAATATAACCCTTTAAATAATTACTCATAATAGGCCCCATTGAAACATGACTTAATGTGAGGTATTTGGGCATATGACTGCAATGTGAACTGTAACTCATTACCAACTCATATTGCAGTGTTTATCTGCTTTTTCATCATATCAGGAGGAAGAAAAAGAACAAATAACAGTTTATCTCAAAATGTAATCCTTTGCTCTGAAAGAAATCTGAGAAATGCAATCTAAACTGTGAAATTATGCCCCTATGAATCTAAAGGGAATGAGTAGAAAAATATTCCTTTAGCATTTAAACAAATATCAGTATCTAACCTAATCTCAAAAGGCCTGTATTTACATATATGCACATGCAATTCATTAAAAATTAACCAACAGATAAGAATCCAAATTGTGTTACAGTATGATTAGTGGCCTACATTATATTCTGAAAATATATCAATATATAACTGGTATTAGATTTGTTAAAGAGCCAATGTTGATAGTGTATTCCACAGGTTTTCAAATTAAGTTCAGCTTGAGAATAAATAAGCAGGCATGCAAGAATTATTGAATGAAATATGTATAATTGTATATCTGAAAGGGCTTCCCAAATTTTACTTTAAATTAACTATACTGATAAAGGGATACACTTTATAGATGCTGTGTAGAGTTACTTTAAAAAATACTTTTTCTGATTTAGAATGATTTCATGATGCAGCACATTAAGTACAAAAGGAGATCTAACCCTCAGAACTATAGTCTGCATGTTTAACTTACATTATAGAAGCATTTTATTATACAATATATAATCTATAATTACATAATTCATAATTGATATACCTAACTTATCAGTCACAGTGACTGAGGCCAGAAATACTCTGATTCCATATCCCAACCATTTTAGGACAGCTGTGTTAGTGGGAAAAAAACCCAGGTGAAGTCTGTTGGCATCTCACAAGCAACAAGAAACAACAGGACAATTATGTTAACATGGGAACTAGATGTCTACTATAACCCTACTTATACACCAACAGCACCACCCCCAACAAGTACACACACAAGATTAGAGGTGCCTTCACCTGCTCTTCCTTTTATGTGATATATGCCATCATCTGTCAGCAATGCTACATAGGACAAATGGGACAGACTGCGGAAAAGAATTAATGGACACAAATTTGACATCAGGATTCAAAACAAAGACAAAGTAGCACCCAGTTCAACCTCCCAAGACATTCTATAGCTGACCTGAAATGACTGTTTTGGAAAAACAGAATATTTATTTATTTAATCAAATTTATACACCGCACATCTCACTGTATAAGTGACTCTAGGTGGCTTACAAATAAAAAAGTGATAAAAACAGTAAAAAAATCTTTACAAAAAATATACAGGGTTAAAAGACAGGAAGAGCGTCCTCAGACCATCAACCACTCCCAGTGTGGGTCCCCATTAGATCCCCATGCTAGGTGGTAGCCAGATCTTAATACTCTTCTGGAAAGCCAGGAGAGTGAGGGCCAGTCTCACCTCAGGGGGCAAGATGTTCCATAGCATGGGGGCAACAGCAGAAAAGGCTCTCCTCCTAGACCTCGCCAGTTGGAATTCCTTAGCCGATGGGGTCCGTAACATACCTTTCCTACCGGACTGGGTGGAATGAGCTGATGTTACCAGGATGAGACAGTTCCTCGGGTAACCTGAGCCCATGCCATTAAGGGATTTAAAGGTCATAACCAGTACCGTGAATTGGACCAGGAAGTAAACCGGCACCCAATGCAGCTCACGCAGCAGAGGTGTTACATGTGCAGTCCTAGACATGCCTATAACTGCCTGCACTGCCACATTCTGCACCAGTTTCAGCTTCTGGATACTTTTCAAGGGTAGCCCTATGTAGAACACATTGCAATAGTCCATATGAGAGATAACCAGGGCATGAGTGATCAAGAGAAAGGCTTCCCGATCCAGGAAAGGGCATAACTGGTGTACAACGTGGAGGTGAACAAAGGCCCTCCTAGCCATAACTGCTACCTGCTCCTCAAGCAGGAGTCATGAGTCCAGGAGGACCCCCAAATGGCACACCGGGTCTGTCTGGGGCAGTGCAAGCCCATCCAGAATCAAAGATGGTAAGGCCCCAGATATGGAACAGCTCCAAACCCACAGCCACTCCATCTTACCAGGGTTCAGTTGAAGCCTGTTGTTCCCCATCCAGACCCCCACAGCCTCCAGGCACCACAAAAGAACATCCACAGCATCACTTAATTCACCTGGGATGGAGATGTACAGTTGAGTATCATTAGCATACTGATGATACCACACCACATGGTGATGGATGATCTCACCCAACGGTTTTAACTCCACCATTGAGAGATTGATGAACTCACATACATCAAAAACTTTTAGCCAATCTCAGATCTCAACAAGTCATGGGTTTTTAACATGTTACAGTTGTTAATTTTTTAATTTTTTATTGTTTTTAAAATATTAACAGAAAAATAAAAAGAAAAGGAACAAAACACAAAAATAGTTATGATAGAAATACATACATTTCTATCAAAGAAAAAAACACATATCAATTCTTGATGAAGCTCCTGTAGATATATCCACAGCAACCAACTAGTACGATTATATGGAATCAATTTAGTTCTGCCTTAAGGATGTGAATTTAATATAAGCATGTGTATTCATGATCCATACCCATCTTGACTTAGAATAGCAAGTTGAATGAAACTGGCTGGATAGATGTATAAGGATGAGTAGTGCCAGATGTCTTGAAACAAAAAGTTGTATGGCTCTTCTTACCAAAAGGATAAAACAATTATTAACCATTTTATAACATCTCATGTTGTTCCAAAGACAGTGGTAGTTCCATTGCTGGAACTTTTGGATAAAATGAATCTGATTTCATTTCAGTGAAAACATTTTGGCCATCCAAATTGATTATTTATTTGAGGAGAAAGATGAAGAAGAAATTATACTGATGTTTGGCTCGATGTCATTATGTATGGGAGCAGGAGGCCTAGTGATACAATTATTCTACTCATGACAGGTTAGTTCCAAACATAGCAAATTCAATACACTTATGCTGTTAGATGTAAATTTGTATATTTCTTGGGCATCTCTATGGTGTTTGGAATAAGATGTCATCAACATGCTGATTCCTATCTCTATTTATCTATGTGAGCAAATACTCAACAATGGAATAGATGAAGGCCAATAAAATGAAATGGAACCCTGACAAGTTGGAATGATGTTTTATGATATTATTATATTATTTCTAACATATTTTCCTTATTATATTCTTGAATATCACCCTCTGCCATTAAGCTCTTTAATGTGTTGAATTATTTCATGTTTGGCACTAACTGTTGGACATTGTTGATTCATTGCACTGGAAGCCTTCAGTCAGAAGTCATTAGAATTTGATTTCAAGTTCCTCACTCCATCCCAAATGTCCTCCTTCAGTTGGAAATAGAGTTCCCCTCATAGCTGCTCATCATGAAATTTTCACTGAGGTAACTTCTGAGTGAATTACTGGCTTAGCTCACTTTCACTGGTATGTTCATTTCATCTTGGAAAAAACCATTGTCAAAGAACTTTTCATGGCTTCTCTGCCCCATTTTAATATTGCCTGCCTCAACAAGAGCTATGCCAGATGTTAAACACAGACCTTGGTCTGGATGTACAGTATGAGAGAGCTAAAATTCCCTCCTACTATTTCAAGAACCTCTTTCACAGTCCTTTTGAAACTCCTCAGGACCTTTATAGTATTACTTCATCACACACACAAGAGTACTCACAGTAGAAAAGCTAAAAGCCCTACCCTTGATGCTGATGCAGGGAACATTTAATAACTTCCCCCATGCAGAGTGTTACTGTATTTGCACAGGGGCCACTAGTGAGTTAGAAGAACACATTGTATTTTACTGCTTTCATTACAGCACTTGGTATTTATATTTACACCTCTCATTTGCTCTGCAAGATGGTCCGCTTCCTTCTTGCAGACTCTAAATTCTCAGAAAATGAGAAATGTAAGAACAGAAGATAATGTATACTTCAGTGCACGGATGTGGTAGAAGCAAAGATTATTTACATGGCTAGAAAGACATGGACAGATGTAGCAAATGGTGTTGATAAAGATTTTCTTTTGTTTCTCTCATTTCCTTCCTTTCTGTAATGGTCTGTGAGAATGTCCTTGAGAGACAAGAGGAAGAAGAGCTGCAGACTAGGCTACAGTCAGGTAAGAGGCAGCTTAGACTGCAGAAGGAATGGGGGTGTGACAAACTTCTCAGAAGGGACCCTCCCTAGTTTCTTGAATGGTAATGCGAGGGGGGGGAGATCTACTTTCAGACTTGCAAGATTCTGTTACTGTAAGCTTACAGTTAAGTAAGTGTTAGTACTCATAGTCAGTGCTTTTTGTCTGGACTACCTCAAAGGGCTGACATCAATCTTGCAATCAACTATTTCCTTCCTTCCTTCCTTCCTTCCTTCCTTCCTTCCTTCCTTCCTTCCTTCCTTCCTTCCTTCCTTCCTTCCTTCCTTCCTTCTTTTCTCATTCTTTCCTGGCTTTACATAGTGTTGCTTATCCAAAAATATATAAGTGATGGGTATGTATGAAAAAACAACTATACACAGGAACATACAATGTAAGAAATAAGAATATTTATTAGAAATCATATTTAGGTTAGTATGAATTTGCCCTTTTAAGTACAGTGGTACCTCTAGTTACGAACGCCCCTCCTTATGAATTTTTCAAGATACGACCAGCTCCGGCCCCAAAAATTTACCTCGACATGCAAACTCCGCCTCGAGTTACGAACCGGATCCGCGGCCATTTTCCCTGCTGCCACGCGGTCGCGGCTTCCTGTGGGCGAGATCACGGTAGCAAGGAGACGTTCGGTGAGGCTTGTGGTGTGTTTTGTGGTGTTTGGAAGGTTTTTGGTGTGCTTGTCAGCATGGCTCCAAAGAAAATGCAGAGCAGGCTGGTAACTGACTTTAGATAGGTTTTTCCCCAGAACTGAGCCTGCAGCTAAGAGGCAAAGAAGAGAGGAAACCCCTGAAGGAGATCTCCCCAATGTCCCTTTGGAGGGGGACTCTCCCTCCAAACAATAACTGCCTCCCCACCCCATTCTCCCTCTTCATACTGTGCTGTACTGTACTTTTTTTTTCATGTTTTTGAGGTTTAAAAATAAAATCCATATGTTTCAGAACTGTTTAGCCATATTTACATTGAACCTTATGGGGGAAATTTGCCTCGTGGTGCAACCAAATTCGGAGGGCGGAATGGATTAACCGTATTTACATTGAACCTTATGGGAAACTTTACCTCGACTTGCAACCGACTCGAGTTGCAACCAGAGTCACGGAATGGATTAAGTTCGTAACTAGAGGTACCACTGTATTAGAATTCAGTAGAATTATAACACTTCTTTAGTGCTCTTGCAAAATTAAGAAAATACATTCCACTAAATTCTAAAGAGCATCATCTAAGAAGACTTACAATAATAACTATATTTCACAGCTGATGTTATATCCAATATAAAGCCTAATTTATGTATTATGTAAATTTAATGAACGATTATAACATTTTCAGCATTCCAGTATTGATTAAAGAGTGAAATATCTGAAAGACCTTGACTGTTACCTGGATGCAGAGACAAGTAAGAAAGAGAATATACAGGTCTGTTAATAGCCAAGACTGGGGCACTGTGAGACTGGACTCACCTCCAAGCAAGAATAGAATATTTATTAAAACAAGCCACTTTTTTCAAAACCTTATTTTAATCAAAAGAAATAAATAGTTACTGAGGTACATCTGAAACAGCAACTCAAACATGCCTATACAGAAGATGTACAGTATATGTTTTTACATGTACATCTAGCTGTTTACTTCCTGTAGATGCAAGAGGTATTTTGTTAGTAACCCCCCAGCCCAAAAAACATGAAAACAGGATCCAACAGCATGTTACTGTCAAACAGGCATTGCAATGATAGCAGAAGTGAATCCAAGCTAAGTTGCTCAGGACAGAGAACAAGCCTTATCCCAAAGCTTTCACTGGAATTAGTGTCATCTGACTCCTTTTGTCTTATTGTTATTAAGAAGGTGGTTTGCCAGTAGTCTAACAGAACTGATTAACTCACTTAACACAAGATCACAATTCACATTTGCTGAGGTCTTGCCTACCAACAAGTTCTCTCCTGAAAGTTTCTCAGTAAAATAAAATTTGGTTTTCTTTTTTAATGCATCTTGATATTTACACAGACCAACTCTAGAAAAATAAAATGTGCATTTCTAACATGAACTTCTGTTCTTTCTAGAAAAATAAAATCCATGGTATATTACAAGCATTTGTTCCCTTCCAACTGGTCTTCAGAAATAAACAGAATAAAGGTATGCATAAAATGAAAAGAAAATATAATGATATAATGTTATGACCAATCCATCAACTGAAAAACATGAACTGTTTTGAAGTAAGTACTTTAAACAAATATAAAGATGTTAAACAAAACTAAGCAACCAAGAATTTTGAACGTACATGCCATTAATGGGACAAGTACAATTCTCAGTTTTATATATGACTCTCAGGAGTTATTAAAAAAACTGAATCTGCATTTGCAAACCATTACCTTGGAGCTGGCTTAGAAGTAATGTAACTATTTTATGATTGAGTAACATGAATTACAAGCATATTTTGCAACAGCTGGTTATAGTGGCTTTTCCACAACAAAATTATATAAAAGTAGGAAAAAAAAAAACTTCCAAAGTCACTGCTCACATAATAGACTTACTTCATCATCTGCTTTATAGACTCCTCCAGCCTACTCAAACAAATTTTGTGTCAGGCTCTTAGACAGTGGACTCAAACCAAAAATAATCCCAGTCATGAATCACACAGAGCCTTCTTAACAAGTTTTATTGCAGTAAACAAAATTAAACTAAACTATTATCCAGTAACAGTGATTTATCTCCTAAGACACTAGGCGGAGCCTTTTGTAATTTCTTTCTAAATGCTTTATTGTGAACTGGCAAGGAGGTGGTTCTTTTTATTGGTAATACTGATTCTGCAGTTGTATACCTACAAAACCATCTTCTGAATCCTGATTGGCCCAAGAACCAAACTTACATTTAGGAGAGTAACTAAACAAACAAGTAAAGAATAATCCCTTCTAACAGCATTTTTAAAAAAAATCAGAACTCAGTACTTGAATGGGACAGAAAGCAGTGTTTGAACCTAACTGCATAGCTGCTTATTGTAACTATATATCATAGTGCTTCAAAATAACTCCCGCTCCATTGGATAAAATTCTAAAATCATTCAGTGTTAATCTTATTTCATTTTTATTAGCTGATAGGAAAAAGAACACCAAAAGTACACTCTCACCAAAATAAACTACAACTACAACTGATTATTAAAATTGATGCAGTAAAGGCTCACACCAAACCAATATATATATATATATATATAATTAATAATAATAATAATAATGCATATATAAGTAGCATATACAGCAGCTGCAGTATAGAATGAAGGGAAGCAATGTTCTATTCCAATGGCCTATACTTGAGGAAGTATAAGAAAAACATGTTGGTTATCAAACACATTAAAAGATTTCCTATGATAAAGTTATAGAAAACAAGATGAATGTTGTCATAGTACATCAAAATCCAATACAAGATATGTAATGAAAAAGCAACCAAAAGTAAAGTTTGATTTGGGCTTCTTTAGGATGGAATAGTCTCAAAACAGTTTAATTTGTTTGACAGTTGCTAGTATAAGAATCTGTCCACTCCCTACACTTTGTCAGAGTTTGCTTGATGGGTTATACTTCAGAAATTTGGAGGAAAAATAAGATGCCTATAATTGGATTTACTTTTAAATTCATAATATACATACTATGTAGAATTCTCCAAGATGTATAGAATTGATTCATATGTTGAAGTTTTGTATATCAATTTAAAAACTGCTTATAAAACAGAAAATATGTTTGTAAAGTTATTGACTAAAGAGCTATCAACAGTAATTCCTTTCAAAACTCTTCTTGTTCATAACAGCAGCAAAAAAAAAACAACCCTATGCTATGCTATGCAAGTTAAAACAGTAAATTTGTTAAAATTCATTATGTATCTTTCATTACAAATTACACATTAATAAAAATATTAATTTCATATAGATAACTAAAAGTAAAGGAGCAAAACAACTGTAGTCCATGGCGTATATTAACAATCATTGCGGGTGGGTAAACTGACAAAATGTTACTGTATATTAAGACAAATGTAGAATTTAGACAAAGTATTCTATCTCTTTTCAGATGTAGACTTTTAAACCTCAGGAACTGTTTTCAGTAGATGTCATGCCTTTTAACTTGAAAAAAGATAAGCGCAAATAAGCTCCCAATTGTCTCCCCAATATGTAAACCACATCTCGGGCTGCTGTCTCTGCTTCGCCTTTGAAGTTTCCCTGAAATGTCATGTGTTGTGAAGACTGCTGTGCATAAGCAAGACAATTTGCTCACTCTCAGAATTCTTACCAGTTTCCACTGCTATTTGGTATCCAGCCTCTAGTCTCCGAGATGACCTTTCCAGCCTCTCTGTGTTATCGAGCAGATGTGCCCTCTAAAAAGAAAACAGGAAAGAAAATTCAAGCATCCAGCTCCAATCCCCCCCTTGCCTCTATACACTTACTGGTTTTTACTTTTAATTTCTAAAAGCACAGCAAAGTATTAGATTAAGAAATGCAGTGGTGGGAAAGAATTGGAAATGTAATCATTTATAATTACTTTTATATAATATTGTACTTAAATAATACAAAGGAAATATTTGCAAATATTTTGCAATATGTACAAGCAGGAAATATGTACAAGCAGCTGATTAAAAACAAGACAATATATGTCCAAAGCAAAAATAGTATTTTAGTTGATGAATCCCTGTAGTTTTTCTATAAGTGAATGTCTTTGTTTCACTAGAATAATTTATTGAAGCAAATCATCCTTTTGGATGGCAGGTTTTTACTTGAGCAATCTGTGGTATGCCCATACAAAGATATAATTGCTTTGTGTATAATTTTTAAAGAAATATGCTGTGCAAAAAAGGCTGAGAATAAATGACTGATGCAATATAGTAAATTGAGTACTACATATTAATATGCATAGAATAAATATTTTTTCAACTAAGTTTAAAGGAATAAATTACTCTGCATAATTCTGACTTTATGAACTGGGAGAAGCTTTTCTTTGAAATATTTTTCTTTGAAACATTACTTTATTTATATATATATATTGCTTCTGAAGTATTTCTAACCAATCTATCAACATTTACAAACTAAGTTCAGGCACACATTTCCAAGTCACTCTTCTTCACTCTGAAAAAAAGAATTGGCTACATGGAAAAAAAAACACTCAACTCCTGGAACTTTGCCTTGTTGACAGATGTCATTTAAAAATTGAAGAAATGCTTTCTAATAATAATATTAAAAAGTAGGTGCTATCCATATTATCTGAGTGGCTGTCTGCCGAAATGATCTACCTTGCTCTAATGAGCCCCTATGGATCTTGGGAAATGCAAGCTGTATTGACATGCACACTTAAGCTAATACACCTAGACCAGTGCCTCCAAGCTCCAGCAGCCAGGGATGCTGACAGAATATCTCGCTTCTATCTTCAAAGAAAGGAAGTGATTAGTATGTTATCATTACCATTCAAAACGTGATTTCCCTATTCCCTCCTGGCACAGGTGACACATCTCTGAGATGTGGCCAGACGATGGAGGCAGCTAAAGCCACATCAAAGCTTTCCTTGATTTTTTTTTTTTTTTTAGAGAAATCATTAAAACAATGCATTTAGATCAGCAGAGAGAGAACCCAATGTGAAGGTCAGGAAAGCTAAAATAACAGTCTATAATAATTAATAGAGTTGTCTAATTCATAGTGTATAGGTTAAGAGAAATGGCAAAAAATAAAATATGGGGGGAGAACAATCCAAGCGCAGACGAGTGGGAGGGAAGAGAAGAAAGAAATATATATTTTATAATATTTTATTATATAATTAAAGCACAATATAGAAAATTACTGCAGCGTACGCTGGGGAATTTTAAAACAAAGAAACAATTTAATAGCATCCGTAAATAACTTCAAAGAAAAACAGCATTTCATACTGATTGAATCTATGTATTATAATATCATGTGCCAATTAAGTAACAAATATTTTATTCATGGGGGGAAGAGTTTACATTTTTTAATATTTTAGTGCAAAGTTACTTTAACTAATATCTAATGTAAAATGATCCTCAATCTATGCAAAAGGGTAAATCACAACTGCATAAATAATGTTAGACATTTTTCTTTCAATAAAGACAAAGAGTAAGAAAAAGAGATATTTCAAAAACATTACTACCCTTACAAGTCAAATATAAGTATATTGCAGATATAGACCTATGCTCAGTGCAAATACTTGCAATAATTAAACATTGTTGGTTCAGCTATATAAATATCACTAAAGTGTTTTAAAACTGAGTGTTATTTCTAAAATATTTTAATGTGGATTATGCAAACATAAACATTAAATGATAAATGTCATTACTAAGATATATGTAGTGCAACTGACAAAATCAAATTTAGAAACCTTTACAAAATATTCAAAATGAAGGTTAGCTGTTAGCAATCATATACCTTGTTTCTCCAAACAACAGCACAGAAGAATCTCATTATATTTTGTTACTCTGTATTTCTTTTTCACTTATTCCATTTTATAACAGGATTCTTATTATTATTATTATTACTATTATTATGTTCAACCTTAAACTATTGTATGTTTATTCTTTCATTTTGGAGAAATGATGTTATGTACGGTCATAAAGCTATGAGCTTCATCAGCGGTGGGTATTTTCAACTCCTTTTCTAACATCACCAAATCCATTCTCCCACACTATTCCTAGCCTTTTGTATAAGAAATAGTGTGAGGTGGTTCCGGCTGTTTTTCAGCTTCTACAGAGCTTCGCTATGGAGCTAGATGAAGTTTTGCAAAGTGGCAGGGCTACATCTAGAGATTTAGTAACTCCATGTGGATTGTATTCAAACCGTGATTTCAGAAGGTAAAAGAAAATCAAGTAATATAGCCTCCACAGAATTCTGTATCTGGCATCTGGGTTGCAAGGAAGTAGGACATTTTATTAATAAACAATATAGAAAAATACACAATTGCTTTTAAGATAATACCTCCTTAGGAGAGCTGTAATTTAGAATGCCTAGATGTCTAATTATTTAACTAATTTAGAACATTATGTGAATCACTGCACTTGCCATCATTTGGACTTTAATGTGCATTTTACTCTGTGTGCAAAAAAAAAAAAAATCCTTTACAGCTTATCCTTCAGCCAAATATGGTAACTAAAAATTGCAGTATGAAACTTCTGCTCTTTAATTTTGACGTTAAATCCCATTTTTCAGCCACAGACGTCTGTTTCCTAAAATGTTTCTCTATTTAAAAAAATGTAAATGATTATATATGCATAATAAACAAACAGGAAGAAAATTCAATCCAATGCAACATACTTAGTAGAACTTCACAAAATTAAATAATTAAGGTGGCACTTTACTGAAATTCCTGAAAAACTAGTCTGTTTTCATGAGTCTCTTAATATATGTTACCACCATGAGTAATATCATCAATATTTAATTTACTTTATAAATAATCTCCAACTGCTTATTCCAATGTATTCTGTAAACAAGTCAGCAATTAAGGTTTACCAAGTTTAATATATTTGTGTCCTCAAATTCTTCTATTGTACTTTTTTACAAACATCCAATATTAAATATATTTATCTGAGGAGTTAAGAATGTGTTTACCATACTATTTTAGAACTCAATGCATTATATTATAATGTAGAATGCATGAAATGGCTGAATAAAACATGACATTCAAGATCTTGCTTATCATGGTTTCCAGAAAAATAACTCTTTGGTTTACTATATTATATGGGTTGGAAAACTATATTACTCACTCAGACCTGTCTTAATTTGAAATAAAGCTTAAATGTATAATGGGGAACTATTTTCTTCCCCATTGGCATCTCTTCCCCTCTCTATTTTATATTTCACTTTTCTTTGTGCTTCTTATTACCATTAAAAACTGAATCCTAAGTTCTTTGGTACAAGTCTGTACTTTGCTTACATTATTCTGTATAAATCAGCACATATATTGATAATGCTAATTAGTAAGGATACAGCTGAAAAAACTGTTTACTCAATTGCCTTTTTATGACAGTATTTTTCATTATATCAATGAAAATTGATATAATGAAAAATACTATCTATGTTAAATTCACATAGATGAAGGAAATTCAAAATACCTGATTGATCACAATCTTGATTTATTAAGGAAATCTATAAAGTAATAATTTTTCTATACTGTACTTTATTTGGTTATTCTCTGGGTTTTTCTCAATGAAAGAGTATCATCACCTCTCTGGATCACCATTTTGAAATACACGCACAGTTTATAACAAAGGTCATCCACCAAATACCACAAGACTAAACAAGCACAGTTTGTTGTTCTGTCTCTGCCAAGAACTGAGAGGTGTTGTTATGCCACTATCTCAAAAAACTGGTTCCCTAGCAACTTCTACTATACCAAACTCTAGGAGTAAGAATTTGATTTAAAGACTCACACACACACACACACACACACACACACAAATTGTGTAAGCAAAAAATAAAACCAAGGACAAATCTAAAAAAAGAAAAAAATACTTTAGAGAATGTCAAGAAACAATCATTTGATGATTTGATACTACTTTTGAAGTACTGTTATCTCTTCTGGTCATTTCCTGGAATGAAAAAGGACCCTAATTTACATTCACTACAGCATATGCACAAATAAATAATAAATATAGGAGGCACAACTGAGCATACATCTACAATTCAGTATACGTGCATGCAATATTTTCATATTGTTTTGTATGCTGGCAGATCTACACAATGAGGTATTGCTTGTATCTTTCAAGCAGAGGGGTTGTTTTTCCCCTACTGTTACAGTACCTTCAATAGTGCAGATATCATTACAGGATCTAATTTCAACATGGTGTTCAAACACATATCAAATACTAGTTTTCCTTTTCTTCTTCTACAGACTCTTTAAATTATCCCTTTTCTTAGTGCTATTAAAGAATTTTAATTTTAAAGGTATGACTTAGGGATTCTGATGAAATGTATGATTATTAAGGAAAAGACACAAATAGTGCTAGAACATTTTTAAAGAGATATAGATAAATATAGATATATATAGATACGTATTGCATGCTCTTACAGATTTCTCTGCAAGTGACCAAAAAGATGTATTCAGATATGAAAAGCTAGTTTTAAAGAAGAAGCTAGGCAACAAAAAGCAACAAAATACTCACCTCTTCACGTAATTTTATCAACTGCAACATGAATGCACAGAAAAAGATAAAAAGGAAAGAAATGGCAGGAAAGAAAGATCAGTTGTGTGACAGGATACAGAATTAACATTGACAATTTATCTGTTTACATGTTTAGCATTTAAAAATCACAGACAAACACATTAAAAGACCCTAAACATAGACTACATGCAGAGTTTTTTGAACGAATAAAGATCACTTTCGCACACTGTCACATTAAACAAAGAGAATAGTGTGAAATTCTCTTTTAAACCACATCTAAGACACTATCATGAAATAAAGGGGAATGACTTCATAGAAGTCTATAATATAAAAAGGAGAAAACAAGTTTACTATTCCTCTCTTCTAAGATAGTACAGCTGAAGTGATTTTGTATATACAAGATTTCTACATTTTTTTTTATTTTGTTAGTACTGACATCTGCCTTTTTATGTCTCCCAATACATCTATCTTACTAAATCAGCCAGAATAACTGATGGCTATAGAAACACCAGCTTATATGCTATTTTTTAAATGTGATTATTTTTAATCTAAATTTAATAATTCTAAACAATTTAGTATTGTAGATTATTATTGTGTACCCAAATAATATAAATAATGAAGAGCAAGCAAATAGTGGCATTATATTATTAGGCATAGATACAATTTTGACTATGCTATTTTTTATGTTTTTCAAGAGAATTTACTTCAAAAAGTTATTACATTTTACTATTCTGCTCCTTGAAATGATGCAGTCTAATTAACCCAACAAAAGAAGAGTCCTGTCAATCAATTTTGATATACTGCAAAATAACCTTTATTCAAAATAGTAGCCTGTTGTGATGAGGTAGAAAATACACTCAGTCTATTTGCAACACACATATAAAATTATAGTTATTGTGGGGGAGGAAAAGCTTCTTTACTGAGAATATGTTATTTTACAATTGAGAAGGTTTCTTCTTCAACTGACCATTATCAATTTATTCATATAAACAGAAACTAATTTTGAATTAGGGTATAAAGATTAGGAAGGATGTTTTCACACACACACACACACACACACCTAATTTAAATGATTCCTTACGCTCACACTGTTGATCTAAAATTAAAACATTTACAATGGCAAACAAATAAAAACAAGACATTATTTTAATTTTAGGAAGAAAACTGCTGCAATCAATAGTTCTAGTTTTCCAAAGATAAAAAATCAAGGGAAAAGCATGTTTTCTAATCTAGCCCCACCTTTTCTTAAATTAAAAGCACTTTGCAATCACTCTTTAGTATGTTCTCTTGCTTCCTCCTCACTTTTCTTCTCCCAAAAGATAAACATACAGATTCTAAAAAAGGTGGTTTGGGATTTTATTGCATCACTATGCCCACCCCCGCTCCCTTTTGCAGGTCACCATTCATGTAATGGCTATGATACTTTAAGGGCCAAAGTTTAAAACTACTATTCTGCAATAGAAACCATTTGGGGCATGACACTCTACTATGGTGAATGAAAGTTTTAAAATGCTCCACATTTGTTTTTTCAATAGGTGTCAAAAAAGAGAGAGCGAGAGCGAGAGAGTTCTATCTTGTTTGTGCTGCATGACTGAATTTAAGCTGTGTAGGATTTACAGCTAAGCTAAATAATGGGTGGTTTTCTTTTTTAAATGATGTCTGAAAGATATTCATTCAAATTAACAAAAGATTTTTCCCTCATTTAACAATTATGACACTTGATGAAATGCTACTACTTCTATTTTTAAAAGCAGTATCCTAACCATGCCAAAAAGCAACCTTATCAAAAAGCATAAAATTGTGTGCCGCCACAGTTTTAAGTTATAATAATCAGCATATTTTTGAAACAAAGATTCTTCTCTTTTTCATCCCCTCCTCTACTTGATGCAAGCAGTAATCTGTTCCTTTGTAGACAAAAAAAAAAAAAAATCTGGTTTACGCTGGTTTGAACCAGTGGAATCTCTTGTGACTAAGCCTTCTGCTCTGAGGAGAATCAAAACTGCATCGCGGAGAGTGCATGGGTCTGTGAGGCAGGTCACGTGACATGGAGAACCACGGAATTTCCCTCCCCAAAAGCTGATAACGGTAGTGCTGTCTCTGCCCACATACAGATAACGAATAAATGCTGAACTCTATTAAACGCCCTTTACACATTATCATGGGTCGAACACACAATTTTCAGAACTTGTGAGACAGTCTATTTATTTTGCTATATACTCTCAGTATGTAATGAACAGATTTGTGACTGGTAATGATCTGCACTGCCAGGGCTATATGAAGTGATACCGACCGTCTTTAGATCTTGGGGAATTAAATTGACCAATTTCCCTCTCCCCCATCTGAGGAGTTTTGGAGTTTTGATACACTGTATGCATAGGCAGTCCAAATCTTACTTTATCAGAGTTAGGTTATCAAGAATTAGGTAACCATATAATCACAAAATATTTCCTCTAGGTAACAGATATGCTGCTTTGTTATATTTATCAACTTATATACTTACATTATAATTAGTTATACTAATTATTAAGAAATGTCTCTCATCCTAACAGATCTACTTATATGGAGATACCACTTCCATTATTTTAAGTAATAAAATTATAATTTCACATATTTTTAAAGCAATTTATCAATCCAGCATGCTATGCTATGCTATGCTATGCTATGCTATGCTATGCTATGCTATGCTATGCTATGCTATTTATTTATTTATTTATTTAGTACATTCCTGGGTCCATATCAAGTAAACCTAAAATATGAAATAAAACTATAACCTAATATTGTATTCTGTTTTCCTGCACTGCAGAGTTTGAGTCTTTCAAGCGAATTAGTGATGCAATCAGATAAATTTAAGAAGGTTCCAAAGCATTGCTTAAAACACTGCTACACAAACATACACCCTCTGAGAAACACAGGAAGACATATATAATTTTTGAATAAATAAATAAATAATATTATTCTAGGGAGTAAATAACAAAACTCTGAAATATCCTGCTTCCATATTTTAAAATATGCTTCATTTGATTATATTTCTTTAGGTCTGGAGTGCAAAGAAATTACTGAACACAAAGGCAAGATACACTCACTTAAACAGAAAATATACAGTCCATTGAACTCAGTGTAATTTATCCATACTGAGGATATTTCTACTTTAAACAGAAAATTGCAATGTAGGAAATAGCAGCTTTTACATACAGTAATATGTCAAGTTAGTTTGTGCTATCTATAATGCTATAGAGGATAGGCAAGACATAAAAGTGTTAAGTAAAAAAATAATTAAGCTAGGCATATAAAATGATAATTACCTCTAAAAAAGCTGTTAGGACACACCAGATTGCTATTTTTTTTCTCAAGGACCAAAATGATGTAATATGGAAATGTCTAATATTTTATTAGCCATATTTTTCCGATCGGATAATTTACTGCAGATTATTTGAGGATATATTGTATGTATCTACTAGTTTTAACATTTTTTTTTTCATGGACAGAAAAAGAATGCCATCAAATATATAGGCTTGCATATACTACAGAGTGTTTATATAAAGAACAGAATAATAAATAATTCTGTCTATTTCTGGAAATGCCTAATTTAGATTTGTTCTAGCTTTCTGACTGTCTCTGCTGTCTACCTATCTAATAGGTAGGGTGAAGACATCAATACTGTTTATGTTTATATGACATTTGCTTTTCCATTATTTATGTAATGATTTATGTTATACCTGAGAAATTATGATTTTCATTCTTTAGTTTAACCTTAAATGATTACACAAAGAGTAATAGATGAACTTTATAATGCCAAATCTTTTAAAGTATATTCAAGATGCCCCATTCTGAAGTAAGAAAAAGTAAATTGGAAATTTTGTATATAGAAAGACAATTTACTGAAGTTTCTAGATCTATCCCAAACGGAGTTGATCAATGCTACAGAATGTTACAGAAAACCATGCTTTTCTTCACTGAATATTGTTCTAGTACGCCAAATCTATTTACTCTAGAACCTTTGTTCAATTTATTATTATAAAATTCACTAGTCTAGCGAAGATGGATGGACGGACACTACACTTGATATCAATCAAAAGGCTGAAATAGATAAACAGAATGTTAATTGATTTAGGATAATGAAATCACTATATTTTTTGACATAGAATAAACTTTTTTTCTGTCTTAATTTTATGGCATTACCCACAAAATTTCTTTCTGCTTCTACATGTGTACACACTCTAAATATATTGCTGACAGCCATGAAATAAATCAGTACTGAGTTCTCACAAGAGGATAAATTGATTCTCCTTAAAGTAGCCAATAAAATGTTTTTTTTAATTTTAATTTAATTTTTTAATTTTAAAATAAAATAATACCTTATGTTTTATAATAAAAAAATTGTATTTGTTTCCTTTTAAGGCTCATAAGACAAAAACAATGTATATAATTTAAATTCAGAACTCTAATATTCCTTTTTTGACTAATTAAATTCTGTGAAGAATGCTAGATTCTCAAAGACCTTTTCTGAAAGATATGTCCACTTTTTTATTAAATAAGAAAAAAGAAAGAAAACCTTAGGCTATGTATGAAAAATACCATTACTGAAACACATTAGCTATTTCCCTAAACATATATGTTAATGGGTCATAGATTATAAAACAATTAAAAATCCACCCAAATTTTCATATTGTTATTTATTTATTTAATAAATGTATATGCTGGCCCAATGACTCTGGATGGTTTTAAAGTGTTCAAGTTGAAAGTTTGAATGTTCACTTGACTTTTTTGGTTGAGTTATATCATATATAGATTCTATTTTGATACATAATGGAATACATGGTATATATAGACATTTGCTTTACAAGTGTTAACACACTTTAGAGAAACAAAGACTAGATAGTCACAAATAATACATTCTATTTTTTTTTCTTCCTAGCATTTTTCCCGCAGCCTTTTTTTTGGATCTAGAACTAGAACTCACAGTCTCCTGGTTTCTAACCTGGGGCCTCACCCACTAGACCAAACTGGCTCCTAATACATTCTAAGTATATTGATCAAAGTTATTATAGAAGTAGAATAGAAATTAAAATCAGTGACAAACTTTTCACAATATTAAATATTCATTATTATTATACATTTAGCTTCACTTGGTTGTAATGTAAATTAACTTTCTTATGTATGAAGTTATAAAAAATTTATTTAAAAATATTATAATGCATGAAAGCAAACATTCTTACAGATCTTTATTCCAGAGTAAGCTTTGGGTAAAAGAAGGGTGCAGAACCATGAAAACACTTGCTCTAATAATTGTAAAAACCCTTCCTGACCACTTGCAATATTGTAATGAATACTGTGAATATAATATCTAGAATATTTCTTTAAAATGCTAATATTTATACTAAGTCAATTACAACTATATAATGTTTGGCATAATGTGCAGTTTTGTACCATAGAACAAAATCTTGTTCAGAGAGGCAACTACACAGGAAAAGAAACTCACATTCTAAAATCCCATTTTCATTTGTTTTGCCTTCCAGTGTTGATTTAATTATATTTCATTCTTATCAAAGCTGTATTATGTGAATTTGTATTCCTTTTACATGTGTTTGGGGTGAGGACCTTGGGTTTGTTGGGAAACACTGTATTTCAAGCTACTCCTTAAGTACTAAATAATAAAGAAAAAGAGGAGAAAATATTTTGTTTTTTGTTTGTATTTTTTTTTAAATAGCAGACGGTAATCCAAGGTAAAGGGTTAAATTGTAAGATCTCCAAGAATCATTTTGAAGTTGATTAAGGCCCCAGCTTTGCATTAAACAGTATCACTTCCACATGAGTTGTTACTAATGCTGTTAAGAAGCAGCTTGAGAAGCCCAGTGTGCCAATGACCTCCTTCACCCTCCAGCCACCCACTAGGGCTTCTTGATTAGCATCCTACCTGGATCTCTGAGGAATTCCCATCATCCCCTAGGAGCTCATTCCGTACCTCGTCACTGTAGGCAATCTGTGACCTTTTCTGTAAAATAAAAAAGAAAAACAAAGAAATGTGAGCAAGCAAAGCTCTGGAACTATCACTATCAAGGTTGCTCAACTCAAAACCTCGAGAGCCCTCTAATGGATACCTACTTAATACAAATTTCTAAACTTCTCAAAAAGTTGTTTTAACAATAGGATGACAAATGTAATAAAAATCATCAATAATTTTAGAGGAGTTTATAATTAATTGTTAGATCAAATTAGCCTAACAACATGCATCTTCACAGAAAAAAAAATCTAAAACCTTTTCCATTATATTTAGTATGAACTATTCCAAACTGCATTCTTCCTCCAACCCCAAAGTCCCCTGCCATTTTATACAACCTTATTCTGCGTAAACATATGTATGATTACAATAATCTGTATTTTTACCAGTACTAAAATAACGATGGTTACATTGTATGCCATATAATTCAGATTCTACAATTAGAAGTTACCTTTGGATATTTAAATTAGCATACATAGATATGCCAGTAACAAAACTGAAAATCATAAAAAAAAAAAAAAAAGCAAGGGGGAAGAAATTTGACAGTTTGTTCTATTTCCATCTGTCATATATCAAATATAACACTTTTTAAATAAGAATTCGTATATGCCTAAAGGCTAATGGCAAAGCCTAGAATCCCATTGGTCAGAACCATGCAGTAAAATCACTACCCTACACTCAAAGGAAAAAGAAGGCATGGACAAGAAAAATATATACTTTTTATTGGGTATTTATTTGACTGATTTATGTAAACTGAAATTCAAAGAATTACTGAAACCTGCTGTCCAGGAAAAAAGTGATGTGCTCCTTTTTTTCAATAGGAGGTAAGTTCAATAAAAGAAACTCTTCTTCTTTGGCTGTTAGATTAAAAAAGAATTTTGCCAGGGAATATATACTGGACTTAAACTGAATGCAGTATCTTGTGTTTTATCTTTTTCCCATGACACGTGAGGCAACTGGAAATAACAACAATGAGAATGAAACTTTCAAGCAAATTTGTGTGGATTTAAAATTAGGAAGACTTACGCACCTGTGGATTATTTAGGAAAAAAATATGGTGCTCAAAATGCATGGCCATATGCATGGTCAGCTGTGTTACTGGTTTCCTTTTGGATACAAGTTATCTCATATTAATTTTGCTCTAAAGAATTCACTGGGTTTTGCTTGTTCTTTTGAATTATATACCAATGGTTTGTAAACAAGCTTGAAGACAGCAGAAATGGATATTGATTGCTTTTGAGGTTGCAAAAAGATTCATGCTAGAAGGCTGGATGGGCAATCTCCATCAATTATATAAGGTCTATAGAATTCACCTCAGTTTCTTTACTGAACTCATCTCTATATCTTAACAAAGACTATACAGATATTTAGAAAGCATACTAATTTAAATACATAATTTCCTTTCTAAAACCTACTATAAGTTGCACTAACATAAATGATAATAATGAATATATATATAAGGAATTAGTTTTGGTTTTGTTCAGTGCATAAAAGATGCATGAGGGTGATGCCCTGACCAACCTTATTTTTAAAGCATATTTTATTTTTAATTGAATTTAATAGAAAGCTAGCCTACACTAAGCAAAGCAACAGTCTCTAGAATCATTGTTATTTCCAAGAATGCCCCTGAATTTCATATGTGCCCCCTAGGCATTCTTATTCTCATAAAATAAAAATGATGAGTGGCTGCAGCCCAATCTTTTGTTTATAAAGGTGTCCACTTAGAAAAAAGACAAAGGAAAGCTAATGATTAACAGTTAGTTAGTGAGGGCGGGAATAGATAGAGAGGAAGGCAGTGAGCAAGAATTCTAATTTGCCTTCTAGAAAAATGTATTTTCTACCTGAGGTCATGCCATTTTAGCAGCCATTTTGTGAACTGCCAAACATTCAACTAAGTTCTTTTCTTTGACTATATTTTATTAAGATGTGAAATGGACCCATCAGTCCCAAAAGACTGAGATATTACAAACTGACAAACACAGAAACCAAATACCAAATATACCAATAGTTAAATCAAATCCCTCATTTCATTCAGATGTAAGATGCAAAATACTTTTGATTCTTTTAAAAAAATTATCTTTTTCAGTATGTCACAACTACTACTTGATAGAAAATATATACTAAGCCACTACTACTACTGCTACTACTACCACTACTACTACTTATTATCTGTATATCTCGGGAAGAGCAGTCTCACATTAACAAAGTGAAAATAGTCTCCGCAGCATTAAAGGAAATGGAACCTTTAAAGAAGCTCTGGTATCAGAGTCCCTGTTTAAATTATTCATTTCATCACAATGGGAGACTGCAGTATGCAAGAATATCATATGGAGATCGGTTTTGTTTTTCTCTTTTTTGCCAAAAAGCCAACAAATTGGCATTGAATGCTCAATTATGATAATACCCTATTTTGTGTTTGATATATATCAAAAAAAGAATGAAGTTACAAATGCACATTAGTGATGATCCAACTCTTGTTTCCTATTTGCTACTTTATACTGCTAATGTCTAACAGTTTAACCCCCTTGGTCAAGTAGCTCCCTATATATAGTAAGTAACGATGTAATTCCAGCAGTTCAGCAGTAAACCATCACTTACCCAAGTCTGCCTTCTCCTAAGTTACTGGGCAAGCTATGCATATTCTTTCAGGCCTACACCAACTACCCCAAAAAATCCAGCCATTCAGAAAGATCTCCCTGGCCCCAGAGCACAAGCATAAGCATGTCCAATACACTTCCCTAGATAGAAGATTTCATATGGGGGTGGTTTAAAGTCCTGTGACTTCTCCTACTCAGTCTCAGCTCTATAACTTGCTATACTGATTAGAACAAAAATAAGATACATATACTATATGCCAGTTCCTAAACCTGAGCATTTTAAAGCATCCCTACAGACTGCAATGGATGGAGAATATGTGAAACATGTTGCTTATTTTATTTTTCATGCAGTAGCTGAGAAGAGAAAAGATTGTTAAAATAGAGATGACAAGGATTAATAAAAGCAGCTAATTCTTACTTCCTTGTGCATTAATGTGCATCCCTCTCCAGTCTGTCCTACTCATGGTTATTTTTAATGTGATGTCTGTAATACATAGCCAAACTCTTACACTGTGTCAGATGCAGTTGTTCATTCTCTTTTTTTAATATCATGAATAGGTGACTGACATAAATTTAATTCTGACCATAATGATTACACTAATATAAATTATTGTCAATATATCTCCCCTTCCTTAAATGATCAACAGAAAAGGAATGATGCTGAAATTCAGAAATATTATTTGTGAATCCCAGGTTCCACATCTCTTATTTTCACTGTAAATAATCTAAAATGATGCTAAAGGCTACTTCAGTCAGAATACATTATCATTGGCTATATAAACTAATATTCTGAATACATTAAATCAGCAACATATACTTATTACTTAGAACATCTAAGTATTTAGAAGAACTTTTATTGTTATGGAGAACACTGAACTGTCATAGAGAGGATTGGAGAATATGTACCATAAGAATCTGTAGCAAATAAAAATACTGTCACCTGGGTGTATCTCCTAAATACACTCTAGAAATGCAACAAATAATTACACTTCCATGAATTTAATTGTTGTACACCACCCAGAGTCACTTTGTGTGAGATGGGCGGCTATATAAATACAATAAATAAATAAAGCAAGCAAGCAAGCAATAATACTCTCTGTATCATATGAAACTTGTCTGTTTAGAGTCAGGGTAGGCAACTGGTGATCTTGGGGGTCAAAGTACCCTTCAAACTAAATTCACATAGCCCTTGTTGGTTTTTTATTTTTTTTTAAATTACAAAAAGAAGAAAACATATATATAAAAGTGTTTTAACATACAGTAGTTCAAAAGAATATTAACCTCTGAAAACTTTAGCTTTTGTCACATTATCATATTTATATAGTCTACTTTCTCCCAAAACATAGTAAGTATAGGACATTGTAAAAACATATGCTTTAAAGAGGCATTGTCCTTATTATATCTCCAACAAAATGCTGTTTTTGACAATCTTTTTCTATACACACGTAGTGGAGTCCAATAAATTCTAAATATTGTTTTGTGTTGTATAAGTCATAGTTTGAGGTCCACTGACACTCTTGCTATAGAAGTTAAGACAATCTCCCATTGTCTAGGCAATATAGAAACTTCTAATTCTTTATTCCACTCATCCCTTAACATCTGCATATCAAATTGATTTATTGATAACAAATATCTATACAAACTAATAGTTTTTTTAGTTTTAAAGAATTTAACAAGTTGTTCTAATATCTCAGGTGGTCTCAGAATCTGAAAATGCTGCTGGTCCAAACAATGTTGTTAACAAATGTTCTAACTATAAATATTACTATTGGGTTTCATCCGATAGATGACATTTATATCTTAACACAGAATACATTAAAAATTCATCTTCATCATCTATCAGTTGGTCCAAAGTCAATATCCCCACTTCCATCCAATTTTTCCACATCACCATCTTTTTCCCAATTTGTAAAGTTGGGTTTCCTCATAAAGTCAGTTTGGCATGGGAAAAAGGGTCAAATCTTTTTTTAGTAGACATTATATTCCATAGCTTTCTAACTGACAAAATTATTTCCAAAGATATTAGAGTTTTAGTATATTTTGATCCTAATATTGCCCATCCGACCAAAGTTATACATATATATTCCAAAATTGCCAAGTCAGAAAATTAACATCACTTGTTGGCTTCCAGTATTTAATAATAGTAATAATAATACATAAGCATGATGATATAGCTCCAGATTCGGAAGACCAAATCCTCCCTCATTAATTGATAATTGCATTTTCTGTAAAGATATTCTTAGAATTGAAGAACCCCATAGAAATTTTCTAAACAAAGAATTTATTTTCTGAAAATATTATGTAGCCCTTGTTGTAATTTCAAAACTTCTACATTGAAAATCAGGTTAGCATTCTAGGAAGACTTAATTGCCCTTTCCTTGCAGCCTAATGTTTGGATGGGACTGAAGAGATAACCAGAAAGAATAGAAAGAGAAAACATCAGAGACATATTGGTGGGTTCATCCACTTTTGACTCTGACCTTTCCTCCTGCTTGCTTTAGCTATACTCATCATGCAGTCATCAATAGGCTATCCATGAGGAATGAAGTCCTTGACTGGAAAAAAATGCCCACTTGTAGCATACAGGTTTTAAAACCTAGAGCTGGTTCCATAAAATAGCATCTGTCTGAAAATATGTAATACAAATAAGACACAGCATGCTATGCCAGAAGTGTGTTTATATTTAGATTTGATTGTACAACTATTTAGTTCAATATAGCTACATCATTCTTACCACAGCTAATGTGTATTGTCACAGACCTTTTTTTGTCGCATTCTCAATAATAAAAGAAGCTTTATAAAACTACTAAGCTTTTTGTCTACAATTAGAAGTAACTGCACAATATTCATCAATAAATAATTTGGTACTACTTTTGATCATAATTCCATTCTAAATGAATTGATCACAGAGAAGATCAAGTCTTTGAACTAAAGTGCCTATTTGTTCTCTTAGCATCTATCTAAAATATCAACACAGTAGTCTCATTTGTCTTTAAAATAATAACTCTAATAATCTTACTAAGAACTTTTTAGAGGCTGAATGTCATTAGAGATGGCAAGAGAAAGTTAATGTAACCAGAATAAAAGAATAAAAGTGCATTAGGCTCTCAACTTTGCCAACCTTTACTGAGTATACATTTGCACTGTAGGCAAATGCAAGCATGATAGTTTGTGCTGGAAAATGTCACACATACTACAACAGTTTGAAGGAACTCAATTCATAATGCATTTTATAAATAGTTAATGACTTCTATACATAAGCTAACCAGGCAAATCAAGAAATTGTCAACAATTTTAGTCTTAGTTGTCAGTTATCGCTGTCTACTGCTACTTTATATGTATGTTTCTAGAAGAGACAGAAGCTTTCCAGAGCCTCAAATCCAATCCTTTTTCTGAGAAGCTCAATATGACTTTAATAGTTCCTATATACAGAATATGCCCAATAAAGGACTCTTGGTAACAAGTTTTTTGTTTGTTTTTTCCTGGCACTGCATCTTACATATGTGCAATATGTTATGCGCACAGAAGCATTCTTCAATATTACTAGGCAAAAGGTATGATTTTGTGAGCTAAACAGCAATGTTTATAAGAATGCAGCATCTTTTTAAAAATGGTACCAAGAAATGAGCTGATGATACCACCAAGATGAGCAGGAATCCTACAACCAATTGTCCTGAACTGTGAACTGAAATGCCAACCATGTGAACAGAACCACCTTGATGATAGGAGAGATTCTTCATTGTCTTTCAGAGACATTGATTTCCAACTTTCCAACTTCCAAACAGAAACACAGTTCAATTTCCCACAGCAATAACACAGTTTTTCAACATGTATGGCCTCATTCATTTTCAGATGTAATATTGCATGAGGATGTTCCACCAATAAAGTATAATCTAATACACAGTCATTAGCTATTCAATTATTCATCAGCAGTCTAATTTAAAGCATTTGTGGACAATTCAGAATGATAACTTTTAGATATCAATAATGTATTGATTTCTTTTAGGTATGACACATAGTGGTACTAGCAGTATGGCCACATTTCATAAGTTTGTCAGTAATGTTACACAAAATGCAGAAAATAGTAAGAAGTAATAAAAAAATAAAATAAATAGGCATAGGAGAAAATAAAAGTAAACCTAACTAAATCTACTTTAACCAGTATCATTCACTATACTTTCCATAACTTTCTATCCTTGCAAAAATCCTTGCTCCACCAAATCCATACACTGATCCATAAACTCCCTTTTCTTCAACTTCTCATCTGCCTTTTTATAAAAATCTCATCAATTCCATCAAACCATAATTTCCTTGGTCATTCCCTTCCTCTTCACCCATTCATTCTTCCTCCATGTACGTCATAATTCATAGTCATAATAATACTGTCATAATTCATTGTTATCCATTCTACCTATATGACCAAATATCTTAATGTATTTCTTTCATAGTGTCACTCACTGTATAATCCACATTGATTCATTCATCCTTATTTCTTCTTTTAACAAACACAATTCTTAAGTACCTCATTCCATTGCACTCAACTTACCTTCATGTTTCTCCTGACATAACCAGATATCACTTACAATACCTAAGTGGACAGAAACATACCCTTATACACAACCATTTTCATCTCTTTCAACAAGCATTTATTTCTTGCGAGTGACTATCTACTATCCATTACATTCTTCCAGCATTTGCACTTTAGGAGGTATATGAGTTCATCTACTAGCTCTAGGTTTTTTTGTTATTTATATAATACCTGCAACTGTTCACTTCATTTTCCCTGTCAAATATACAACCTCCTTGGCATTGAATGCTTTTCATATACCTCATTGCATCATACAATAAATTTCATATTTTCTGCAAAATTATTCGGATTCTGCTGCCATTGTTTGCATGCAAAAGTTCACACATATTCATGTGCTCAACCAACACAACTCTAATATCACCACAAGCATTGTTCATATATTTATCCATAAATTTATTAAACCAAGTTGACATTAAACCAAGGGAGCATCACACCCCTTTGTCCCATTCCATGATGATGTTGAACCATTTGTTAACCATTCCATTTATTCTCACTCATGCTTTCCTTCCATCATATAACTCTCTTTATCGTATTCAGCAACAAACCTTCAACTCCATATTTGCATAAAATTCTATAATTCAAACTTCACTTTATCATGTACATTCTCCAAATCAACAACATAGTTACTTCTTACATCCATATGTTTCTCAGTGACTTGCTGAAGAGCAAAGATCTGCTCTGCACATCTGAGTTGGCGTAAAACCAAACTACGTTGCCCCAGTTTTGTTCATTGTCAATTCTTTCAATCAAATTCTACACATTTTCCAAGACATACTTATTAAACTAATCCACCCACTTTCACACATAGAAAGTTTTTGCATTCACTCTTGCTGCCTTTCTACTTTTCCCTTTGTATAAAGGAACAATAACAGCATTCTTTCAATCATTAAGCACAGATGTCTTCAGTCATGTTAAAACAAGTCATCCAGCCACTCCATAAATAAATCACATATCTATTTTAACATTTCTCCGGTTATACCATCTGTACCTGCAATCTTACAACACTGATGACTTTTCTTTCTTTTTTCTTGGACTTTAACATTTCTAGCATTGATTTTAATACTGCTATCATTCCCCTACAAATTCTTCCAGAATTTCTTCACTACAGCTTCATCCCAATAATTTCTATTTTTAATTCCATTCACTCTGTTGAAGGCTCCGTTAAAAATATTTTGCATTTTTATGTCACTTTTAATTGTAACTATTCTTTGCTCTTATTACTTTTTTCCCTCTATGTACACATTATACTTTTCTCTCATATTCAGTTTTGCACTACTCATTCCTGAAATGCTTTTTTCTCATCCATATTCTCTTTCACTTCATCATTATACCAAATATACTTTTTCATGATTTGTATTAGTGTAACTCTACACACTTGTATCACTTTCGTTCTGTTCCAAGACACACATCAATTTTCCTTGCAACCATTTTCCATTCTTTCCACAGAAAGATTAAGGTGTCTTCTAATACTTTTTCAAAAATGAATCATGCATTCTCTTCCTTTCTATTTGCATTCTTAATGCCTTTTATTTTTTTTCAATTTCTTCCAAGTCCATTTTTTCCCAAGATCCATCCTGACACTATCAAATAATTATCCCATTATTCAGATCCTCTTATTTGTTTTGCATCTATTACTGATTGCCTAACTTTCATCATAAACAATTAAATCAATCAAACCTAGATTCCTGAAAGTTTTTACTTCTCCAAATAATTTTCCTTTAAATGGGAAGGTGATCTTAGATTGAAGCAGACAAGTTTGTTTTAAGTCAAATTGTTCTTTTTTTGGAATGATTGGCTTAAAAGCAGGACCATTTTCCCTACTGTAAAAATGGCAGTCATAAATAGAATGATTTTTTCCACCCTAAATGGCAATATAATAGCATCTTTATGAAAAAGTACAAAATTATTATACAAGTTACTAAAATCATGGTTAATTAGCCAGGCATGCACATACATATGCAATTGCAAATGTCTCACATTGGATCACTATGCAATATTTCAGACATGTTTCAAAGCTAATCCTTTTCTGCAACAGTACTTAAGAGGTTGGCTATGCTACCACCTCAGATTAATAATGAGAGCTGATGTATGGTTAATGTCTCTTAACAAAATGCTGTAGTTTCAACAGACTAGTTTTGTGATCACCAAACTCCAACATATGTAGCCATAAAATAGTGTCCTTAAAACTTATGGTCAGGTCACAATTTGGTGAGAAATAGAGGTTATAATAAAGAAGATGAACTACTGTGTACTTATAACTTAGAAGGCCAGTTGTCATCTTACCAAGTGATAAGGAAAATGTGCAATATATCAGATGTACAGTATATTTTGACAACTTCCTTCATCTACCCTGTACTATTAAATTAGATCGGCCCGAAATGATACCAATAGGAAAGCCACATTTGATAAAAACAATGATTTCTATATTAAACATATTGTAGTCATATGCACATTTACCTCCTGAATACATACAGTAACTTCTGTTTGTCATGATACACAGAATATAACATGTACAGATCATAACATCCACCTTAAAATATTTCATAAGCTTAAACACATATACAACAACAGAAAACGGAGTTATTCAGGGATTATTTGAGTTATCTTCCCTAATGTTCCCCAATATCTAGATTTTACGGCAAGGAACAATCTGATTCTAGACAGACACCATTTGGTAATGCTGTGGAATTTTTGCATATTGATTCTTTTAAAGCCCTGCTCAAACAGATACATTTGCTCAGTTCTGTATGGCAATTTAACTTTAAACAATCGGTCTGCTTGACCCAAGTCTTAACATTTCCCAACTGAACTGAATATATTCACAGGCAAATGCAGTTAAATTAGAAATGAAATGAATTAATTCAGCTTAAACTAATTAAGAACTGTGATCTGCAGCACTACCCCAGTGTGTAATTTTACATGTGTAACACAGTACATGTAGCCACAACTATAGGAATTCTGCTAAACTATGATATAAGCATAACAATGAAGTTTGACTATCACTAATTTCCATGGGCGTCACATGGAAAAGCAATTGCATAAATTACTTCACCTGGGAATTTAATATAATGTTATCACCAGACCAGCCACATGGTAAATGGATTTATAATACTTTCCATATGCTAGGCTATGTTGCACATGAATTAAGCAATAAATTAGTATTACAATACAAGCAGTTTTTTTCCATACCTGGTGGATAGAGTATTTGTTAAATTATTGCCAATAGAGCCACATCAACAACTTCAAAATGGAAACAGCATTGGAAAAAGAAAAAAATCACTATAGGACATAAGCAGTTTCACATAGTGACTAAATGAGAATTAGACGGGAAAAGGTGCCCCAAATAATCAGCCCTCAATATCTGTATAACAAAATTTAGGATTGATATTTCTCTTAATTTTCAGCTTAATTTTTATTTTATATTTTACATTACTTGCTGTCAGTCTGTCATTTTAGAACAGGCAAAAATTAGCCAGTTCAATTTAATTCAATACATTTTCAGTAATTAGCCAAAATCAGAGCCATAGTACTTTCCCATGACATCTCAACCTTATAAACACATATACTATCTATACATACTTATGTCTGTGTGTGTGTGTTAAAACCTTAATTCAGTTATTTTCAAAAAGTATACAGATAACAAAAAGATATAGAAGAAAAAGCATTATTCATATACTTGTTTATTATATTTTAATAAAGTCCAATCAACTTCAAAATCAACTATAAACTGTGTGACATTATTGTAATAAAAGCAGAAAGCAAGAGTTGAATCCAGCCTATTAGATGCACCAATTTATCCCATATAATGGGACATTACACAATGGAATTTCTCTGTCTACTTCTAACCACAGTGCTCATGTGTCTTATGTAAACAAAGGATATGCTTATATTTGGAAAACTGTCCAATCAAAGCCCAGTTTAGAGACACAGAACCATATATCCGTCCTGATGTTGCTTATCAACAGTTAACATCTAAATCTCAGGAGAAGGATGTAGGCAGGTCACTTTAGTCTAATTTTACCAACTATAGTGATATTTACTGTATTTCAGTTGAAATTATAGGAATTATATAGGAATTATATAGGAAAATTATTTTTTCATCTACACATAAATTAGCACACACAATTTTAGATACATTGGATGTCTTTGGGATGGGGGAGGGGATTTCTTCTTCCTGGGTGGAATAAGTAGCTATCTTATCTACAACTATCAGGATTATATTCATTCTAAAAATTCAGAATTACATCAGATTGGAAAGAAAAACCCAACAGTTTATTTACAAATCAAATCCAAGCATATTTACTAAGAATAAAAACCCACTGAATTTGAGAAGGCTTATTCCCAAACAACTATTCACAGGTTAATGTAACCTTAATTATTCATTTAGATGTGATACTTAGCATTACGCAAAAGAATTCTCTATTAGTTGAAGAGGGTCATTATAAGTCTTAGTGACCATTTATATCCTAGGTGAATTGCTTCAGGCATAAACTTAGAACTTCATGGCCTGATGCTACTTCAAATTCTAGCAAATCACCCAGCATTGTGCATATCTTCCAGGTCAACCATCTTTCTTCCATGGACTATGCAGTGCCAGCCCCTGACTAGCAATAGGAAAATCTGGCTGTCTGCTCTTAGTCAGTAGATCAAAACCTCCTGTCCAATGCTCTTCAATCTTCATACTGCAAAGTCACTGACCTAGAAATCAGAGGTGTAATGAGACCTGTCACAACCAATTTTAAACCTGTACTGACAAGCAACGATATTAAATACATTTGCTGTACAATATACAGCACTACAGCAAAATCACAACTATGAATCTGTTCCATTTCAGTTCTGAGTGCATAAGAGAGATCTATTTGAAACACATTTAAAAGTTCATTAAAAAAGTATTGGAATCTTGAAAATTAGTGATACATTTGAAACTAAAAAGATATACCACATCGGAACATGTGTCCTTCATTATCAGGTTGGTCTTTTCCCACAGTTGTCTATTAGCAGCCCTACCCTGAGAGAACATTACCAGTGACAAATAAAAAAAGTTGTTTCCATAAAAGCTACAGGTATCAAGATGTTTCACTCTTGATTTTGTTATTTGTTACACTGTACATTGCATGGTGAGCTGGTGAGAAAAACTTTTTGCAGAGGAACCAATTGGGTATACTTAAATAAGCACAGGTTTTTATTTTTAGATTATGCTTCACTATGCCAAACAAAATACCAATCTTGATGATATACAGATGAATCCCACCAATGTAAACACATGTTCAAATTGTAGGTCTGCTGTTTAAAAATAAGGGATGGGATTTCCATCTATGTAAGCAAAGCAAGATATAAAGACACATAGAGAGACAAATGCTTACCACATGTTTCAGAAGAACATTGTTCACTGAGTAAAATCCAAATCCAAATTTTGAAATATCATATCCACAGAATTGTGCATACAGAATATTTCATATTCCTATTATGTTAATTCTGCAAATTAATGCATACATTCACATAAATCACCACAATTTCCTACATTACATGACAAAGCTTTCCTTAACTACATCTCCCTATGTTTAATACAATGTTCATAATTTAATAGTCACAATTAAACATAAAAGCCTACATAATATCAAAGGAGCAATTTTCTACTTCCATTACTTCTATTAGTACAGCAGCAGGTAATATGATGATTTAAAGTGTTGGACTTAGAACTTGCGAAGTCCAGGTCTAGATCCTTCCTCAACCACAGAAGAACAGTGAGTGACTTTGGGCCACCTCAGAGTTTTTGTGGCAAATCTTCCAGCTCCTTCTAAACAGAGGCCATCCAGATCTCAGGGGAAACTTCATTCCAGAAGGCAGGCGCTGCTGTTGCTACAGAGAAGGTGACGTTCCATGTTTCAATACATGGCATCATTTAGTCAAAGGAACCCAGAATGCACCAACTCTGCAAGATTGAATTGGCTGGGTAGATATTATGGGAGACAGTTGGCTCCTCAAGTAATCAGGCCCTATGCTATGTCCAAACCTCAGCAGAACAAATCACCCAGATTCTACCCACTCCCCCCACCTAACCTATAAGCAAGTACCATAACAATGAAACCAACCAAAAGACCCAGGGCAGTGAAATTCACAAGGTTAACATCGGGGAGGGGGGGAGGCAGAACACCAAAGGCTCCAGAGGCTGCAAAAAACTGCAGCGGATACAAAATTATGGAATACTGAGAATATATACTGAAGTAAGAATCCTTTTAAAATATACTAAGGTATAGTAACAGCAGAACATAAGCGACAGCAAGCACTTTTCTTCTGACTTGTATGAACTAACTAACCTAAATTAACCTGCTGTTAATTTAATTACAGATTTATGAAATAAGGCATCTTTAATCCTTAATTTACAAAGCCTGCTTCTTTCAATAAACCATAGATAAGATTAGCTAGGATTGAGGCATAATCCTGAACTCTGTGTAATTTGAAGCTTCTGATCTTGTGGTCTTCAGGCAAAGGAGGAGGAAATACACTACCTTGAAATGTGACTTGTTCCATACCAACTAATCACAACTCATTATCTTTGATTGAACATGGATTTTATAAATTATAAAGGTACAAATTCAGTAGAAGTTCTACAATGCTGGATTTCTAGTAGTCTTGGATCAATGAAGAGTTTTATACTAAATCCCTATTATATTAGCTGTCTCTAAATACAAGAGAATAAGTAGAGAAATTTACTAAGGCTGTACAAAGTATTCAAAGTGCACTGGTGCAAGCAATACATTTCTCTTGAAATGTGGAGCAGCTACACTCCCCAGAACATTTGGTGTGACTGCAAGGACTTTCTCAGGTTGTCTATGTGTGCATATGCTTGCATGACATGAAGGAAATGGCTGTGTATGCACAGTTATGAGGGAAAAATTTGAGGAAGCCCTTGAAGCAGCAGAACTGAGCCTTCTAAAGAACAGAGCTGCCCAATGCTTCAAGTTTGATGGTTTGCTCACACCAATATGTTTTATACTGTACCCCTTCAAATGTTTTGAACAATCCTGTATCTTAATACTAAATCCTTTACTGTTTGTTAAAACTAAAACTACTTCGCTACTAATAATGAAATGGGCTGAGGAATGTTGATTTTTTTCATTCTTTCTCATTTTCATCTTTATTATTAAGGACATTTTCTTATTTATGGTTGCATAGTCAATTCAGCTGGCAGGATTCACAAATATGTACAATGTGGACTATGTATAAAATTCTTCCATATGTAGACAGAAAGACGTTAATGAAGTTAAAATATCACTGTCATCATTGCTATGTCATGCAGTAATGTTATTCTTTAGTAAAGATATTCTCTGACAACCAAAATATCAATTGATATGGATATTGGAACTACTTAGTGAAATCAATACTAGTGAGGATAGAATGAGGGAAGAAAGTAGTCAACATATTCTATGTGTTTAAAAAATAATAGAAATCAGGCATTCCTATTTTCTCATAGGTTAGAGATTCTAACCTGTTATGGAATTGGCACTTCCCCATTGTTATTATTATTAAGTATTATTATTATTATTCCCCATACACACACACACAATTTTTATTGAAGATTTTAATTACAGTAATAAAAACTAATACAAACTAAACTCAGAGAGAGAAAGGCAGGTAAAAAGAGAGAGTAAAAAATGCAAAGAAAGAAAAAGAAAGGAAAGAAAAAGGAAAGAGTGAAATAAAGAAAAAGAAAAGAAATATATAAACAAGTGACTTGCAATCTTCATCACAAGTATAAACAAATTTTATAGTTCTTCACCCCCTATAAGGTTGCAAACAGATATCTCTTCTTCCCATAACCTATCCCTTATCTATAAGCAAGTCCATAAGACATCAACTTTAAAATCTGGTGTCAGCAAAAAGTCCATAAAGGATTGTCAGAATTTCATAAAAACATGTCTTATTTTAACCTTGATCAAATAACCCAATTTTATATTCCTTCCTTTTACTTCTGAAAATCTTAATGTTTAATTCATTCAGATATTGTCATAGGATTTGACCTCTCTTCAATTCTTCTTTGTCCCATCAAATAGGCTTCTTTGAGGCTTTAAAAGGACTCTTTTGTAAATCCAATAAAAACTATCCAGATCATTCTCTTGGTTTATCATTTCTATTTCCCCTTTAATTTTTAAAACTTCAACCAGCTTCTTTTGTATATCCAGTAAAGAGTCCTTATCCAGGTCATTCTCTTGGCCTGTCACTTGTATTTCCAGTTTAAATGCCGTCTTTGTCTTGTAACCTACACTTTTTTTTAATCCAATATTTCTGCATCAAGCAGATTTGTTTCACATCCATCATTCCTTCATTAACATCCTTTAAACACAGTCTATTCATAGAAGAAAACATTGTTACTGATATTATTGATATTGTGGCTACTAATTTCTGGCCCCATTCTTCAAAGATCTCAAATATTTCAGTGTTACAGTGTTTTGTGTCATTTTATAAATCCCAATCCTAATCAAAACCAAAGGCAGTTTTTTTTTCTTTTTAACTAGAATCTTTAGTCCCCTCTGGTGTCCAATTTAAATCATAAAGTCGATAATCTCTGTTATGACTTACAGTAGACAAAGTAATTTTGGTTCCCACAAAAAGCTGTTTATTGTACATAATTAGTTCCAAAATCTTATAGTAAAACTTTCAATATTCCAATTTGTCTGGACACTTAATCTGTTTATAACTTTCTTGGTTCAAAATCTTATTTAGCTTTTTGCCATTTATTTCCAATTCTTTAACTCCTTAAACTTATAGTTATTTTTTCTTTTGTTCAGAAATGTAGATAGACTTACCAGGAGGCTTTTCAAACTTATCATTTCAAAGATCTCTAATAACTTTAGGATGGTTCGATAGGCAATTTCCGAAAGTGATTAGAAGCGAGGTTAGCGAACCTAATGTCCTTTAAAAGGCTCTGCCATGATTGTGAGCTTGTTGATTGATCTGTATGGCACTTTTATTTCCCAAGTTTCAATAAAAAGCCAATAAGAAGACTTGAGATGAGACTTCTGATGAATAGCAGATGTATTTTGATCAAGACACAGCTGGGTGACCCCAATCAACACATTAACAAGAGATGTTGATGGAATCACACCTCACAAAACAAACATCAGAGGCTTTATAGACATTTAAATCTGTAATCAGATAGTACATCCCCTCATACCCATACAAGGGATTTTTGGGACGGTCTGAGCAAGTGAAAGGTGGTTCTTAGGAAGGTAAACTTAAATGTAACTTTTTCTTCTGGTTACCAAGGGAATGGCATACCAGATTCTTCTTATCTTTTTCTAGAATGTAGGGCCTCACAACTGTTGCAAAAAGCTTGGTACAACAAACCCTGCCAGCACCAGCCTTGTATCGAATTAAGTTATGGCTTGCAGCATCTGCCTAGTTCTAAGGGAGATGGGGTGGGGGATGCTGGGCTCTTTAGAAGGCAACTTTTATTGAGCTTGTATTCGGCTAATTGCTTATTCAAAGACAATCGGGCATTCAGCAAAGAGATAAGGGGGAAGAAACCAGTGCTCTTTACAAAACAAAAGCAAGTTAACCCTTTAGAAATAAAATAGAGTGCACTGTTACAGGTATGGTTATACATTATGTGAAGCATATATATATATATATATCTATATATATATATATATATATAAAATTGTGTAGCAAAATAATGCCCTTCAGATCCCTTTGTCTCCCAGCACTCAAACCCGTGGGAGACCACTGTCCTGCAGTCTCCTTGCAAGGAGCAGCCATCCGGAGCACATGTGGAAATCTCCTGTCCTCTCCTTGTCCAGAGAGATTCCAAAGAACTGGTCTTCTCACCAGTTCTTCATTCTTTGCCACTGTCATTCTCTCCACTCTCCACGGAGATGAGTTTAGCTAGCCATGCCTCCACAAATCCTCATACTTTCCCATTATTTCAAACAGAACGTGCATGTGCATGCGCACACACAAATAAACAAATAAATAAATTTGCATTTATTTACATTTGCAGGCCTTAGGAATATAAAATATTTTATTTTATACAACACATAAAATGTTCCATCCTTTTATTCAGTCCTCTTTTATTTCAGAGACTGCAAATTGTAGCATTAGATACTGACCAAGATTGAACTGCAATACAGGTTTGCTATCATTCTGTTTATACTGAGAAGCATATAAAAATGAAACTTCCAAATTTAGAAAGAAAGAAAGAAAGAAAGAAAGAAAGAAAGAAAGAAAGAAAGAAAGAAAGAAAGAAAGAAAGAAAGAAAGGCAAAATAATGTATTTATTCTGCACAAGTAAGAATTACATACTAGCTTCCTAGTATGATACCCTATTTTAAAAATATAGTAAATATTTGGATTTAACTATAGGCACAAATTTTAAAACAATCAAAAAGTATCTCAGTATATTAAGAGCTCTCATTGCTATGTTCCAAGAGAAAAAAAGCACAAAATTATTGGTAATTGGAAAAAGATACCAAATTATCCTTATTTAGCATCAGTGTGATTCAGATCCACAGCACCCCTGAGCCTCCTTCTTAGTGTATAGTCTTGCTCTTTTAAGCCAATAGCTTCTAATTCTCATGTGAAGGGTCTCAATATCTGACCACAGTTGGCTGACCTTGTTTGAATTTGGAAGCCTAGCTGAGTTGGGCCTGGTTATTACAAATGGGAGAGCACCAAGGATTAGTCCCAGGTTTGTTGACTAATCTGAAAGTTGGAAAGCATCCCAGAAGAAGTTAATGGCAAACTACTTTATATTTTTGTCAAGAAAAGTATGAATGTAGAGTGACCTGGAATCAAGCCTGACTCAGGGAGGAATTACTGTTCTTAATACTATATATATGTATGTAAGTATGTATGCAGGACTGGAATAAGGGCATACATTTTCCCATTTTGCTGTGCAGGGTCTTAGCTAACTAGCTGGCAGTATGAAAATATCAATGAATTTAAAATGTGCAATGGATTTACTACACAGGGGACATGTAATCTGAGTATGGGGTTTTTTGTTTGTTTGTTTTAGGGAGAAAAAAGGTAAATGCCAAAAATACAAACATACATTCAATAAATATCAAGCACTCTGGAAAAAAAGTTCAAATAAAGAGAAAATATTTAATCTAAAAGCTCTTTAAACTGACAGATATGCTACATGTTGAAACTACATTATAGATGAAACAAAAAATTAGCATGGGAAATATTGATACAATTACTTTGTAAAACAAACTATACATATCAAGTAAAACCAGGATGGCTAGTTTTTTAAAGGATATACAATTTGACCACATATTACATACCCCAGCAAGTAACACACCGTCCTGCATTTTAACATGTGGAGGCTGATTCATTCTCCTTTATTAGCTCAAGAACACCCTAATCACTGTAGAAACTTTCCATTTTTGTAAAAGATACCAGGATAGATCTTGCACTCTCAAGGCTCTATGAGTACCTCAGTGTTTTGAACTATTAGTCAGTGGGAAGAATAACCCTGTAAAGAATCTGAATACATCTTACTGGAGGAAGATAAGCCCACATGGAGTAAATATAATGGAGGGACAAGCTTTCTAACAATTACAAAACATTTGTTATTTATTCAACTATCTATTCCACCTTTCCAGTTTCAATGTACTTCAAGTACTTTAAATACGTAAAATAGTATATGAATGCTAAGACTTGCTTTAACAACAATAACAACAAAAACATATTTTAGGGTCATAAGGAAAAGGATAGCTACCCCAGTTTCTTTTTTCAGTGATTACCAAAGACATGGCTTCCATGGTTACCCTGAAGTATCCTTCTGCTCAATGGAATACAGACCCAACATGAAAGTCAAGAAAGTGAGAAGGTAGGTCCAAGAATTTCCTTGGTGTTTCCTTGGGAGGAAATTCCACTTTAGTCACAAGAATTGACTCAGGCATGTTTGGTCCACTTGTAAAACACACATTCTTTTATTAATAGCAAACATTACAATCTCAGACAATAATGTTGTTCCAATTTATGCCACAGTTGGAATTCTTTGTTTTCCTAACTGGGGCCCTTCTCTTTTCATTAGGCAGGACTTCACTGTCTGGGCCCTGGAAGGATACTTCATGGTAAATTAAATTATCATTCTCAATCACTGGATTAATGATGCCAACCTTAAAGGTATATTCTTAACTTGAGTGGACTTTAGATTTTTTTTTAACAGCGCTATCTGCAAAACTGTGCAAACAAAGTTTTATCTTATAAGACCCGTTTATCTATTTTGTTATTGTTCAACTCTTTTTGACATCACTTTGCTTAGTTTGTTTGTCAGTAACTCTGCTTTAAGTTCTTACACATTCATGTGGATGTCATTATTGGTACTATACTATTGAGCCTTATTGTCTGCTGTCAGCTTCTTCTTTTTTTTATTGCCTTTGTTGTTTTCCAAGCATCAACCTCTTCTCCAAAGACCCTTGCCCTCACATTATACTTTATATGTCCAATATATTTAAAGCTTTAGCTTCATTATTAGTGCTTCCAGCAAGTGTCTAGAATTACTTCATCTAGAACTGAATGATTTGCTCTTCTGGCAGTCCAAGATACTGTATTTACAAGAATTTTCTCCAGCACAATTCAAAGACATCAATTAATTTTCATTCAGCCATTATGTATTTTCTTTCTTTCCTTTTTTTCTGGGTGCAATTTCTTCTGTTTTATTAAAGACAAAAAAATGGACTTTATACTAATGTATAAGTTAAATTTCTATTCTTAGTAAACTGACTTAAATTGTAACAATCTTAGCTCTATAACATGACATGAATATATATGAAGGCCAGTTTTGACTAGTATAAGAGAAGCAAGTTTGTAGATTTTTCTCCCTTTTTCTTGTCTTCTTTCTTCTCCCCACTTTCTTTTTGCATATAATTTTGCATAAAGTATAAAAAGAAAAGACTTAGAAAGGGTGACTTTGAAGTAAGCTAATGGAGCACATACACTACAAGGAAACATAATGTACATGACCAGAACATTATTAGATAATTCATACATTTTTTTCTTCCCTAAGGCTTTCCAGAGCAGCCTTCAGAGTCAAAACAATGAAATCACCAATTCATGTAACAGCATGGCTGAACTACAGGAAATGCAGCTAAAAACTGTGAGTTGATGAGCGTTGTTCAACTATTTGTGGAAAAGCTGCAGAACAGTTAAGTATTTGGCCCTGTAGGTGATTTATTTTAGTTTTTCTAACACTGGAAATTGCCATCCTATCATCCAACTAAAGTGACCTTGGCCAAAAGCTTGTGATCGTCATAATGTTTGTGCTACTACTAATCTGTCTGACATACAGTAAATTACCAGTTAAATGAGGTGACTGAATGGCATGCCATGTGTCCCATATTTATTCTAGCTGCAATCCTATAGAAGTTTTCTTGGGAGAAAAATAATCAACAACCTCCAAACTGAATATATTTTGGATCTGCTGATAATTCTAATACAGATGAGAACAGAGTATTTGTACATACTGAAATTGATAGTAGTTTATTCTAAGGATGATGGTATTAAAAGCTTACCTACTGAATTAACTTAGAAATAAATCCCAGAAAATTCCCTTTTCCAAACCAAATGTATCCAGGAACTGCAACCAAATCTACTTTATGAATGCATCAATTAATTTCACTTGCATTAACAAGAACCTTTGCTGACACCTAGCAGATAGATAATTAATTGCAAATGTACTGCATTTGGAAGGCTTTGAATTATGCTGCCAGTTGAAGAAGTAACATAAATATATGCAGAAAAATAATTGTAATAGAATGCAATATATGAATCTTGAGTTTAAAGACCATTATGAAAAGTGCACACAAAAATACAATTATCAAAAATTGTAAAAATAGGGACCTCTACAAAATAAATCACCCTGAACAATTAAATTGCCTGTATATATTTCTCATTTATCCTGTATATTAAAACACCTGATTTTTAAGAATTGCATTAACTTCAATGGCATTCATCTTTGTAGCAATGACACTGCACCAACATTTATTTAATATATTTCAAAACTTAAAATGGGATCCACTTGTCAATATACTAAATAGCTACACTAGTGCAAAGTCCCTCTAAACTGGCTTGCATTCATGTGACTTTCAGCTACTAAAATTATGTAGAAAGTCACTACAGGTAGTCCCTGGGTTAAGAACGCCCAGTTTACAGATGACTCATAGTTAAGAATGGAGCTTTTGAAGGAAAATTCAAGTTCAATACACAATGATTCAAGTTAATTACACAATACTACTTATACAGCATTATACAATAATACTGTTCTGGCTTACATACAAATTCAAACTAGGACAGACCTTGGGAACAGAATTCATTCTTAAACAGGACACTACACGTACATGACTTCTCAGGTGGACTTAAAATACAAATGTGCAGAAGTCATTTTCCCCCTTGTAGGTAAGCTACTCATTCAGGTCCAAGAAAGCTATTTTCAAGTAACACAAGTTGGGCTGTATCAATCAGTATCACTGAGAAATCAGTATCCCCCAGATGAACAGATTCTCCATCCCCTGTAGGCTTGCATATGTTTTAAATGTACTCCAGATGATTAACGGAGGAGCACCTGCAGTAGATTTCAGAATTTGAAAGTGATTGTAAACAGAAAGAACAAAAATGATGCCATGCAAGTGAAAGTCCACTCACAAAATATTGAATATCACCTGTCCACAGTATTTGCCACCTAAATGCCATCTGTATTTCTGAAGCAATCTAAGAAACAAGCCTCACTGATCAGTAAGATTTATTAGCAAAATAAATAAAAACACAAGATTGTTGATGAACACTTTGCTTTCATATGAGAAAATTACATAGAGGTAAATCATAACAGATTCTTGTTTTCTTTCTCATTCACTGATATGGATGAATCACTTCCTGGATATGTCTAACCTCCCTGCAAAGATGAAAACTATTACCTGCAACAGACTAAGAGAATCCTAAATGCTCCTGAGAGATTTTCTAGGTCAGTATCTGGCAATTCTGTTGAGGCACTAATCTAATTGTGGAACATGGAGAAGGCGACTTCACACTATTGTTCCAAAAATCACCCAAACATGAACTAACAATCTCCGACATTCTGGATTAAAAGTTCATTGGAAATCAGTCCATGACTGGGAAGAGAAAATAGCTGATTCTGGAGTGACTGTGAACAAGCATTAACAACAATAGCATTACAAAATCTGCATTTGTTAGACAGATAATCACATCTTGTAAATAATTAAAGTAAGCAAGAAGTATGGTTTGGGATCACATACACTTGGTATGATTAATCTATAACATTCTACCCAAATTTATGTGGCACTGGGACTCACCATAGGCTCTATTGCAGTGTCCCAGGCCCAAGCAGCTCCCTTTGCAAAACACCATAGGGTCCTTCTTTCAAAATGGAAGGATAAGGTTTCATCAATTAAAATTATTTATTTTCTTTTTAAATGTGACTGTAGTCTTGGAATTTCTTGAACTGAGCCTTTCAGTGGGGGACCAGTGGCGGCTTGACTGATTCCTTTCTTTGGGAATCGATGCCACCGTCATTGGGGCTAGGGCAGGATCCCCGGGGCCTGAAGAATTCTCCAGATGTAAAGGAGAATCCATGAAATCAACCCAGATGCTCTCGGGACAGCCATTTCTTGCAAGGAGATCCCAAAGCAGAAAACTTTGTGATCAACTTGTGGTGAGCAGCTGGGAGATGGGGCTTTTCCATCCTGTTCGAGGCTGTGGTGTAGCCGAAATTTAGGACACTAAAAATGACCTCCCCATTGTAAAACACATTTTAAATAGTCTATTACTCTTTTAGATAAAGAGAGGCTTTTTTCAGCAACAGATAAGTGTATCTTCTTGGTGTTTTTCATATTTTCAACACTTACTTAAAAAAAACTGATTTGGACTTTGGGATTTATATATTGAGCAGAGTTGAAGGGCTGAATTATTGGTTGTTTTTATGAAAAGTGATTTTGGGGGGGGTTTAAAAAGTTAGTTTTGTTACAAAAGTACTCTGAGACCTTGCTTTTTACCCTTTTTTTTTTCCTGTGTGTGTGGCTTGTTATGGCTGGAATTCAGCAAAGGGAATTTAAAGAAACACACGTTTACTGGAATATTTCACTACAAGAATTATACAAATGATAGAAACTAAATTTGAAGCCTTTGAGAACAAATTAGACAGATTTGACAGTGATATTGATTTGCAAAAAAAATTGGATATTGAAAATAAGAATATTGACAATGTTATATAGTGTGAAGTAAGGGAATCTTCAAAACAGGAAACTAGAATAAGAGATCTGGATTTAGATGGAGGGCTCGATGATTTAGTTTATCTTGAGCCTGGAGATAATGAGTTCTTTATAAAGCCCAAATTCACAACAGAATTTTTTTTTTGACAATATCCAGATCATAAAGCAGAAAATTATTTTGGATTTTTCTTTTTTTGGATGCGCAGGAGGGACTTATTAAACCTTTGAAGACGTCTTTGATAGTAAAAAAAAAGGACAAAATGACAAGAAATTGCTTGATATTTCACTTGAATTAAAAATTAAATGTCAAGCTCCCTGAAAAAAAGAAAAAGGAATTTAAAGTAGACTTTTGGACCAAAGTTAAAATGTACAAGTTATGATTTTGGATTGGTAATACTGGAATTTATTTTTGGACTGGGATTGTATGATAATGTTTATGGATTTTACTGTTACAGAAAATAAAGACTTAGGTGTTTAATAATGATAGATTAACTGATACTTCAAATGTTAGTAAGGATCTTGGGATAACATGTCTGTATAAATTTCTTTAACTCTTTCTATTTAGAAATTACTCTTGGGATAATTTGCTTGTAACTGAAAGAAATGAAATTTTGACTTTGAGATTTCATATTTAGAATTGTTTTTGCTATAGAAATATTGTGTTTTATTGATATCACTAGATAAGAAGTTAATGTATTATTTTACTTATAACTGTACCAAAGAAAGTTGGAAGTTGTTCTTTTCTTATTTTCTGTCTCTTTTTCTCTCCTCCTTTTTTTGTTTTCTTCCTCACACTTCTTTATTATTTCTTTCTTTTCTACTTTTCTTTTGATGTTTTTGTGTATTTTTCTCTTGTTTCAAAATCAGTAAAATTCTTATTAAATAAAAAAAGGAATTCCTTGAATTGAGAGAGAATCTTTTGCAGCACAACACTTTTTAAACACTCTCCTCTTTGTTAAGTGCACAGCATTTTGTACAAGTAACACCTTTTACCCATTGAGTACCATGCTGTCTAGAGGGTTTCCTTTCCTTGTCTTGACACAGCATCCTATCTCATTATGGGCAGCCCAGAATGTCCCTTAAGTTTCCTGAGCACTGAAACAAACCACAATATACCTATAGAACAGGTAGTACAAATTTAGCAGATCAGAGTGCATAATCATGCCTACCATATGGCTGTGATGACAGTGGAAAGAGCTTACTTCACCATCATTGCATTCTCAATGAACCACCTAGCAGGACTTCCTCAAGTGAAGGCCAGGCTTGACAAAACTAACCCTAAAAGAAGAATTGGAGGATCACTAAAAAGCCTACTGTGATAAATTTATGATGCAGCTTCAAGGTAAAATCTTTCCAACTTCTCCAATTACACAATTTTTCCCATCTGGTTGAGTTTAAAGGAGGTGATGTCTGATCAGAATCAATAAAACCAATTTCACAATCTGAGGAAATGGAAAAAAATGTTTATTCAATTATTAGAGTCTTGCATATCACAGCTGTTGCATTCCAGCAAGGAGGGTGTAACTAGGTGGGTTCAGGGAGTCAATCCCTCTTTATGTGTGAGAGTTATACCCAGTGCATAAGGAGGCAATGATCAGCTTCTTTTGAAAAGGTGCTCAGAGATATTTGTAATTTGTAAATATTACTTTCTCAATAGAAGGAGGACCCTCCAATACAAGTGTGCTTGAAAAAAGCCAATTATACATACAGTAAACATACGATTATAAAAAATCTTAGAGGCCAGTGGGAGCTCTAGATAGGCTAATTTATCTAGATCCATTTGTCTGACTGCAGATTTTGTTTGCCTTAAAAGAGACATAAGAAATGCTACCATAAGAATTTTCTGGGATCCTTCAGCACACTCTGGTACTATTGATCATGGGATACTGAAGATATTGAGGGGTATATCTAAGGATTGTTGGAAGGAATGTTGAAACACTGGAACATACCAACACATTTGGTGGAATTTCCCAAAGTTCTAGCAATGGTGGAAATGAGGTTTTAGGGAAATAAATAAGATCTGTATATAGCTTGTTATAGCAGCATCAGAATTATGTTTGTTATTTTTGTTTGGAGAAGAAAATGGAGGTGGGGGAGACATGACTAGATTTATGCTGGTGGCAGTAAGAATATCTATAGCCTAGGAAACCTCTGCTTTTCCAAATTATTAGAAAAAAATTAATGGAAAAGCTTATGGATGTATTACATAAAACACAAGGCTATATTATTAGTCTATTTTTATTAGAGGATAAACAATTGCTAAAATCAAAACTATATTTTTAATAAAAACAATGTAGATTTTAACAGTATAATGCATTTTGTTTTATTGTCTTCCCTTCTATGATATAGTAAAGGCAGCATCCTGAACTTGGACCAGAATGATCAAGTTCCTTGAAATCAATAAATTCGCTGGTGATCTTAAGCCACATACATATGGATTCTTGCCATGTCCCTACTATGAAAATCCTACAGGAAAGTTGGAATGCAAATGCAATAATCAATTAAATATTTTTGTGTGATATACGTTGACCCCAAATGACCAAATAGTTCTAGTTGTATGATGTCATTTATTAAGGCTTTTTGTTTTTAATAACAACAAACTAAAATCAAATATTCTTTCCATCTTATCTTCTGTCCAGACTATTAAGCATGGTATTGGTATTACAATAATTACTTCATAAAAGTACTGCTATGTTGCCAAACTAGTTCAATGAAACAAATATTAAAACACAATTTCCTTGCAGAATGAAGCAGAAAGGGAAACTCAGTTGATATATACAAAAACAAATCACATTATAAATATTTAAAACAGCAAAAGGGACAGCCACATAACATGCCCTTCCATTCATCAGTCTTTAATAAAAGCTCCATATATAGTTGAGTGTTGAAGCTTTTAATAAAGGACTACTGCACTAGCTTTTTGCTATAGTAAGACGAAATCCTTAAGTTTAATACATACAGTACAACGAGCATATTCAAACATGTTCCCTGTTACATTTCTGAAGTTTATTTGTGCCACAGATGTTTTATTGTATTTGCTTAATTATGGAAACTATCAAGAGTCATGAGACTGTTGTCATATAAATTTGACAAATATTGTGATGGACTGGAATGGTGGGAGGGGAGTAAAGAAGGTGCTCTCATCTCCAGAGGAGCAAGGAAGAGATAAGCGGAGGAGACTGGCACCTCCCTAAGAAATTCCATCGGTGTGAACTGACTGAGCCTGGGAACTGGTTTCACTCTGGGAAGATTCTTGTTAATGGGTTGTAGCTAATAAACCTTGCTGGATTGATTCTGCATGGTCTCCTGGAGCTAGGCCCGACAAATATAGATATGGGGGGGGTGTATACACACACACACACACACATACACACACACGTAAAGACAGACAAACAGACAGACTGTTCTGTATGAAACCCAGAGCATCAAGGAGTACATCAATAAGATGTACATCTTATTGATGGCACCCAAAGATAAGCTGCTGAGAGAATGCCTGAGGCAACAGCAGACATGGGAGGAAGTTCAAGCAGAGGAAGTACCATGGCAAGACAAGCCTCTGTATGGGATGTACCATCAACAGATAGCTGAAGTGGCTGACACTCGGAAATCCTACCAATGGCTAGAAAGGGTTGCACTAAAAGACAGCACTGAGGCACTGATCATAGCAGCACAAGAACAGGCACTAAGCACCAGATCCATAGAAGCAGAGGTCTACCACTCTAGACAGGACCAATGTGCAGACTGTGCAGAGACGTCTCAGTCTAACACATAGTGGCAGGGTGTAAGATGCAGGCAGGAATAGCATACACTCAAGGGTACAACCAAGTAGTTGGCATTGTGTACAGGAATATCTGCACAATGCATGGGCTAGACCCTCCAAGTCCATATGGGAGATTCCACAGAAGGTTTCAGAGGGCAGAACAGGGCTAAGATCCTGTGGGACTTCCAGATCCAGACAGACAGGCAGGTACTGGCCAATCAACCAGACATTGTGGTAGTAGACAAGGACCAGAAGACAGTGGTAGTAATAGATGTAGTGGTGCTAAGTGACAGCAACATCAGGAAGAAGGGGTATATGAAGCTGGAGAACTATCGGGGCCTGAAGGAAGAATTAGAGAGAATGTGAAAAGTAAAGGCCAAAGTGGTCCCAGTAGTGGTAGGGGCACTTGGGGTTGTGACTCCTAAGCTGGAAGAATGGCTCCAGCAGATCCCAGGAACAACATCAAAGCTCTCTGTCCAGAAGAGTACAGTGCTAGGAATAGCTAAGATACTGTGCAGAACTTTCAAACCCCCAGGCCTCTGGTAGAAGACCAGATATTGAGGAAGACACATACTACCCATAGGGGTGAGAGGGGATATTTTTTATATATATAGTTAACAATCTTTCAGCATCTAAGTAAAAATATTCTTAACCATCCAATACAACACAATATAACTGACAATATTATAGCTCTGATCTTGGAGGGTGTTTTATTCGTAATACTTACATGGGGTGAAAAGAAGAAATGAAGATGTTGATTTTGGCCTTCTTTTGCCAAGCATCTGACTTAATGAAAACACAATAACTAAAGCACTTATCAATGTGATAAGCTACATGGCTCTGCAACAGCAATTATTATTGATAAGAAAATTGTTCTTTCCTAACCTTTAGATCAAGATATTTAATTTCATAAGTCTATAGAGAACACTATTCTCTTTAACAAGACAAGTGACTCAAGGCAATGTAGTTTTTCTTCCCCCTGTCTTCTGTGATCTATACATCACTTTTTGAGCCAGCAATTTCCCCCGAGTTCAGTGCAATATCCCAGATTATGAACCAGTGTTGTGTGGGTGTATTTGGTTTTGATCACAACAAAAAAATTAAAAACCTCCCCAAATACATCTATCAATTCACTAGAATGGCTACATGTCAAAAGATACTAGCCCAGAAAATATCACAAAACAATAAAATTAAGAGAAATAAATATGAGTGGAGAGGACAACAATGGAAATACTTTGTATTTCTATTTTAAATGCCTCTCTCTATGCTATATGCATAGTAGCTAAAGGCAAGCTGGAAACCAGCCAGGTCCTGGCTGCCAGCAAAAATTTTGTCACCTCCTTTGAACATCTGAAGTATGTTTACCCAATAGATTTCATTAAATTACACTTCCATTAGGAAGCATACAATGTTGATACTCATCTCAAAGATAAAAGGGATTGCTAAGAGGCATGTCATCCTGCTCCCCAGCTGATTGCTATTTCTGGGCCAATCAAGGAAAGGAGCCAGAACAATACTTAGTTTAAAAAAATGCAGCATCTCCCCAAGGACTGCATGCTAAGAGACTGCAGCTCCATTATCAAAATGAGCATATCATTAATGACAATACAGTGTGTTATTTTAATGCAACTCATACACAACAAAACAAGCTGTATTTGGGTCATTAGTTGAATTTGTAAACCAGTGTTTTCAGGGGTTAGCAACTCTTTATGAAGGCAGAACACTTCTCAGGTGGGCAAGGGAAGGTGAAGATTTCATAGCATCCCCAAATATAAAGCATCATCTCAAAATACAACATCCACAAACACACAGAGTTTGTCGGCTTTATAGTAGCTAAGAAGCAATTTAAACAGAAGCTGCTAATTTACATAAAGCAAGAAGTAATTTAAGCATTAGAATCTGATGATTAAATATTTTGGAAAGAGATTTAAAGTTAGCCAGCATTAGCAAAGCTATTTCCAGAGCTGCAAACCATCCAAGGCAAAGCAATAAAGATGTAATACATTCATGGTGGAAAAATGAAATATATTAAGTACAAAATAAGGAAAATTATTTTATTTGGAAATCAAGCAGATTATATTAGGATATTCAAGTCCAAAGACAATTAAAATTGATGTGTTGCTAATATATACGTTTGTGCAGATATATAACAATATACACAAAATAAACTTCAGCATTTTAAAAAATATAACATTCTTCTTTTAAGAAGGCTGGTTTCAGTTACTACTTTTAATCATTCATGGAAAGAACAAAAACAACTAAAGTCCATAGTAAAAGGTAGGGAATTTATGTATCATATTCAGCAATACCCATCCTGTTAACAGCAGTCAACCTGTGAATATTTACCTCCATAATATCCTCTAGTCAGTATTATGCAACTTGTATTTCAGCTTATTCTTTGAACAGGCAGGCAAGCTTTTGGTTGGGCCATATCTGACATACTATATGAACTCTAATTATCTGTCTTTTTGCAATTAATCATCTCACAATTATATTTCCTGCACCTATAAGCATCCAGCTGGGAACAGAGTTTAATCTAGAAAATAAAAAAGAAGACTTAGGTTTATAACAAATTGCTTCTAATTAACAGAATCTTTCCTACTCATTTCACCTAAAGATGCCTACAGCTAGTTAAACCGTTTATTGTTTGTATTTTTGATTATATTTCTACAATTTCATTTAAATTTCCCCAGTGAATAAGGAGTTTGATGGAAATGCAAACCTCTTATCATTTAAGTAAATAAATATTCTGCTGAGAAACAAATAAGCAATTAAGAAAAGCTAAGCAACCAACTTTCTTTTTTAAAAAATAGAACTGATTAAACATTTATATAGGACGATATTAGAAGACAAAACCTCAGGCAAAAGGTACATACAACTTGAATTTTTGAATTGAACAGCTGTAAAAACCACAGAGGATTCAAGAATGAGATTACTGGAAACCAATTTGATTATTTATATTTTAGGACTGTTTTGTAGAATTCTTATGGTAAAAATTATCTCAGCAGCACTGAGTCTCTCTCTCTTCAGTAGCTCCACCTATTCATCCCCCTAAACCATCCCACTTGCATTTTCTCTATACATAGTTGTATTAGTTCTGTATCTTGTGGCGCATTTGATAAGCTATAATGTTTTCTTTTGTATCCTACCCATGCTCAGACCATAAAGGAATGTAGCAGTTGAGACTGAAAGCCAATAAAAAAAGCAAATTCATAAAGGCAAGTAATAGTATTACACAACATCACTACTAGGTAATAATTCTAAAAAGAACTATCTAATTGAATATAAATTAGTATTTGTACTTGCAAAGTTTGAATAGAAAAAAAATGCAACTTTTTCATTTAGGAAACCAATTTTATGGTGAATAAATGCCGTATAACTAGAAATCAAAAGCCAATGACAAAATTATTTGCTTTACATAATAATAATGAATCATTTTATTAAATTATCCCATTAGTACAATTAATAGTCCTATCTATAAAGCTACTTAAAAATTAAAATATAGTCATACCAATCCAACCAAAGCCGACACGTGACAATTTGATGAAAGGCTCTAGATGGATATAGATGGAACTATACACACAAATAGAGACTTTACAAAATCAAAATCACTGTTACAATCACTGTTACAAAATCAGTAATACTGGCTATTAATTTCAAACAGACAGATAAAAGCAGGGAGTAGATAATAGCCATTTGCTTACAGTGTGATTAGGAATCTCAATCTCAGTTCAGGACATTACATATGACCACAATCACATGCATAGCAAAAATTTTGCTGAGTACATATAGGTAGCCAAATTAAGACTAAAATATTATGTTGTTTAAAACATTTAAATGTTTCAAGTCTTTTCCCAAAGCAAAGTTAATGTAATACTCCACATGTCACAAAATATTGTCAGCTATTATATACAGCCCCTTCATGGATCACTGCCTTGTCGTGGCGAAGGGGCTTGCGTAACTCAGTGAAGCCATGAGCTATACCGTGCAGGGCCACCCAAGACGGACAGGTCATGACAGAGAGTTCTGACAAAATGTGGTCCACTGGAGAAGGAAATGGCAACCCACTCCAGTATCCTTGCCAAGAAAACCCCATGGACAATGTTAAAAGGCTAAAAGATATGACGCCGGAAGATGAGCCCCTCAGGTCGGAAGGTGTCCAATATGCTACTGGGGAAGAGCGGAGGGCAATTCCAAGTAGCTCCAGAAAGAGTGAAGCGGCTGGGCCAAAGCCGAAAGGACGTTCAGCTGTGGATGTATCTGGAAGCGAAAAGAAGGTCCATTGCTGTAAAGAACAATACTGTATAGGTACCTGGAATGTAAGAACTATGAACCAAGGCAAGCTGGATGTGGTCAAACATGAGATGACAAGATTGAACATCGACATCTTGGGAATCAGCGAACTGAAATGGACGGGAATGGGTGAATTTAATTCGGGTGACCATTATATCTACTACTGTGGGCAAGAAACCCTTAGAAGAAATGGAGTTGCACTCATAGTCAATAAGAGAGTGGGAAAGGCAGTAATGGGGTACAACCTCAAAAACGACAGAATAATCTCAGTGCGTATCCAAGGCAAACCATTCAACATCACAGTCATCCAAGTCTATGCCCCAACCACTGATGCTGAAGAAGCTGAAGTTGACCGCTTCTATGAAGACCTACAACACCTTCTAGAACTAGCACCAAAAAGATGTCCTTTTCATCATAGGGGATTGGAATGCTAAAGTAGGAAGTCAAGGAGTAATCAGAATAACAGGCAAGTTTGGCCTTGGAGTACAAAATGAAGCAGGGCAAAGGCTAATAGAGTTCTGTCAAGAGAACAAGCTAGTCATAGCAAACACTCTTTTCCAACAACACAAGAGACGACTCTACACATGGACATCACCAGATGGTCAATACCGAAACCAGATTGATTATATACTTTGCAGCCAAAGATGGAGAAGCTCTATACAGACAGCAAAAACAAGACCAGGAGCTGACTGTGGCTCAGATCATGAGCTTCTTACTGCAAAATTTAGGCTTAAATTGAAGAATGTAGGGAAAACCACTAGACCACTCAGGTATGACTTAGATCATATTCCTTGTGAGTACACAGTGAAGGTGATGAATAGATTTAGAGGATTAGATTTGGTAGACAGAATGCCTGAAGAACTATGGACGGAGGTCCGTAATATTGTACAGGAGGCAGCAACTAAAACCATCCCAAAGAAAAAGAAATGCAAGAAAGCAAAATGGCTGTCTGATGAGGCTTTACAAATAGCTGTGGAAAGAAGGAATGCAAAAGCAAGGGTGAAAGGGAAAGATATAAGCAACTGAATGCAGATTTCCAGAGAATAGCAAGGAGAGATAAGAAGGCCTTCTTAAATGAACAATGCAAAGAAATTGAGGAAAACAATAGAATGGGGAAGACTAGAGATCTCTTCAAGAAAATTGGAGATATGAAAGGAACGTTTAGTGCAAAGATGGGCATGATAAAGGACAAAAAGGCAGGGACCTAACAGAAGCAGAAGAGATTAAGAAGAGGTGGCAAGAATACACAGAAGAACTATACAAGAAAGATCTTGATGTCCCTGATGTCCACCCTGGTGTGATCACTGACCTTGAGCCAGACATCCTAGAAAGTGAAGTCAAGTGGGCCTTAGGAAGCATTGCTAACAACAAAGCTAGTGGAGATGACAGTATTCCAGCTGAGTTATTTAAAATACTAAAAGATGATGGTGTTAAAGTGCTGCACTCAATATGCCAGCAAGTTTGGAAAACGCAACAGTGGCCACGGGATTGGAAAAGGTCAGTTTATGTTCCAATTCCAAAGAAGGGCAATGCCAAAGAATGCTCAAACTATCGCACAATTGCACTCATTTCACATGCTAGCAAGGTTATGCTCAAAATCCTACAAGCTAGGCTTCAGCAATACATGAACCGAGAGCTACCGGATGTACAAGCTGGGTTTCGAAGAGGCAGAGGAACTAGAGATCAAATCGCCAACATTCGCTGGATCATGGAGAAAGCACGAGAGTTCCAGAAAAATATCTACTTCTGCTTCATTGACTATGCAAAAGCCTTTGATTGTGTGGATCACAACAAACTGTGGCAAGTTCTTAAAGAGATGGGAGTACCAGACCACCTTACCTGTCTCCTGAGAAATCTGTATGTGGGCCAAGAAGCAACAGTTAGAACCGGTCATGGAACAACCGATTGGTTCAAAATAGGGAAAGGTGTACGACAAGGCTGTATACTGTCACCCTGCTTATTTAACCTATATGCAGAGTACATCATGAGAAATGCCAGGCTGGAAGAATCACAAGCCGGAATTAAGATTGCAGGGAGAATCATCAACAACCTCAGATATGCAGACGATACCACCCTCATGGCAGAAAGTGAAGAAGAACTAAAGAGCCTCTTGATGAGGGTGAAAGAGGAGAGTGCAAAAGCTGGCTTGAAACTCAACATTAAAAAAACTAAGATCATGGCATCTGGACCCATCAATTCCTGGCAAATAGAAGGGGTAGAAATGGAAGCAGTAACAGACTTCATTTATTTGGGCTCCAAGATCACCGCAGACGGAGACTGCGGCCATGAAATTAAAAGACGCTTGCTCCTTGGGAGGAAAGCTATGGCAAGCCTAGATAGCATATTAAAAAGCAGAGACGTCACCTTGCCGACAAAGATCCGCATAGTCAAAGCTATGGTTTTTCCAGTAGTAATGTATGGCTGTGAGAGCTGGACCATAAAGAAGGCTGAGCGCCGAAGAATTGATGCCTTTGAACTGTGGTGCTGGAGAAGACTCTTGAGTCCCCTGGACTGCTAGGAGGTCAAACCAGTCAATCTTAAAGGAAATCAACCCTGACTGCTCATTGGAAGGATTGATAATGAAGCTCAAGCTCAGATACTTTGGTCACCTAATGCGAAGAGAGGACTCTTTGGAAAAGACCCTGATGCTGGGAAAGATTGAAGGCAAAAGGAGAAGAAGACGGCAGAGGATGAGATGGTTAGATAGCATCACTGAAGCAATGAGCATGAAACTGAGCAAACTCAGGGAGGCAGTGAAGGACAGGAAGGCCTGGCGCAATATGGTTCATGGGGTCACGAAGAGTCGGACACGACTTAACGACTAAACAACAAATTATATACAGCAATGAACTTTCATGACTGAGATTTAATGGCTAGAACTACCAAACCAGTATCAATGTCTTCAAATAAGTAGTATAGTACTAGAAGGGGGAACACTGAGATCAGACTGCATTTGAAAATTGTGTAACACAAAATATGAAGCATTTGCTGGCCTTTTTACAAATTGTTGGTGAAATATGACTCAAAAATGAGCCAAGGTAACCTGAGGGACCTTCTCACCCCCATCGCATCAACCCATCCCACCCAGTCAGACAGAGAGGGCATGTTGCAGACCCCGTCAGCGAGAGAAAGTTGGCTGGCGGGGCTCACGAGGAGAACCTTCTCTGCTGTTGCCCCTGTCCTTTGGAATATTCTCCCCCCAGAGGCATGGCAGGGCCCTACCCTCCTGGCTCTGCATGGGGTGACAAGAATCTTACCCAATCCTGGGGTAGCTGGCACCTTGCTGACGCTCCCCGAGTTACTGCCAGTTTAACATCTACCCTTGAATTATATTTATTTTCTATTTATTTAGGATTATTTTATATTGTAATTTTAATTGATTTTAACTGCTTTGTAAACTGCCCAGAGTCATTTTTTACGAGATTGGCAGTGACAAATTTGACAAACAAACAAATAAGTTAAAGGTTTCACGATTAAATGGATGACTCCAGTACTGATTGCTAACATGGACAGTTCCTTCTCTAAAAATTGTTGGAAATGTTGTAAAGTTCAACAATTTTGGAAAATGATTTACACCAGAATGAAACAAATTCTGTACGTTGAATTTCCTTTCCAACCTGCTAATTCCTTATTATTACTAAATTTTATATTCCCACAAAGCATACTTGAACTAGCATTGCACACAGTAACTGCTGCAAGGGTACTCTACATTCACTTACAATTCCTTCTGCAGTAGAATGACTAATTATGCTATATGTCTCAGTGCCCAAAATAATGCCAAAAGTAAATCTGATACTAAATTTAACTCAACTTGGAAGCCATTTCTAGATTATAATTCTATATATAGGCTTTTACCACATTCAAAACTTGGGTTCCTCTTAACATAAACTTTTAACATTCAACCTCTGTAGGCTCTATTAAATCAGAATACATGTTCAACAGCTTGGGTAGAATTTAATGTGACTGATAATCTTATTTTATTATTTATACTATGCTGACTACTGCTGCTATTTATATATTGCTTAGATTTTAACAATGACCTGTAGTTTTCAAAATGACATAATATACTCAGTCACTTAAACCAATTAATGTAATTTTGAAAAAGTTAATTTTATTTATGATGCTAGTAAATTCTGTTTATTTTCATTGTGTTCTATCTTTATTCTTTTTCTCCTTTTTTCTTTTGTCTCTCCTTTTTCCTTTCTCTTCCTTAAAAATGCTTAATAAAAACATAATTAAAAAAAAGAATGAAAATTCATGATTTAGATTTAATTGTTCTCCTAGCAATTTGGTAACTCTTTCAACAGTTAATAAATCACCTTCATATAACTCTCCAAAAATTATTAGTCAGCAAACACCACACTAACCTGCTGGAGGGCAGAAGAAGAATGACAGAGAACTGCATTTCTTTGCTAGCTGTTGGAAGGATTTTATCTTTTCTGCCTTTGGTATTAGTGAACATAACACTCTGTTCCTCCTTCACTGACCCATTCATTTGCTTCCATGAAATTCCATTCATTGTCTACAAGCAATTCCTGTCATGTTACTACACCTATTAGAAATTTCCACTAGTATCCACACGTATTATATTATTGGCCATCTGGAGGTATTGTTTAGCCTGGGTTAACCTGCCTCAGCAGTTTATGGTAGCCATTCATTAGAAGGTTTGAATAGGTCCAAACAGATTAATTATCAATAATTTAAGAATGGAGTATTATTGTTTCAGCACAGGCACATATTGCAACAGATTTTATTTAAGTCATTGATTATTTAAGGTATTAATACAGTGGTTAGGTATAAAATGGGGCAAATAAGAGGGCTCAAACCAATCCCCAACACAAGATAGGAAAAAAAGAATAGCTTGTTCCCAAACAAGCATTTATCCTGCAGTCAACATATTATGACAGCAGGATCATAATTAGTGGATCATCATAACATTTAGTATAATTCTGCAATTATAGGTAGTTCAGAAGACTTCTGCAGCACAATCTTCAAAGATTTCTGGTGTAAGCATGCTTGAGAGACAGAGAGAGAGAGAGACCCTTGCTTGTTTGCAATTCTAAAGTACACATTTCTAGGAAGTACAGATCCACTGAATGAAACACAAAAAGATTTCTCAGATAAGAAATAAACAGAATTAGATGGAGAGGGAGTTACACTGAAGCACTGCAATGATTTAAATAGGAGTCCTAAAGAGATGCTCTTAAGTGCAAATTTGTTTTTGTTTCTGCACTATTTTCCGTACACATGAAAAATCAATAACAGCTTAAAAAAATACTTTTAAAAGTTTTTGAAGCATGTAATTTAAAACTAACATCTCTTCCAACAGAAGAATGTTAAATTATGGGGTTGGCATTTGCATTTGTTACAATGTCAAGACTTCCTGCCTATCAGCCCGTATACAAATAATATCTAAAGATGTCATCTACATATTTACCAAAGGAGCTTATGAACAAGAACTGTCAGTATATTTTAACACTTCTCCAAAACGTCAGCTTTCATCAGGTGTAAACACAACATGTATAATTTATTGGTTTAGCTTAATTTAAAGAGATGACAGTCATATGTCAACACAGGTATTGATAAGGTAAATAAAGACTACATGAAAATGTCAAAAAGTTATTAAAATATTCTGCAATTTCCACATGAAATTAGATTTATCTACCTTTCCTTGTCAATAGATATGTTCCATGTTTTCCTTTTTGTGGCTGTTACTGAAAAACAGCCTAACACTTCAGTTACCAAGGAAAAGGATAATGGTCAAATAAGAAATGCCTTTGAAAACAAAATTGAAAGATACGCTCTATTCTTGAACACATTAAAAATGAGGAAATAATTTCCACTTTTTCATAAACGATACTACTATAGTCTTCAGTTTATACATTCACCTTCATCATGCTGCTATTATAACTTTATATTAAAGGATTTTTTTTAAGTTTTCAAAATATGATTTTCAATTATAAAGCCAGATATTAAACTGAGTACAAAATAACATGGAGTTATAGTTATTTTGTTCCCTGCTTGGGAATTGATTTTAACAATGCATTTGTTAGAAATTATTCAAATAATGAAATATACTGTAAGTTATAACCGATTTCCAGGCATCATATTTCAGAAGTAACATACAATGAGTTCATACTGTTTAACTGAAGTGTATGTAGAGAAACTATCTTGGAATACACTGTATTAGATAACACTGCTTCCATAATTCATTTCATTTATATCCCGGTAAGCATAAGCTTCCACCCATGTATTTTACCCTGGTAGACTGTTTATATAACATGGAATAATATACTTCCCAAAAATCCAAGTACCATATGTATTTAGCATGATGACAGCACCCATCTTAATACTGATAGGTATTATATCAAGATAGCCTTAGCTGAATAAAAGTAGTCCAGCTGTACTTTTGTATAAAAATGTAATTACATGACAAAGGTTACCTTGGGAGAATAGTTATTAGTAATCCAAATGATTATAGAACCTAGTACAATAGAGGGGAGAAGAAATTACAGCAAAGTTGTAATTATATAGCAACATTAGAAAACTCTATACAAATGATAAATTGTATATGTGTGATTTGTATACACCACTACTGAAATCCAAAAATGCAAAGGAATTCCTGGAAGCTTGGTATTCAGACAAGTCAGCCATCAACAGGCACATAGAGATAAACATCTACATACTGTTCAAAAGAGACAATAAAAAGGAAACAGAACAAAAAGACCAGGACATCTCTTCACCAACAATCAACACCTGGATAAGCAGAGATTAATACCTGGATTAACAGCAAACAATCAAGCAGTAAACAATTCCCTAATCAAGGAACTACCAACTCAGACAAACAATCAAGCAGAAACAACAACCTAATCTAAGAACTACCAATGGAAAAAGAAACAACTCTCCCACCAACACTGACAAGGCAAGCTACTGTAATATAAACAGAGAGCAAACCCCACCCCCTTCCAGAACTGAAGATGTTACCTGGTCAGCTAACAAAAGAGAACCCCAAGGACTCCACCTCTACTGAACCCAGCATGAGAGAACATCCCAATCATTAAGTGTACTGAGTGATATCCAGAGATACCTGGCTGACAAAAAAGATTTGAAAAGGGATACCGACCAATGGGGAAGAATTTTTTTTTTCTTTCCTACAAACTAGTGGTCTGAAAATTAACTCTGGTTGATTGAGAGAAGTTTGCTATAATGAAACAAAATGGGCCAATCCATTGTATGCTTTCCTGGATGCACTGGACAAAGGAACCAAATTATGAAGATATTCTATAATAAGATTCATAAGATCAATTACTAATGCAAATATACCAATAGAAAAAGTAGCATAGCATGCAATTTTAACTAAGTACAGAAAACATAGCATGTAAATCAGTTAGAATGCATATGTTATACATTTCTATCTCAAATATATTATTATAATTGTCACAATTATAATAATATTAAAGTCACAATTTTACAGATTGTGCTTAAAACCAAGAATATGAAGGACACGTGTAACTAAAAACAGAATATTTCATGTTAAGCCCATTTAGAATACAATAAACATAACTGTATCCAATAAATACCAGACAGTATACTAAGACAGCAGCTATTCAGAGCCAGATTTTAAAATGATAAGAAAACCAAGTACATTCATACAAAATCAAGGTAGAAAGAGCAAGATCAAATGTAGAGTACATTTCTAATAAAATATATTTTCCCACCATTCCCTCAAATCTTCTAGTCTATGAAAGCATTCATTGCTAATGTGGTTCGAGTGTAAAGTGAATACAAGTGCATTCTCTCTCTCTTAATTCATTTTGTTGACTTAATTAAACACACACACACATACACACACACCCCTTGGTTGTTACCCAGTTCATCACTTCAGTAAGATACCAGCAAAGCAAAATTTTCACTTAATGAGTTAACTCAACAAGAAAGAATAAGTGACACTGTTTCAAAAGGCAATTTAAAGTAGGTCCCGCAGTACTAAAGGCCCAATGCCTTCTACTGCCATATAATGTGATCAAATAAATAAATTCCTATCACAATTAAGAATAACTATAACAGTCGACCAAGAAAGACTCCCTTCCTCATCAGTTATAAAATTATTACTTATAACTGGGCCAATTGGGGGAGGGAGGGTAATTTTGTGAGCAGTTTCAGCTCTATCCTTGCCCTGCAAAATTATTCCCCACAGTGCATTGTATTACTTCCAACAGAAACTTGATTAGGCAAAGGTCTCGCCACAGAATTGGTAGACAAATTGATCCAATTTATACAAACAAAGGTTATGTCTTTGCTCCTCTCCACTGTTATTTCAAAATGTGAACTTTTGCCCTAAAAGATTTTTATCACATTCCAGTCCAATAGGCTATGTGATTCAGTAACTCCATCATATGAGTATATCAACTCTCACTGGTGGGGATTATAGTATTTAAACAAACATTTTCAAATTGACATCAAAATATCAACATGAATTAGAGAAATAATAGTAATGAATATGTGTCAAAAGCACAAAAGAATAGAGATAACATGACTCTCCCCTTCTCCTCAAGCTTCAAATCAAACTTCACAAACAAACAAACAAAAATCACTGCAGCATTATTTAATATTCAAATGGAATTAAAAACTAGATAACTAATTATGCCCCTCAAATCATTATTTTTGTCATATGGCACAAGTCAATTCTAACCTCATTGGTTAACTCCAAAAGCTAATAGATTACACACTTTTAAAAGTAGCAAATAGAATTTTCCTTGTCTGCATAGAAAGCTGAATTTGCTGGCAACAATTCTGATGTATATGAGTTCTGCATTCCTAAATATGGGAATGATTTAAGTATAATCATACCAGGGAATCCCAGAACTGTAGGCTAAACAGGGAAATCATCCCAGAAGAAGGTAATGGCAAATCATTTCCAAGAAAATTGCCAAGGAAACTGCCTGGACATCCCCATGAAACCTTCAGGAGACAAGATCCACTAGAAGAAAACTTCATTTTTTAAAAAATTCTTATACTGAAATGAGAATAGTAATAAACAGGATTGTTGTGAGAGCAAAACAAAGTAAAGATTTTCGTTTAGGTCTGTAAGTATATTCTTAAGATTATGAATGGATTCAATAATTCCATTGTTAACATTTTTGAAGTAAACCACAGCATTATTTTGCAAAGTATGATGTTTTCAAATAACAAGTTTTGCAACAATGTTTAACTATGCATTATGGTTTCCAGAATATTTGGGGCACATCTGATTTTTTAAAAGTTAATTGTTTCTTTTCTAAACTAATTTATTGCACAGGATACATAATCAGCTCAGTATAGAAGTTCATTTCCTGCAAGCAACTTCATCTTAGAAGAAAAGCTATTCTTTATTTTTTTACTGGGACAATTAGTCTCTTCATGTTCCAAACACTAAATTCTATTTTCCTATTAATTTTTAAATCTATGTGGCTCTAACTTAAAATAAACTGTACATCAAAAGAATGGAAAATAAACAGCCAGGAACACAATTTGACGAATTGGATTTACTTAGTTTATTTAGCTAAACAGGGTCCATTGGATCTCTTTAATAGGCTGACAGTTGCACTGGGCTGGTTAATAAAACATTCAACACAGTATCTTCAGCCAATATAGAAATGCAAATCCCACCAGAAATATTTTATTCATGAAATAATAATTTCATTTACTACCACACACACGAAACCCAAGCTCTAAACTCACTTTCCAAACAAACAGTGCCATCTAGTGCTGATATTAAAAAAACAAGATAAAAAGATAGTTTTGTAATTCTTTTAATATTAAAATCTTCTCTTTTAACAATACATCTTGTCCCTTCTTAGGATGCACAGCCCACATTTGAATCATTGTTACTGGAGGAAGAGACTAAAGTCCAGTAAAAGTGTTTTTTTTTAAAAAAAAAGAACTGATGGTGAAAATATATTTACTTCCTGTTTTTATTACTTTGCTATTCTTCTGATGTCACATGCACTAATTCATCTATTCTGATGGATTTTGTAGGAGTCAGTGACACAATGAAAGGATGAATCAAGTTCTTCCTTGTTATATTTTATATAAACTGATATTAAGTCTCAGATACCCATTGATTTTCAAAAGTGAGCAAGAAAGTCACAGTGAAATAGATTTTTAGATGGGCAGCTAGATTTTTAATTTTTAAAAATTAATTTAGTTTTGCTGTAGCCCTTAAAAACAGTACCTTCACTGTAAACCTATTTAATTTCTATGGAGATGAATCTCATGAAAGATTGTAGTCAAGGCTCAACTGAATATATTGCTTGGACAAGTTCAGAATCAAAATTCCACTGGACCAGAGAGATTCTGTACCAGTTTATAGAGGCAATAGTGTAGCCAGAGGAAAAAACTGATCAAACAGGTGTCTTTATCTCAAAGGATACTATCAAGAAAGTATTCTCCCAGCTTCAATAATGGCTATAAAGATAAGGATAATAAGAAACACAACAGAACATATCAGAAGGTACATGGAGGGGAAAATAGACAAAGGTTAGGGATAGAGGAAGAGAGATTTAAAATGTGTAGAAAGTAATACTGAATAAGTATGTTTGTTTTATACACAGATACAGCATATTCATTATATACAGAAACATAATTTCTCTATACTTAATTTCTTTTTATCTTAACAAAATGCATATTGACTGCAAGAGTCATGGATAGAGTCCATTCCCAATATGTGACCTTCGAATGGATTTTTTTTCTTTCCATAGTGTTTTTGTTTTGTTTTGGGACAGAAATTCAACATCCATCACTTCAGCTGTACAGGTAGTCCTTGATTTACAATCACTCATTCAGCAACCATTCAAAGTTACAATGGTGTTGAATGAGTGGTACTCACGACTGGTCCTCAAAGTTCCAGCCATTGCAGCACCCCTTCGGTCACGTGATTGCAATTTGTGTGCTTGGCAACTGGCTCACACACAGACAGTTGCAGTGACCCGCGGTCACGTGATCACCATTTGTCAGCTTCCCACAAGCAGTCAATGGGGAAGCTGGCAGGGAAGGTCACAAGTTGCTACCATAAGTCACTCCCGACACTTTTTCTCCCAAGGACCCCCACTACGGAGGCCCACTACTTCTTCTTTCCTAGGGTTCTTGTACTCTGTAGCACCCCCTGCCTGCACTCCATAGTGTGCACCTGCCTGCAGCACTTCTCCCACCTGCTCACAGCCCCTGCCGGCCCACCCACACTCCCTAGCGCCCATCCAAGGCCCTCGCTGGCTCACCCATGCTCCCTAGCACCCACCCACAGCACCCTCCCATAGCACTCGTGCACCTCCCGCACTCCTTGCCTGGGCCCACCTCTTCTGACTTAACAACCCACACAGTCCTCGGGTTACAACAGCATCCAGGACTGCCGGGATTGCCATTGTTAAGCAATGCAGTCACATGACATCACACTACAACCATATAGCTTAGTGATGGAAATTCTGGTCCCAATTGCTGTCACAACCCGAGGACTACCTGTATAGCTGTTTGCAGGTTTGCATAGACAAGGAAGAATTACAAAGACATTACAACAGTAATGAATCGAACATTGGAACTAGAGCAGTCTTATAAAAAAGATAAGAGTTTGGCTGCATTTCCAAGATATGATTCCATTAACAGCCTTTATATATTTAATTATTTTTCTAGGCTAGCATAATATTCCAGGCCAAAAAAAACCCCCCAAACCTGTATTGATAATATATGATCTATATTGCTAGGTCACTTCCATAAGATTCCACATTAAGAAGTTCCATACCAGAGGAACTACTTTTCACTGTTCCCTTGGACTTTATTCATCTTCCACTCTCTGTATCCAACCAGTCTTTGTAAAACAAAAGCAAAATAACAAAAAGACAAAATATACATACATACATACATACATACATACATACATACATACAGTAGATTTTGCCACCTCTGAGATTTTAATGGAACCAAATCTCCTATTGGTATTGGCTGGGTTCAAACATAATGCTATGAAACAAACCATATTATGGCTTGATCATGACATATAGAGTCAGCTTTTGCAGTTTGGAAGTCATCGTTCATGTTTTACTCTTAAATGATCAGTGAGGTCATTTGATTTATTCAACAATCCATGGTTAAAATAGATGATGACAGCATGATACATGATTCAAGCCACTGAAATGTTCAGTATAATCTAACAAAAAGATTACAGTAGGATATATTATTTGGATGAGAGCAATATGACTTAATAAACTTCACTTTCCTTTATAAATTTGTTAAGATTTTTTTTCAATAACTCAGCAGCTCGGCACAGACCAAGGATCTTTAAGACTCATAAGAAAGTCAGTGTAGGGCTGATAAATTTTTAAGAAAAAAATGTGAGCTTAATCTGAAATTGTCCCTAAGGAATCTTGATTAAAACATCCATAACCCTAGAGGTTAATTATTCATTAAGATTGTTAAATTGTCTTTCATATCCTTTATAAGAGATCTCTTCATCATGATGAGCTTTAGAAATAACTATTTTCTGTCATAAGAAGACTGCAGAAGAAGACATTAAATATTATCTTGTGGGAAGGAATAAACTTTCCAGGAATTTGGATATACCACTGAATTTTAGCTGGTTATCTTATAAGGCTCAATTTCTACTGGGCTGTTTAGGCTATTCAGCCCAACCCTCTGCTTAATACTGGAATCCAAATTAAAGCAGCCCAGACAGTTGGCTGTCCTGTGGAGTCCTTGGGGTTCTCTGAGCCTGGTTGCTGGCTGTCCATTTGAAAACATACTGTGTAGGGGAGCCATCATCTCCCTAGATAATTGCCCCCACTGTCAAACCGCTCTTACTGTTAAGATGATTTTCTAACTTTCAATTGGAATCTTTCTTGTAATTTAAATGCATTATTCCATGTCCTTCATTCTGGGGTAAGAAAGAACAGGTTTTCTTCTATGTGGAATTCTTACAAGTATTTCAAGAGTTCTATGGTATGCCAGCCAGCTGTGTATCCACTTAATTGTACCCCATAGCTAGCTTGCCTACCAGTATGTAAAGCGGGGCTTTTGTTGAGATTGGTATCCATAATGGAAAACAGACAGCATGTAACTCAGGGTTGAATTATTGGGTTCTTGGTGTTCTCCAAGCTTATTTCTCTTCCTGCAGATGTTTCATTACCAGGCTAAGTAACTTCATCAGTGCATGGGGGAGTGGAGTTTGCTTGCTATTTATATGGGGTAGCTTGTCTTACCAGCCTTGACTGGGATATTTCTTCCTTGATTGTTCTTTTATCTGTATTGGCTTAAAGTGTGTGATGAGGAAGGGTGTGTTTAGGTTTGTTTGCCTCTTTGCTTGACCTTTGGTTGCTTCCTTTCTTGAACAGTTTGTAGATGGAATTTACCACAATGTACATGCTAATGGATAACTCATCTGTATGCCATGCTTCCAGGAATTCTCTTCCACTTTTGTATCTGGCTTGGTCTATGATGTCTAGAATTTCCCAGGTGAAACTGTAGTTGAATTTGTTATGAAATTAAGGAGTTTTCATTTTGTTTTCTGACTGACAGTTAATATTCATGGATGAATTATCTCAATTTCCTATCTGTTTGGCCCACAAAGTGGTTTTCATAATCCTTGCATTGTATGTTTTGTCCTGTTTTGTCTTCTTTGGCTATTGGGCCTTTGGGCTCGCTTAGGATAGACTACCATGATGCTTAGCAGTTGTTGTTAACCAGTTTCCAAGATATTTTTGATATATGGTAGAGTTATTTTTAATGGGTTGTGTGAATTGTGTGGTTGTTGGTTGCATGGATAACACTTTTTGATAACATTGTATGGATAGCCATTGCATTGGAACATGTTATATAGATAACACATTTCTACTTTTTTGAATTCCAGGTTATTGAAGTGTGTTTTTGCTCATCATCTTACACAGCTTCTTTTGTATGCTGTTGAGTTGTTGCTGTGATAGCTGAATACTTGATCTGTATGGGTTGTTTTGTAGTACACTTGTGTAGAAGGCCACATAGAACTTGGAAAAACTATGCAGAGTTGCATAACATGTACAAAAACGTGCTTTAGTCCTGGAAAATAAAGAAAACATTAGGAAGAAATTCAGATTGGCTCTGCCCTAACTCCCTGGGGGAGAGAAGGGAAAATGCAGTGATGCTTTCAAAATTGATGCCAGCCCTTCAAGGTAGGCTAGACCAAGAAAAGGACCCCATAGGTTTGATTGGAACTACATTTATTGATTTCAGCTATAGTAATAGAACTTTGAAACCCTGGTTGCATTTTTCTTTCCCCTCTCTTATACCCCAGTGAGTTAGGGCAGAACCCGTTTGAGTTTGATGTGTCTTAACCTTTTCCTAGAAACAAAGAAAATTGATTATATGTGCCTCCTTCCATAAAGAAGGAAGTACTGCCAACTCTGCCATGATAAGCTAGCCACCCAGATATTTTGAAATATTTAAAACTATCTTTTCTTGGACTTTCGTGGCCTCCTGTTAGAATAGGTGTCAAGAACTGTGTTTCTTCATGCCACATTTAGTCATTCTACCACACATTGGACCATCAAACCTTCTGGATTGTTGTATCCCCTCTTCCTAGAGGGTCTTTGGAAGTAGAACTTCCTTTAATATTAATCTATCATGTGCCAAAGTCCTAGATGCCATTCTGGCAGCAGTTGATGTCTTTTCTAGCTTAGCCATGGTCTCCTCTCAATTCTTTAGAAAACTTATATCTTCACTGAATAAGTTTTATCAGCCAGAGTTTGCTCAATCAACTGAGGCCCACAATCCGTGGCACTTTTTTAAAGCTGTTTCAGCTACTGGATATAAAGCTCCTCTTGTCTTCTGCCAATCATCCAGTCAGATAAGAAACAGAGGCCAAAGGCAACCTTAGAGCAATACATTTGTTCCTATGTAAGCTATAAGCAAGACAATTGGCCTCATCTTTTACCTATGGCTGAGTTTGCTTATAATATCACAGTCCGTGTCTCTATTCAATTGTCAGCATTTCAGATCACCTATAGTTATCACTCACAACTGCTGCTGAATGTACCTGACCTTCCACCATTCCAGTGGCTTGTTTTTTCCAGAAATTTCAACCCACTCAGCACTTCTTTAAGGATCAACTGGAACTCACACAGGCCTCCTACAAGTGCTCTGCTTGCCATTCTTGTCAGAATGCCCTCTGTCTCTGTTGAATGCCATAGCTTGACTGGCTTGACTGTCTAAGAAGCTCCTTGCCAAGTTCATTGAACTATATCATTATAGCCCTGATCAATTCTATTGCCTTTTGCTTGCAGTTTGCAGCCACATAGATAATACAGTTCTCCACTATTCCCTCCCGGGCCCAGAAAGCTGCACATTTCTACCTCACCATGACTCCCATCTTGGTGGGGTACAGGAAGAATTCAAAGTAGAACATCTTGGACTCTTGGTGCAGGAAGGAAAGACAGTTATAATGGAGTCATTTGAAAGGCTATTCAGTCACTGAATGTTTTTGGGAGGCACCTGATGACATACAAGCACAGCATCTCCTTCTACAGTATTTTCACAATTCCAGACTGCCTCACTGGCCACACGATCAAATTTATGTTTTTGTCTGGCAGTCCTCCTTCAGCTGGCCAACTCCATTTTGGATAGGGCCTGTTGATTTACCATCTGGTCTCTGTGACCAGTTTGCCCAAACCTTTGCTGATAGCCATTCCAATTCATTCTAGTTTAGACTCCACTTGGATCTTGCCAGGTTATCTAGGTCTCCTTTTGGACTGTTACCTTCAAGGAAGCAGATAAGGTACTCACTAGGACTACCTGTATTCTGGATCCTTGCTCCTTCTGGCATATTCAGACAACTGAAGAGGGGAAAGGTAGTTGTGAAGATTGTAAATGCTTCATTGCAGCAGGGCTTAATGCCAGTAGACCTTAAAGAGGATTGGTACACTCCCTCCTTAAGAGGTTCTTTGGATCCATAAATATTAGATCTCTAATTGTTAAGTAATAACAACTATATGAAGCTGCTAGGGATTCCATTTGTTTGAGGTCTGGTATTATCAATACACTGGTAATAGCCAACCGTAAATTGTGATCCTGGCCTGCAGTAGAGATGTCTTGTTCTGGTGTCTGGATGCTGTGAAGGTCTAGATGGGAGATAGCAGTTTAAACTGAACCCTAGTAATACAGAACTACTGTTTATGTACTGGAGTTTCTCTACACCCCTGTTTTGTCTCGGACGGGATCAAATTGACCCTGAAGGAGCAAGTTTGGTGATCTTCTAGGCTCCTGCTAGATCAGCATCTGGAGGCTATGGCCAGAGGGGTCTTTCCCTAGCTTTAGTTGGTGTACCACTTGTAGCCATACTTGGGACATGAAGACCTGATTGCAAAAGCTCATGCTGTCATCACCATCCGTTTAGACTACTACAATGCATTCTACATGGGGCTACCTTTAAAGATCACCTGAAAGCTTGTAAAAGGTGGGTGCAAAAGGCAATAACCTGGATGCTCGTGGGTGCTTGCTGGTGGGCACATACTATATCTGTTTGGGAGCTTCCTATTCATATCTGGGTTCAATTTAAAGTACTGGTTTTAACCTGTAAAGCCCTTCATTGCTTTGCACTGGGTTATCTGCAGATCTGTATTGTCCCTGGCCTCTGAGTCAGCCCAATCACTCCAGTTGCACTGGGAGAACCAGCTGTTTTTCAGGAGGCTAGGGGGTTGTTCCATCATGAAAGAAGTTTTTCCATGATGGTACCAGCTCTTTTGAATGGCCTCTCATCAGAAATTCATTTGTCTCCAACATTATCTGCCTTCCAGAAAAAGCTCAAAAGATGGCTTTTCTGAAGGGCTTTTAGGGCCTGACACCAGTTTTTTTTTTTTTTTTATGTATTTATCTTATATATTCCTTGGTATCACTATGTCTTGTTCCGTTACTGTGAGGCACCGAAAGTCAGTTTATGACTGTAGCAGAATAGAAACCCAATGCATACATGCATGCATGCATACATGCATAAACAACAAATCAGTTGTGTTTAATGTTTCATTCTTGTCTGCAATAAAGTTTCTAATCTAGCTAACTCATATCTGGGCATCTTCTGCCAAGCAATAAGAGGTAAATGAATGGAGACCTGTGATTTACTCCAAGCCCTGGTATGAAGTCTGATATAACTTCAGACTCCTTTCTAGTCATCTTCATCTTTTCCTCTTAGAGCACTACCAAAAGTAAAGCTTTTGTTTCTTCTTGTTTCTTAGACTCTCTGGTTAACCAAGTACAAACTCTTGAATAGAAGGAAATTTTGTCAGGGATTCTCCACTTAAGCTTTCTTGCCACAACACAATACAGACAGTTGACTTTTCTCACAATCTGTTCATTCATGAGTTATGACAAGACTTCATTGTGGACTACCACCCAACCAAAATTTGAACTATTGATTGAACTATCACCAACAGTGTACTTAATAAACAAGATTCTATCTCTCAAAGCCTCAACAGATGTAACATGTTAGACAGTTAAGAAGCCCTTATTTCAGTCAATGCAAGCGGAAAGAAGAGACAGAATTAAAGTCCCATTCAAATCTACAAGGTTTTAAATAGACCACAAGAGTTTTAACTGCATATACTTTATACTATAGAGCATTAATTGTTTTTGCATGGTCTTTGAATGTCTTTCCTCAACTTCTATTATAAAACTAGCATTTTTCTAGTACTCAAGCCACAATAACAGAATCTGTACTTTTTCCACTTTAGTTATGCAATATGATAGAAATGAAGAGCCCTTTGGTCCACCCACTAATTCCAGCCTCTAAGATAGCCTGTCCAATTGATGGGACAACAAAGCCATACACATGCATCCCTGGTTGAGTGAGGGTTCTTCAAAAATGGCTTTGCTTTGGCTATCTCAGCTTTTTTTTCTTCAGCATGTGAGATGTATCTGTATAAAGAATTAAACAAAGAGCAGGAATGATAATACCAACATCAATCAAAATATTTGAATTCTTCTTCCACCAAAGCTTTCTAATACACATTTATTTACTTTTTTAAAGTAAAAGTATATACTTAAAGATTACGGCAGAGCATTATAACAGAGCATTATACCATTAATTGCTTTTTAGAATTTAAAAAGGAGATTTCCTTTTGCAGCAATGCACACTATCTATTTGCAGGCTGGCTACTAGTCTCTAGTACACATGCATTCTGACACATATAGCTTTTAAAGTTACAAGCTTATAACTTCAATACAGCTACTAAATGTAAACTTTACATTGCCTATACATTAACAATAGATAGGACATTGATTAATAGGTGGGACATTTTTGCAGCTCTGATTTTGTAGGTCTAGAATAAAAGGTTGGTTGGTTGGTTGGTTGGTTGGTTAGTTGGTTGGTTGGTTAGTTTTTGCAAACAAATGCACAGGCTTTACATATTACCTAGGGCTACAATTCTGGGCTACAAAAATCTAGACTATCATTAGATAGCAGCAAAGAGTTAAAGTTACACTTAGAAAGCTTGACAAAAATTGCATTTAGTCACAAATCTTTGTTAATGTGTGTGTAGTGCTGCTTTTTAAAATGTCCAGCTTCTCAAGATCAGGAATACTTGGAGGGGGGCAGGGAGAAGAGGGGAAGGGGGAGAGAGAGGGAGAAGAGAAAAAGAACTGCTATTACCAGAGCATTTCCAGATGGTCAATATTGCTTTTAAGATTAGATTTTTTTTTTGTCAGCATAATCACAAACTGCAACGCCGTGTTTGACCACAAGATAGAGCTAACTATAAAGAAAATTCAATATCCAAGAATGTGTAACTTTTCCTGCTGTTTAAAACTGACACTTAACGTGCTTAACAATGAACTTCACTCACATTTGTATAATGCTTTCAGTAAAACAACACTGATAATTCTGTCAGTATCAACTTGTTAATGTCTTTCTCAAAAGTCTGAAAAAAGTGAGGCAAAATAGTATCAATAAAACTTCATTTTTATTGTTAGTTTTTTCCTTCAATATAGAATCTAAGAGTTTACAATTAAGCTTACATACAGTTTTTTAAACATATGTATGGCCAAATATACCCTCTTCTGCGCTTGTTTTGTACTGTAGAATCAACATGGCTGCTAAGTCATATGATATCTCTTCTAAGTACAATTAGAGATCTTATTGAGGCCCATTTCATAACTTAAATGGTTAATTATATTGCATAGATATTGGACTAACTGGCTACTTTCCAGTATGATTATATGTAATCATCTCAAGTAAGTGACTTGTTTGAGTGATTACTGTGGGCTTTACATCATGCTGGTGTTGCAGTATAACCTGGAATACATGGGCAAATCTAGAAAACAGGCATAGGACATACTGTACCACATTGAACTACATGAAAATAATTGGTCAAGACTGTTGGTATAAATTTTTAATCACAGTTCGCGCAAACACAAAGTGAATAGTGAATTAAGACAAGAAAAAAATGTTACATTGTTCTGTGTAACTGGCTCTTGTAAGATAATAAAATCTAACACCAGAGCTTTACCCCTCCTAGGAGCAAACTTCAATCAAGCACAGTGGCAGAAGATCTTGAATTAGGAAAAGTATTAGAATATGAAATCCTTTCACCTGAACAAACTAGGCATTGATAAATTACAAACTATGACAATCAGAACTCTCTTAACTCTGATCAATTTGTTATCTTGGTTTATAATAGAAATTACTAAAATTATTTTCTAAAACAAAAGACAGGATAATATCCAAAATTAAATACATAAAGACATCCTTGCTAGATTATGCCAAGGCTTAAGTCATCCACAATGGGAAGCCAATAAACAAACAATGAGTTTGACTCCATCCTTCTCTATTTGTATGCCCAAGCAACAGTCAACATCATACTGTCATTGAAACTGTAGTAGTAGCTACTGATATCTTTGTCCTCTATAATGATATCTAAAGCCATTCCAATTGATAAGTAAATCATGCAGTAGTCATTCTAGAGCCACACTCAGTATGAAACAGTCCTTCCTTTAATTTGAAATATCTTTGTTCAGCTTGCTTGAATGATTCTGAGTTCTAATATTACAAGAACAATTTTGTATTAATATTCACTTTCTGAACACCATCAAGATGTTATTTGCCCTCTCTCCTTCACTTTACCTTTTTTATAAATTATGGTGTTACAAATACTGTGACCTTTTATACACACACACACACACACACACACACACACATACATATATACATACATCATTGTGGCTGCCTCTGCTTACCTGTACCACATTCATGTATCATATTGCAAGCCATAGTTGTATTTCTGAAATCCAACTTTGAGTCTTCCTCATATTCTTGGATAACAGAAATCTCTCTAACTTATTGATAAGTAGCTTATTTTTCAGAATATTACAGAAACAAGCCTGAAAAGCTACTTGTAACTCAAATGATTAGTTGTACTATTTAAAATTATATTTTGCTTAGACCTAGACTTGGGTATTGGCTGTTATACTTTAAAATTACATTTAGAATTGGCAGTTGAATTCTCTTGAAATGCTGTTGCCAATCACAAGTTAAGAAGAATGGATATTCCATAAAGCACTATTGCTTTGCTCTCCTAAATATAGTACAAGTGGATAACATCCCTTGCCATTTTTCAGCCTTAGTGTTATGTCAGTTTCTTCATTAGCACGCTATTCCAAAACAATCTGGAGTGATAAAAGCAACCAATGTTGGGTTCATCTTAAGAAATGTGAGGAGTGGGAAAATTGCATCGGTAAAGAATCACTATCCTGATTTTTCCATGATGTATGTAAGAAGCACTTCCATAAAATTCCAGGGAGAATATATTTATACAAGTTCAGGATTCTGAAAACTCATGGCAGATACAAAAGGAACAGATAGAATTGGAATGGATTTTGAGGAGGCAATCATAAGCTTGGGAAATAGGAAGCTTAACTTAGAGAACAGAACTGATTGATTTCCAGCAGCCAAGTAGACAAATGTTTAGTCAAATAAAATTATTGAATGCTTGATGAAACAGCTTTTATTTAATTCTATAGGCTATAAAAATATGAAATGTTAATTTAAATATAAATTATCTTTCATTACCTAATAAATAAGCCAAAATAGATTCTTGAAAGCTATACTTAATTATACTATTAAGAATAATTATGCTAAGTATTACATTAAAAAAGAATCAAGCAGAACACAGGGGAGAGAGCAATATACAAGCATGGTTCACATCTTATTTTCCTAAAATAATGAAGATAGAAAAGTGGGTAATTGGCTCATATACAGTGCCAAGAATTTCTGTAAACTGTACACCTGGTGATATAGTACAAGAAAACTATCAGTGGAGAAAATCCAGGTTATTAACAACAGTGTGCATGGACAAGCTATGTAAAAAAAAATGGTTGTATTTATGAGGAAACTTGATTCTAGGCATAACTGATTTACAGTAAAATTTAATAAATAATTAATTTAATTTAATTTAATTATTAAATAACTGAGTAATACTTTTGGTGTTTCTACGATATTTCAAACAATCAAATGTTATTTACAGGTAGTTCCTGGGTTAAGAACGCCCAGTTTAAGGATGATCCAGAGTTAAGAACGGAGCCTACTGTAGCAAAATTTGAGTTAAATGCACAATGGTTCAACTTAATTACACAATACTACTTATACAGTATTATACAATAATACTGCTCCAGCTTACATATAAATTTGACTTAAGGACAGACCTTGGGAATGAAACTCGTTCTTAAACTGGGGACTACCTGTAGAATGAAGAATGATGATACCGTAGTGAAGCTTACTACAGCAAATACTTTATGAATCCTCTCACAAAATACCACAGATGAATTAACTCACAAAATCTGTGTCAAGTTTTTCCATTTCTTGCTTGTAGCTCCTCATTCTACTGCTGTACATGGCTCGGCTCTGTGGAGGGATTTCACGCACTTCAAGTTCCATTTGTTCCAACTGATGTTCAAAAATGTGAAGGGGAAAGAGAAATGAAAAAGTAAGATCAATAACTTGATTTGAATCTGAAAAATAAATTATTCAAGGAATAGAGTATTTTAAATATAACTCAAACAGTTATGTATATAAAAATACATAACTACATACCAAGCCATGAATTTTTAAATCACAATGTGCTAACCTAAAACCACACAGAGCACATTAAGGTTTAGCTTGATATGTGAACCAAATCACAAACAAATCTACACAAATAGGCATAGACATTCTTTAAAAGAAAGTGAATGTATAAGATTATAAAATACAAGGATTATTAGTGTATTTACATATGCATACACAGTAACACCCCATCATTACATCAGACACAGATTTAACTCTCTTTAGGGTGTGCTTTATCAACACCTGTAACATAACAGACCCAATGTCCCAATAGTTCCAAATGAATTTATTAAAGTCATATTGGCTGACAAATTCAAGTTCTGACACTGACTGAGGAACCTGTTTCAAGTTTGTTTGTTTGTTTTAAGCAGATTAATGGTCAGTAGGAGCATATTTGGGTAGACTATGGGCATATTTTTCCTCTGATTTCTAATGTATCCATTTTTGGTGTTCATCCAGTCTCTTATCTAAGCAAGTGATCAGTTTGTCTTATGTTGACAACAAATGGACATTTTAGCATGAAGTCAGTGTTGAGTGTAGCATGTATAGAGTATATATTATGATGGAGCTAATGAATGTGTTTCTTTGGCATCACTATCTTATTAGATTTTCTAAACATATCATCTGAAGGATTGTGTTAATCCCATATGTTAGCCCTCAGAAAAGTGTATTTGCTTAATTAGCTCTATAATGCTTTTACACATACAGCTCAAAGCTTGTCAAATGAACATCTGAAATTTGTTTATATCTACAGCCACTTGGGAAAATCAATAACTAAAAGCCAATTGTATTGTTTTTTACCCCTTTGTAAAAACAAAGTTTTTGTAAGTTTGGAAAACGCAACAGTGGCCACGGGATTGGAAAAGGTCAGTTTATGTTCCAATTCCAAAGAAGGGCAATGCCAAAGAATGCTCAAACTATCGCACAATTGCACTCATTTCACATGCTAGCAAGGTTATGTTCAAAATCCTACAAGCTAGGCTTCAGCAATACATGAACCGAGAACTAACAGATGTACAAGCTGGGTTTTGAAGAGGCAGAGGAACTAGAGATCAAATCGCCAACATTCGCTGGTTCATGGAGAAAGCACGAGAGTTCCAGAAAAAAATCTACTTCTGCTTCATTGACTATGCAAAAGCCTTTGATTGTGTGGATCACAACAAACTGTGGCAAATTCTTAAAGAGATGGGAGTACCAGACCACCTTACTTGTCTCCTGAGAAATCTGTATGTGGGCCAAGAAGCAACAGTCAGAACCGGTCATGGAACAACCGATTGGTTCAAAATAGGGAAAGGTGTACGACAAGGCTGTATACTGTCACCCTGCTTATTTAACCTATATGCAGAGTACATCATGAGAAATGCCAGGCTGGAAGAATCACAAGCCGGAATTAAGATTGCAGGGAGAATCATCAACAACCTCAGATATGCGGACGATACCACCCTCATGGCAGAAAGTGAAGAAGAACTAAAGAGCCTCTTGATGAGGGTGAAAGAGGAGAGTGCGAAAGCTGGCTTGAAACTCAACATTAAAAAAACTAAGATCATGGCATCTGGACCCATCAATTCCTGGCAAATAGAAGGGGTAGAAATGGAAGCAGTAACAGACTTCATTTATTTGGGCTCCAAGATCACCGCAGACGGAGACTGCAGCCATGAAATTAAAAGACGCTTGCTCCTTGGGAGGAAAGCTATGGCAAGCCTAGATAGCATATTAAAAAGCAGAGAGGTCACCTTGCCGACAAAGATCCGCATAGTCAAAGCTATGGTTTTTCCAGTAGTAATGTATGGCTGTGAGAGCTGGACCATAAAAAAGGCCGAGCGCCGAAGAATTGATGCCTTTGAACTGTGGTGCCGGAGAAGACTCTTGCGAGTCCCCTGGACTGCTAGGAGGTCAAACCAGTCAATCTTAAAGGAAATCAACCCTGATTGCTCATTGGAAGGATCGATAATGAAGCTCAAGCTCAGATATTTTGGTCACCTAATGCGAAGAGAGATCTCTTTGGAGAAGACCCTGATGCTGGGAAAGATTGAAGGCAAAAGGAGAAGAGGACGGCAGAGGATGAGATGGTTAGATAGCATCACTGAAGCAATGAGCATGAAACTGAGCAAACTCAGGGAGGCAGTGAAGGACAGGAAGGCCTGGCGCAACATGGTTCATGGGGTCACGAAGAGTCGGACACGACTTAACGACTAAACAACACAACATTGTTTTTTAACAGGAAACCAAAGAATTGGCAAGCATTAATACATTTAACTTTTAAACTAATTTCTCCACTCTGTGGGTTAACTTACAGAACAGAATTTCACGCTTATAATGGTATATGCCTTAATGATTTTAATACAGTTAAAACTATCCAATCTATATAGAAATATTCAAAGTGTGGCTGCAAAGGAACACACATTTGCTTTATGATACAAGAAATTCAGATTAATAAAATATTCATTCAAAAATTATTTTCTCCAGCTGGACTTCTAATTCTATATGGAAGATCAACCCACCTCATACAGTCCCTTTTAAACAGATATCTAAGAGCTAAAATAACACATTACTGATGATCTTACATGTCAACATTATGAGCTTCATGAAATCTAAGTGCTAGATTATAATTATTAACAGTTTTGTAACTTTATTTTTGAAACAGCTACTGCTGGGGAACATGGACCTGGAGTTGGTTCCAGCCCCCTGTGCTCATCCTCAAGCCCTGGTAATTGAACCTTCAGAGGCCCAGGCTTTGGGTTGCTGCTTCTAAATGCCAGGTTTAGAAGTAGTAAGGCCTCCCTTATCTGTGATTTAATCATGGATCAGAGGATTGGCCTGGTATGCATTACCAAGACTTGGCTGGGCATGGAGGAAGGAGTTGCCTTCTCAGAAATATGCCTGGTGGGAGGTTGGGTGTAGCATCATCTGAGATACCAAAGCAGGGATTGGAGGAGTAGCTATAATGATCTGAGATACCCTAGCAGCGGCTAAAGGTGTGGCTCCACAGATGACTGGGTGTGAGATTCTGTTAAATTGGGCTCTGTGGATCAGATGAGATTGTTGCTGCTGTACCAGCCTTCCTGCTAGGCAGCAACTTCCCTGCCCAAGATCCTTGACTCTGTGGTTGGATTGGCAGTGAAGTTCCCAATACTTATGGTCTTGAGGGCCTTCAACTTGCCTTTCCTGGAAGTGGAGTCAGAGTTGGCTGAAGTGTTTATGGCCAACATGGCAGTCATGGACCTGACCCAGGCCACTGAGGGCCTGACATATAATGGTGATTACACTTTGAACCTGGTTGTCCTGTTGAGGCAGTGGCAATTTGATCTGGAGTTGAGGGAAAATGTCATCATTCCCTGCCATGGTGAGACTGCCACAGGAAGGCTGGACCTATTTGATTGGTCTGCCCAGATACCTAGTCAGGTTCCAGAGGAAGCTTGAGGTTTTTCCTGAGATTCTGGTGTGTTGTGGAAACTATCATCTGAATGAAATTAGTAGCCAATAAACCATAGAAAAATCAAAAATACTTGGAATTTTTTCTCTCATGTCAGAAAATTATATCACAAAAAAACAACAGTATCATTTTATTAGTCATTTAACCAGGATTGATGTTCTCAGTTCACTGGTTAATTTACGATAGTACTGCATCTTCTCTTCTTTACTAAACTGTTCTTTTAGTAAAGGAACTTACTATCATTCCATCATGTCCTACTTGGACAGGAGGTGGTGGCTAGGACCCTGGGGTGCCTTTGCACAGCTTTGTCTTATGTGCCAATTTTACCTGCTCCTGGATTGTGGGTACATGCTCATGGCCACTTATGCCAACTGAATTATGGCATTGCACTCTACAGGGGGCTGCCCTTGAAGACCATTCAGAAGCTTCAATTAGTCCGAATGCAGTGGCATGGTACTAGTGAGTGCTTTCCATTACTTCCATGTAGCACCTCTAGTCCATCAGTTGTGCTGGCTCCTTATAGGCTTCCAGGTGCAATTCAAGGTATTGGTTATATCTTATAAAGCCTTGTATGGCATAGGACCAGGTTATTTGTGGGGCCTTCTAATCTGCCAATCCCACATATTTCAGCTCCATGAGCCTTCTGTGAAACTATGTCACTTTGTGGGATCCCCCAATATATGATTGGCCCTGACCCTGCAGGCCCTTAGAAAAGTATTTAAGATCTGACTCTCCTACCACTTGGTCAGGATGAGTAGAGATCCCAGTTGGTAGATATATTTATTCCCATTTAATTGTTTTAGCTTGCTTTAGTGGTATGTATTTTGTTTTGTTTTGTATTTTTCTTTAATTATTTTGTATACTGTACAAAAGGAGAACTGTACTTTCAGACTTGCAGGATACTGTTAACGTAGCCTTACAATAAAGTAGAATACTTTATTCAATATAACAATATAATAATATTATTCACTATATATTGTGATATATACTGATTCACTAATGTTAAGAGTCAATAAGAACCTGGTGACTCTATTTATGTTTATGTTCTTCAGTTTTTATCTGAAAATGACATATTTCATATTCTCCACATCTACTTCTTCCATGATGTACCTATGGTTGAATATCACAAACCTGCTATTTCCATACATGTTGCACATAATTCGGTGTTAGACAATTGTTTGCAAGTACAGTAAGTATTAATGATTGTAATTATTAATGATAATTTATACAATACAAATATACAATATTATATTATTATATTGTAATTATTAATGATAATTAATAATAAGTAATTAGTTAATGAATTAGTTCATCTGGTCATGTTCCTGTCTGCTCTACCTAGTAAGGCTAAAAATTTTGCAAGTCTCAAAGTACAGTTCTCCCCCCATCTCCTTTACAGCCCGAGATTAGGGAGGGTCTGTCTGTTCTGAGTCTCTTGCTCCGCCCACTATCCAGTTGTGGGCTATACTGCCTCTTATCTAAACGTTCCCTAAGCAGCGTCCATGGGCCCATTCTCCCAAGGTTGTCCCACATATCATTACAAATTGCTTGAGTTCAGTAGTAATACAATTTTTCTAAATAAATAAAATAAATAGTACTTGTGAGTAAGAACTGCAGAGGCAATGTTTCAGATTTTATTTCTGCTGCAGGCTTTTCCAGAAGCCCTTTTGATGAGTTGTGTTCCTTAACCAGTTTTGTTAAAATTCATTTGTATATGCAAGCCATCAGATTAATCACCATTAGGTAATTCCTTAAAATCAGTAACTGCATTAAGCATCTGTTTTAGCTGTGAGATTTAAAAAAAACAGCCTAAGCGAAAAACAAAATATATTCAATGAAGATAATTATTAGGCTTGAACTGTTAAATGGGATATTCTTTTTAATCTTTGAGAGGAGTCAGCCATTTTTTTCATATTATGACACAAGAAGAAAGAAAAATAATATGCTGTTAGCTTAACTTTTACTCATTCCATTTTAAAATGGAGGATTATTTTTGAACAGAGAAGTAAGTGTGAGTGATTTGTTCCCCAAAAATGTATTTTGGTATTACATTATAACAAGAGTTCTTTTTTATTAAAGGGCTAAAGGTGAAGGATAGTTTGTCCTGTAAATATTTAGTTATCAAGCTTTTTATAATTAATAATTTACCTTTACCACTTATGAAAGAGAAAATTGGTATCATATATGTTAATAAAAAAACTAAAGCAGAGATTAAACATACTACTTAGAGGGATATGATGGACAAATCTTACATTATGGAGCTGAAAACTAAGAAGTTCACCATTTGGTTCTTTTATTTAATACCACTGATTCACTTAAATACTTGGAAAATAGTAAATTGTGTGAACTGGAACTACAGCTATAGTTCAAAGTCCAAATATACTTGGTGAATTTGTGTTATTGTATCACTCTGAAATTAGGTTTTCAAGCTGTGATCAAACTTTAATTGTGTAACACTTTAGCCTCATTCTATACTTGTCTACAATTAAATGTGAAATCTAAGACAATAAAGCAAATGTCAGTTTTTACCAGCAAATCTCTTTACAGAATAACTGAAAAGTTTCAACAAATTTATCTTTGAAAATAAGGCTGAAAAGGAAGATACAACATAAACCTCAACAGCAGATTCTATTGAGTTTCACTGTTCTGTAATGTATATCATTAACAACCTTTATGGTTCTTAGTCCATACCGGTAATAAAATGGATATGCAAACTGCCAACACCACAATACAGTAATTATCAATACAACATACCTGTAATCTATCAAATACATATTGAGCTTTTGTTATAAATTTGTTTACAAGGTGTGTGAATAATTCTTCCTTTTTCTGGGATTTATACCCTGCTCTTCAAGAACTTGACATCTATTCCAATTTCCTTCTGGTAGCAGATAAAAAATTCTTCAACTGTCTTTGATTATTTAAATGCTAAAGTTTTATCAGATCTTTACTCATATATTATCCTTTTTGTTTTATGATTTTGTTACTTGTATGTATTTTGTTATTGTTTTAATATTGAGAATTACTTGGGAAATGATTTTATAGAATTCACATTGATATATAAAATAAATGCTAAGGCACATAAATACCCTAAAAGTTTAGACTTATTTATAATTATAAATATATAGATATTTATAATCTATAATATAATTATAAATAGATTATAAATATCTATATACATAATATGTAGATTAGAAGGAACCTCTTATATTGACAGACTAACCACATTTATACATAATGCTAAATCAGGACTTTTGAAACTATGGTTTATTAACTCACGGTAACCTGGTTCACATGTAAAGCTAAATCATAATGAGCAGGATTCAAGTGGAGGTTTCACTAACACCTTAAGCAGCAGAACAGTTCACTAGAAGAATTAAAAAAAAAAAAAACAGCAAGTTGCATGGCAACTCTTACCAGCTCAGCAATCAGAGCTAATGAATAATGTTTATAATAGATCAGAGAAAACATACAAACTCATTCTGTTAAAAAAAAAAAAAAGTTCTGGCTTCAACAAAAGTAACAAACATTCTGCAAAATCTATTTTCAGAGGCAAAGTGTTCCACATATTAATCCAATTGACATAACACACCAAACCTTTACACAAGTGAAGTGTAGTACAGATTAATTTCATTTAAAGTGACTAAGCCTTTTTGGTTCTGGCATGACAGCTATAAAATACCCTCCCCAAAGAAGCTCACTTGATGTCCATATTCTTCCCTCAGGTACTGCTAAAAGTACATTGACTCCTTAAAACATTTTAAATCCAGTTTATGATTAAAAGGCATGGTTGTTTCATTTGGCATTTTATTTTGTTTTATGACATCACTGCTTTAGACTTACTCTATGAAGTAAAAGCATGCTAGAAGCAGAAAACTAAAAAAAATGACAGTAGAGTTGTACATAACCAAGAACTACTTTTAGAAACAAGAGAATTGTGGCATTTTGGCATAATGACTTGGCCCATAGAAAATGATACCATAATTGTTTATTTTTGGCTTAGTGTGTCATTTAAGCATAGCCTGTGACTTGATCAGCAGTTAAATGGTTTTGATTTAGTGTTATACATGAACTCAACTATTACAGCTTCTATATGAAGCTGTGAATCTACATTGTGGTTTCCTAGAGAGCTTCCACCATATGTACTGTGACATATGCATAAATACTATGCCAATGGCACTGCCATGGAGGACCTTCATAAGGACCTCTTACAAATTATGCTGCTAGATGTTTCACCCTCCATGGAAGTCCCACAATATACAGGTAATTACCAAGCAGAGTTTTAAATCCTAATTACTGCTAATCACAAGTGGCAAGTGCTTTATATTCAGATACACACCTAATCTAGAAAAAACACTGACTTTAATTAAGGAGTCATGTAATATAGAGCTAAGAAAGCAGCATACATATTTACATTAACAAGCTGGAGTGGTTTATTTTGTTATACAACTCTCTTCCACTTGCCTGCTAAAATGTAATGTAACTTTGTTGTTTTTCATTTACTAGATAAAGCCATGCTGATCCTTGCTTATAAATTATAAACAAACACTCTTTACTAATCTAAAACTTCATTATGGTTTTGTGTGATGTTTGAACCCACCAACAGATTTTTAAAAGCAAGCTATTCACACACATACATGAACAGGTTGACATAACCATTCATTCTCTACAGTTACACTTATATTCCAATGTATTTATTCATGATATTTTCATGATTGGAGGGCCTTTCAGACAGTCATTTGTGTCCTTGTCACCTTGCGGCTTGACTACTGCAATACTCTCTAATTGGGACTGCCCTTGAAGACCACCAGGAAGTTTCAACAGGTCCAAAATTTGGCAACTCAAGTAGTAATGAGTATGCCTCAGTATGCCCATGTAACACCTCTGCCTCACAAGCTGTACTGGTTGCTGGTTTGCTTCTGGATGTGATTCAAGGTGCTAGTTGTTACCTATAAAGCCCTAAATGGCATAGGGCCTGGTTACCTGAGGTACCACCTGTTTCTTACAACATCTGCCTGGCTGATTTGATCCTGCAGGATTGGCATGCTCCGGGTTCCATCGATTAAATAATGTCATCTCTCAGGGTCCCAGAAGTGTGCCTTCTCTGTAGCAATACCTGCCTGCTGGAACAAGATTCCCCCTGAGATCCAGATGGCTCCCATTTTGCTGTTGCTTAGAAGAAGCATGAAGACCTGGCTCTTCACCCAGACCTTTGGCAAGGGAGAGTGAGACCCCTCACTTCATCGTGTTTGCCATCTCTTATCTTTTTTAAGTTTTATTGATTCTATTATAATTTCTTTGATTGTTGTGAGCCACCCAAAGTCATTGAGAGTCAGGCAGCATGCAAGTTTAATCAATTCTTCTTCTTCTTTTGTTGTTGTGCAATCACTCTCTGTTAAGCAAGACAAACCTCTGCTTTCCTGCCAGTCTTGGTGGTACAAAACGGGACAGGAAAAGGAAGCATTTCATTAGTTTATGTCCTTCTGGACACCTTAGCATAGAACAGAGCCAAGGAGCTAGCAAGAGCCTCTCCAGCTTCAGATTTGGAGAAGTATTCTTGATTTTGTCTCAGGGTACTTTAGAAATCCAACAAGTAAATATATGCAGCCTTGCTCCAAATTCTAAGGTTTGCAGCCAAGTAAATACACTTCTTATTTTGGCACAATAGAAGCTGACAATGGCTTCTTAGGCCATGCAGCATTCAATCGGCAACCAAACCCCACCTATTCTGTTGGTGCTAGAAAGGCAGCAAAGGAATTTCATTTAATCTTATATAGAGGCAAACTGTGATACTAATGATAAGTGGAAGGACAGGGTGTTGACAACCATGAGTTTTAAAAGACTATAAAAACTGTAGACCTCTGATTATATTAAACAGCTGACACAAAAATAGCCATGTTTTCATTAATGAATTACCATGTACAAGTTTATATCAGAATACAAATCTAACTGGTACAAGAACTATGTGCTGTAATGGTTTATATTTTACATTTTTAGCAAGGGTCAAAGTTCTAAGTGCACTTCATATATTCAGTTTAAAAGAAATGAAAAGATTATACCAACATAGAAAACAAAGCTGGAGCACCCCATGAAAAGTTAACAGATGGTGGCATATAGAACATGCACAATGAAGAAAAAGAAAGTTAACAGAGAAATGAATGCTGACAGACTTAAGGTATAGCTGATAAAACGATAGGCATAAAAAGAAAATATATGAAGAGAAAAAATAGAAACATTGGGTACAGAGAATTTGTGGAAAATGAAAGGGGGTACTGAAGAGATAAGAGTTCAGAAGTGTCTCTTGATTAGGGAAAAAGTAGCAAAAAGGATGACAAATTAACTGTGATATACGGTGTAGAAAGAAGCAGTTCAAGGGCATACATACACACACATACAGAGAGAGAGAGAGAGAGAGTAGGATTGAGGGCAGGGGACTGAAAAAACTACAGAAGAAAACAAGAGAATTACATATACAAGTGGATACAAAAGCAACACATACTGTAAAAGATATCTATATATCTATCCTTTCAAAAATAACACATTTCTGTTTAATCTCGTCAGCTTGCCCATACAGTGGGGCAAAAAAGTATTTAGTCAGCCACCAATTGTGCAAGTTCTCCCACTTAAAAAGATGAGAGAGGCCTGTAATTTTCACTATAGGTATACCTCAATTATGAGAGACAAAATGGGGAAAAAAATCCAGAAAATCACATTGTCTGATTTTTAAAGAATTTATTTGCAAATCATGGTGGAAAATAAGTATTTGGTCAATATCAAAAGTTCATCTCAATACTTTGTTATATATCCTTTGTTGGCAATGACAGAGGTCAAACATTTTCTGTAAGTCTTCACAAGGTTTTCACACACTGTTGCTGGTATTTTGGCCCATTCCTCCATGCAGATCTCCTCTAGAGCAGTGATGTTTTGGGGCTGTCGCTGGGCAACACGGACTTTCAACTCCCTCCAAAGGTTTTCCATGGGGTTGAGATCTGGAGACTGGCTAGGCCACTCCAGGACCTTGAAATGCTTCTTACGAAGCCACTCTTTCATTGCCCGGGCGGTGTGTTTGGGATCATTGTTATGCTGAAAGACCCAGCCACGTTTCATCTTCAATGCCCTTGCTGATGGAAGGAGGTGTTCACTCAAAATCTCAGGATATGTGGCCCCATTCGTTCTTTCCTTTACACAGATCAGTCGTCCTGGTCCCTTTGCAGAAAAACAGCCCCAAAGCATGATGTTTCCACCCCCATGCTTCACAGTAGGTATGGTGTTCTTTGGATGCAACTCAGCATTCTCTCTCCTCCAAACACGACGAGTTGAGTTTAGACCAAAACGTTCTACTTTGGTTCATCTGACCATATGACATTCTCCCAATCCTCTTCTGGATCATCCAAATGCTCTCTAGCAAACTTCAGACGGGCCCGGACATGTACTGGCTTAAGCAGGGGGACACATCTGGCACTGCAGGATTTGAGTCCCTGGAGGTATAGTGTGTTACTGATGGTAGCCTTTGTTACTTTGGTCCCAGCTCTCTGCAGGTCATTCACTAGGTCCCCCCGTGTGGTTCTGGGATTTTTGCTCACCGTTCTTGTGATCATTTTGACCCCATGGGGTGAGATCTTGCGTGGAGCCCCAGATCGAGGGAGATTATCAGTGGTCTTGTATGTCTTCCATTTTCTAATTATTGCTCCCACAGTTGATTTATTCACACCAAGCTGCTTGCCTGTTGCAGATTCAGTCTTCCCAGCCTGGTGCAGGTCTACAATTTTGTTTCTGGTGTCCTTCGACAGCTCTTTGGTCTTGGCCATAGTGGAGTTTGGAGTGTGACTGTTTGAGGTTGTGGACAGGTGTCTTTTATACTGATAACAAGGTCAAACAGGTGCCATTACTGCAGGTAACGAGTGGAGGACAGAGGAGCCTCTTAAAGAAGTAGTTACAGGTCTGTGAGAGCCAGACATCTTGCTTGTTTGTAGGTGACCAAATACTTATTTTCCACCATGATTTGCAAATAAATTCTTTAAAAATCAGACAATGTGATTTTCTGGATTTTTTTCCCCATTTTGTCTCTCATAGTTGAGGTATACCTATGATGAAAATTACAGGCCTCTCTCATCTTTTTAAGTGGGAGAACTTGCACAATTGGTGGCTGACTAAATACTTTTTTGCCCCACTGTACCTATGAACCACCACTACTCTCCAGATAGGCATCATCTTAGATTTATTTATTTATATTTATTATTTATTTATTATAACATGCTTGCACAATACACTTGTTATTAACACTGCTATTAATCTGAGACTAATGAGACACTGAATAATCACAGAAAACTCCCTGCAATAAGGAACCTTACCTGGACGAGGTAAGCAAGAAACAAACTATGATAATATTGAGATATTTAGACAGACTGAGATATGGAGCACAATTCAAAACCATTTACTGATTTGAACAAGAATGCTAAATCTAAACATAATATGGCTTAGTGGTTATGTGAGTACAGTAAGAACATGAGAATAACCCTGTTAGATCAAGCCATGCTTATTTTAGTATAGCATTTTGTTTCTCACAGCAGCCAACCAAATGCCTGTGAGCTGTTCACACAAGGAGAGGGAGATTTCCTTTCTCAACAATATTTTCCTGCAATGAGTATTTGGAAGCATATTGCCCCCAACCAAGAAGGTTCTGTTCTGCATTAATTTAGCCAATCCCCTTTTCAAGCCATCAGCATTTATTTATATAGGAAATTTATATAGCCACCCACCTTAAGCAAATAACTCTAGGCAGCTAATAATACAAACCAATGAATACAATTAAAATACAATTTAAAACAGACATAATAAATACAGAATACAAAAGCTGATGCATCTCGCACATTATCTTCAATTGCAGACTCATTGTATCGGGCTCTGCTAACAACCCAGCCCTAAAGCCTGAGGGAATAAGCCAAGTTTTTACAGCCTTCCAAATGCCTAATAGGGTCAGGGCTGTCTGGATCTCTGGAGAGAGGCTGCTTCCACAAAGCAGGCACTGCAACAGAGATGGCACATCTCCTGGGGCCCGTAAGATAGCATTGTTACACTAAGAGGACTCAAAGCATGCCCATCCTGTGCCATGTAGTGTTTTAAAGGTGATAACCAGCACCTTGAAGTGCACCCAGAAGCCTGCTAGAAGCCACTGCACCTTGCACTGCATTCTGGGCCAGCTGAAATTTCCAAATGATTTTCAAGGGCAGCCCCCATGTGGACTGCATTGCAGTAATCAAGATGAGAAGTGACTAAGGTGTGAGTGACTGTGAACTGATGTGGATTCATCACCAAGGATTTTGTCACTTCTGAAGAAACATTTCCCTCATCCTCCAAACAATACCCTCCTTCTCCAAGATCCTTGTTCTTTGTGACAGCAAGGGAACTATTATCCTGGGAGTAGCAGAAAGTACCACATCCTGGAAGCTATAAGTATCTCTCTGGCTTTTTAAGAATCAGCAATACAGCAACCTCAGGTTCCAAGAAACTGACTTGATCCCTGAGAGCCAGGAGTTCATTGCACTGAACATAAACCTACAACCTGTGCCCAACAGACAGAAAGTCAGACAACTTACACTTTACATAATACTGGAAAGGACATCTTCCTTGCTTTCATTGTAGTTATTACTAATAACTTGGTTTCCTTCTTCTTTAGAAATTGTTCGACCTAAACAATAGCCCCTATGTTAAATTTTTACAGAAACTGAGGCCTGAATTCTCCACACAATTGTTAATTTAACCTTGATGTTTAATCTGTAGAAAACACAGGTCACTGTGCTTTACCCTCACAAGACTCCTCCTGTATCTGTTTGCCCTCTAGGTCACAAGCTCTCAAATGCCACAATCTGTAACAAGTGTAAAACAACAGACAATCTGTAAAAATTGTAAACAACAAACAATCTGTTTGCCTTCCAGGTCACAAGCTCTCTTTCTAAAGAGTGCTGGCTGGGACTAAGCTGTTGGCTAAGGAATGCTACTCCATCACCTGATAAATGAGCCATCAGCATCTATAAGACCCTCCAGCTCAGACTGTTCTCAGCAAGCAAGCAGACACATCCTGCTTAGTCATAAAAAGACCATACAGCCTTACCCAATTATGCAAATAACCCCCCTTAAACAAGCTCCCCAAATTCACCAATTATCTTGCAAATCTCCCCTATTCCTGTTTGCTCTCGTTTCCTGACTCTGGCTATCAGCTCCCAAGGCATGAAATAATCTGTAGGAATCCGGTAGCATCTTTCCAGACTAACAAATTTTATTAAAGGTATAAGCTTTCATGAGCTCATGCATGGAGTGGCTAAACTGATGCAGAATTTAAATTGGGATGATATGGGGGAAGGGAAGATAGGGCATTCATGCAGGTGCAGGTTACACATAAGACAGACTGCAAGTATCTTATTAATTAACAACTGTAATGTGTTAAAAATGTGATTTTAAGACCTATTCTGAAATAGCCTGAAATTATCTGAAGGTCTGAAATGGAAGAGCTCATCTATTTCAGAAAGTCTTAACAAATACAACATGTTTTAAGAAATTACAATAAAATGAGCTGTAGTTCATGAAAGCTTATGTTTTTTAATAAAATGTGTTAGTCTGAGAAGATGCTACCAAACTCCTTTTAATTTTGGGGTACCATAGACTAACGGTTCTTCTCCTACAAGACATGCAAGCAAAACTCTTCCCAGTCTCAGTTCCTCTAATATCAACAACTGAATATTTCCACAACTTACCAACTCTCTTGCTTCTTCCAGCTGCTTTTCCACATTTGAAACCAACTGCTTCTTCTCATCTAAAACAAAATAATAGATGCTTAGTTGAACAACATTTCTATTGTCAGAGTCATAGTTAATGTTGACCTGGCCAATTTTGCAAGAACTTGGAAGCTAATTGGATTGGGCTAAGTTAGTACTTAATGGGAGACCAACAGAAAATTGCACACTTGTAGACTAGACTAGGAAGTTGAAAGACATTCCAGAAGAAAGCAATGGCAAATCATTTCAATACTGTTGGTAAAAAAAATTGCATGGACACACTATTGCCAGAAAATTGCATAGACAAGTCCATGTAGTCACCAGAGAGTTGCAAGTTAGTTTAAGGACATAATAGGAGCATCTCTTCTGTGGGTACATAGTTCGTGTTTGGCACATGGTAACTGTTTGTTACCCATGCATTTGGCAAGGCAGTCTGTGATGGCACTGTTGCTCGAATTTTTAGCTTATCCTCTTATTTCTGAAGCACAGATTTATATGGTATGAAGTAAAACTCTAATCATAAAGGGAAATGGGAACAGAAAATAAGGCAATCTAAACTTCAGAATGATACTGAAAAGGGATCTAAAATGGTCAGAATGGTTTCCAGCCTCTAGGGAGGCACATGCGTTGTAATTTCAAAATCCTAAAAGTCTTCCACAAGAAACTTCTATCCTGTCCAGTTCAGTTACTGTACTACCTAAGATCAGACTGAATTGTAGGAATTTACATATGTTGTTTGGATGTTTACACCACTGAATTCAGCAAGGCTTTCTAAACAGGAATCCATGTAACTGTGCTATATGTAATGGCCATGTTTGCACAATCCACTTACACATGGTTAGCTTAATCACAGTTTATTCAGTTAACCCAATTTTGGGGAGAAGGTTGCATTTCTCTGTGAACTATAAACTAACCACATAAAATGAGATGTGCTAAACTTTGATTAGCTAGTCTGTGATTCAGTGAGCCATATAAAATGGCCAATGAGAGATTTTCTATAACAGCATATTCTCCTATCAGCAGCTAAAAAGCATAGTTAAGTAATAGTGATTATTTTTTAGAACTTGATACTGAAATACAAAATTAGCATAATAGTAGATGGGAATGACCTTGAGAGACAGGAGGGAGAGCTGCAGACTGGACAACCAGCATGCAAAAGGTATTTCAGCCCACAGAAGGAGGGAGAGTGTGGGAAATGCTTCAGAAGGGACCCTCCCTAGTTTTCCAGAGAATAAAAGGAAAGGAAGGGAGAAATGTTTTCACTCTTGCAAGATTCTGTTAGTATAACCTTACAATAAAGATAGAGTTAGTATTCCTGGTTGTGCTTCTTGTCTGGATTACGTTGCAGGGCTAACAATTAGAAACAAGGATCTGCAATCTTAGCTAAGGGCAAGGCAAACAACAAGGAGCTGTATCTGTACTGAGTCAAAGAAAAGGCTATCTCAGGAAGCCATCCCACTCATCTTGTGAGGAGGAGAGTAACCGTCCTTCTTGTGGGCATCCCATACGCCTCGACTGTGAAAAACAGAATCCTGGGGTAAACAGACAATTGGTCTGACCAGCACGGCTCTTCCTGCATTGCCATGCTAACTAAATGATCAAGGCACGAGAGGACCACAGTCGTGACAGGTGGGCAGCAGGCAGTGACATCAACTGGGGAGATGCAAAGGGCTGCCACTGTCGCCACCACCCTCCACCACCGCCATCACTCACCTCCTACCAACTTGGGGACTTTCCCGATTCGGTTCGTGATCTCAGCGGTAAGAACCGAAAAGTCTTGCTCGTAGCCCTCGAAATCAGAGGACATTATGGCAGCAGCAATAGGGAGAAAAGACTAGACCTGAGCCAAATTGCCCGCCGTAAAACGGAGGCGAACGACGAAATCCTCGCCTTTTTCCAGTCGCCGAAACACCAAACTCTCAACTCAGCCGCTCTCTCTCCTCCTGTCACAGCCAGACTTCCGGATTGAGTCCTGTGAACAATTTCTTCCCGGGTGCTCTATCTCTAGGGTTCCGCTATCCTATTTACCCCATCCTACAGACCCCCGCACCTTTTCCCAACTGGTGCTGTGTCGTCGCAGACATTTACCAGGTTCCTTTATGCTTAATTTATCTTTTGAGCAAGGGAAGGGATAGAAGAGACAGGGCGACCATGTGTCGGGATTTCGCTGCTAACTAAGAAAGTAAAAGAGTTCTGCGCCCCGTAGAAGGAGTCGGATTGAAATCACTTTTCGTGTGTGCCTGTCCATGGGGGAAGTGTTTCCCAGGGCACCTGCCAGGCTATTGAGGGCGTGCCGAAGTCAGGGCGGAACGGAAGGATTGCATGTCCGGGTTCTATGAAGGTGTCCCGGGGAAGTAGAGCACAGAGCTGCTGAAAGAGCGGCAAATAAGTCGGACTTCGGGGACTCCCTTGCTGGCTTTGTCTGAAGAAAAGACAGCGGGGGAAAGCTGGGACAAAGCAGTCCGGGGTCCGTCGCTGGTAAGCCGCGATGTCCTGCCTTGAATGCAGTCCACAGAGACATCGGATCTTTCCATTCGAAGTACAGGAATTGCAGATTTTCCTCCTCCTCCTCCTCCTCCTCCTCCTCCTAAGCGTAGGAAGAGGGATGGGAGAGGCTGTGTCGAGATCAGCCTTTGCTTTCACTTTGCCTGCCGACTCTTCGCCGGTCTCCTATATGTACCATAGATGACTATGATGATTATTATTATTTTCGTTTCTGGTTTCTCTGTCCTTGAAATTTCGAGAGATAGGCAGATGTCCGGCAGCTGCCGTTTTTTCTCTACAAAGGAGCTGGCATAGCATCCGCTTCACCTGTTGAACTATTGCCTATTACACCGTCCTAGTACTTTGGCGTATGTATAGAAAGGGATAATTCAACAGAGGAAACAAAACCCGTGCTATCATTTGTATCGCGAGGCTCAAAGCACAGTTATGAGTAAATAAGCGGGGGAGGATTTCACTCCCTGGGATCCTTGTTGTTTTCATTAACTGCTTATTTAAGCGTTCCTGCACAAATTAACTTCATGGGTAATGTGGAGGAATCGCAAGGGGAGTGGTTTGCAAATCAAATCAAATCTTTATTACAGTCACAGGCCATCATAGAGTGGTTTGCAGTCGCCTCATTTGGGATGAGTGCTGAAGTACAACTGACTGCAGCAGGATTGTTCAGGTACCCCCAGGGAGGTATAGCAAATAGTTATTTATCCCAGCAGTACTTGTGTCAGAGAGCCTGTAAGTTATATCCTGTTGTCCTTGGACTTACTTGAAATATCACTGTATTAATCAATCTGTAGGTGAAAGAGGCCGAAATAAGTATTTTGGATTCTTGCATTATTAATAATCAATAGTGAACTGCCAGGTTCTTCTCTCCTTTGTGGAAAACTGAAAAACGTTTGTAGTGGAAAGCTCTTCACGTTTTCAGATGCTTCATAGACACTTGATTACTTTATTGCAATATTTTCCAAGGGGGGGAAAATGCCTGAATGGACAAAAAGCAGCTACTTCTGCTAGTCCAGGCAATTTCCAACATGAAAAGCTAACTTCATCCCAGTATCACAAACATTTTTTGAAACTGTCTCCTACTGTGCCATATACTTTAAGAAAAAACATGTCTAAATTCTCACTTGCATTTGAAATTAGTTCTCAGGATATTGCCTAGAATGAGGGGCTAATGCTTCCCTGAAACGTATTTGAACTGAATGTGACATTTAAAAATATTTCTTAAGGATTTGCTTAATAAACCATGTTTGCCTGCACTAAACAAAATAATCAACCAGATGATCTGCAATGGACAGGAACACTTTGTCTTGTTTATATTTATCAGGCTTGTAACAAACTTGGTACCAGTTTTGTGGTTCAAGTATCAGCTGAAAAAGTTTTTGTAATAAATATATTATCAGGATCAGGGCTAGACATGGGACAGGAAGACAAAACGGGGAGTGGGGTGCTCTTTAGCCCATTTTTGTCCCAATAAACCATGGTCTGTTGCTCCAAGGTTACTGTGTCTCAACCAGGTCAATCTGTCTTTAATCAGAAGAGTTTGTTTAGTTGTTGCTGTTGTTGGAAATTTTCTTCCTGTATTTTTTTGCTCAGGTTTTAGAAGACAACTCATGTGAAGAGCTCCTGTAGCTAATGATTCTTTCAAATTTGAGGAATGGCTTAAATCCAGCTACTTGGAAATTAGTATTTGAACATCTAACCATTCAAGTAGAGATGAAAACTTATGACAAATGGAAATGTGTACCTGAAAGAAATTGCATAAAATAAGAATCAGCTTGAATGCAAAATGGGAATGTTCTGTTCAATTATTAGTTTTGAAAATCTCTATGAACTGAAAAGACTGTGCCACTGGGGACCTATCATAGCGCTTAGTGTAATAGCAATATGTTCTGCCATGGCTATCATCGATGCAGTCTTGTGGTATTGGCCTTTGGATACAACAGGAGGAAGTATTAATTTCATCATGCTCATCAATTGGACTATTATGATCCTTTATAACTACTTCAATGCTATGTTCGTTGGCCCTGGATATGTTCCTTTTGGATGGAAACCAGTAAGCAAATAACAATATGGTATATTTCCCCCTCCCCTCCTCAAAATCTCATTCCATATCTTCCTGATTCTATGTTAGACAAGGGATTGTGGAACCTAATTTTTGGATCTGCAGGATGAAGCCAAAATGGGAGCCAGCGGAAAATTAATCCATACATTTTGGTGGTGTTTTGCCAATTGTCAAGGCAGTGATCAGATGCCCAGGCAATTGGTCCTTTTAGTTCTCTTAGGTCCAGAGACAATGAACACACCAGTAGGTAAGGAGATTTTAAGCTTTATTGTTAACTCTAGCAGACAGATTTAAACAGGAATATAAGAATTAGCAAATAGAATTAAACATAAATACATAAGCATAGTATAAAAGCATAACATACCAAGCAAAATGATAAAACTCTTCCCCTACTGTTGGTGACAGTGGAGAGACCCCCAGGTGTCTTAGATAATACAGCGCCTAGTCCCAAGGCCTGTGTCCATGCTCCAAACTCCAGGGGGAATGTCAGGGCTTTTTATCAATGTCTGGCACTGCAATCCCATGACTCTGTTTTGGAGTCAGGGGCTGTGAGAGTGACCTTGACCAGATATTATACCTGCTCATCCAAGGATTCCAGAGCCTGGGAACTGTGTAGATAAGCTAGTGCTTAACCTAAACAATCCTGAGGGTTTTCGTCCCCCACACCCACTTCTAAGTAAAAGTGAAAAACAAGCAGCTGAACATTATTATGACTCAGAGTGAGCTTACTTAGCATGTGCAGGAGAAATCAAACTATGTCACCTAAACTCCTCAAAATAACAATGGCCTTGCTCATTGCCACTACAGGTAGATACTAGTTGAATATAAAATTGCCATTACATATCTAAAGCTAAATTTAGAAGTCATTTATAAAGAGCTGCTTACCAGGTACATCTCTTCACTGGATAGCACTAGCAACAGCTGCCAAATAGAGTTCTATATCCTAGGAAGATTTTCTTTAAAACAATCATGGTTTCTTTCTGAAAAAAAAAAGTTCAAGTGAGTAAGGCAACTTGCAGGTAAGATTCATTGAACAAAGTGGTACATATATGTACGATTATACTGTATCAGTGCCTACTACCCTTTATTTAAAATAAACAAGAAGTTTCAGGAAATAACATAAATAACAGCATTCCTGCTGCAGGAAGAAGCCTAATGCACAAGATAAATTCAGTGTTATTATCTCAAGAGAGCCAGTATATATTATTTTGTTTTTAGGAAAACTCTCAGGACTGCATGTACCTTCAATACTGCAAATTATGCCAGTCTTACAAGGCACCACGTTCACATCACTGCCGAAAATGTAACAGGTAACTATTGCTGATAAATATTAGCATGGGGTACAATTAATACCCCATGATAATCATATAATGGACTATCTGGATCCCTTCCAGTCAGGTTTCAGGCCCAGTTATGGAACAGAAACGGCATTGGTCGCACTTATGGATGATTTCTGCGGGAGCGGGATGGTGGAAGTGCAGCCATCCTTGCTCTCCTTGATCTCTTGGCAGCTTTCAATACCGTCGACCACGGTATCCTGTTGGGACGACTCAGGGAATTGGGGGTGGGTGGCACGGTCTTGTGCTGGTTCACCTCCTTTCTTCAGGGTCAATCCCAATCGGTGGTGATAGGGAGTGAGAGGTCCCATCCTCGGCCCTTCCGTTGTGGGGTGCCACAGGGTTTGGTTCTTCCCCGCTCCTTTTCAACATCTACATGAAACCGCTGGGTGAGATCATCCAGCATCATGGGATGAGGTATCATCAGTACGCTGATGATACGCAATTATACATCTCCATCCCAGGTGAAGTAAGTGATGTCGTGACTGCCCTTTCTCAGTGCCTGGAGGCTGTAAGGGTCTGGATGGGGAACAACAGGCTTCAGCTGAACCCTGGCAAGACGGAGTGGCTGTGGGTTAATGGCTCCTCTGTATCCGGGACGTTGTCATCGTTGGTGCTGGCTGGGGTAGCGCTGCCCCAGACAGACCCAATGTGTAATCTGGGGGTCCGCCTAGACTCACGGCTCCTGCTTGAAGAGCAGGTGGCAGCCATGGCAAGGAAGGCCTTTGCACAACTTAGGGTTGTGCATCAGTTACGCCCTTTCCTGGATCGGGATGCCCTTCGAACAGTCACTCATGCCCTTGTTATCTCCCAGATAGACTACTGCAATGCACTCTACATGGAGCTACCCTTGAAGAGTATCCGGAAGCTACAGCTGGTCCAGAATGCAGCCGCGCGGGCTATTTTTGGAGCCCCAAGAAGGGCCCATGTAACACCGTTGCTCTGCGAGCTGCATTGGGTACCAGTTTGCTTCCAGGTCCAATTCAAGGTGTTGGTTATTACCTTTAAAGCCCTACGTGGCATGGGACCAGGTTACGTAAGGGACTGCCTCTCCCCTATGACTTCAACCCATCCCACCTGATCACACAGAGAGGGCATGCTTTGGACCCCCTCAGTACTAAACTTTGATTAGCAGGGTCCAGAAGGCGGACCTTCTCTGTGGTAGCCCCCGCTCTTTGGAACATTCTGCCCCCGGAGGTGCGATTGGCCCCCTCACTCCGGGCCTTCCAAAGGGCTTTGAAGACCTGGTTCTGTCACTTGGCCTGGGGTGGGGAGGGAATATTTCAAGCAGGGGGATGGCTAGCTAGTCCTCAGCCCGATTTTCCATCTTCTTGGATTTTCCTTTTTTAGTACTGTTTTTAAATGTTAGATGTATTATGTATTTTATATATATTTATGGTTTTAATGTGTTTTGTAAGTTGCCCAGAGTCCCCCATTGGGGGGAGATGGGCGGGGCAGAAATGTAATTAAATAAATAACAATAGTCCCCTTAAATCATTGCACGTATTTTACGGAACTTAAAAATAGAAGCCCATGTCCCATTTCTCATGTTACATTTATGTATAAATATAAGCTTTCTTGCAAGTATTGATATTGTCTGAAATTAAGGCTTATTTTGGGCTTCAAGAAACATTTGATGAATGAGAATAGGAAGGACTGATGGTCATTGTGCTTCTATTCAACTTGGATTGCTTCTTAGGTGTGTGATGAAGATGGACCACCACTGTCCTTGGATTAATAACTGCTGTGGATTTCAGAATCATGCCTCCTTTACTCTCTTTCTTCTGCTAGCCCCTCTGGGCTGTATCCATGCTGCTTTCATTTTTGTCATGACCATGTATACTCAGCTTTATAACAGGGTAAGAAAACACTGTTTTGCTTCTCTTAAACATATGCAGAATTGAATGAATTCACCTTTGGAAGAACAACCTTCATAATTCTACCCTATCTTACACTTAACATCAAATAACATTGTTGTATGTCTTGATACTGACAGCCTGGAACTCTTTTGAAGGTTGTGGCTTTTGCTTTATGTCCTTCATTCTTTCCTCACCTGACCCAGAAGTTAGTCATCTCTTCACATATACAGCATATTTCATGAGGCTAATCTAAAGCAGAGTATGCCTTAAAGGGTAGGCAAAGTACTTTTCTTTAGAAATTGCACTCTGAACTACCTTTCATATCTGCCCTTCCATCGTTGATAATGGATTGTGGATAATGTCATTCAACTAAGTTGATTAGTCCATTTTAAAACACCCTATAAAATTAGGAACCATTAAAAATATAATATATTAAAGAAACTTAGAACTTGTGTTGAATTCACTTCTCTCTTTCAGAATACTTAGCTTTAAATCCAAAATTACCTATGAGTCTGGTATAATATGTCTGTCACCCATTCATGTCTAACAAATCATGTTTCCAATAAATCAAATATGTCTTTCAGGTAAGATACAACTTTTGGCTTAGGCATGTCTTGTGGAAACAACTTAGGTTGAAGATTGAACTTGTGCCAATATACGGTTATGTCTAGAGAGTTCCTGTGAGGAGCTGGCCACTTACCAAATTCCTTCTCTTTTTTTGTTTCCTTTCAATAGGTTTCCTTTGGCTGGAGTTCTGTGAAAATTGATATGAGTGCAGCCAGGAGGGATCCCCATCCAATAATTCCTTTTGGGTTGTCTGCATTTGCTGCATCTTTATTTGCCTTGGGACTGGCATTAGGGACTACTCTAGCTGTTGGAATGTTGTTTGTTATCCAGGTGAGCCAGATACAGAGCTGTGAGATTTTCTGGTGCTCAAAGGATGGGGACAGTTCTCAGTGCCTTATAGCATCTTATTGTTTTCTCTTATTTCTGAGCTCTTTTTCTGAATTTCTGGCATATATACAATGTATTTCATAATCTTGACCACGCAGAATTATGATTAGGGAGACCTGCAGGGGGCAGAGATGGAGTCTTTCTACTGATGATCAGTTGTGCAATAGAGGAAGCACATGCTTTCTTTACACAAGAGGGAGATAACTGTGTATAGAGTTAAACTTAGAACTATTTTATCTCTTAAATAGCTTTTTTCCCCTTTCAAATGCTCATCAATAACAAAGTCTTTATGTATGTAAGTGTGTGTGTGTGTGTGTGTGTGTGTGTGTATTTGTTGGTGTGTGTGAGAGAGAGAGAGAAGTAGAGAGGGGTTAAGATGTAGAAATCAGCTAAGATCCTGTTGGAATTTCAAAGAAGTCAAAACAAATTTGTAGCAGGATTCATTTTTTTTCTTTTTGAGTCACTCAAAGTGCATGTGTATGTGTACAAAATTACAAATGTTCACGTAAGTTTGATCGTTCCTTATTTGATCTGTGCTTTGAGTCAGTTCAGTGATTTGAAGTTTTGATTTGAAAGGATAATTTAATGGAACTGCTTCACATGGCCCTAATGTAGATGTGTTATATGTATGACTATGCTGTCCTATCAGCTAAGACTTTCCTGCCATTCTGTACTTCTTGGAATAGGTAACTGGCCACTGCTTCTTGAATATATTCATACTCATATCCTTTTTTTTTAAAGCTATCCTCACCCACTTCCACTTTTTTTAACTGCAAGTTTTTGCACGCTACACAAGACTTCAGTACAACTCTTGACCTCAAGTGGTCTCCCACTTCCGATATAAAAAACACTGCTCTCATGGGCATGGGCCGTGCTTAATTGGCTGCCATGGTTTTTGCTCCATTGTAACCTTTCAGCAACAAAAGCCATGTAGATTGGACTCCATGCATTCATAATAGAACTGGATTCCCTCTTCCTTTCTTTATATATTTATTCCTCATTTTTAAAGTGAAAATATCAGTAAAGGGAAGGGCACAGTGTTAAGAAAAAGGGGGACATTTAGGAAGGTAGTAAAATGACAATGATTCTTTTCTTCCCCCTATTTAATTACATTTTTATAAATTAGTACATTGTATTTGTTACAGTATTAATTGAAGATTATTGACACTCTGTTGTTTAGATGACTTAGATTATTGGAAATAGAGAAAAGAGAAAGAAGTATTCTATCAATATTAATTACAATTTAGGGTGTCAATATTACAAGCATAAGATTATTTGACTTTTTCATCCAGAATTAAGTATAACATTAGAGAAGAAAAACCCTCTGCAGATTGCATCAAAGTATTTGTTGGACAATAAAGGTTTCGGTCTTGAGCTATTACTTAGTATTAAGGTCTACATTGTATTGTTACTTAATATACTCTCTCTCTCTCTCTCTCTGTATATGTACATATGTATGTATATGTTTGTGTATGTATGTTAAAAGGAAAAAATAGATAGGCAAAGCAAATTTAACAAGAATTAAAATACCAAGAAAGAAGAAAAGAAAAACTATTGAGTTTCTAACTTTCCCCTTTTTTTACATCTGCTAATTACAATATTTGTAGATATTTAGGCCCCCTTAGAAGCCAGACTGTAAGTGATTATATTTGCCATGCTATGTATTATATTGTGTGTATGGGAATCATTCTTGCTTAAACTTGATTAAATTTGATCTATTCTGTATATATAGTGTTAGTTTTGCCATTGCTGCATATTCTCCAAGTTTAAGTTCTCAGTCAAATATTGTATCTTTCTTCCAGTGTTGGGCAAAATTTATTTTCACTGCTATAAGGATATATTTCATTGAATTATTTTTCTTGTTGATTTTTTATGAGATTATACCTGGTAAGAAAAGTTGTGGTTTCGTTTAAAATTATTCTTTATCATCCCCTTAAGATAGAACAGATGTTGAGATTTATTGTTCTGAACCTGGTATTCTGGAGAAACAAAAACTTATACCGCCAAGAGTTTTTAGTAGTAGCTTCTTCTCATTTGAGCAGCACAATGGAAGACAGTCATGCTATGGGTGATTTATGTCTGAAAGCAGTAGTATGGGAGGGAAGGATTTTGCTGGTGTAACACAAGAAAGGAAGGAAGTGATGGTCTCCTTTAGATTCAGATGTAACAGAAGAGTTCAGATGCACAATAATGAATAATAAGACAGGTAAATGAAGTCCTGAGATTGCTTACAATTTAACCAAAGACATGGGGTGATAGAGTAACAGGGGGATGTGTGTATGTTACAAATTCCATATCCTTCCCTGGGATTTTCACTCTCAAAAATTAAAAATAGACACTAGTGTCACCTGTGGAAATGTAGGTTCTTGCATTTATGCGTATTTGCCATTCTTCCACCTTGCCATTTAAGAAATCAAGACTGGAAGTTGGTGGTTCATCTAGTTCAGGAATAAAAAATAAATGGGGCACTGAATGAATGGAGTGGATATAACAGAACTCCACAGAGTGTACTGAGCCCAGAAAATAACATTTGCTTGTTTATTATTTGCAGAGACTTTTACGGTATATTGCTTGAGTTATTCGGATTATAAACAGTACTTTTAAGGTCTCCTATTCTCCAATTTTTCAATACAGTGCTCTGAATAACATTTTGGTGGAATTAGTTTCTGTTTCCTCACTTGATGCATTTGTAGTCATGAGTTAATGTTTGTAATTTTTTTAGATGAAAGTCATCTTAAGGAATAAAACTTCAATAGAATCATGGATTGAAGAAAAGGTAAAAAGTCATTATTCTAATGCAGTATTCAAATCTATATTATGCCACAGAGGTAGTAGTCTGTGGTAGATGTTGCTAAACAGCAAAGTGTTGTATGCTGTTTCCTGTTTATGCGATTTAACCACAGCCAGGACCTTATGCAGCCTTTTCATACATTTTCTAAGATCCTCAAACAGGAGAAGAATCTAGCAGATGTGATCTCCATTGCCTTTTAAATGTTGGGTTTACCTGTAGGCCAAATTGAACAATTCTTTAAATTATTCACTTCTCTTGGCTCATAATAAATCTGTTCTTTTGTATTTTTCAAATTCATAATTTTATGTTTGGCAATTGCAGCATTTAATTCAAGCTTCATTTAAGCTTCTATGTCTTAAGAAACTACTCACTAGAGAGAGAGGCTTGATGGAAGAGATTTTTGCCAATTAAACAGCCCCCTGATATTTAGATGTGAAAATCACATTATTTTTTTATTAGAACAGTGTGTTTTTCTCTGTTTATATCTTTCCACATGAAACATATTCTCTAAAGTCACAGTTAAAACAACCACTATATAATTTTCTTCATTGAATTAATCCAGCCATTGTTACATGACAATCATCATTTATAGCAGCATATTTTGCAAATCCAGCCAATTGTAGTTTATTCGGTAGGACATGGTTAAGCAAACAATGGTTTTGCATAAAAGTAGTTTCTGGCTACTTTTACTGGTGAGGTCTCTCCACTCAAGTGCACATGTAGAAAGTCAGAAAGACAACTGTCTCCTCATACCCTCTAATGAAGAATGTAACAACCACTGATGTCAGTGTTGTCCAAACTTGGCCACTTTAAGATGAGTGGACTTCAACTCCCAGAATTCCCCAGCCAACCATGCTGGCTGGGGAATTCTGGGAGTTGAAGTCCACTCATCTTAAAGTGGCCAAGTTTGGACAACACTGACTGATGTGAACTGAACTTCTCCCACATCCATTCAGAGACTAATGTGAGAAATAATTCCAGAAATAGATTTTTATATGTGATGTCTTTGCATCACTAGAGGTCAGTATATAATAAAGAATTAAAGACTTTAAGGAGTTGTGAGGAGCCAGCACAGTGCATTCAAGATATATAGTGAAATATTGTTAAATCAAAAACACTTTGATTTAGTGAAAAGGGAGGTATTTTCATATTTAAATGCAACTATTTTTATTTAATATTTATGAAATAGAACTATCTCTTTTTATTGCTCAATATAAATTGAACCAATAATAGTTTGGCCTAATTCAAATCTGAAGAATGTATGGTTTTCAAAGTTTTCACTGTATTTAAATAAGTTAAAAATACGTCATCTCACATCACATTTGCCAAAACATCTTGGTTCCGATTATATAAAGGTGTTTCGCTCTCTATGCCCTTCTCTGTCTCTATGCACAGCTACCGCTCTACCTGTAAAAAATAAATATCAAATAGCATAGCAATTTGCAGTGAGGAAAAAGATCCTTCTTTCTCCATTCCCTTTGACTTGCATGTGGCTGTGGGTCCTGGGATTTCTCTTTTACCCTAGTTGAACATTTCTGTTTCTTCATTTAAAAAAATCACAAGTTTGATTACTGGGTAACATACCTCTCTCCATGTTAGAAACCCAATATATTCATGTGATTGAGAGTTTTCTTCTTGCCAATTGTATGTGCATATTTCCCTTGCAGGCCAAAGACCGCATTCAGTATTATCAAACAAGAGAAATCTTTATATTTCCTTATGACCTGGGAAGCAAATGGGATAACTTCAACCAAGTCTTTACATGGTCTGGAAGCCCTGAGGGAGATGGCTTGGAATGGCCTGTAAGAGAAGACTGCCATCAATACAGTTTAACGGTATGCTATGTTCCCTTGTTTTTGCTTTCACATGCCTACAATTAAGTATGAAGTAAACGCATCGAGCAATTGGCTGCACTAAAACGCACTTGATCTCTTTCAGATTGAGCAGTTAAAACAGAAAGCTGACAAGAGAGTGAGAAGCGTAAGTACATCCGTTCTGCCAGCAATCAACCACATTGCTTTGAATATGGCCTGATCTTAATTAAGTATATTATACTATATATATTAGTATATATAATGGCATTATTGTATTAATATATATTATATAATTAACAGATATTGTATTAATATACATTATATAATATATATTATATAATGTATTATTATAATATTCCCATTATGGTACAAAGTATTGTTATTCCACTGTATGGGCTATGATTTGTTTATCATAAGTCACGTGCAATGTTATAAATGTCTTTGGACAGGTGGAAAGAAGTAGAAGCAGGATGGATGGATTGAATAAAAAGAGAAGGAAAGGGGAAATTCTAAATAGTTGCCTATGAGCTATTGCTCTGGGTTGAAAATTTTAATCGATCCTGTTTTAGTTAGATCGTTAACTTACCAGTTATGGAATGAATTGAAAGTGCTGAAATAATACTGTAAACGTTCCTGGGGCAAATCTCCTGGAGACTTAAAAACCCAGTAATTTTGCCAATTTCTTGGCAAAAAGTATAATTTTTCTCCTTTTACCAAACTAGCTTGAACCCATTAAATTAGAATTAGTATCAAAATATTAGATCAGTAGTTCATTTCTACACTGACACGTCAAGGCTTCTCTGGTAAAACAGCTGCTTTCTAATCTGTCAAAGTTGTCAAGCAGGTAGCACAAGCTGTTCCACTACAGAGCTTTATGTCTCTATAAACTCTGGATGCTTATAGTTTTCCATCCTAATAATATACCCAATAATATTTTTTATGCCTTTGAGTCAATCTTGTCTCTTTCTTGGGAAGATTTCAGAAGTGTTTTGCCACTGCCTCCTTCCTAGGGCTGAGAGAGGGTGATTGGACCAAGGCCACCCAGCTGGCTTTGTGCTTAAAGCAGGGCTAGAACTCACAGTCTCCCAGTTTCTAGCTTGATGCCTTAACCACTACACCAAACTGAATCTCTACAAGTTCATATTTTACATTTGAACAAATAGTTGTGGACAGATAGCATGAGATAAGATTATAATCTTCCATATATCTTTTATTTGTGAAACACTGAATTCATATACATAATTTTAAAAATAAAATTATGTTCACCCACTCCCAAAATAATATCTTGTTACATATTTGTTATCATTCCTGCACCAACATTCTTTTTCACAGCTCTGTTGTTTTACAAATACGTGATGTCTAAGACACATAATGGCTCTTTAAACATCCCAAATTCCTCTATTTCAACCCCCACTTCACATTTGACTGTTCAAAATTCTTCCAAAACAGCTCATATCTCTTCATGTGTTTCCTTCATTATGCAAACACTTTATTTCTGCAATTTGTATGACACTCAATTCCATAAAGACTTTGAATGGCTTATAATAATACAAAAGTTAAATAGAGAAACTGAAAAGAACGTCCCAAACTCATGATAGTTTCCTGAAGAACAGCAACAATGGCTTACAATTGTTGCAAGGAGACAACAGGTAAGAGCATCATTCACATAAGAATTCATAGCAAAACTATTTCCCAACAGCAATTCCTGGTTCTTCCTTTATAACTGTTTCCTTAGAGCTGTTTCCTTGAGCTGAATATGCTTCAATTTGAACAAGGGAAAGTCCCTACTTTCAGGAGCCCCTTTCTATGAACTGCAGGATCTGTATCATATCTAATGCCAACTTCATGCTGTATAAGATTGGCCCTTCAAAGAGAGCACAGGGAAGTGGAAGTGGAAAGAAAAGGCCGATAATTGACTTTTTTCTGTCAGAAAATCTACAGTAAATATCAGAATGTATAATTGGAGGGTAGGAACAATTAGAGAAAGTTTTGGCCTCTGAAAAGGTTGAAGATTATTTATGTAATTTTATATAATTTCAGCTACACATATAAATATAAATAAATGTGAAGGATTGAAGTATAATTTGCAGTGAATTTAGATTACAGGTTGGCATCCCAAATATAGTTGTCACTTTATCACCTGTGATGACTCTAGATAGCGTGTATGTGTGTGTGCAAGCACCTACTGGTTTATTTCAAATGGCTGAAATGTCACATGAAATGCTAAATCTCACAAGATTTCAGCCACTTAAAAGTACTTTAATGTATTGGTGCCCATGCAGTCAACACAAATTGTGTGGCACGCAGTTGTCAACCCCTAGTGTAGATGATATTTTGTTTCATAGTTAGTTTAGAGTGGGATTGCCTTGGCCTAACAAATATTTCTGCCAGTACACACTAAAGGCCCTTTCATCCTGGTATCCTGTTCTTTATAATGGCCAGCTCAGTGGTAATAGAAAGTCCAGGAGCATGACATTAAAGCAGCAGTGGTCTCTCCCTTGTGCTCCCCAGGAATTACTCTTCAGAGGAAAGTGCCTCTGAGCTGAATGCATAATAGGATACCTACCAGAAATTTGGTTAATTTTCACAAGCCCTTGACATTAAGTTTATATTGATATTTTGATTCAATGTCACCCGGAGTTAAGATATCTTGCATTCAGATCATATGCTCCCTGTCTTGTTTTTGCCATGGAAGCCAATTTTATAATCAGTGGATTGTAACCAGCAAATTATTTTAGGCAACTTTTTTTTTTTAATTCAAATTCTCCAGGTACAGTACCAAGCAATAGAAGACTATAATGGTGCCTGTTGCCCTATTACAAAAGGCTTGAGGACTTTCTTTACAACTCCATGCACTGAAGAGCCTAGAATTGTCCTTCGCAAGGGGGACCACATTTTAGCCACACGAGGACTGAAGTTAGTATCTCTATATATGATTAATTCAAACTTTTTAAAATGTTTTGAGGGTAAACAAGTGCTGTCTAATTATCTTTTTTTTTTTTTTGTAGGCACTGGATGTATGGTGACAAAATTACTGACATGGCAACTAATGGTAATTTCTTCTTTGTTTCAGAGTTAGAGTATCTTATTTCAGTTTCATAATGCAGTTTAAATTTAATGTCTTAAGTACATTATTTTCAAGGATTCCAAATGCAAAACCTGTTAAAACAGTTTGTATCAAAAATGTAGAAAGACAGTCTGAAATGGTTTAACATGTATACAATGGTTTTGGAGGACAGGAGGTTAAGAAATGCCGATTAGGAAAATCAGTGGTGCAAATCCCTGCTTAAAGATAGAAAGATACTTGTTTTAATCTATTATGCCTTGATACCAAATGGATAATCTGGCCATCTTCCAGCATTTTAGAATTTAGAGTACTGTATTCCAAAAATGAATCTAGAAACTAGAAAATTGAGTTAACTGGTTGGATTAAATAATTAAGAGTGCAGTTCTAGGCACATTTCCTTGGAAGTAAACCCCAATGAAAATCAGTGGGACGTACTTCTCGTTTGACATCTGTAGGTTTGTTCTATTAGGAGCTTCATTTATTTTCAGATTCTTAAACCAAGGATGGCAGATACTGTCATAGAAGAAACATCCTTTATCGTCTCCTATGCAGGACATAATGCTTCTTCTAAATAAACACCTACAGCAATATGGTTAATACAGGCAATGTGAAAACAACTTAGTTTTGCAGATGTTACAGAATTTTTGACAGAGCACATTTTTACAGTGATGGGATAGGGAGGAAAAATCTGCAAATGCTATGTTCTTAATTTCTGCTGTTTTTTCTCACTGTTAGATGGGAAGAGAATCAGAGGCTGGTTCCCAAGAAATTGTGTAGAGAAATGTCTGTATGATTCTGAATCAGATCAGCCATTGGATGGAGAAAAGAAAGCAAGATAACCCTTTTAATAACTGGAAAAGATTACTTTTGACCACTGTCCTTCTACTTGAATATTCTGTATATAAATATATTCTTATGTATTGAACAAAGATATTTTGTGTGCTTGCAGGGATGGGAGCTTCAGTGCCATAAATCTAAGCATCTTTTGCCATTTTTAGAAGGGAGGAAGACATTCCATGGATGCTTTTCATATTAAAGCTTTCACAATCTAGAGCACATTCGACCTGCTTTCTTTTTTGTTTAACGTAGGAGCTACAGTTCTTCTGATATTTAAGTATTGCTCACTTAAAATATTTTCTCAATATTTACATTCCTTAGTATTTACATTCCTCAAGTTGCTTTTCTATTCCCATCATGAAAGCTGAAAGGATTATGTGAACAAGTGCAACTGAGTGGCATAGTTGATGCCTGGGATTTTTTTTTTTTAATTTTAAAATCATGTGATTTCCTTAAAAATAAAAAAAGTAGCAAATGTTATATTTCCTCTATGGTGCATCTTTAGAGATAAATATATTGCTGAATTTTTGCAAAAAAATAACAAAAACAACAATTCACATACTGTGCTAAGTCATACAGCAGTTCTGGCTTTTGCATAGTATAATGTGTGACACAAAGTTATTACTATACTGCTTTCTCCACTTTAGTACTCTGTAGCTACAATGAAATTTTATCTCTGAACAACAGAGGTAAATTGTAGGACTTGGTTTCTTTCTCTCTCTGAAGTTAATTTTTATTCACTGTCTGAACTTTCCTGCAAACTACCTAAATCTTTTACCTATTCCTCAGCACAAGTTTCCTGCTATTCTACAGTTAAATTCAATAATCAAACAAATGCATGGATTAAAAAAACAGTATGAAAATTGACGTAGATAAATTTAATTATATTGATGTTAGCCCTTCAAGGTCAGATCAAGAAACAGACACCACAAGTATTCCAGGATTGCTACTTTATTGTATAAATCAAATATTGAAAGCCTGTCCAAAACCTTCGCAGCTTCCTTTTCAAGACAGTAGATCAATGTGTGGCTGTTCTGAAAGAGTAGACTCTTTCTACGCTTCAGGTCTGATAAACCGTTACTTTTCCACTTCCTTCTCAAGGCCCGAACTAAATTCCTCCACAGCAGTATTTTTCAAACTTGGCAATCTTAAGATGTGTGGACTTCAACTCCCAGAATTACCCAGCCAGCTATTCTGGGAGTTGAAGTCCACACATCTTAAAATTGTCAAGTTTGAAAAACACTGATCTACCGTAAAAGATGCAGAAATGCCTGGTCAGCTAGTCAGTGTTAAATGAATGTTGAAGATGCCATTTAAGCACATGAATTTGTGCTCAATAAATAAATAAATTTCTCAACTACCACTTAAGTGTAAAAAGTGGCAGAAAGTCAAGAAAGCTGTGGTGAAATTTGTAAGGTTGAAGCATGACTCATATGGCAGAAGAATGGGGAAGCAAATTATCAGTTCAGTAAGGATTTTAACAGTACATTTCATTTGTCTGACATATTGCTTTTGGTAGCACAACATACTATAGCTGCTTGCATTTTACACTTATTAGCCTATAAATTCATGCTGGCGTGAAAGTTTAGTACTGGTCATTTCACTTCCAGAGAGGACCAAATGGGGGAAAGTCCTGTAATATCTATTTATGAAATAAGAATAAATACTTTTCAACAGGTAGCATTAGACAGAATCAAGTTAACAATTTTAAAGAGTAGAGATAAAATAAAAGGAGGAACTTTTATGAATCTCTAGAACTAGACTGGGGGTGGAAAATGTCTAGAAAAAGAAAATTCTAAGTGTTTAAGCTAAAGCTGCATGTTCAAAAAAGATATATATGCAAGTTCCAGTGGCCAAGTGGTAGAAGATCATGGCTATTACTGTTTTCTGTGATTCAGCTACACATGATCTTCAGCGTACAGAAAATTATGGCTTCAAGAAGCCACCTTATAGGCCTATTTCAAGTCAGCAGTATGTATAATTATACAGTCATAGCATTAAAAATGGCCCTTTCATTCTGGTTACAGGGTTGGTTAGTAGTTCACTGCTAGAAATTAGAGTGTTATCTTGTTAAATGTAACTGCCTTCACTACAAGTCAAAAGTATCTATATTTTCTATTGATCTTATCCCTGAAATTATACTGAACCTCATTTTAGCATCTGTGATTGGCAAAGATGCCCAATGTATTTGTACTTCAAGAAGATCCAAGGTCAATAGTAGTATGGAAGATATTTCAAATTCAAACCATCCCACTGTGAATATGAAATGGACTGTTTTGCAAAGCTTGGTAATGTCTCAAGTGGGAAATGCAATATATTCTCTATGTTACCAAAAGTCCTTCAATTTTAATCAGCAATTATGAATTAGGACTAGACTTTCCAGAAAGTGAAAATGAATGTGTTTCTCATTGAACCTGGCAAAATTAATATAAACTTAAAACAGAGAAATGTTTAATTGTGAAAAGCAAATAGAATATTTCCTTGCCCTTCCTAGGCTCCAATGAAATAAATTGTGTTCATAGGAAGATTATTCATTTTTATTTATTATTTTAAGGGTTATGGTACTGCAAAGTCTGAGAACCCTGCAGTAAGCCATGATATCATGTGGTTTGTTTATCATGATGTGCCACCCCAGTTTAAAACTGAAGTTAACCATGAGTTCAACGTATTTGTATATTTATTTTATTTATTTAACTAAATTTCAAATTTGTCACCACCCATCTCACTCCAGAGCGACTCCAGACATACAATGTCTTTGTATTTATGGAGAAATTGACAAATATGTTTTAGGCTATGTACTTTCACTAGGTTTTTATTTTTCATATTCAAGTTTCAGCTAGCAGATAGTCATTTTGTGCCTAGCAGAATTGGGATATACCAACTTAGAAGGTATGTGCAATTGAAGCTAGTATATTTAAGTGCTCATCTATGAGTGATGAATTTTATAGGTACAGAAAGTGTATTCTACAGTTCTTAAGGTATGACTAGGTCCCAAAACATTATATATTATATTATCCTTGTTATCCAATTAATATTTAGTGTACTGGCATATCAACTCTATCAAACCAGTACAGTGTCATTATGGTCTCTTAGTAGTCTGACAGAGTTCAATATTTTCCCATAAACTCAGCTTTTAAATATATTTTTAAACCATTTAACACTTTTCCATTTCAATTAGGGTTATACAATAAAGGAAAATATAGTTTTCTCAGTGATTGTAAACAATTCAAGCTAGTGCAGTCTGCTTTGTCTTCCTAGGCATATAACTGTAAATGGGACACTAACCTCCTGCAACACAGATCTACCACATTTGTTGGTTTCTTTTAGATGTTTCCCTTGCCAGTTAGGCACTTTCATAGTCCACTGTCAATATGTTCAATCAAGATGGCCTTCATTCCTTTACATGTTAGCAGCATACAGGTCATCAATTAGACTCCTGAAGTGTTTGACAACATCTGCTCTTTTTGCCTTCAGTGTTGGAGTTAAGAGTCCATTTTCAACTGTAAATGGCTCTGGATGAAGGTAGATGTCTTTCACCTGGTAGAGAAAATATGTTGTCATAATCAAAAATGTTTGACGCACCTACAGTAACTACTATGAAGGCAGTTACCATTTTACTTACAGAAGTTAAATCATAGAATAATAGTGTAACAGAGGAGGGAATTTACAGCATCCTTATTTCATTTTCATATTTATGGAGTAATATCTTCCACTGAATTTATACTCAAAAGATGAGGGCCCAAGGGCTAACACTATTTGGAATAATATGGGAATGAAACATTACCTTCCAAAAAATCCTCCCAAACATAGATAGTTGCTATTAATGTATTAACTGTGTGCCAGATTTGTCCAAGGCCAAGAATGGAGATTCAAACTGTATTTCAGAATATCAGGAATGTACCATTATTAATTCTAAAGTCTTTTAGAAACCAATTGTAAGAGATAAGGTAAGTCTGGCTTCACTAGAACCCCTAGGAACCAGGATACATGGTGAAGGGCTACGATCAGCAAACATATCCTGGTGTTGTTATAGTCTGTTCCAAATTAGGTATTATAGCACTTATCTGTTCATGTGTTCAAGCATTTTTTCAACACAAATGAGTATACAAATCTTCATCTTGTACATCAAATCACAGGAGGGGGAAGTAGGAGGGGAATTTAGGGGGGACACAACATTTAGGGCAGTTCACCATAGAGCTGAAATTTAATATAGAGAGAGCAATAGGTTCCCCACTGAATCTTCTTTGCTTTCATTACAAAAACAGTCATCATTGTGGAGTCCTTGGGGTTCTCAGCTTGGTTGTTTTCTTGCAAACATTACCCAGCTAGGTAACATCTTCAATGCTAGCAGTTCAACCCTGAGCTACACATATTTGCTTCTATTGGTACAATCATCTTCAGCAATTTCCTGGATAATTACTTACTTGTTCAAAGGTCTTAAGGCCAGCTTGTTTCCCCAATGTGATCATGTCCATCAATATAGCTTTTTTCACTACCTAGAAGCAAAAGTGGAGTTTAATTGTTAACAGTTTATCATTCTGAAATTTTAAAAAATACTACTAACCTAAATGTAGATACAACTATTTAATGAAACTGTAAGTCAAATATAGACTGAAAATAATGACAATATTCTAAACAAAAAATCAAGTAATAAACCTGATTAGTCTTTCTATATAGTATAACAACAAACAAAAGAATTCAGACTTTGTACTAGAAGTGTTTGTAGAATAAGTACTAAGAAATGATAGACACTAAAATTACTTGTATAAATTAATTCTTTCTAGTTAGCATGTTCATGGCAATTTTTTCCTTTCCTTTCTTAATTCATTAAGATGAATTCAGCTTATACCAACCTCTCATATTACTTTACAGAGATTTGCTTTTCTCGATTAAGATACATAATTTTAATTCTTTTAAAGATATCAAGAACAACTATCAAGTCATGCACACATACACACACAAAATATACTTGCAGACTAAATGCAAGGCCTTTCCCAGTTTCTAGATTAATACCCAACAAGCTATCGATTTTGTGCTGAACAACTCCATGGAAGTTTATGCTTCTCAAAATGCAAATTTTAATATAAAATATATAAAAACAATGCAAAGAGAAACCTATATGTAAACAGTGCATAAACTCTCAGTTCATTCCATAATGCCAGTTTGAAATGCTAAATTCTGGTTTAAGGACACTGTTCTATTGGGTATCCATTTTTTTCCCATTTGTGGAGCTATCTTGCTTAAATTTAATCTGGCAAGAAGACAGTTTTGATGACATAAATACAAAATCAGTAAGTGGTTCTTGCTCAGATGATTTGGTAAGTAATGATATTTCAGGACATGCATATTCACCCACTGTGTATACTAACACATGCATTTTATACATGATGCTAAGCCATGAATTGTTTCAACCATAGTTTCCCTATTGAAAGCACTGAACTATATTTTCCAAACTACAGTGGCTGGCTTTGTAATGTGTTCAGCCAAAATCAAACAAACCATATTGTAGCTCAGTGTGATGCGTGAACCCAGATGACTGACTGACTCACACACACACACACACAAACACACACATTCATTAATCCCTATAATATTTTACTACAAAATTTAGCTTTAAAGAGATTTTATTTAGATTTTCTTTAGTTCATTTATTTAGTTTATTTAGTTAGAAAAAATTAGTTTTCTCCTACAAGTTAAGGAATGTTTAATTCTTCAGAAAGTAAAAAGTGTGTCCACCTACTGAATTTTTGCAGAGTTCTTCATATGAATCTTTTACTCCCAGGTTTTCTGCAAATGCTGAAAGAGTTTCGGCATCAGGAACCACTATACCCACCAAGAAAGACTGTTTAGGGAAGCAAATAACATATTCAGATTTCAGGCACCTTGGGAAAAAAAAGTATTTCTCTTCAAGAAATTCTCTGAAACATATAAAATCCCTTCTTTCTTTGGGAAAGATATCCTATAGCTTATTTCATGTTTGGGGGGGAAATTGTTTGAGCATGTCATTTATGTGATAGTCACAATTAAAACTGCAAAGGTATCTTGCAATGAGGCAACAGCCTTGTGAGTCAAGGTAAAAATCTCAAAGGAACACATTGTTACCTGAAGGCTATCTCCATGTACAAAGACTTGTGCTACAGGGGAACTTCTGATATAGATGTTTTCAATCTTTTCAGGTGCGATATATTCTCCTTGAGCTAATTTGAAGATATTCTTTTTTCTGTCAATTATCTTCAATACATTATCCTACAGAAGAATGTAATAATATGGGCAGTTTGGTAATTCATACAACAGAAAAATGAAATCAGTTACATATGTTCTTACACTGTAATGCTTCTGAGGAGCTTGTGTAACAATGATACATCATTGCTTAAGACCTGAAATTCAGGCTTTGTAAGATGCAAGATTTTAGAAGGTAATTGCAATATCTATCTAGTCACTTACCAACTTTTAAGGTTTCCAAAAGCATTTCCATTCAATAATGGAAACTGATGTCAGATCTAAGCTGTTTCGTTTGCCACAGACACCCCAGAGATTGATATTTTGGGCACTGATTTGTTGCATATTCTAAAAGGCCTCTTAGTTATTGCTTAATAGTTGTGCTAGGCACCACTTAGCATGCAAAGGAAGCAATAATATCCAAGGTCAATCCTGTGTTTGCAACATATATAGGTGCAGAGAACATCAACTTGCAGCTACTGCTTTACCACACAAGTGGTGAGCCAGGCTCCCAAACACCAAGTTAAGATGTCATTTCTCTTTGCTGGAATCAGTAATATAATGGGCCCTGATGAACTACAATTTACTTTAGGGTGGGCACAATTGCCATTGTGTCCCAATTTAGTATCTGAAATGTTCATATGGATTTCTGGTTGCCATGCAAGTCTATAACTTAACCATTATAAATAGGGCTTTTAAGGATTTTTTTTTTTTTTACCCCTACTGACACTGATTACTAAGCCCTTATTTCAACAGACAAAAAAATGAAGAAAAAAGTACACTGGCCAAAAATCGAATGAACTAGAGTAGATGTTCCTGAAATGTATTCTGCCTTTATATCTCTTCAGGTCTTTAAAAAAACATAACTATATGCAAGGATTTTTCCAATCAAGAGACATTATTCAACTATTATATCTTTTTTTCTAAGTTTTTTAGTTTAGTTGGTTGGGGTATGTATGTATGTATGTATGTATGTATGGGTGGGTGGGAAAGAAAGATGGAAGCAACAGAAAACAGAGATTATAATTGAGAGACAATTTATGAAGCATTCCAGAGAAGTATACCATTACCAATTGCACAAAAGTCAAATTCCACATTTCATTGCATTAAATGTTGCTCCTACTTGAAGGCATCCATATTACTGTAGACAAGGAGGCAATATGGAGGCTAAGCATACCATTGGTATTATATCACTTTATCTTAAATATTCCAAGTATAATAGTAATCCTCTTTGCAAAGGAATAGTTTTTAAGCACCTGAAAACAGTTTAAGGTATATTTTCCATAACCTATTTGCCACAGTTAGTTACAGTATAGCGCCGAGACCAAAAAATCAGCAACTAACAGCTTACCGGCATCCATTTCCCAATATCTCCAGTATGCAGCCATCCATTGTTATCAATTGCTTCTGCTGTCTTCTCAGGGTCCTTTAGATAACCCTTGAATATATTTGGCCCTTTAATACAAATCTATAAAATACATACAATGTTACTGTTCAATTGCCTTTGATTTAAAAAGATAAATTCACATAATGCTGTATCAGAAAGAAGATACTTACTTCCCCTTCATTGTTTGATGCAAAATAGTTCATTTCTGGCACATCTTCAAGTTTTATGATGTTGCAGGGTAGAGGGGGTCCAACATGACCTGAAGAACACAACCCAAAATACAGCATGTAATGTATGTGAGCAGTGTTTTGTTTGCAAAATTTATTAGAATAGAATTTAAAGAATTAAATACTGTAGTTCCCAATGGTAAATCCTACATCTGTGTGAACTAAAAGTGTACTTTAATATTATCTTCTGACCCTCATTTGAAAATCAGTGTAACTCATATATTTCCAAAGTAATCTCCTCAATTCTAAATTAAAGGCCAAGTGATCATCTTCCACACATGAAAATTTAAGTAACCTACCTGCTTTCCAATCTCCTGGCATTGTGACTGTGCAGCCAGCTGTGCATTCTGTCTGACCATATGCCTCTACAACCTGATTAGGAAGACAAAAGCTTGATTTTATACAGTTCTTGATATTCAACTGCAATTTTGTAGTTTTAGCATAAATCATTACAAGATAGGTCTTATACAAGCCATTAAATCTCTGGTAGAAACCAATCTACAACCTAATCCTATACTGTCAAAATAAAGGGTCCCATTGTTAGCAAAATTTGAGAGTTTCTGACTCTCCCCAGTTAGGATTCAGTCTGGCAGAAGTTCAAACACGAGAACACCAGCTCAGATTTTAAAGTTTTATTGAAAGCAGGCCAATAGAGTCAGCTGGGGTCTCCCCTTAAGGCAGAGAAGAACCCTGATCACACCCAAAGAAGAAGGTTTTATACACATTTCTTACACAGAGATACAGCAATTAACAAATTGATTGGCTAAAATTGGCATTGTGGGGATTTGGGATCCTCCTTATTATTGGGGGAAACTTATCTTCCCAATGACCTATTGGTTGCTAGTCAAAGTTTGGGGCACCCCCTTTGGTCTTCTGATATTTATTGTTTCATGGAATGCAGAGGTATTACCAGAGCAGCTAAAGGGTGTTCTGAAGGCTAGCAGTTTGGGGTCACTTCCTCCCATATGTTTATGGCCTCGACACTTAAAGAGACAGGATGTCTGCCCAATGTCTTTCAACAATAACAGAAATGAGAGAAATGTGTGAAGGTTCATGAACATCAGTTTCCTTGTCATCCCTTTGGCTTCCAAATGTAAGGAAATAAAGATGAGAGAAAATGAGAGCCCTTTTTCATAAGGTTTCACCATCTTCTGACTGTGTTAACAACCATTAATAGTGATATCTTCCTTTATCTTTGATGAGATTTTTTTTTTAATTTATTTTAAGATTGTTCACTGCCTAGAGTCACTTGCTGAGATAGGTGGCCATACAAATTGAATAAACAAACAAACAAGTAAAACAGTACTTCCACAGAGTTAAAACATTGATGTTCAAAAAGCTTTATATGAATCAGTATTGAAGTACTTCATATTAATTGATAAACAAATGAGACATTTAGAAGACATTCAGTATTACAGTGATACTGAAGATAGAAACAGACCAAAAAAAAATAACAAGGAAAGTCTTCCTAAAGTTCTCCAAACTCAGCATAAGGTTCCAACCACAAATTGGTATACTAAAGGAAACTAATGGATGTATATACTGAAATTCTATACAGTACTGATGTCAACAGTACTGTTGATGCCAAGATACCTTAGAAGATATTCCCTACTCATAAGAACCTCCAGTACTAAAAGATTAAGTTAAATCATCACTCCAGCCATTTGCAAGTGAGAAGGCTATAGGAATTGATGGGCTGTCTACAGAAATATGGGTACCAACAGAGGAAGAATCAGTAAAAGCTCTAACCGAAGTATCCCAGCAAATCTGGAGAATGACACAGTGACCAACAGATTGGAAAAAGCCTAAAAGATTAAAAGATTTGGCAATACCTACAATGGAGGTATTGTTGGTGAAGATGATGGAACTTCTGAGATGGCCAAACTGACTTCTTTGATTAGAGAAAAGACAATACAGTGGTACCTCGGTTCACGAACGCTTCTGTTCACGGACAATTTGGTTCACGAACAGCTCCGGTCGCAAAATTTTGCCTCCATTTGCGAACTCCGTATTGGGTGATGAACAGGATCCGCGGCCATTTTCCCTGCTGACACATGGTTGTGGCTTCCTGTAGGCGAGATTGCGGTAGCAAACAGACGTCCTGGGAAGCTTTTTGGTGTGCTTGTTAGCATGGCTCCAAAAAAGGTGCAGAGCGAGCTTGGTCAGAATAAGGTTTTGAAGAAAATAACCATTGAATTGAAGAAGGAAATTGTAGAAAAGCACGATCGTGGTATTCGTGTGACTGATCTGGGCTCAGAGTACAAAATGGCGAAGTCGACAATCTCGACTATTTTGAAGAATAAAGATGCCATCAAAGGAGCTGATGTGGCAAAAGGGGTAACGATGTTAACCAAGCAGAGGACACAAGTGCTGGAAGAGGTGGAAAAACTTTTGTTAGTGTGGCTGAATAAGAAATAGCTGGCAGGTGATAGCGTTAGTGAAGCTATGATCTGTGAAAAAGCCAGGAAATTGCACAGTGATTTACTGCGGAAAAAACCCTTTACAAGTGCAGCAAGTGAAGAATTTAAAGCCAGCAGAGGCTGGTTTGAAAAATTCCGCAAGAGAAGTGGCATCCACAGTGTGACAAGACATGGTGAGGCTTCCAGTTCTGACAAGGGTGCTGCAGAAGCCTACAAGAAAGAATTTGAGGAATTCATGAAGGCGGAAGGATACGTCGCTCAGCAAATGTTCAACTGCGATGAAACAGGGCTCTTCTGGAAGAAGATGCCAAAGATAACCTATATCACGCAGGAGGAAAAGGCACTGCCAGGGCACAAGCCCATGAAGGACAGATTGACCCTTTTGCTGTGTGCGAACGCAAGGGGCGAGCTGAAGATTAAGCCACTACTGGTGTACCATTCCCAGACCCCTCGTGCATTCAAGAAACACAATGTGAACAAGGCTAGACTGCCTGTCATGTGGAGGGCCAATGCGAGAGCTTGGGTCACAAGGCAATTGTTCATGGAATGGCTGCACGAGGTGTTCGCACCCACTGTTAAAAAATACCTGTCTGACAACCAACTGCCTGAAAGGTGTCTTCTTCTGATGGACAATGCCCTGGCACACCCTCCAGCCTTGGTGGATGATATGGACGCCAAATATGACTTTATAAAGGTCAAGTTCCTCCCCCCCAACACGACACCTCTTCTGCAGCCCATAGACCAGCAAGTGATCTGCAATTTTAAGAAGCTGTACACAAAGGCACTCTTCACCAGGTGTTTCAATGTCACTGAAGAAACATCCTTGACTCTGAAAGAATTCTGGAAGAAACATTTCAATATCCTCCACTGCATCAGCCTCATTGACAAAGCCTGGGAAGATGTCACCTATCGGATCTTAAACTCAGCCTGGAGGAAACTGTGGCCAGAATGTGTCACTGAACATGACTTTGAAGGGTCTGATGCAGAGGTAGTGGAAGAGATTGTGTCCATGTGCAAGAGTATGGGCCTGGTTGTCGATGGTGCAGACATAGAGGAGCTTGTTGAGGACCATAAGGAGGAGCTGACCATGGAAGAACTTGCTGAACTCCAGAGTGAGCAGCAGAAAGCGCTTGGTGAGGAGCATTCCACTGAGGAAGAGGAAGACAGGGAGGAGGTTAGCAGTGACGTGATTAAATCCATTATGGAAAAATGGAATGAGTGCCAGGATTTCTTTGAGAAGCACCACCCCAACATAACTGTAACGAACAGAGTGCTGAATCTGATGAATGATAACGTGGTCTCTCATTTCCGGAGGGTTATGCAGCGCAGGAAAAAACAACTGACTTTAGACAGATTTTTCCCCAGAACTGAGCGTGCAGCTAAGAGACAAAGAAGAGAGGAAACCCCTGAAGGAGATCTCCCCGATGTCCTTTTGGAGGGGGACTCTCCCTCCAACAATAACTGCCTCCCCACCCACCTTCCTCTCCTCCATGCCAGAAGTCGCCTCGAGCAAGATCAGCGTCCTCTCTCTTCATACTGTGCTGTACTGTACTTTGTTTCATGTTTTTGTGGTTTAAAAATAAAATACATATGGTTCAGAACAGATTAACTGTATTTACATTGAACCTTATGGGAAAATTTGACTCAGGTCGCGACCAAAAATCGGTTGGCGACCAAATTTGGAGGGGTCAGAACGGATTAACCATATTTACATTGAACCTTATGGGAAAATTTGATTCGGGTCACGACCAATTCGGGTCGTGACCAGAGTTGCGGAACGAATTAAGTTCGTGAACCGAGGTACCACTGTATCTACATTTATTGCTGACTGGAAACCCCTTATGGACTTTTTGCAGAAAACAAAAAAAACCCCGAACTTATGATTTAGGGTTTTAATGATTAGACAGGATAGATTATAGAAAGTAGACAGTCATGACGTAACTTTAGAGAAGGAGGTAAATTTATAATTGTACTTATAACTGCTATAAAGAAGATCGGAAGCCACTTCTTTGTATCTTTTTTATTTCTTTTCTGTTTCTTTTTCTTTCACTTTTAGCTTTCTTTGATTGTTTTCTTTTTTCTTCATTAGAAAAATGAAGAAATATATTAGTTTATATTACTTTTTCCCTGTGTTTTTAATACTTTTAATGAAATTAGATACAAAAGAAGAAGAAAAAGTCAGTCTACATATCAATACTAAGGAAAGAAGACTTAAGAGTTGTGCAAGCTTTCACACAATATCCTTAATTTCACAAATTAAAGCTCAGGATCATCCAATGCAGAATAGAACCCTGCGTGAAAAGGAATATGCCAGGTGTTCAAGGTATTTTTAGAAAAGGCTAAGGAAAAAGATGCATTATTGTTGATGTATGCTGTATAATTGATAAAGCATACATCAGCAGTAAAGAATACTAAAAATAAGTTGATGTATGCTTCCTTAATTATAGAAAAGCTTTCAATTTATCAGCCATGTCAAGTTGTGGAATGTCCTGAGGAAAATTGGAATCCTAGAACATCTCATTGTCCTCATGTGAAACCTTTAGACTGGACAGAAAGTCATAGTCCAGAAGGAATATAGCAAAACAGACTGGCTTCATACTGGCAAAGGAATGAGTCAAGGCTGCATACACTTCTTATGTATTCAACCTATATGTGAAATATTGAAGAAAGCTGGATTGAAAGAAGATGAGGATGATTTTAAAACTTTAAAAAACTTAAAAAAAAAAGAAACATAAATAACCTGCTCTATCCTGATGTCACTGCTCTGATAGCTGAAAATGCAAATGTTTTTGAAACTCTCGTAATGAAAGTTAGAGAACACAGTGAAAACAGGAGACCATGATTAAGCATAAAGAAGCCAAGCTAATGACAACAGCTAAAGCAACCAGCCTTAGAACTGACAATAAAGATTTTGAAGTGGTGGATAGCTTCTACCTTTAGGATCAACTACCAGCAGTAAAGGAACCAGCAGGAAATACACTGGTAATGTATTTCAACAGAACAGAAATTGGTAGGATGGTAATGAAGGCCTTGGAAAAGATTTTCAGATGCTGTGCCATGTCTGTCTAAAGAGATTAGAAAAAGGCAGGGCTTTTTTTTTTTCTTCCCTGTGACACTCTATGGATGTGAAAGTTGGACATTAAAAAAGCAAGATAGAAACAATATTTATGCTTTTGAACTTTGGTGTTGAAGAATACCATGGATAAGCAGGAAAACTAACAAATGGATCAGATCATGGAACAAATTACTCCAGAGTTCTCACTTAAGACACAAATGATCAGGCTCAAACTATCATATTTTAGACAAATTATGCAAAGATCCAGCTCCCTTGAGGAGGCCATAATGCTGGGGAAAGTAAAAGAAAAGACAAAAAGATGACGACCACCAGCAAGGGACTTGCTTATTACAGCAATGAATGGACCACTGACAGACCTAAAAGGACAAGTGGAGAATAGATCATCCTGGAGGAAGTCGATCTATATGATTGCTAAGGCTAACCAGCACCTTTTCAAACAAGATATCTCCTTTTCTTGATGAGCTATACAAAGCAATTTTAAATGCCCTAAAGAATTTGCCACCAAGTAACTCATTTGTTGTTGAATTCAGTAGTTGAAGACAGAATTTACTCTTATGCAAGATTTTACTAAAAGAACTTCCTACTTAGATATTAAACATTCAGAATGATATTGTCCATCATTAATAAGGAATGTCTTCAAGAAGACAATGCTAATTAAGCAATATATTATTTTATGTTTATTGAGCCCTTTGGAGAATGGTTAGAAAAGATTGGTTGTCAACCTCATTGTGCTGGAAATGCAGTATAGTAGAGTAGGCTGACTCATATGATTCAAGCATGTTCTCTGCTTATCCTGTTTTGGCTTCTTATTCTTAAGTTTGTTAATATAGCTTTGAGAATGGAAATAAACTTTAAAGATGTTTGATTGAAGTATATGTAAATGTTTGATTGAAGTATATGTAAAAAAACAAAGTGTAGTGAATTTTGTAGAGCTTTGGATTTTACATGCATATAGTTCAACAAAAAAAATATTACAATTAAAAGATGTTATTTCAAATTAAACATGTTGGACTGAAGATACAAGTTCATTATCTGTCTATGAATCGGCTATTTACTGATATATCAGAAAGTGAACCAATATAAGCTTGTGTGGATATTAATGAGCTGTTTAAAAACTGAATCATATTCTTCCTAATGTGTTGTATTATCCTATTTTTTAAAAAATGCTTATGTTCTTTTGTATTTGGCTTCTCTATTTTCTATCCTTGAGCAATAAAATTATTAAAAAGAAAATGGAAAAAAGAGTATCTCCAAGAAGCAAGTACTTTGTCATTCATCTCTTAATATGGAGCAAACAAATGGCCTTACAGGTGGTCTGTGCTTACTGACTGCCTTGTTTAGCGACTGTTTGAAGTTACAATGGGGTAAAAAAAAAAAAAGCTTTGCAACCAATTCTCACATCAATGACTGTCGCAGCATTCTGTGGTCACATGATTGCTATTTGGCTGCTTCACAACCACCCTGCATTTACAACTGTTGCAGTGTCCCACAGTCACGTGATGGCCATTTGCGTGCTTCCCAACCAGCTTGCAACAAGCAGAGTTAATGGAGAATGGAGAAATAAAATCAAAAGTTGCGGTCACATGAGGTTTCGCTTAATGACCAAATGGGAAGTGACATCATTAGTCCATCAGGGTCATGTAATTTTCTGCATAGTGATCACAGCACTTAATGACGGAGCTGCCCATCCCAATTGTGGTTGCTGAGTGAGGACTACCTGTCTTCCTATATTTACAACTCCGATAAAGAATCTGCACAGACCACCCTCCTTCTCTTTTGTCCAAGATTTTTACAACTGGATGTGCCATTAATCAAGTCTTGTTGTTGTTTAGTCGTTAAGTCATGTCCGACTCTTCGTGACCCCATGAACCATATTGCTCCAGGCCTTCCTGTCCTTCACTGCCTCCCTGAGTTTGCTCAGTTTCATGCTCATTGCTTCAGTGATGCTATCTAACCATCTCATCCTCTGCCGTCCTCTTCTCCTTTTGCCTTCAATCTTTCCCAGCATCAGGGTCTTCTCCAAAGAGATCTCTCTTCGCATTAGGTGACCAAAGTATCTGAGCTTGAGCTTCATTATCGATCCTTCCAATGAGCAATCAGGGTTGATTTCCTTTAAGATTGACTGGTTTGACCTCCTAGCAGTCCAGGGGACTCTCAAGAGTCTTCCCCAGCACCACAGTTCAAAGGCATCAATTCTTCGGCGCTCAGCCCTCTTTATGGTCCAGCTCTCACAGCCATACATTACTACTGGAAAAACCATAGCTTTGACTATGCGGATCTTTGTCAGCAAGGTGACGTCTCTGCTTTTTAATATGCTATCTAGGCTTGCCATGGCCTTCCTCCCAAGGAGCAAGCGTCTTTTAATTTCATGGCTGCAGTCTCCGTCTGCGGTGATCTTGGAGCCCAAATAAATGAAGTCTGTTACTGCTTCCATTTCTACCCCTTCTATTTGCCAGGAATTGATGGGGCCAGATGCCATGATCTTAGTTTTTTTAATGTTGAGTTTCAAGCCAGCTTTCACACTCTCCTCTTTCACCCTCATCAAGAGGCTCTTTAGTTCTTCTTCACTTTCTGCCATTAGGGTGGTATCGTCCACATATCTGAGGTTGTTGATGATTCTCCCTGCAATCTTAATTCCGGCTTGTGATTCTTCCAGCCTTGCATTTCTCATGATGTACTCTGCATATAGGTTAAATAAGCAGGGTGACAGTATACAGCCTTGTCGTACACCTTTCCCTATTTTGAACCAATCGGTTGTTCCATGACCGGTTCTAACTGTTGCTTCTTGGCCAATCAAGTCTAGGACCTGCTATATGTTATAGAGGAAGATCCTAGCAATATTGTTTTGAGGACATTCACCAAATGCAAAATAAGCATTCATAAAGAATGGTATGCATTGCTTGAAACAACAACTTTAACATGCCATTCCAAAAAATTATGCCTGCAAGTAGCTCTTATCTGTGTCTCTCCCACATAATTCAATAGACTATGGGGAAGAGAATTTAAAGGAAGAAGCAGTAACCAGGTAAGAAAATGGTCTTATGGCACAAAGCATCTCAGTCTTCATCAAACTACAGCCTTTCATCACCAGGTACAATTTATATCATACCATTTCTGGGATATGCGAAAGAGGAAAACCAACTGGCTTGTGCCTACTGCCCGCATATTTTTAGAGAGAAAAGCCAAGCAATTGGTGGCTTTCATTTGCCCACAATATTAGCTTGTAAATAATTGTACTACTGATCCCACTGTTTGTCAGAACTTTGGTTCATAGTCCTGCTGTCAAAAAATGATAGCGTAGTGATTCAGTTGCTCAACCAAACTCAAAGTCAATCCCACACATTTGTTATAAATTCAGATCATATTTTCATAGTGCCAGTTCTGTGACGGTTCCATTAAAACAGAAGCATATAAGTTTGAAGGGTCCTGGTCACAACCACCATTTTGGGGGTGCAGCCATTGCCATACGGTCAAGTGCAGCTCGTAGCCCAGTGAGAAGCTGTAGACCTCAGCATTAACAGAACTGGGAAACCAACACAGCCCCTTCAGAATTCAGCACTTACATGACAACCAAAGACTGCTCTGAGGAACATTAGGACAGATGGAGATATCGGAGCAGCAGCAGTTACTACTAGTTTCAGCTTCCCACCTGTGGTTTTCTGTCAAGCAATGAAGAAGACACTTGTCAAGCACCATCAAAAGAAATAATAGCATAAATTCTATACAGCATGAATTGCATTTATTAACCTTGACAAAATATAAAGAGGAACACATACCTGAACTTTGTTGAACACTAGCTTGTCCCACATGCTAGTGTTTCGGACAATGCCCTGTTTCAGTTCAGCCATCTTTCTACCAACAGCAACATTTAGCAACACTTCCTTAAATCTCGTTTGGGCACCACTTTGAATCTGCAATAGATCAGATCACCTAATGAGAAAGCGATTATGGGCAGCCTACTTGACTTTCACAAAAATCAACTTGTTCTTACTTTATGGTATACGTTGATACTAGTGCTTCCCTACAACCACCAATTATTTTTCTAATCTTGAATGTAATGTTGATACAGCTGACAGACTAATCCAGATAATTGGATTTGAGGAATTTTTTAATGTGAATTTGTCATTCATTCATTCATTCATTCATTCATTCATTCATTCATTCATTTTGCTATATCAAGCTATTAGTTAAAAGTGATTTAGAGAAAAGCCTAAATCTGACTACAGTACATCCAATGTTACTTGAATGGTGGAAAGTTCTCACAATATCCTAAGGTGTAATGTACTTTGTTAGGTTTACTGTGTTTATGAACCCAATCACTGTAATTTGCAAATATGTTTTACATATTATTTAAGCCAAACTAGCTGTGATTTATTCAATAAATTACAAGTAAAATATAGTTCAACTTGTGGTATGAACTCAGCCATACTTAAGCAATGAGACTTCTCACTCTTCCTTTCCCACACCATTTCTCAAAGAACCCCTTAATCCTCTGGAGCAGATTTATAGGGGTAAGAAAAGAAAAACTTTTTTTCTGGTGGCTGATTTTCTGTCAATAGATGGATATCAAGGCATATACAGGTAGTCCTCACTTAATGACTGTTTGATTAATGATGGTTCAAAGTTACAACAACCTTGGGAAAAGTGCTTTACAACCTGTACTCACACTTATAACTGTCACAAACCATTGCACCACCCCTTGCGGTCATGTGATTGTACTTTACAATCTTTTTTACAATGGTTGTTAAATGAATCACCACAGTCATTAAGCAAATCATGTGGTAGTTCAGCAAATTCCAGCAAAAAAGTCCATTGGAGAAGCTGGATTTGTTTAATGACCATGTGATTTGCTTAACAATGTGATTCCCTTAACTGTCATACAAATGGTTGTAAAATCGGGTCCAGTCACATGGTGACTTGCTTAACGACCACCCTGCTTAGTGACCAATTTTACGGTCCCTATTGTGGTAGTTAAGTGAGGACTACCTGTAACCCATATTTGTTAGGAATTGTAACTATTTAAGGGGAGCCTGTTTTGCACTGTTTTACCTTGTCATAGATCCTATTGAGCAGCCTGGGTACTACTGGAAATACTGTTGGCTTCAGTGCTTTCATGTCATCTGTAAGAAGTTTAATATCACCTTGGAAGAATCCCACTCTTGCTCCAGAGCTGTACATTATAGACTAGAAGGCAATGAGAGAATTGAGTTCAACATTCTGCAAGCCTAGGCATTCCCGTTTGGCAAGAGTTAGCTGATATCCAGAAATCAAATTGGAGAGATCATGATTAGAGAGAAAAGGAGGAAACGGATTACATTTACAACAAAGGCTATTACTAGAAAAACACTTCCAGATCATACAGATTAACGATGTGGCTCTAACAGTTCAAGAAATATTTGTGCTAACAAGAGATCCTTCCTTATTACAAATGTGAAAGAGTAGAAGCCAAGAGAAAAACCAAAAGTAAGAAACAAGCAATTACTGCCTTTAGAAACTTGATGGGAGTTTCTACTTTCACCTTCCCTGTGCAGACAAGGTTAAAGCAAACAAACCTTTATTGGCACTGTTTTTTTCCCCTACCAAAAATATGGGGAAATGATTTCCACACATTTGGAGCTGGATGGGAAGAACTAGTGTTCCCCTTCTTGTAACCAGGGGACCCGATCCAAATCAGGCCTCCATGTATTTACTATTAAGGGCAAATCATAAACTGAAATGACACGTAAGCTAGCCCTCCCATAAGCTTTTAAAAATTAAGAAAAAGCATCATATACAAGGGTGTCTGCAGGGAACAGTCCAAAGAGTCAATATGACAGCCACGACAATGCAATTGAAGTTCTGCAGCTTGTGTGTGTCACATATGCAACGCACATAAAAAATGGGCAGAGCTTTGATCGCAGTGTTACGGCCACCATCTTGACCTTTTGGACCATCCCTTGCAAACCCTTCTGATAATATGTACACACTTGATTCGTGGAAAAACACAACTTAGAAAACACATCTTAGAAAGGCATTTACCTGCACTATTCTCTCAAACATATGAGCTAGAGGAAGGTACGATATGGATATATCGGATGTCTCACAAGCAGCAGTATTCTGGAAAGAAAAAGAAGCATCAACAGCTTGGATCACAGTGATGCTATTTCAGATGTTCTAAAATGACAACAAAGGTTGCCTTCTCAAATTCATGACCCTGGGTGGCTACCAACAGTTAAAAACATGTTACACTTACTTCCATGATCATCAGGAAAGCAGCAGCATTTGCAACAACATTTGCATGGGTTAGCAATGCTCCTTTGGGGTTACCTAAAAAGATATTTGGAACAAATATGTTCTTGGGTCTCAGGAACTAGGCATATGAGTGCAAAATCCAGGCTAGATTAAAAGCATATCAACTGAGCTTTCTGAAATGTGTTAAAATTGCCAAATTTTACTCTGAAGCACCAGGCTATTAATCTGAAATGGGCCTCTGCATGATTAACTATTATTAGCATTGATTATATAATTAGGTACCCCTTCAGGGATCACTGCCTTGTCGTGGCAAAGGGGCTTGCGTAACTCAGTGAAGCCATGAGCTATACCGTGCAGGGCCACCCAAGACGGACAGGTCATGACAGAGAGTTCTGACAAAATGTGGTCCACTGGAGAAGGCAATGGCAACCCACTCCAGTATCCTTGCCAAGAAAACCCCATGGACAATGTTAAAAGGCTAAAAGATATGATGCTGGAAGATGAGCCCCTCAGGTCGGAAGGTGTCCAATATGCTACTGGGGAAGAGCTGAGGGAAATTCCAAGTAGCTCCAGAAAGAGTGAAGCGGCTGGGCCAAAGCCGAAAGGACGTTCAGCTGTGGATGTATCTGGAAGCGAAAAGAAGGTCCGATACTGTAAAGAACAATATTGTATAGGTACCTGGAATGTAAGTTCTATGAACCAAGGCAAGCTGGATGTGGTCAAACATGAGATGACAAGATTGAACATCGACATCTTGGGAATCAGCGAACTGAAATGGACGGGAATGGGTGAATTTAATTCGGGTGACCATTATATCTACTACTGTGGGCAAGAAACCCTTAGAAGAAATGGAGTTGCACTCATAGTCAATAAGAGAGTGGGAAAGGCAGTAATGGGGTACAACCTCAAAAACGACAGAATGATCTCAGTGCGTATCCAAGGCACTGAGATATCACAGTCATCCAAGTCTATGCCCCAACCACTGATGCTGAAGAAGCTGAAGTTGACCGCTTCTATGAAGACCTACAACACCTTCTAGAACTAGCACCAAAAAAAGATGTCCTTTTCATCATAGGGGATTGGAATGCTAAAGTAGGAAGTCAAGGAGTAATCGGAATAACAGGCAAGTTTGGCCTTGGAGTACAAAATGAAGCAGGGCAAAGGCTAATAGAGTTCTGTCAAGAGAACAAGCTAGTCATAGCAAACACTCTTTTCCAACAACACAAGAGACGACTCTACACATGGACATCACCAGATGGTCAATACCGAAACCAGATTGATTATATACTTTGCAGCCAAAGATGGAGAAGCTCTATACAGACAGCAAAAACAAGACCAGGAGCTGACTGTGGCTCAGATCATGAGCTTCTTACTGCAAAATTTAGGCTTAAATTGAAGAATGTAGGGAAAACCACTAGACCACTCAGGTATGACTTAGATCATATTCCTTGTGAGTACACAGTGAAGGTGATGAGTAGATTTAGAGGATTAGATTTGGTAGACAGAGTGCCTGAAGAACTATGGACGGAGGTCCGTAACCTTGTACAGGAGGCAGCAACTAAAACCATCCCAAAGAAAAAGAAATGCAAGAAAGCAAAATGGCTGTCTGATGAGGCTTTACAAATAGCTGTGGAAAGAAGGAATGCAAAAAGCAAGGGTGAAAGGGAAAGATATAAGCAACTGAATGCAGATTTCCAGAGAATAGCAAGGAGAGATAAGAAGGCCTTCTTAAATGAACAATGCAAAGAAATTGAGAAAAACAATAGAATGGGGAAGACTAGAGATCTCTACAAGAAAATTGGAGATATGAAAGGAACGTTTAGTGCAAAGATGGGCATGATAAAGGACAAAAAAGGCAGGGACCTAACAGAAGCAGAAGAGATTAAGAAGAGGTGGCAAGAATACACAGAAGAACTATACAAGAAAGATCTTAATGTCCCTGATGTCCACCCTGGTGTGATCACTGACCTTGAGCCAGACATCCTAGAAAGTGAAGTCAAGTGGGCCTTAGGAAGCATTGCTAACAACAAAGCTAGTGGAGATGACAGTATTCCAGCTGAGTTATTTAAAATACTAAAAGATGATGGTGTTAAAGTGCTGCACTCAATATGCCAGCAAGTTTGGAAAACGCAACAGTGGCCACGGGATTGGAAAAGGTCAGTTTATGTTCCAATTCCAAAGAAGGGCAACGCCAAAGAATGCTCAAACTATCGCACAATTGCACTCATTTCACATGCTAGCAAGGTTATGCTCCAAATCCTACAAGCTAGGCTTCAGCAATACATGAACCGAGAACTACCAGATGTACAAGCTGGGTTTCGAAGAGGCAGAGGAACTAGAGATCAAATCGCCAACATTCGCTGGATCATGGAGAAACCACAAGAGTTCCAGAAAAATATCTACTTCTGCTTCATTGACTATGCAAAAGCCTTTGATTGTGTGGATCACAACAAACTGTGGCAAATTCCTAAAGAGATGGGAGTACCAGACCACCTTACCTGTCTCCTGAGAAATCTGTATGCGGGCCAAGAAGCAACAGTCAGAACCGGTCATGGAACAACCGATTGGTTCAAAATAGGGAAAGGTGTACGACAAGGCTGTATACTGTCACCCTGCTTATTTAACCTATATGCAGAGTACATCATGAGAAATGCCAGGCTGGAAGAATCACAAGCCGGAATTAAGATTGCAGGGAGAATCATCAACAACCTCAGATATGTGGACGATACCACCCTCATGGCAGAAAGTGAAGAAGAACTAAAGAGCCTCTTGATGAGGGTGAAAGAGGAGAGTGCAAAAGCTGGCTTGAAACTCAACATAAAAACAACTAAGATCATGGCATCTGGACCCATCAATTCCTGGCAAATAGAAGGGGTAGAAATGGAAGCAGTAACAGACTTCATTTATTTGGGCTCCAAGATCACCGCAGACGGAGACTGCAGCCATGAAATTAAAAGACGCTTGCTCCTTGGGAGGAAAGCTATGGCAAGCCTAGATAGCATATTAAAAAGCAGAGACGTCACCTTGCCGACAAAGATCCGCATAGTCAAAGCTATGGTTTTTCCAGTAGTAATGTATGGCTGTGAGAGCTGGACCATAAAAAAGGCCGAGCGCCAAAGAATTGATGCCTTTGAACTGTGGTGCTGGAGAAGACTCTTGAGAGTCCCCTGGACTGCTAGGAGGTCAAACCAGTCAATCTTAAAGGAAATCAACCCTGATTGCTCATTGGAAGGATCGATAATGAAGCTCAAGCTCAGATATTTTGGTCACCTAATGCGAAGAGAGATCTCTTTGGAGAAGACCCTGATGCTGAGAAAGATTGAAGGCAAAAGGAGAAGAGGACGGCAGAGGATGAGATGGTTAGATAGCATCACTGAAGCAATGAGCATGAAACTGAGCAAACTCAGGGAGGCAGTGAAGGACAGGAAGGCCTGGCGCAATATGGTTCATGGGGTCACGAAGAGTCGGACACGACTTAACGACTAAACAACAACAAATATAATTAGGTATTGTACAAATCATCCTTCCCCTACTATTCTTTGTTCTTGAAATCAAGAGTATTACAAAAGAGTATTATAAAAGAGTAGCAGATGTCAGGAGTGGATTGATGAAAAATTGGCACAGCTTCTGCAATCTGGATTAGATTGATCTAATTAGATCAAAATCCTCTAAATAAATAGCAACAACAGCTATTAGTGCTGATCCAGATTCAAATGGCTAAACTTTCAAGGGCAACAGATTCAGAGCATGCACATGACTTCCGTTAGGAAACCTTTAAAACAGCTGCATCTTCTCTGAACTCCAGTAGCTGACATGCAATTCTGGGGAAAGACACATCTGGTTTAAGATGCATCTGTCTGGGGCTATGTGCATAGACTGAATTAATTTTTTCTCTTTGAATCTGGATCTCTGCGCAGCCCTAAAGGCTATATCAGAAGCATCTTTCTTCAATCTGTAAATATATTATTTATGTCTAGGTCAAGTGAGTCATACCTCAACCTTAAATAAATAAAATATATGGCCCAACATTCTCTCAAATTACCCACCTGTTGTGCCACTTGTGAAACAAACAACAGAAAGATCATCTGGTTTGGGAGGCTGAAATGAGATAAAGCAATAACAGTTTAGTCCAAATGGGTATTTAATATTATACTTGGTCATAAATAGGTATTGATGATTAACAAAGTGAAAAGTTAGTACTTACAACTGGTTTGCTTAAATTGTCTCTTCCTAGTGCCTGTATGGAAAAGAAGGAAAAACTGTACTTGAGACAATTTCAGGAAGATAACTTCAAGGAGATTTTCCTAAATGAATAAAAGTCCAAATTTGGGATAGTTTATTAAATACAAATGTGGGGAGATTCAGGATCAGTAAAAGTAAGCACTTTATTACACAATGTAAATTTGAATTACAGTAATACCTCGGTTCATGAACGCTTCTGTTCATGAACAATTCGGTTCACGAACAGCACCATTCGCAAAATTTTGCTTCCATTCGCGAACTCCGCATTAGGTGACGAACACGACCCGTGGCCATTTTTCCTGCTGTGACACGTGGTCATGGCTTCCTGTCGGCGAGGGGGACTCTTCCTCTAAACAATAACTGCCTCCCCACCCGCCTTCCTGTCCTCCATGCCAGAAGTTGCCCCAAGCAAGGTTAGTGTTCTCTCTCTTCATACTGTACTATACTTTGTTTCATATTTTTGTGTTTTTTAAAAAAATACATATGGTTCAGAACGGATTAACCGTATTTACATTAAACCTTATGGGAAAATTTGATTCGGTTGGCGACCAAAATTGATCGGCGACCACATTCGTAGGGGTCAGAACGGATTAACCGTATTTACATTGAACCTTATGGGAAAATTTGATTCGGTTCACAACCAATTCAGTTCGCGACCAGAGTCGTGGAACAAATTAAGTTCGTGAACCAAGGTACCACTGTATATAATTCACTGCGGATGGATATGATGATGGTCTACCAATTTAGACTATTTTAAAAGGGCTGGATAGAATCATGAAGAACTGGACTCTCAATGGCAGTGTATCTTAAATGTGAGCTGCTAGAAATCAGTAGAGGAAGAGGAATATCTCCCTATTTACTTTTGTGAGGTTCCTGAATTCATCTGTCTGTTTACTGTGTGACACAAAATTCTGGATTAAACAGGCTGTTGGCCTAATCCAGAACAGTCCTCCTTAGATACTCTACAAGTGTTGAGAGTGAGTTAGAGATAACTTTTAATATTAAAGTCATGGAAGAATTTACTTCAAGATGAAAATTTCACAATTTAATTTAATTTATCCTTCTATGAAGCTTCTATTCTGGGAGAAACATTGCTATTAAGAATCAATGCAATATAATGTTCTGTTTTATTTGGTATTGCAAAGGAAAAAAAAAAGGAATGACTGCATGATATTAATGATTAGATTAAAAAAACAAAGACAACATTGTGAAGTCATCCCAACCTGCCTGGTAATTAATGTTTGTAAAAATGAATATAAGAATAGGGAGAGGATGGATATGTATCCAGCATGATGTCTAGTCAAGTCAGAACTATACAGGCCAAATGCTATACCATTTGATTAAAAAAAATTACCCTAAAAAGAATACTTGTAGCATGTTTTTATATCCTATTGATCAAATGGTTCAACTTCTTCCAGAAGCATTAGAATGCAAACAGGTCTCTGAATATAACATTTAGTATGACAAGTTTTGAGACTCAAGGTTAAATTATAAAGGCACTGTAGTGAACATATTTATTTTTCTAGATTTAAGGTTAATTAGCAGTTTCTGTCAAAACAAGTTTCTTAGAAGACTCAATCCAATACCTCAGCTGCCTGAAAAGAAAGTATTTCAACTCCCAGTGTAACTCCTTTTTCTTTTAGTCTGTCATCAAAAGGATCCATCAAAATAATTGTCTTTAATCCTGGCATTTTTCCTTGCTCACAATTCTCCAGTATTGTCTCTGCTTTCTCAGGTTTATCACAGATCACTGTCGAGATGTCAGCTGAAAAAATACAAACAATTGGAAAGTTTTATCTAATTCCCATTTGGGAGATGAGGATCACTCACAAAGGAGTAACACAAGGAGAGTGTTTGCTTGCTGGAATACCTTCCCTTGATGCTTTTGTCAATAGCATTTTATTAAGTAATCAAGCCATTTGCCTCTGAAATGATTTCAATAACTACTTTGGATAGACTTTATTTTGCAGTTTGTGCTGTCAGGATTTGGCAGTCTACTCTTGATAGCATCAAGGGGCATCAAAAAGGAGGCTCAAGGCTATATGTAACTTTTGATTTGCCTAGTCCTAATCTACATTCATTCCATCATTTCCTCAAAATACCAGAAGGAAAACATGCTTTCAAGTGCCCAAGAAATGTTGCTTTAAGAGCATTGTGCTGGTAACACTGGCAAACCTCTCTTCACCTTCTCAAATAAACATTATCAAGATTCCTTACCAGGTTGATCTAATGCGGGAAAATAGCAAGTGAGAGAGAGAGAGAGAGAGAGAGAGATCATCCTATATTATTTCCAAATATTAACTATTCCTGCTGCATAGCTTTATGGAAGGACCAGCAGGTCACCACTGCATGAGCTTCTATAGCTTGTTGTACCATGCTATTAAGGGAGAAACCAGCTTGTCCAGACTAGCAAAAGAAGCCCATTATGATTACACTTTCCCAAGAGAGACACCTTCTGTACAATTAACAACCTTTATTGGTAAGTTGTGATTCAATCATTTTTTTCCCACAATTAAAGCATTATGAGCCATTTAATCACTGGAAAGAGCCAACTAGTTCTACTTTGGACTGAATCTTCAGTGTTGTTTTGCTATTACGATGCCAACTTCACTAAGTTCAATGAAGTTCCAGAATCTAATATCTTTGCTGTTATTCTACAGATTTAGTTACTAAAGTCCTTGAATCTGGCCCTATTTCCAATGTGTTGAACAAGACTGATATTAAAAGGTATCATTGCCTGAGTTATAAATAAACTAATGAATCTGGAGTGATTTTTCAGAGCCAGGAATTATTTATTTATGCAAAAAGGTTAGATAGGGTGGAGTAGTGGTTAAGGCACTGAACCCTGGAAACAGAGGTTCTAGTCCACCCTCAGCCACAGAAGCTCACTGGGTGACTTTGTGCCAGTTACTCTCTCCCAGCCCAATCCATAGTATTGTTGTGGGGAAAAAAAAGGAGATGGAACAACATGAACAGTGCCTTGAACTCTTGTACAAAAGGCAGGGTATAAATCTAATGAAGAATAAATAGATACTGTTGGAATTAATTAAAAAGGCTTTGAAAAACTTGCTGAGATAGAGGTCGGAAGCCAGCAATCAAATCTGTTTCCACTGCTGGATTTTCTCCTTGAATAAATAAATAAATCCATGTTGAGAAAGGAAAAGACTTACCTTTATTGACAATGTACACAATTGCCTCTGGGCCCAAAGTATCATAAAGGGGAACTGGTACCATCGAGTAAGTATAGCAAGCAAGCTCTGAGATGATCCACTATGCAGGAAACAGAAAGAAAAGAGTAACGTATCCTTCTACATTCTCCTATCAGAGCACTAAATAACATTTATATTACAGGCCTTATGCTGGAATTGTTTGCATTGAATAGAAGCTACACACAAGAACCTTTGCAAGAAGCAGGATAGGGATACCAACTGCTAATAATTAACGTATCTCAATAACTTGGGGATGCGGTGGCGCAGCGGCTTAATGACGCTGAAAGTTGTCGGCCAGAAATGGTCGACGCTTTAGCGGTTCGAGTCCAGCCTTCACGTTAACAGGGTTGAGCTCCTGTTTCCTCCCCAGTTCCCGTCAACCCAACAGTTCGAAAATTCACGTGAGTAGATAAATGGGTACTCTCACTCTGGTGGGAGGAAAAATGCTGGCAGCGCCTTGCAAAAGGAGTCAGGAGCAGTTGCCGGTAAGTGCGAAACCGTGGTCACCCGAAAAAAGGGCACGAAGCAACGGAAACTCCGCCTCCTGCGCTCGCCAGCTGGGCTCTGCTCTAGGAAGGAGGCTCTGGCAAACCACTTCCGAAACACCTTGCCTTGAAAACTGCAAGGACTCGTCCAAAAGCAGTCACTGCAGAGTCGGTAACGACTGAGTGCAGATTAAAAAAAAATAATAATAACTGCAGCACTAGGGTAAACAGCATGTAAAAAAGTCTCCTTAGAAAAATTTTTGTACAGCACATATTAATTCTAGCCAAATAGGTATCCAGAATTCCATTGCTACTTGGATTATTTTCTCCAACACTAAACAATAACCATACAAAAATAGGCACCAATGAGGATACCAAGAATTCACTCAGGCAGTTGTGTTCATATATTGTAATTAAATCAGTTCAGATAATAACAATCAGGTTATTATGATTTGATTACATTCCTAAACTATAATTTCCACAAGTTACCTCTGGCCTATTCTGAGCAAAGATGCCAATGAATTGATCCGATGAAGGTTTACATCCTCTGTACAAAAGGCCTGATCCCAAATATTCAGCTCTGTCCAGGACCTATAGATCGAAGTGAAAATGGATTGTTCCTCATATTTGCAAAAAGTTTGAGTTATTCATAAACATTGCCGTATAACCAACCTGTTGATAAGACAGCCATTGGTATGGTTGCTTTGGCTTTCGATATCCTAAACAAGGACCATTTTCTGCAAGCAAACAAAGGAAGAAAAAAAATGTGTGCTTGGGGAAAGCTGAAAATTACTCAATGCCAATGTGCTTAATTTAACGGGATTGTCAATAAGATTTCATACATGGTAGCTGCTAAGCAGTGCTTTTCTGAACACTGGGGAATCTGTGGTGCTAAACATTTTGGGTAGATTTGTACAGGAATGCATTCCATTCCAGGAACTCTATCTACCCTGTTTGAATGTTGGTTATAGATTTTAAAAATAAAGATCAAGACATTTCAAGAGGCATTACTTATTTGAAATATTTCAATAGCTTTTCTATATTACATTCAGAGACATAGTGAAATAATGAAGTGCCTTAATTAAAAGAGAACAAACAGTATGAAGGAGATTGAAGATTGACATCTTGATTTATTTAAGCACAGAAGTCCAACACTAAGTACTCTTTGGCCAATGAAATGAGGCCAAAGAAAGAAGTTAACCCTGATATATGAGCTATTTAGGGACGAAGAAGAAGTCCACAGAGAAGATGCTATGGCACTTCTTCTCCCTACTTAAGTCAAAATAGCATCTTGAGCTACATGCATGGACAGCTTAAATCATGGAAATATTTAATTAACTACTCCTCCCTCAGATCTGTATTGTGCTTCAGATTCATAGGCAAAAAAGGTGCTTTGGAGCATGAAGAACACTCATATAGTACCTGTCTGCAACTTCTTAAATGTGCTGCATCTTTCTTTGGGAAGATACGCATTTGGTTTAGGAAGTTGCAGATGGGGTAGTACATCATGTATTGGTCCACACACTCCAAAGCATTTTTTTTTTTTTTTTGCCTTTGAATTCATAGCCTTTTACACCCATAGTTGAGGTATTTCTCCTGCACTGGGCTTCATAGTGTCTTTTAGATTTAATCATGGACCTGTTGCATCATTTGATTTGGCCCAAGTCATGAAATAGCAATCAAGCATTTCATTTTACTCCTAGAATAGTTCTTTTTCCACAATAAGGAGACTATAATAAGTTTCCTAGAATATTCCCTTTGATGAAGAGAATATTCTCCAACAAATTAGTTACTTTAGAAGAGCATCCTCAAGAGTATTAAATAGAATAGAGGAGCTATATCAATGCTAACTATCATAGAAAGACCATGATCCATGTCTTCTCCATTATGTAACTACAAACCAACACTGCAACAAGGAATCTTTCAATAGCATTTTACTATTAGGCTTTGTTAAATGCCACACAACTGAAAAGTGCTACAGTACTCCCTGCTTCAAATGTGGTTAGGGTTTTAAGGCCAGCCATTCAAATTAATACCAGGATAGAAAGTATGTAGACAACAGTGATTATTTGATTTTGATGTATCAACATTCTCTGGACTAATTCCACACTGACCTGATACATAACGTCCTCTTCTGAATCCTTCATATAAGGTCTTTGCATCCTCATAGTAATAAGACAGAAGCTTTCCTTCAGGGACAAGCGCACTTCTTCTAGCTCCTCCCTACATCAAGGGATCATTACTGTTAATTTGTACCTCTATAGAGAATGCATTTCCAAACCTCATAACCAACCTAAATTCATGTTTTGCTGATTTACATGACAATTTTATCTTATAAAGTATTAAGATATTATAAGCTATTCCAATTTGTAAAAATATAGCTAGTGCCAGACTAACTCTCACTCTGATCATAATCTTGGAAGAAGTCTGAAGGTTTTTGTTTGCTTGTTTTTAATGGAAATACCACATTCGGGGCAGGGATGGGGGAGAGCACAACATTCAGTTATGAACAGACACAGCATTTGCATTACCTCAGTGCCAACAGATTGTTTGTTGAGGTCAACAGGGCATATAATTGGCTTGGGTTTTGTTATCAACCATAGGAAAACTGTTGTTCCAAAAGTAATAAGACCAATCAAAGCAGGAGTTGGGAGTGGAGAAAATAAGAGCTGAAGTATCCAAATCATACTGATGGATTATTTCTGCCAGACAGCTGAATCCTAAAACAAGAGGAACCAGAAAGCAATGGACAAAAATTCACTACTCATATAGAAAGGAATATAATAACATCCTTTGAAGCATCAGAGAATATATACCTTATTACTGAGTTTGAACCTAAATAAAAATAACTAGTACATCATCATTAACATAGCAAGATCAGAGAAGGTATTCAATATGCATCATGCTACAGAGAGCAAAAAATTAGAGGTAATGATAGCCATAATCATTTGAATTGGTCCCTGTGCATTTTCAGGTAGGCCAAAGAGTTAATTTGTTAACTCAGCCAAGTCTGAAACTATTACGTAGCCCATTGGTACATGCTATTTTCACCTATATTTGCTTACCTCTGTCCCATTAAAATCAATAAAGCTTTTGAGAGAATGACTAAGAATCAGATTATATTGTTGATGTCTTTTACTGGGGAAGGCAGGTTAAAAAATAAATAAATGACTCCTGATAACTGTGTAACTACAGGACCTGATACTTACTGTACGCCCCTTCATTCTACTTCAGAAATGTACATATACAGCTATTTCTAAGCTAAATTAAAGTGCATATAAAAATTCAGATAAATACAAACAGGGAAGATAATAAACTGAGCTAGTATTTAAAGTTTTCCATATAGTTTCTTCTGCAGGATATTCATCCCTTCAGAAATTTGTCTTGCTTCCACTCTCACATTTTCTATGCCAAGCAAAGAAGAGTTGATATATTTATGTATTTCAAAAGATTCATTCTTAAAGTCCATGAAAGCTTTTCAAGGAGGATTTCAAAATTTCAGGACTCAAAAGAAATTAATAACATTTATATTCGTGATGCCAAATTCTCAATTATTACTAATCAAACACAAAATAATTTGCAAAAAACCAAGGAGGCAAATGGCATTTCAGAAATCAATACATTACAAGAAACCATTACTTACAAACATTTGCATTTCCACTTCTAGAAGAAAAATTGTGTTCTAGGAGAAAAAAATTGTGGGAAGCTAGAGATCCTAAAAGTCAAGGTGTTCATACATCGTCATAGCTTACTTTAAAACAACTAAAATACTTCTTGTAAGCTAGAAAGTTACTTTTATTCTTGCAGGCAGCTGATTTTCCAACTTGAAACACTCTGTTTTTAGTTACGTCTCAGGATTCTGCAATATACCTAGTACCCACTTAGAGGCCTGTTTACATGAGGGTTAAGCTTATTGCAGGAATTTTCAAATTAGCTCATTTTAGGCTAACATTCCACTAAGAATTTTAGGACTAAGTCTAGTTATCTACTTAACTGAGGAATTTTCATTGGCTAGGATTTATAGTACTTTGAGTCTTTTATTAAGACTTGCAGAACTTAAACTGACTTAGGAAAATAGTCTTGTTACTACCTCAGCTGTATTAGCCAGATGAGCTCTAATTAATTCACAAAGACAAGGATCAGTCAGTCCATATCTATGATATTTTTCCGACACAGTTGTCTCTAGGCCTAGAATGTGCATATATATATCCGTATGTGTGTGAAATTGTGAACAGTGAAGTCAAAAGAAATAAATGCAGACAGCACAGTGATAATCAGCTATTAACAATGTCCATTCAAAAAACAGTTTTGGGTTACCCAAACATTCTTGCATTGATCAACTGATTATGACATTTAGCAATCAAAAAGCCCTTTGTCCTAGTTCAAGTCATAGGAAATAGAATTGAATCACTTGATAGATTGTAACTCAGCAGTTCATACTCCAAATGTGTTGTTTCTGTATTTCATTTCCCTCTGACCTACATTCTGCCTTATCCTTAAGTAAATGACTGTGTTCAGACCTGTGTTCAGAATTGCAATGCCCAAGTCCTGAAGTTTTTAAAATTCTGAGTCAGAACAATTCTGCTTTATTAATAGAAGTGGGTAATTCATGCTACAAAATTGAGGATAAAAGGCTGCAAGCATATTTTTTCATGGGGACAATCCCCCCATTCCTGAAGTGGAACAATTTTACTATGAATAAACATGAATGAAGAACTTGACATAAATGCCAGCTGGGAGTTTGGGCCAGTTACTCTCTCTCAGCCCAACTCACTTTACAAGGTTTTTGTTATGGGGAAAATAGGAGGAGGAAGGAGTATTAGGTATGTTCACCACCTTGAGTTATTTATAAAAATAAAGGTGGGATAAAAAAAATCTAAAAACAAAAAAACCCAGCTAGATATCAATATAGCTCTGAGTCTTTGGAAATAGCTGGCAGAAACAGAAACAAAACAGAAAGTTCAAGCAAAATAAAACCAGTTAGGCCTTTTAGCAGTGATTAAATAATATCTAATGTTTTTTCATATCCTAGCAGTAAAGCTTGTTAAAATTAATTATACAAGAAGTTTTCTCTCTTGAGGTAGATGGAATAATAATTAGCTTTCTCTGCTGGCCTGGACAAGTTGGCTTTCCATTTAATAGCATGACACAGCTTGCAATGATAGTGGAAATCCAAATTACAGAAATCTTTAACAGTGGAAGCAATAGAGAAAGGCATTGGGTCTCTTTCCCCCATTCAAGATAATCTCAGTTGCATTCAAGGAAAAAAACAACCCACCAACTTCTAACTTCACTAATTTGATAAGGCATATCTCAGTGTGTTTTCACTTGTTAGTGAATAGATGCTGATAATCAGTTAGTTATCATTGGAAACACACCATTTTCTTTTGATCCTAGTATTACATCCCTACCATGGGCAAGTGTATGCATACACATAACCTTCAAGATAACACTTGATATTGTGGGATGTAGTCCATTCTTCCATATATCTTATGTAATAAGATGTATCATTCTTGTGAGAGAGGTCTGAAGTGGATATTCACTAGAACTATAAAACTTCACATGTTCTTTAGTGGAGTGTATGATCTGACTAATTCAAAACCCACCATCTTCAATTTAAAAATCAAATGGAGTGGGGGAGGGGGGACTTCCATACAAATCCCTGGAAAGCCATCTTACTTTCCTTCATATGAGGGTAAGAACAAAAGTAGAAACAAACAGAAGTGCTATTGTGGGAGTTTGTTAAATAGCATCTAGGCATGCGGAAGATAGATGAGGTCTTTCTGCATCAGCTGACCAGTCTTTCAAAGGGGATTTCAGTTATTCACCTTCTGCTAAGAATCTAACTTCAGTCAAAATTCCAACATATGCTTTCTTGCTGACACCTTTATTTAGGAGTCAATAGAAGGATGAACAAGGGGGGTTTCTGTTGTAACAGAGAAAAATGGTTGAAGGAGTGAAGGTGATTGGCATTTTGGAGAAAGTTATTTTATTATACTTCAAGTTGTGATATCCAGAGGCAAAGGAACTAAGAAGAGTCAGTCCTTCATATTGGACTTCAGAAAAGTAGGTTTTGGTGAACTTCAAGGGAAAACAACCCCGACTGAACAATGTCAAATATTTACAGAGAAAATTAGCTGGAAAGAATGGAAAACTCTACAAAATGAAATATTGTAGATGCGATTGTAAACAATCACAATAAGAAAAAAATGAGAGAAATCTTAAGAGGCCAGTGTGAAGAGGCCAGCTCTCTAAAATACTGAAGGGAAAAGGGGGGATGTTCAAGAAATGGAAGGAGGGGAGTATACTTGAAGAATATCAAGTAGTCTCTACAAACTGTAGGAACTGTGTCAGAAATGGTAACTCAAAATGAGCTAAGCCTTGTGAAAGGTACCAGAATAACAAAAAGGAGTTATTGGACATGGTTAGAAGTAAAATAATTCTTTGGCTATGATTAGAAATTAAAGGAAAACCAAAGAGGCCATAGATCCATTGCAAGGAGTAGATGGTGAATGAGTGAGGATGAAAAGACAGAACTTCTTAACTGCTAGTTTGGTATTAAGGAGGGCCATGCATTACAGACCTGGCAACTTAATGTCTGTACTGGACAAAAAGCATGCTTATGAGCACTTGGATAGACATGCTAGAATTAACAGGAGTCCGCATTATACCTGATTTACTAAACTAGTAACTTTATTTAGCTTAATCAGGGGAATGCTGCCTTTATAGTGTGCTAGGTCTCAGCAAAACCTTCAGCAGGGTGCCTGATGACATTCTCCTTTATGAAAGAATAAAATATGGGCTAGAAGATGCTATTAGTTTGACTCACAGTTGACTGAATTACAACATTCAAAGAGCATTCATTAATGTTTTCACATCCATGTGGAGGAAAACAGTGAATGGGCCTGAAACTATTGACCATTTTTATCAGTGACTTGAGTGAGGAAGTAAAGGTTAAAGTTTGCAAATGACACAAAGGTAAGTTGGGGGCTGATAATTTAGATTAAATAGAAAAGATTCAAAAAGATCCAGACAGGGTGAACAGTAGGCTAAAATTAATAGGATGGAATTAATTGAAAGAAAACTAAAGTTTTGCATCTGGGTAGAAAAAAATTGAGGCATACGTTTCTTATGCTGCTGTATGCAAGCTGCCTATGTAGTATCAGTTAAACACTTTTTGTAAGACTAGTCATACATTGTAAGTGGATTAGTCTGATCCACTTGTATAATATCCTCTAATTGAAAAGCAGATCAGATTGCCACTTTGGAATTGCTAAGACTTAAATGATCGTCATTTAACATTTTCAAGATCATTCATCACTTACATGCCAAGAAATGTACGAAGTTTAAACAGTTTCAAGTGATAAGGAAGAAGTTCAGTTATTGCATAAGATTCTGCAAACTGTGGCTTTTGTCCTTTAGCAGATGCATTACTGACTTGCTAGCACGTTTGAAAAATGCTCACGCCCCATTAGTACAAGAAGCCCTTCTGACCCATTTATCAGTAAATAGAAAGATAACTATAGCAAGAGCAATTCTAAGGTTCATGGTGTTGTGAATTTACAACTACTCTTATCATTTAAGTCTTAACGTGCAGAATAATTCTTTATAATTAACTCAGACTCATCTCAAAGGGTTTTTTTTTCCCCTCTTAAGAAAAACAATTCTTATTAAAACTATTTGTGATCTTGAAACCTGCTATTTGTTGCCAAATGAACTACTTTGAGCTCCATTAAATTTGAAAATCAATTAGAAATTAGCCATACTTAACATATGATGCTCTAATCTCATTGATGTGAAGGTGGAACATGGGAACAGTGTCTCCATATGTATTAAGAATACTGAGTAAGAGTGCTTCAGAGTGGCTGGAAGCAGAAAAGTCATAGGAAGCTAACTATTGCTGCTCAAAGTAATTTAGCAAATTTTACTGCAACAAGAACCCCCTAGAAAAATTAGAGTTTGTAATTTACATTAGAGTATATAATAGGTCCTTCTACAAATGCTTGTTATTCCTTAGATCCAGCTATCTTCTCTAATTTTTCATTCAGCTTTGGGCCTTCACTGTAATTGGGAAGAAGTAAGAGCTGCAGATTACGCAGATGTTCAGCTGAAGGGACTCAGGCACATAGACTTTGGCTGTGTTCACCCGGTGGATTAAACCATAATGTGCTTAGCTTGTTTCTGGTTTCACATGTTGTGCCCTTAAATGGCACATTATCTTTCTGTCATACTGCCTTATTAAAATCAATATACTATGCAGTATATATCGTAAGCCACCTTTGAAACTTAGTAGCAGACAGATGAGAATTAAAACAAACAAACCTCTCCCTGTGCAAGCAGTACTGTATGCTACAAATGCTTGTGAATTATTATACAATTTTTCAAAATGTTTAGAATTCTAGGGGATATCCCTCCATTAAAATCACCAGATAAAAGGGTCGACACCCTTAACTTTAAAACACACGAGTTAAAACACCTGGATATAGTTAACTTAAAACTAAAGCTATATAGAAAGGACATTCCATAGACAAGCTGTGATTCCCTTTGTTGACATGCACAGTACCTGTATGAATAAGTTCCTGTGGGAGGGGAGGAATCATCTTTCAGTCCTTTGGGCCCCAAACCATTTAAAAAGAAAATATGCAAATGTTCAACAGGAGCTAATATCATATATAACAGAATGCAAAAACTGTCCATGTTAGCCACAACTTTCTATATGTAGCAACCCTAAATACACTGCCATCTTAAGAAAGGAAAGTAATTTAATTATCATGTCATAAAGCCAAACAAGCCACTTTTGAGCAGAATGGATTTAGAAGTACTTGCAACCTGTGTATATGCTATTTTAGGTGGAATGCTATTTCATCAAGAGCTAGAAAGGCTAGCACTTTCCCAAGCCCTGAGAATTATCCACCATCACTTTTGGTTATGCAGAATGCTAAATCATGGGTTATTGAAAGCACAATTATTGGATTCAGTGTTAAACCCAAACTAAATCACTACATCATGGCTTTAGCCCAATATGGAAACACAAACTAAGCGACTTAATCTACTTCAAGCAATGAATCCCAGACAGCCTCCAAACTAAAGATCATTCATACTAAACCAAATAACTATGTGAAGTTGTGCAATTATCCACCTTGTCTGAATTACCTTCCTTCCTCAAGCTGGAACTAAGGAAGCATTAAAGCATTAATGAGCCATACTACCTACTGAGTAATAATCATTAAAAGCAGCAGAAGCTAACAATCACAGAATATGTGATTTTCTCCCAGAGACTAGACAAACAAACAGTGCAGACTATCGAAGTGTAGCTTTAACATGAATAGACCCCCTCTTCTTTTGTAGTTTGCAGAGTTTCCCCCCACCTGCATTCAAGACTTCATGCAGGTATACCCTGAAGAGTCAAATTAAAGTCAAAACCAAAATGCTTAGCATGAAGTGAGAACTTGGTAATTCATCCAATCAGATACTGTCTTGAGTTCACAAACTGCATTAAGCTTTCACAGAATTTGTGGTGGAGTTAGTGTGATGAGTTAACCCTTGCAGTCCATTAAACATACTGTATGATTTAGCTTTGGATATAAACTAAGTAATTATAGCTTGAACATGTTATGGTTAAAATAAACCATACTTAATATATAAATATAGCCCAAATTAAAGAAAGCTGGGATACAAATAATAACAGCAACAGTTTCAAATTATATTCCCACAAAAGTTACTAGAAATGTACAATTATAAACTAGCCATCTCTGAATTTCCATAATCCTCCAGAAATGTCACTTCATGCATACATCTTTGAGAAAAAGAAATAATCTTACCTATACTGACATCCAAGAGTATATAAATTCCACTTACCAAACAGACACCATTCATTACAAGCCTACTGCAGACTGTATCTCACAATCCTTAAATAATAGTTACATTCAGGAAATGTTGAAAGCAGCTGTAGTAAAAGGCAGACTTTTCTACCAGGAAGTGACTAATTGTTCTCAAGGTTATGTTACTTTATTTACACATTTGATGAGCAATATTTTTGTAGGGCTGACTTCTGCAAATATATAATATTAAACTGTGTGCTGTTCTCTGTAATGAGGAAGAAAGTGAAGAATTCTAGTACTCACATTTAGGTAAAAAGTGTCAGAAAATGAACTGAATTGCTCATAGGTCAGACTTTCCCCTTTACAACTTTAAACTTTTATCCCATTTTTTTTCATGTAGTCTTCACAATAAGAAGGAAAAGTATCCTGAATGGAGAACTATTCTGAACAGTTTTTCCAGCTACAGTTTGGTTAAAGGCACAAATCTGTTTCCTACAAAGATTGGGAATCACAATTATGGACATAATGCATTACTTTTGACAGCAACACGTTCATGCCAACTAAGAAATAAAACTACACTTCGCAACCCAGAAAAGCCGCTTTGGGGTGTATGAGGTTTTTTTTCTTTCTATTAAAAAGCCACTTTTGGTTTCCTTCTGTGAAGACCTCAGTTGCTGATTGCTGAAAGCAGTGACCTAGTTTTATGCCACTTGAATATAAGAAACGTGAAATCTGTAGTATAAAACCTGAAATAGCTTTGACCACTGTAAATGTAATATAAGGCCTAAAATAGGCTTTGCAAAGGTGCATGATCATTTACTCAGTAGTAACATAAGGAGGAGAGAAGGTAATGATGACAACCTTCAGCTATAAGATTATTTGCACTGCCACTTTGTCAAAGCCTTTTCTTATAAACTGATGTGTCTGACTCCTACAGTTAGGACTGATCAAACAACAAAACTATGTTCATTTCAAGATAACTGCTCTTTTCTGATTATTCTTACCTCTAGCTATTTTTTGCCTGACAGTAGTCATTCATGTTCTTATGTAAATAAGTCAGATACTTGTCATGGTCAGGATCAGGGTTACCCTAGCTGGGCACCAAAATCCAGGTGACCACTGTATGGCATCATGCTATAGAAAACTCTGTTTGTTGCCATCTAGTAATCATTTAGCTTTTTGCCACCCTGATACCGTAGCTGTAGATACTAACATGCATAAGGCCTTGATCCTTCAGACTGTAACTGCTAAACTTTCTAGCAGCCCAGTCAATGGTGAGACCAATGGCAAGAGATGCTGAGAAATCTACTTCACCTACAGCCAGAATACCAGAAGCTTCATAATCCTACTATATGGCATCATAGATAGATAGATACGTATTGGATTGTAGCTGCAGTGCTCATATTAAAATCAAGTGTAGAGTTAAGGTTTCTTAAGATACTTCTTGGACTTATCCTTTCCCATATATGCAAATCCTTTGAACACATTTGTTCTTTCAATGCTATCTACAACTATTTACAACTGCTGATATGGGTAAGCAAATTTTTTCATTAGAGACTCTCTTGAATTCTTCTTAATAGATTATAAAGAAAAATAAATTTAAATCTAGATCAGTAATAAATTATGTACTAGACATTTCTGAAAAACTTTGCCAAGAAAACTGCAGAGACTAGTCCAGGCAGTCACCGGGAATCAAAACTGACTCAAAGGCACAAACACACAAAAAAACCTTGTATGATTATCTATCTATCTATCTATCTATCTATCTATCTATCTATCTATCTATCTATCTATCTGTCTGTCTGTCTGTCTGTCTGTCTGTCTGTCTGTCTGTCTGTCTGTCTGTCTGTCTGTCTATCTATCTATCTATCTATCTATCTATCTATTAATAGCCATTAAACAGATATAACAATTTTAACAATTTTGAATGGACGAAAGTTAATTGCTTGGCTTACCTTCTTTCAACTGCAGAAATAGAAGAGGGAATAACAGTTTGTCCTACCTAGCACAACACCAAGGTTTAAAGTTTACTAATTTCATAAATGATTCTTATATATGATATCTCTTTGCTATCATTGTTCCATCTGCTTTCATAAAAATGATAGCAGTCTTGAAGCAGCCAGGTTAGGTTCAAAGGTAGGTCCTAGCCTATCAAACAGTGGCCGAAATGTGAGCTGATATAAAATGCCAGTTCACAAACAAGCAATGTTTATGCAAGAGCTTGCTAAACTCATAAAATGCATAAAGTTGCAAAACCAGCAAAGGGTTTTGCATGCTGTATTCTAATTCACTTTTTATTTGACTTGCATGTGCTGTATTCTAATTCATTTTTTATTTGACTTGAGGTTTTTCCCCCTCTTATTCAGCAGAGTGCCCATGTAGTAATAGAGAAATTATATGTATTTTTCTGGGGAACTGTTGTATATTTTTCATTAGAAACTGGGGACAGAGATGCAAGGAGTGTAGAGCAACTGACTGTCCCTTGGTGCAGTATGTAATGCACAACATAATCTATAAGTTTCAGGGGAAAATATTACATCAATATTTGCATGTGTGAAAAAAATCCTGAAGAATTCTAGTACAATCCCATTGGCAATCTACATGTAGTGCTCTTGATTTTTCTTTTTTTCTTGAGTTAGTTTTATAAAGACTGCTCACATCATTTGCAAAAGGTTAATGAAATCTTAACTGAATGAGGGACTCAATCCAGAACCTCTCTCTGCCTTGGAACTTGATGAAGCTAAGCAAAGCACTGAAATTGGCTTTGGAAGAACTATCATGCAATAGTTGGTAGAATACTGGTGATTTTTTTTCTGTGTTGATTCCATAGCTTTGACTAAACCACAGTGGTTGTTTTTATACATCAAACTAAACCATGGCTTACAGATCACAATGCCTGGGTTCACATAGTATGCTAAGCTCACAGTAAACAAACCATAATGTGGTTTACTGTGTTCTGTGAACCACTTCAGTGTCTCTTACATTCTAAGTACAGCATAAGAGAACCATTTTTAACTCAGCCACAGTATGGATAGCTTCATTCAGAATGTTATGAGGGCTTTTTAAAGGGAAAATAAAAGAAATAAGGCCTTTTTCTTTTTTTGTACATTGTGCAAACATCAGTTCTAAAATTTTCACATGCATAATGAATATTCTGAAATGCTTCTGCACATAATATAGCCTTATGTTGCATTTACACAGACATTCCTTATTAGTATATAGGGAAGCAGCCCCTCCATCAATTCATTCCCATGATAAAAGGCTGCAGACATATATAGTAAGTAAGTGAATAAGTTTATTGTTGTAACCACAGGTCATAACATAAATGCAAGCATATATACTGAGTGTAATGTTGATTAGAGAGTGTTTCCAAATGCCACCCAATTTGGTGTCATCTAATGTTAGTAACACTATCCTGTAGGTTTGTCACTGGTCAAGAGAAGAGAAATGTAATTGCTAGCACAGTGTATGAGAAAATCAGATAATTCAACTGGTTAGCTCTTCCTCTATTTGTTTAAATATATACATACAAAATAATTTATTCACATCTTACTTAAACATTTTAGTCATTATTTTCACACTATAGATGGTATAATGGCTAAAAGAACATGATTTATGTAGAGTCTCTTCCAAGTGAGGGCTTCCTAGCTTTTAGCTCCTGGCCATTTAGCTTTTCTTCCTCCTTCTGATTTATAAACCTGACTAGATTCTTAAATTCAATCTTAGAAATATTCTGATTTGTCTACTAGAGCACTTGGTATTCCCTGTGATTCTACAGAAGTGAAGGTCAGACTTTGAAGAAGCAAAATAGAATAGAGTATTAATGCTTTTGAACTTTGGTGCTGGAGAAGACTCCTGGGAATACCATGGGCAGCCAAGAAAACAAACAAATGGATCATCAAACAAATCAACCCAGAGTTCTCACTGGAGGCATAAATAACCAGGCTCAAATTATCCTAATTTGGACACATTATGTGAAGAGCTAGCTCTCTGGAGAAGGCTCTAATACTGGAGGCTCTAATACTGGAAAGGTAGAAGGAAAAGAAGAGGGCAACCAGCAGCAAGGTGGATACAGCATTGATTGGTTATAGTATCAATGAATGCACCATTGGAAGAACTGAAGGGCCAGATTAGGGACAGATCATCATGAAGAAAGTCTTGATGGCATACAATCATCATCAATCCAAATTCCAGTCAACTCATACAGGACTCTGATAAAACCCTTATCCTGAGATAGACAGTATAGTGCTTGTGGGAATCAATATTCCTTGATGGTTATTCCTTCTTGCCCCATTTCACTTTGTTTTAAATTTTCTTTGAATTTAATAACAAATGCAAAGTTGGGATACTGAAGAAAGCAATGCACCAGTCTCAAGGATTGTCTTTAAAAGACCAGAACACATCATTTCCAGCAGCCTACATCCTGATAAGCAGGGGTTAACACCAGACAATCAAGCAGAAAACAATACCCTAATCAAGGAACTATCAAGGAGAAAAACCACACACCCACCAAAACTGGCAGGGCAAGCTACTGTATATAACAGGGAGCAAACCCCACACTCGCTAGCACTGATGATGTTACCTAGTTGGGTAATGAAACATCTGCAAGCAAACAACCAAGCTCAGAGAACACCAAGGACTCCACCTCCACCTTGAACTACGTATATTCTCTTCTATTGGAATAATCTTTATTTCAAAACTGCCACTGGACCTTACACAAGTCCCATAGTCCTTCTTAGAGAATACAAATATTTCAAGGGTTCAGCCCAATATTTTGTTTGGAAATATGCCTGGGGAGGTAGAGGAATCCTGGACAAGATAGAGAGAATTGGCATGGAGCAACCTCACCAATTTATCATTTGTTACATTTAGTTAAGTCCTTCCATTGGTCAGTGTTATTTTAATACTGTGATAGGCAATTCTGCCTCATGGCAACCATTTTCTTAGAACACACATAACATACTCTAAAATTCCAAATGAGCACATCAGTCTAAAATGTTTGTCTATCTCTGTTGTAGATAAATCGTCAGACCTAAGAAATTGTGTATGGTCAAAACAGGCAAACAATTTTTATTTGCTATCTACTGTAGTCATATACTTCCCATTCTTTCAGTTTGTTTAAGATGAAAAATAGTCAGGAAAAGATCAAGAGCAAAAGACAAGATGTTGTAAGCAGTAATACTGATAATAAATTTCAAGTCAGAGTTCATTCAGGAAGGAAAAACAAACCTTTTGTAAGACTCTTCACTTTCTCTCTCTCTCTCTTTCTCTCTCTGTCTCTCTCTCTCTCACACATATACTTTGTGTTGAATTTGATTTCAAGGCAGATAGCTGAATGGTATACGTATACTTTACTATCAGAAATTACTTAATGACAGTATGAGGGTCATTTATCCATCTGAAAATCCTTTGTTTATGTTATGTCTGAGATTTCAAAAACACATTTTCCCTCATATTGATGAAATAAGAACTGTACACAAAAGTGATTTTCTATACCAGTCACTTATAACGGCTTGTTTCTTGTATCATACTAAGTCATAAGCTGTGCTTAAGCAAGCTGACCTAACTGAATTCAATCTAATTCAGGCAGAACTTATCAAAAGAAAAGCAGCAGTGACAAAAATTATTTATTTAAAAAAATATTCAGGACTTTCCAGTAAATTATTCCTCCAAAGATGAGGGTGTTACTGCAAGGAAACTAGTTACCATGGTGATCAAGGATTCAGTTAATTAGCACTGTTTGATGAATGGCAAAGGTGTTGATATCATAATTTAAAACAGGAGTATAAATAACATTAAAGAAAGAACAATGGAAGGTCTACAAAGGTATCTTAATATTTCTTGCAGCGATGCAGCACTACCTTAGCAAATGCTCGCAGTATTCATTTTCCATTTACTATGGTTCAATTATTTTATTTCTTATGACCATATATTCCACTAATACAATCCTTGCTATTGAAAGGTCCAAGCTCGTGGTAGCTTTTCAGGCTCCTTGCAATATTTCCCATCCTTTGAGTGCCCAAAAGTTAACCTCAGCTTTTGAGATTGCCATCAATAAAGTCAATGCACATCCATCTTATCTACACTACTACAAACTGGAGTATATATATGGTGACTGCGGGTGTGATGCTAAGAAGTCCCTCCAAGCTTTCATCAATCAAGTTCAAAAAGAAAACATTTCTGCTTTGTTTGGGCCAGTTTGCTCAGAGGCGGCCGAGGTACAGTATGTAATCTTCCCATTCAGTGATTATGCTGGCTTTTACTTGATTTTTATTTTGCAGCAAGCTGTTATGCTGGACTTCATTTTAATATTTTTAGAAGTGGAAATGGTAACCAAAATGTGACAACCTGTTCAGATTTCTAGCATGGTTTTTTCAGTGTATTCCATTCCATTCTACTACCCATTTAGATTTTCTTTGGGCTATCTATAGGCTCATCCATGTCTTAGAAATTTTTCCCTAAACTTGAATTGTGCACCATTGGATATAGATGTGTCATTTTACTTATATAAGGATCAGCATGGAATGGCATTTTCAGATATAATAGACCCTTTTGAGGGGATAACATCTTTCTAATTTCAGAGAAATAGGGAGGTAGACTCTTGAATGTTTTGGAATGCTTTAATGTTATCTTTTGGTCAGAACGGGATGATATTTGCAAAGATATTTACTGCTTAGAATTTGCATTCTTCCAAATGTGAGGCAGTAACAGTAAATAAGTGCATTTGTTTGGTGTATTGTACAAGGGCAGTCTTTACAGATATGGGAGTTCGAAAATAATCTTTCTTTTATCTTTTTATTATTTGTTGAATACTGAAGATACTGCAGATCTTTCCACATATAAAACAGATGAAAAAGTGTTGTTGTTTTGGACAGAATTAAATTATATCTTGTAGCAAGATTGCTTAACTAAATATTTTGATTTTGTTATAGTTACTAAAACATTAAAATAACCCCTAAGGTTCATTATGATGAGCATTTTTATTTGGAGATAGTTCCTAAAGTCTTCTAACAATTTCTTTTTGTCATCTAAAATGAATAAATGTTTTGCAAAGAATGTTCAATGTTCTTCTCTTTAATAGTTCCTCTTTTAGTTTTGGTAAAAAGTTTATCCAAAATGTTATGACTGATGAACACTTCTTTCCATTAGAAGCCAGATTTGCCATTCACTTGCCTCTATTTCCCTCCCTATTCCTTCTCTCCATCATATTTGTTTATAGAGAAATGGAACCCAGGCAGCTTTTCAAATGCTTCAAAACACTGAATCAATTACAAAGATTCCAAGTTCTCTATAGGTCGCTTTGTTTTATCTCCAACAGCCATAGCTTTGGTCTGAAGAAATCAAATTGTATTAGAGATTGGTCAGATCTGATGCACACTTCTACTTGAAACTGGCTAGTAGAAAAAAAACAGTTCATCAGTTCTATAATCATTCTGTTGAAAATTAAGTTTACTTTGGTTAGCAGTTATTTTTAACAAGAGGTTCAGAACAGTAAATATAAAGTTCTATAATATTTCTGATTTTCAAATTTGCAACAGCAAGGGGCACAAATTGAGGAATATGGTGATTAAAAAAAGTGTCATATTTTTAGTAGTTTATAGATTACATTTGCCTTCCCCTCACCATCTTGTATTTTAAGCACATGTTATTATATTCCAGAACTATCCATAGTTGTAGATTATGCACCGAATCACTATACACCATTGAACAGTCTATGAACATTTAATGGGCATGCCAAAATTATGAGAATCTTTAAAACAGCTTGACTCTTAATATTATCAACAATACCAATTATATTATTACTTTGATGTTTTAAGAATTAGTTACAGAAGTGCACCGATCTCCCTTTCTAATCTTGCATGTATACAGTTGTAAAACTTTAAGGTGAGGAAACAACTGGCTCCAATAACAAACTGCTCCTATCATCCTTTGCCATTGAACATACACATTGAAACAGTGTACACAGTTGCAAAGCCATGGCTTGCAGAACAATTGTAAATGTTAAAGAAATATAAACCTAGCAAGTAATTGTACATTATTTGTCTCTTTCTAATCTCAGTCAGGCTCATCATATCAGGAAAGCTATGTTGAAGTAAATTTTTCCCTCTGATCTCCATATAGACCTTGCTTTAGGTATCTATTGCTTAAAGCTGAGCTTGATTCTTAATGACTGTGCACATATCCACATTGTTATTTTGACAACACTGTGAAAATGGCTTGTCACTTTTTCCAGAATGCTTTTTCAAGTCTAGTTCCCAGACCTTGTATTTCCCAGGGCTCACTACAGCCACCTAACTAGGAACATATAGTTTAGCATTATCATCAACAGTGTCCAGTTGAATTTTTCCAGCTTAACTGCCAACATCAATGTGCTGGTTTGTTAGCACAGCCATTCAGTAGCAGGCTGATGTAAGACATATTTTATTTGGAAACCTATGGGTGTGCTTCTGAGATAATGCATCTAAATCTAAGCTCAGTGCAAGAAATAGTGTTACACAATAACTACCATAAGAGATAGAGAAAGGAACAAAGAGGACAAAAATGGGGAGATTTTTGAAAGATTCATAATCTTTTGCAGTGAAAAACTGGTAAATCATATGGGCAGTGTATTGCAGTTTCTGGTTCTGATCCTATCTACTTTTTTAATTTTCTTGCATAGTTTGCCCCCTCTTAAAACTCAGACAAATACAATAGAGCCACCCTTCTTAGGTTTTACTTCAGTTAATTCAAGAGCAGAAAAAATCTTAAATTCAGGTAAAGCCTAGGTTATATTAGTTAAGCCTAGGTTGCTTGAAATAACAAAGGAAATTTGGCATGACTTAACTCCTATTGATTTCAGAGGCAATTAAGTGCAACTTAAACCTGGTATGTCTAATGAGCTACCTCTTCTATTACGGCGTTTTGCAAACACAAAGTTAGGCAATGATGGGTTTCTGTAAGAGGATGATTGCCATCAAGCACTACATTTTCAAGAGTCCTGCTGAATACTTCAAAGAACATTAACAAACAAGTACAATCATTTATTAATATGTTGGGGTTTTTTTCCAAACATCCCAAGCATTAACCAGTTTTCCCTACTCTGCTGCCCTCCAAAGTACTGAATGTCAACTAATGGTTTACTGGCTAGAGATTCTGGGAATTAAAATCTAGCACATTTGGAAGGTACAAGGTTTAAGAACTTTGTCCATGTGCAAATATATGTCACACATATTTTTCTGAAAGTTTTCTGAAAGTGAATCCTTTGCCAGAAATAGTTCATGGTGTTGCAGCCACACCTACAAAATAAACTTGTTCTGTGTGAAACATGATTAAACATTTTGGATAATTAATTTCCAGAATACGCCCAGACTATCCCAACAATTAGGGCTAGATTTAGGCAAGGTAAGGCCCTAAGGCCTAAGCTATGGGAAGCAGTAGAGGTTGTTTGGTAAATGCTAACAGAATACTGCCAAGATAGATAATAAATCCATGGTGGGGTAGAGAAGGTCCTTTTTTGAATAGAAAGTATGAATACATGCAGAAACAAAGCATATTTTGAGAGCCCCTTTCAGACTACGAAGGCCCAAACTGTACCTTTCTTACCTTGTGCCTAAATTAAGCTCGGTCTATAATGCCCAGATCTGCAAAGTTTTGCACATACATAAGCAAAAAGTTGTCCGTATATAGCAAAGTTCTGTATATGCTGCATAGGCTACTTGGACTAAATGTGAACCCAGCAGCCCATTTTCTGATCATGCATAAATCTCACCTCACACTGACAAAATTCAGCAACAAAATAATCTATCAGTATCATCCCCTTTTTAAACCCTCACCCAAAGCAAAAAGGACTAAAAAAATCACCCCTCTGGATCTCATCATGTCACTAGTTGACATGTTGCCCTCCAGAAGGTCAGAAGGTTCGAGTTGTTGCCCCCAAACTTGCCAATGATTTTTTTTCAGCAATACAATAAAAGTCAGATTCACCATTTCTAAGAATAAAGCTATTTGTTTATAATAGGCATGCTGGTATATATATTTAAATCCTTACCATTTTCCTGGTTGGTTTGTTTTTGTAAACAATGGTTTTTCAGATGAATAGAGGTTTTTATCTTCCCCATTGTTTTAAATGAAATAGTCTGATTCCATTTCTTCTCCTGGCACAATACATACAAGCTTTACTATTCTATTTGTTTATCTTTTAAAATCATAATGTTATAATCTTAGTCTTAATTTAAGGCCAAATTCACTGAGGCTAGAACTTCACTGAAACATGGAATAGCATGGCTTGTACAAGATGACCTACATTGTTATATTTAAATGAATAAGTTATTCTTTGTTTCAAAGATTGCTTTTGCTAGCACCATCCCATGCACCTTATAGGGCTGAGAAATGCTTCATCTTGTAAGGTTCACAGCTACCCAGAAAACTTGAAATCAATCAATCAGCACAAAACAAAAGATTTCAAGCAGGGACTTCTCTAAACAGCGTTTTATTTGGCCAAGCAAAAGTCTGGGTGCTCACACCATGCACCAAGAGAGAGCAGGGTGGCACACCCTTGGAGACAAAAACACAGCCTTTTATAGTATTCTTAAAAGGGCAGAACTAATTAACATTATAATGAAGATGAGGTTTTTTCTTATGCCCTTATATGGTTTGGTTCTCCTTTTCTGGTCAGTCACCTACTAAACATTCCTGGCATTCCTTTCCCCCTGACCTCTCCTCAGCAGGTATCAGTTTACACAAAGCCCCCTTCTCAACCTTCTGGCTATCATTTTACACAAGGCCCCTTTTCTCAACATTTTACGCATATACCTTTTTCTTAATAATCATATAATCTTTCATTCAATAGTTATTCAGTTTACACATAACCCTTCAATCTGATTATACGCTGCCTGTCTGCTACTCTAGTGTGGCCAAAGACAAAGGTGCATTGAACATCTACATTTCAAAAACAAGATGGCAGAGCAGCAGCAAGCCCTAATCTGAACAGCCCAGGGTTTTCTGCAACTGTTGTACTGGGTTTCATATTTTGTTTGATATTCTGCTTCTACAGTTTATATCAGTTAAATCTCTTATATATTTACAGGCTTGAAAATGCCATGTCATTATAACCCAACATAAATTAGGAAGGGAATCTATCTTAATGTACCATATATCACTGTATAAATTATGCAATGTGTAGCACTCCATAGGTTGCTGAACTACATCTCCCAGCATCCCTCGCTCTTGGCCACTCTGGCTCGGGTTGCGAGGAGTTGTAATTCAGATGGGCCACATTCTGTGCATCTAAGGTTTAGAATAAAATAAAAGTAAAGTTACCTTTTAACCAATCTCAGCTCTTAGTAACTTACATGGACACAGCTGTTTCGACATGATATGAAAGTAGTTTACCATTGTCTTTTTTTGTTGTTTTTCTACTGCCTTGCTAGCCTTGCCTTCAACCCTAAATTTCCTAGACGGTCCTTCCTTTAAGTGTTAACAAGGCCAATCCTGATCAGCTTTCTAGATTAACCATGGTGAGGACACAGAAAGAGAAAGAAAAGTCAGATTCTTTGTGAACAATTTATACTATTCATTTTCAGCAACCCTTAAATGGTAAGGGCACTCTGGACAGCTACCCCCAGAAAGTGCTGGGCCCCCACTCTGCCCATTTTCAAGTGAGCCAAAAAATTTGGCTCTTCCCTCAAGCCTTGGGCTAGGGTATACAAGGGGCCCCTCTAAGTTGGAATGGGTTATGTGGGGGATTTTTTTTTCTTTTCCTTTTTCTCTCATTGTTCCCTTGGGGAAATTGCACTTTTTTATATTCTGTTGTTTTTCCTAATTTTAATTTTGTGAAGCTACCCATAGTTGTTTTTGGAGGTGGGAAATGGAGAATTTTATCCTTGGTGGTAGCAGTGGTAATAATAACAACAACAACAATAATAGCACGCGCACACGCACACACACAATGTAAGGACTCAGAGATGGAACAAAACATCAGATAAATCTACCAGTGTAGTTCTTCCTCTCCTAATTTTCTCTCTGTATCATATTTATGAAAGTAGAAAGCCAGTTTAGGATACTATTGAATTACAGACCATAGTAATGCTAAGACATTGTGTTGATTCAGAAATGGCACTAATCTATAATGTGGTTTGTTTAATTTTGACTTAGTGTGTTTGGTGAAGCCAGTTAATTCTTATTTAATATAACATGGTTAAGCAATTACAGCTTAGGTATGATATGTGAATCTGGGGTCATTGTGTTCTCACAGCCACCTGTGAGTAGAACTTGTCCTTTGATTACCTGCTGTTAATATTGCAACATTTTGCAGCTTGTTTTTAAAGGAAACAATTTTAAAATAAGAACTTTAAATATAAAACAATGGTCTGCTTATCTAGCTTGTTTCACTATGGTTGATTGAATAAACTATATTTTATCTAGTTCACACTAACCTAAGCTGTAAAGTATGCCTTATAAACCATAATAGGCAAATTCACAAAACACACTAAGGCTATACAAAGTGAACTATATTATAGCTCAGCATGGTTGGCAAATACTCTGGGTTCACCTACCATCCAGTGGCTGGATGTGTGGACCTCATCAGTATATAGCCCATATTTGTAAATGAACCACAACAGGGCGGGGGGGGGGGGCGGGGAAGCATTCTAGATTAGGTAGTAAAAATCTTTTTAAAGGACTTCTGGGGGACACATGGCAAACTAAGCATGTCTCCAAAAGAGCGGAGACAACAACTGTGGCAAATACTGAGGAATCGCTGAGTAGGCCGGTTCTTTGAAACCTTTCCAGACAAGGAGAGGACGGGAAATTACCCACATGTGCTCCCCACAGCTGTTCCTCAGGATGAGACCACAGGACAGGCTTGAGCACTGGGAGATGAAGGGATCAGCCATCATGCTCACAACCATGGCAGACCCTTTTAAAGGACACTAGGTTCGCTAACCTCACTTTCTAATTTTCGGAAATTGCCTATTTAACTATCTTAAGGCTATTAGAGGCCTTCCCAATAACAAGTTTGAAAAGTCACCTGGTAAATTTACTTTCATTCTTGAACAAAAGAAAAATTACCCTAAGTATAAGAATTTAAAGAACTAGAAATAAATGGCAAAAAGCTAAATAAGACTTTGTTCTAAGAAAGTTATAAATGAATGAATGGTCCAGACAAATTTGAAATATTGAGACTTTTACTATAAGATTTTGGAAATAATTCTATAAAATAAACAGGGAACCAAATTGTTTTGGCTATCTTAAGTCATAACAGAGATTAGAGACTTTATGATTTCAGAAATTGGACACAAGAGGGGACTAAAGATTCCAGGCAGAAAAAGAAAAAGAAAAAAAGTGTAAGCTTGCCTTTGGTTTTTTGTTAGTATGGGGACTTACCAAATGACACAAAATGTTATAACTTATAATGTTTAATTTAATTAACTAATTTAATTAATTAATGCAATTTCCATAGCCACCTAGAGTCACTTGGATTGAGATGGGCAGCTGTAGAAATTGCATAATAACATACATTTGAAATACTTCAGGAAGTTTTCAAAGAATGGGACCAGAAATTAGTAGTTGCAATGTCAGCAATGATGTCTGCTTCTATGGACAGATTATGCCCAAAAGTTGTTAATGAAGGAATGACAGATATGAAACAAATTTTGCCTAATGCAAAAATATTAGAACCAGAAATGCTGGATAATAAAAAAAAAGTGTGGATTATAACATAGAGAAGGCAGCTGAAGTAGAAACACAAATGACAAGCCAAGAGAATGACCCAGATAAGGACTTTCTACTGGATATACAAAAGAAGTTGGTAAAGCTTTGAAATTCAAAGTGGAAATACAAATGATAAACCAAGAGAATAATCTGGATTTACAAAAGAAGTTTGATAAAACCTCCAAGAAGCCTTTGGGATGGGGAAAAGAAAAATTGAAGAGATACCAAATCTGGTGACAACATCTGAATGTATTAAAGATCAAGATTGTCAGAAGTAAAAGGAAGGAATATAAAGTTAGTTTTAACCTTTTGACCAAGGTTAAAATAAGACATGTTTCTATAAAGCTCTGGTAACCCTTTATGGACTTTTTGCTGACACCAGGACTGAAAAGTTGATGATTTATGGATTTGCATGGGTTGTGGGTTATGGGAAGAAGAGATGTTTGTAACCTTACAGGGGGTGAAGAGTTATTAAGTTTGTTTATACTTGTTGTTATGAAGATTGGAAGTCACTTCTACATATTTTTCTTTTTTTTTCTTTTTTTCCTTGCACATTTTATTCTTTCTTTTTCCTTCTGTTTCTAAGTTTAGTTTGCATTTGCTTTTACTATTGTAATTAAAATCTTCCTTAAAAATTATTTTAAAAAATATTTTTGAAGAATGCAAATAGATGAACAGGATGAATAGCAATAATAATACCCCAGATCTGTATCAGGTGTCACTGATGACACAAACATGAGTTACAAGTTCAAAGAGGCAAGTTTTAACAGGCAACAGCATTTAGTACTGAAATTATACAAAGTTGTTTAACAAATGAGAACAGCATAGATCTTAGAACTTTTCATAGTCCACCATGGAAAATAAAGTGGATGGCTGTTGTTAAGAGCCAGTTCTCAAATTATTCCACATCAGAATTTAGCCCAAGCAGATTTATGTATTTAACAAATATTTATCACAAGTTGTTTGAAAAGCACTCTTACGTGATTCCATTGAAATTACTCGCTAAAATAAGCTCTGAAGATTTCACCACACTTTAAATAAAGCCATATATTTATCTATAGTTTTAACAAGCACACATATTCATCCTACAGTGTTTCCTTTTCTTCAGCAGTCGTTTTATCTTGGACACATGGATTTCCAGCAAGGAGAGAAATCACACTCTTTGATGAAGAGCCCCATATATTTTGTCTATTCAGTCACTCACCAATTTCTGGAAAAAAGCCTTCTTTTCTAAACTCCTAGGGAGACAATTGATATCACCTTCTCCTGGTAATGCTGAGCTCACATCTGTAATAGCAACTGCTCTAAAGTAAGAAAAAGGTATTCTCCTGGGGACTTGCCTTCCCTTTATCTGATCCTCCTACATGCAACTGTGTCATCAGCTCTCAACAAATGCAGCTTTCGTAAGTCATAGCTTTCCCATGATACTTCATAAGGTATTGCAGAAAATTTTCACTTTTTTATAACTTTCAGTTGTGATATTCCAATCTATCCAGTAAATGGTCACAGAAAGTATGACTACAAAAAGAAATTATTGATATTCTAGGAAACTAATAGTCTTTACAGAATATCACTGTCCAGAAAGTTATACATCAGTTACATTAGACTTTGCATAAGATGCTAAGACAGGTTATTTAAACATACTGTGTCATTTGTAACTACAACTTTGGGAAAAATGTAGTTCAGTCTGTATCCAAGAATTGCCAGCTTTTTGAGGTAGTCAGGAAACAGGCACTGCAAGAATTCCAAGAATAATCTTTATGGTTGTAGAGTTTCTGTCTGCCCCATCTTGTATCAAACAGTATCAAGGCGGAGTTATTTTCAGTTTCCTTATCATCCTTTCCACTTTTCCAGAACTGAATAGCTACTTCTCCTCCTCAATAGCTCATCCATTCATTCATCAAGGTTAGACTTTACCTTCTTTTACAAAAATAGTTACTACCTTGTTCTGTTGTGGTGAAAGGGGGTAGAGAAACTATTGATAGGGGAAGGGTAAAACTTTGCTAATTTTGTCTATAGTAGTTTCAACTTCTAATTGGGCTATTGCAATTTTTTTTTTGTATTTATAATCATATACATACCCACTATCAGGAAATATCAGCCTACTAGTCAATGCAAAAATGTTGGGGATGTTGTCAGAGATAGATAAATGTTGCAGTATAAGTGGGGCAGACTTTGGTGCTGTAACTTCGGGTAAGTAATTAATCTATGTTTATGCAAGCAAACACACCTAATTACTGAAATGGCTTTGGATAAAGTAAACTACTCCATATACCAACTCTACTTTTTGGTTTATTCATGAAAAATGCTAAACCATGGTTTATTTTCTATGGTTTACTGAAAACATCTCAGTTGGCTGGGTTCATATGATAAGCCAAAACCTTATAAAACCTGTTTCACTATCAGATTAAGTGTGAACCTGTCAAATTGCTCTACCACAAAGATTTTAGTATCACAAATCAATATTAAATCAAAACCAAACAAACCACAATATGGTTTAGGATAGTGACTTCAGCAATAGGATTCGTGTACTTACAAAGTTCCCACTCCCCCCCAAAATGACAAGCTTTGTTCCATCTGTTCTGGTTATCAACCCAACACTCCTGGAAATATGGTATATTGATTATCAAACTGTGAATATACCCACAGTTGGATCTTGTCTGCAGAGTGTTTAGCATAATAAATTTATCTCTGTTTAAATAATGTATTTCATGTATACCAAATCATAGCCTCAATCAGTTATTTACTAACCTCACTTTCTTTCCAGTTTTTTTTCCTATCTACAAGTCCAGAATAAATAGCATAACTCCAGCAGCCCAGCTGTAGTAGAGCTTATGGGTTTGTGTAGTTGAATAGATAAATCATCTTGTGCCACTTCTTAACCTATATGTAAAAATCCCTAAGTACCCCATATGTTATTTCCCTTGGTTGTACAGGTAACATAGTATGGAACGATTGAACTTTATATGCTTACAGATCATTAGTGTGGATATAAAGAATGTGGGTTTAGAACACTGAAACTGAAGAGACTTTAAAGAGATCTTCATGCACTATGTTGAATGAAATTTATTTTTAGGAACTACTGGATTAAAGCAAGTCAATCTATGTGATATATCTTTCTCTATTTGGATGCAGAAAGCATATAGAATGCAGATTAAGAATCTCCTCCTGCTTTTGACTAGGTACACATCTGAGTGACCATGGTTTAATGAACAAACCACAAATGGTTGGATTCATATAATACACTGATCCATAAATAATGGCTTACAAACTGTAATGGCTAGGCAATTATCTCAGTACTGAGGATTATATGAAAAGAGATGCTCCTTTAGATTCTGTGGCATGAAGCCAGCTAGAATACCTATCAGAATTTAGATCAGTACTCTCTACCCACAAAGATATATGGTAGACAGATGCTAAAAGCCAGCAGTTTTAATTATGAGGGACATAATTAAAGCTGGTGGTGAAACCTAACATTTATCTTGAACTTTAAGAACATGTACAGTGGTACCTCGGGTCACGAACTTAATTCGTTCCGCGACTCTGGTTGCGACCCGAATTGGTCGTGACCCGAATCAAATTTTCCCATAAGGTTCAATGTAAATATGGTTAATCCGTTCTGAACCATATGTATATATTTTTTTTAAACCACAAAAATATGAAACAAAGTACAGTACAGTACAGTATGAAGAGAGAGAACGCTAACCTTGCTTGAGGCGACTTCTGGCGTGGAGGACAGGAAGGCGGGTGGGGAGGCGGTTATTGTTTGGAGGGAGAGTCCCCCTCCCTACAGGAAGCCACAACCACGTGTCACAGCAGGGAAAATGGCCGTGGATCCTGTTCGTCACCCAATGTGGAGTTCGCGAACGGAAGCAAAATTTTGCGAACGGTGCTGTTCGTGACCCGAATTGGCCGTGAACAGAAGCGTTCGTGACCTGAGGTACCACTGTATTTAAATAAGCTCAGAGCAGTAACAGGTAGAATTCTATGAGAAGAAATGTAATGGGAAAAGGAGTCTAAGGCAGGTGAGGAAAAAAGACACTAAAACCACAACTACACTTCCCATTCAAAAGAAATTAAATTGTTGCATTCTGATTCTGGAATCTCTGCTGACTGTGAAAGTGGGACTGTATGTATATAAGGTGAGGTGAAATAACAAACCGTCACCAACTCTTTAGCATAAAAGTGAGCAATATAGGTTTAATGTTCCTTTGATCACTGACTTGGTTCTCCTAACAATGCAGATAAATCTTTAAGAAATATTTATAATTCCTGTTTAAACATCCACCAACCCTTAGCTGGTTCATGAGAGATAATCAAAAGGTAATATTTCATTCTGTATAAACTAATAATCATATTTACCAGCCAATTTCACACCCAACACCATGTCCCTAATTATCTCATGTACATTAATCCTGTAATCACTTTGGTGGTTTTTTTTTAATGTCATATGATCATCTTAATTCTAAGACTTGCTTTTCCAATATATCTTGTAGTTCTTTGTTCTTCTGCATATCATTTGAGAACATTACTGATGGATGTTCTTGACTCATTTGAGATGTTGGAGAACAAAATAACAAAAGCTTAAATTGCCACTGCATTGAGTTTCTTCTATATATAATTCCATTATCACCCCTCAGATCAAAAGAATGTGGAGCAACTTGCATTAGTATATTTCTTTTTTCCATGTGTACATACATTTCCATTATACAACTCCCTTTTGGGATAAGCAACATTATACCAACTTTAGGAAAAGAGTGAGCAAGGGTAAGCAAAATAAATTAAAGGCAGAAAATTGGAAAAAGGAAAAGAACATCTAACTAAATCAGCTTTACACTTACATCATTTGTTATTTATTTGTTTGTTTGTTTGTTTATTAAATTTCTCACCTGCCCATCTCCCCCCAATGGGGGAACTCTGGGCAACTCACAACAAACATTAAAAACATAAATATATATAAATACATAAAACATCAGTTAAAAGCATTACTAAAAAGGGGAAGAAGAGTCCAAGAAGATGAAAAATCTGAGGCTGAAGACAGGAGGCCTCTATGGGGCTAGCCATCCCCATGCTTGAGGTATTCCCTCCCCATCCCAGGCCAAGTGGCAGAACCAGGTCTTCAAAGCCTTATGGAAGGCCAGGAGTGAGGGAGCCAACTGCACCTCCGGGGGCAGAATGTTCCAAAGAGTGGGGGCTACCGCAGAGAAGGCCCGCTATAACTCTGCACGTGCATAGGTATCCAGGGGAGTGGGGGTGGAAGGACAAGGGAGGATAAATAGTAAAGTGTACATCATTATGCAAACTCTGCCATCAACATTCTTGTGTGGGATGTCATGACACAAATCATTTTGTTATTTTGATGTTGCTGGGGTTAGAAAGGATGCCTACATACATTGCTTTTTCTTTAAACTTTTCATCACACTCTTTTTGGAAATCTTGCCACTTGCTCCAACCATACGTTCTCCACCCTCTTAATCCATTCACTCTTACTTTACATATTGCTTTCACAATTTCATCCTAATTCATTCTCTCTACATAACCAAACCACTTCAGTATACTTCTCTCACGCTGACCATCAACTTTTGTATTTAATCCGTATTCATTCCGTGCCTATCTAATCTTGTACACACTTCTTAAATAACCCTTTCCCACTGCATTCAATGTTGGTGTTTTTCCTGAAATAGCCAATTCCCACTTGTGTAGAGGTCAAAGCTCCTAGCCAGAGGCTTCTGGAGCGGGTGGGAAAGTACTGCTCCTGGCTAGCATGTCCTGGAGAAGTTCCTGGGCAATGCAGCCAGTCAGCTCATCTGACCACCACCACCACCCCGCACCTGGCTAATATGGAAAATTTACAATACTCTGTTTTGTGCTGGATTATTCCTGAGAACCAGTGACTTTATTGATCTGTTTCTATTATAATTTCACTGGGTGGGCATTGTGATTTGGGGAAATGACTGGTTTAAATTCTTTGATTTTGTATCCCTTCAAGTAAAGCTATTCTAGACGGAAGCTGAAAACTGTAGATGAATACCTCCACCCATCTCCATGCACCAGGCAGCTCATGTGTTAATCAACTAATACCCTTGTCAGTCTTTGGCCATCTCTATATAAGTGGTTAGAATAAGTTCCAGATCTTTCTGATTTCATAATGTCAGATGGTTAAAGGAACTGAGTTTCTGGTTCTGTGGCTTATTTGAAATTGAAGCAAGGCTGATTTTCCCTTTGCAATGCTGAAGTCATGCAGAATGTGTAGGCTGGTTTCACATTCTCCACTCACACAACTTTCTTTTCCTGGTTCCAGCCTCTAAGCATTATTTAGAATGTATCCCCCTCTCTTCCCCACACTGCTGCAGCAGGTGTAGGCAGTGTTCCCAGGCTTGGAATCCTGACTTGCTCCCTTGACCAGTAGAGTAGTATAACTGACCTTACCAAAGTAGGGAGACATCACAAGAAGATGGAAATGATACTGTAATTTTAAAAACAAAGAAGAATGGGAATAGGAGCACTTCCTTTCCTTAAAAGCCCCTAGCCTCTCCCTCCCCAGATGCAGTTTATTTTATTTCTATTTTGTATAGAATAGAGGTGGGAAGACTGCTGTTATTCCAAGATCTGCAGTAGCACAGGAGGTGATCCGCTGACTGGATGATGGTTTTTGCACTCTCTTATTGGTTAGCTAAAGTGAGCTACGATTGATAGATGATGTTCCCTATCTTTTCTTGGCATTTTGAAGTCTGCAGAAGTAAGGGTGATTGCATTCAGACATTTTGTGAGGGACTAGGGAATAGGAAGAATTGAGAGATAGTGGGGAGGCTGGGAAAGTAATTGAAGGGAGAATAGAGATAAGGAATCAAAATAAAGAATATCAGTCCACTGACAGATTGTTTTAAAGATGGTATCTTAGCCCAGGTGTCAAGAAACCTGGGAAGAAACATTTCAAATAATTCAGAGACACTGTCCTAATAAAATCACTATAAATGAATGTTGGAAATTCTTCTTGCAATGTCCAAGATTCTATATTTAGAATATTTAAAGCATTAAAGATATATTTCTGAAATCTGTGTAGATTTTGCTTCCTTGATCTTGCCTGGCTGTGTAGAGCTTGACACATGGTAGCTGTAAGATATTAGGAAAATATGCATTTGAGTTAAGGAGGCATCGATAGAAGGCAGCATGGTCAATACTTCATTTTGCCATCTCCTATGAGGTGGCTACTATGTGAGCCCAGGAAAAATCCAGACCTTTGATGAACTATGACTTGAATAATAGTTCAGCAGCATTTGGAGAATATAGGTTCCCATCCCTGATCTGTCTATATGGAACTGTCTCTTACAACTTTATGAATGTGCCACTCCCAAGAGCTTCATGTCTTTATGAAATTTCCATTGATATTTCAATCAAAGCCAATGACAGAAAACACTACGTATAACCTGAGTATTGTTCATTTAAAGCTGAAAGGCAACAAATCTTAAAGATTTTGTGATATTTGCACAATATCATTAATATTCAGTGTGGGACTCAGAATGACACATATATTTATTTATTTGATTTAGGCACCACCTGACTCCAGACCAATTCTGGCCAGTTTACAATATAACAAAACAAAATAAATACAGTGCAAAAATTATGAATAAGATATAGAATCTGGCCAGACTACACCGAAAAATACATACAAAATGCAACCAACACAGGGCTCCATCTACCCTAGGCCAAGGCCTGGGAAAACAGCCAGATCTTTTAAGGCTTTCCAGAATTCCATAAAGGTAACAGCCACCTGGTTCTCACAGGTAACTGAGAAGGCATGCTTTCTGGTCCTGACAAATGGCACTGTTTAATTGAAGGGACCTGGAGTACACCAACTCTGTTGGCTTGTACTAGCTGAGCAGAAACCATGGGAGATAGGCAGTCCCTCAAATAAACAGGCTTTTTAGTGCAACTTGCAAAGCAGAGGTGTCACGTAGGCATACTAATCTTAGTATTTAATCAGATATTGAATTTGAACAGAGGATTAACTTATATACACAGGGAGAGAGAGAGAGAGAGAGAAGTATTGATAGAAAACAAAAAAGCACGTCTATTTTACTAGACATAGACATGACAAAATAAATCAAAATATATTGCTTTCAAACCATAAAACAATAATATCATAGATGTCAGTGTGAAGCTGATTTCTTATATTTCCAAATCTTCTTGATAATTTTTGGCTATCTTTTGGACAGCTCTTTTCTGGATCTTCCTGCAGCCTCCATAACATTGCTTAATTTTTTTGTAAAATCCAAATGGGATCAAGTTGACATTTCTTCATGCATTCATATAGATGGTAATCCAAAATAAAGTTATATACAGTTATTCAGTGTTATTAAGTAATGTAATTATTAATGTTTTTCTCACCCAGGTTACAGGTTTGCTTGCTTCTCAGTGGAATATTCCCATGTTTGGATTTGTTGGCCAAACCGCCAAGATGAGTGACTCATTTCTTTATGACACCTATGTCAACCTTGTCTCACCAGTGCATCTGATAGGTGAAGTACTGCATAAAACCCTTCAGTATTTTGGGTGGAGATATGTTGGTCTCTTTGGAAGTTCATATGATGCATTTATGTCAGATGAAACAGAGGAATTATGGACATCTATAGAAAACCAAATCAAATTCAGTATAACAATCACTGCGAAGGTGAGATACAATACACAAGATCAAAGCCTTCATGAAGAGAAGCTCAACTATATATCATCTGTAGCCAGAAGTAAGTTTCAGAAGAAAGGGAAAGAAAATGTAATTAGTATAAATTACAGAAATACCTGAGCTCTTTCCAATAAAGTAAGATAAAATACTTAATCTTCCCCATTATCATGTTTTGAGGGAAAGAGTTGGAGGGAAATATGTGATTAACTTCCAGTTAGTTAATGGCTGTTTGTAATCAGAATTATTAATACAATGCCTAGTATTGAGAAACATAATTTTAAAATGGCTATAGTAATTTCACTTTGGATCATATCATAGTATAGAGATATCTACATATTTGGCTGCTAATGATATTCCTACTAAGGGGCACATGTGGTAGATGATGTTTCTGTCATCTATTTAGAGACTTTTAAAGACTCAAAGTATAATTTTTTGCCTCTGGAGTACAAGGAATATAGTCCTTCTGAATTGCAACAGTTTATAACATATTATTCATTTAAGGTTTAATTCTGCAGATGGGTAATTACATTGATTTAAATGGAGCTAGCCACTTGGGTACATCAAAGTACCATATTGCATCCCTGCATCCCTGCACATGCATTAAAGTGCTAGAAGTTTAAAAGAGTACAAATTCAGGATTCTGAATAGCATAGACTTATGTAAATAATGGACAGTAACTCATTCAACTTTTGAGAATTTTCATAATAGTGGCTGTCTTTTTAAAAAAAAAGAAATCAGAGAAGGGGAATCTCTGTGAGTTACAATCCCTACGCTGGCAGTTTTTATTCAGTGGCAGATTCATTCCCATCATCTCAATCCCACCTCCATGCCCAAAGCCATAGACTCACTGCTGTCTATCTTCTCTGCCACTTGCATGCCAGGCATAACTATCCATATCAGTTCAGTTGCAAATCATCCCAAGCTCTCTCTGCCAAGCTGCTTCACCAAACATATTTAAAGGGACTTATACCCTTTTACACTTAATATGGCAAAGGACATTTGTATTACTTAATAAGGCACAACCCTACACTTCTGTGTGCAGTGAACAATAATAAATAAATGGCTTTGACTTCATCTTTGTAATGCTATAGAATTGATTTCTGGTTGCTTCAAGCTTCCATTTTCTTGTGTATTAACTTTAGATAAGTGACAACTAATTGCTTCAATTTCTTTGCAGTTATTGTTTTAATCTGCAATTCTTTGGATGCAAGATCCATTTTGTTACAGGCCAAAGAATTAGGTATGACAAGTGGACCATATGTGTTCTTTGTTCTACAACAGTTTGAGGTCAGTAAGTAGCAATGGGTATTTTATTACCATGTTTAAAACATTTTTTTAGATTGCATAATTGGGCAAGAAAAACTATGGTTCTAATGCTTACTTTAGCTCATAGCACAGAGATGAAATACCCAAATTACATTATCAAAAAGGGAAACATGACAACCCAGTTCACCATGTGAGGGATTCCAATAAGATACTGAATAATTGTTTTAACCAAGTGAAGACAAAAATCCTCTAAGCTTTCCAACCAAAAGCATCCCTGGTTCAAGTGTATCTGTTTTCTGTAACTTATATTTTGGAAGAGGGTAGACCTATAGATTGTGGTAACTTAACACATAGTCTTGGTTAACTTAAAGGGCTAAGATATAATTAAATAATGTAATGTTCTCCCTTCGGTCTTTGAATTCTGGATGAATTTTGGATAGTCTTTGAGGGCAGCCCCATGTAGACCACATTGCAATAATCCAGACAGCAGGTCACTAAGGCATGAGTGACAAAAAGCAGGATCTCTTAATCCAGGAATGGATGCAATTAGCACACAAGATGAAGATGTGCAAAGGGTCTCCTGGCCATAGCTGACACCTGCTGTTTCATGAGGAGTGGTGAGTCCAGGAGAACTCCCGCATTGTACAACCTCTCTCCTATTCCCTAGCCAAAGTTGGAAAATCTCAGTCCCAGGATCAAAACAACTCAAAACCCACAGCCACTAGGTCTTACTAGGGTTGAAAAGGGCTGTTCTTCTCCATCCAGATACTGGAATAGAACCTTGAGAACATCACTTTGATTGTCCAGGGGGTGGAGATAATACAAATGAATATCATTAGCATATTGATGATTCTGCACACCATGCTGAAGGATAACTCCCCCAGTGGCTTACTGTAAATGTTAAATGAAAGTGCTCACCTCCCAACACCAATTGGAACTGGCCAAAGGAAGGAGAACCATCACAACACCATGTCTCTCACTCCAACCATGGTTCATGGTGTAGACAGCCATTTAGAGGTCTAGGAGGGCCAGGATGGATGCACTCTCCCCATTCCAAACCCATCAAAGGTCACTGACAAGCCCACCAATTGTCAGGCCCAGCCCAAGAACAATGGTGAAACAGTCCAGTTGAGTAAAGGTATTTTGGTACTATATGTATTGTGACTATAATGATGGTAGTTAGGCTCCTTACACTGAATAATCATCCCTCCAGTTTTTAGGAATGGACCCTATTAAATCTCTACCCGTACTACACTAATGTACTCTATACAGAAATGGGAATTGAATGTGTGTATTTGTGCCTATTTGTAAAGGTTAATTGTTTTGGAGATACATAGTATAGTTCAGAACTCTTTATTCCCTCAGCACCTCTTTACTCACTTCTCCATGTATTTGGGATTTTCCTTTTGAAAAAAAAGCTGTTGAAAACCTCATTGGCAAATCTGTGAGGTATCTGATACTGAACGTGGATGGTGCTCAGTTCACACACTGAGACACACCAATTGAATTATGCACATTTATTACTAGAACTCACATTTTCTCTCTCTTGTCTTCCAGGCCTATTTTTTGGAAGAGACTTGGAATAATGAAAACACCAGCATCTTAGATGTTTATCAGCCTGTATTTTTAATAGCTCTTAGGTCTTACAGGGAATATAAGACCTATTCTGATTTCATGAAGGAGCTCCATGACAAATCGAAGGAAAAGCAGCCCTCTTACAGTTTATTCTCTTTACAGGAAAAGGTCATATTTACTGCCATTAATTGAATATGTCCTTACCTAGGAATATCTTGAAGGAATCTTTTCCCATTTCCATGTCTTGATTTGATGCCAGTGCTACCAATTCTGTTACATACCCAATATTTAACTAACCATTAATCAGCTCATTCATGTAGCTTTCTCCAATATGGTGGTTTCTAGTTGTTTGGAGTTCAACTTCTCAAACCCTTTGTCATTAGCAATGTGGGCTTGAGTTACCCCCCAAATTTGGAGGGCATCAAGTTGAAAAAGGCTGAACTAAGGATTCTGTGAAATTAAAAATCATGCTGTGGTGAAATTATCAGAGTAAAGAAATGGCACTAACTCAATATTCCTTGCAATAACATGGTAGTTATTGTTCTTTCCTTATTCTTTACCAGTTTTAAAACTTAGGAGCTGTGACTCTGACTATGTTGGCAGGACATGCTAGCCAATGTCAGTTAACTAACATATGCCACCATCTCACCCACCTGGACTGTATGCAGCTCTTTAGCTAAACTCCCTGGTTCAAATAAAGCCCAAATAGTTGCCATTTTGGGTTTGTGTAAATTGGGCTTTGTATCTAAGGTCATGGTCTTTGGATTTCACAAAATGGTGACCATTTGGGGGGCTGGATGTCCTAATTAGTACATTGGTCAAAATGTTAATAGCAAGGAGAATAATATAATGAAATTCTTCATACTGTATATAGGGAAACTACTCTTGGGTTTACACAAAATGTTAAGTCATAGTGTGATAAGTTTGGTTAAGGCTTAGTGTGTGTTATGTGACACAGACATTGTGGCTTACAAATTTTGTATTACAGGTGAATCCAGCAACTGTGGTTTATTCTAGAAATCATTAACAGCCAGCTTGGTTAGCAATTATGTTGTCCATTGTCAAAGGCAGTAATCCATTTATTGTTATGCAAATGTACTGGAATAAGTGGGGCTGCATCTGAAAGAGTTTAGGATGTATTACTTTATCCTTTATAAAATATAAAGTAACATAATCATTATTTCTTTACAGTAGTAATAAAATATACAACTTACTGTCTCTTGGATATATTACTTAAAATATAATCTAACAAGCAGGCTGTGTTCTCAAACCAGGCTAAACTTCAAAAAGCTTGAATGAGGTTAATCCTATCCAAATTTTACATGTTTTGCAAATGTATCCTTAAACTGTATCTAATTTAATTAATCATGGGATGTGTGCCCAGCAAGTATATTGGGAGTGGACGATGCTATTTTTAACTGTTTCAATTCTGGTAGTTTAACTTTTAAATAGAAAGATTCAACCTTCACCTTTACAAATTGGCTCTAATGTGTAATAGCTTTTGGAATAAACTGCTAAAATTGCATTAGTGTGGCCTCTGCAAATTAGGACAGGATTATTGCTGAAAATCCATCCTCTACCATACTATTAAAGAAGCAAGAATCCTGTCGTCCTGGACCAGCCAAATTTGCAATCGGACAGTTTCAAAGGGCCTTTTTTGACCTTTTTTTCAGAAGTCCAACTCTTTCATATATTGTATCTTTTTCAGGTAAATTCTTATGCTGCCTACCTTTATGATGCTGTTTTGCTTTATGCATCATCTGTAAAAGAAATGTCAGAAGACAAAAAGGATTTCCATGATGGAAGGGCACTTATTAACACTTTAAAAGGCTATAATAAAACCCCTCTGTATGGTAAGTTTGTTAAGATTCCAGTCATTGCAATGTGGACGGGCCAATAATACAACAAAGCCTTTGGCTGAGGTTGCCCAAAACACCAAAATACAAAGAAGCTGGGATGGTATCTGAACTAGCCTGTGTGGTTAGGTTATAGTTAAGTGTCTCATGCAAACCCAGAAAAGTAGGCTGAATAAACTGGGAGTAAGCATATCATGGATAACCGCGCCATGGGAACATCATTTCTGAAAGTAGAATAACCTCCCAAGGATCTCCATATAAACAAGAATAGGAATATTTTAATAGCCATATTGCCCAATGGAGGTGTTGAATGTTAAATGTGAGCAGGGCCAAAGACAAAATGGGAAGGGATCTTTTTCTCACTATTCACATGCTACTGTATTTGTAATCAGACTGAAAGAAATAGTTCTAAATGCAGAAATCAATAAAACAATTCATTCTTCAAATTGCTTCATTGATTAATGCTATTCTTGGAAATATTTCTATTTCAGTCAGTAACTATTTGGCTAATATGGAATGGGGAGGACCAATAGGTTTGGCAACATAATCTCTGAGGATTTTGAAGATTCAGAAGAATAATCCCAGGAAGAATAGGGCATATAAGAATAATCCCAGGAAAAATAGGGCATATAAGACATTTTTAACAATCTGTATCTTGAATGTCTTTGTTATTTAGGCATCACTGGCCCTGTGCAAATTGATGAATTAGGTGAGAGAAAAATGGATTACTCTGTGTATGATCTTCAGGTATCTGGAAATTCTACTCACTTCATTCCAGTTCTTAACTTTGATAGTTACAGAAGAACAGTAAGGTATTTCTGCTTCTATATATTTCATAAATACTCTGTAATTTAATCTTTCAGATAGTATGAAAATATTATACATAAAGATTTAGTTTGTCAAGTACAAAATATAGTTCCCTTGTTCACCTATTGAAGAATTCTTCAATCAGAATCATAGTCCCTGTTCTTTTTATGGGAAGTTCTATGAGTTGGAGCAATCTGACTCTTGCTTTTCATGTGTTCCTTGTTCTGTAAGATTGAGTTAATGTGTACAGAATCTAGTAAAATTTCTTTCAAACTGAGCTTAACCCCTGGTGACCTCATGAACATGTCCATATAGTTTTCTTGGTAATAATAAGAAAGTCGCTTGACATTGCCCTTCTGGGATGTTTTCTCAACTATCCAGTCTAGCCTACACCCTCACTTTCTGGTGCTCTCCAAGCATTTAATGGCTCTAACTCAAATTGCTTTTCAAAATCAGCAAAGCTCAGTTAGATACTACTGTGGCTAGGTACGTATAGAATCTGCACCAGTAGAATTTACAGTACATATGTGGATAATGTTCTATAAAGGTGGAATCAGCTTACAGTATGGGGCACTGATTTTAAGTGTGACATTTGTTTGAATAGTTATAGTGTTCAGAGAGTTCAGGAAATTCAGAATGCAAAGTTTATTTAGGTTTGACTTCAAAGTAGGTATTTTAATCATTTTTGTCTTAGTTCAGACACTCAGAAAACCTTAAAGTCATGGTTGTAATGGAATGTGGGAATGACCTTACGAGACTGGGCCCAGAGACGCTGCCTAGAGAATGGTCAGATAAGAGACATCATAGTCTATAGATGGATAGTGGGCAGGGCAAGAGGCTCAGAAGAGACCCTCCTTGATTTCTCAAGGTGCAAAGAAGATGGGGGTGGGGGGAGAGAATTGTACTTTCAGACTTGCAAGATTCTGTTAATGTAGCCTTACAATAAAATAGAATTAGATCATTTGGTCATGCTTCCCGTCTGGTCTACCTGGTAAGGCTGACATAGTTGCTTAGAATAAGGAACTGAGACAGTTTGTCATAACTAAGCACCCTGTCAATACTTATTTTGTTCCTATGTTGCAGCAACATCATGAGTACAAATCTTATAGTTTCTGATCACATACTGTTTTAGTTATATTTATAGGGAGAAATCATATAGACAAGCTTTTAAGTATTGACTAAATGGAAGTAGACATGGAAATTCAAGTTTCAATTAAGGACCACAGTCTATCATGGAAGTAAGTGACTTTGGGCCAGTCATTCTCAGTCCAACATATCTCTCAGAGTGGTTGTTGTAGGGAAAACAGGAAGAAGAAGAAGGACTATATATTCCACCTTGAGCAAAAGGCAGGATTTAAATCAATCAAACAAACAAACATAATGCTTACTAAGCTTCACACAATATGCAGAAAATGGAAAAACAAAAATATCCAGCTTGCCAGGAATTAAACCTTAACACATGCTCATATACACTTTATCTTGGGTGGCTCACCCAGAACAAGAGTAATGGAAAATTGGGATGGAGAAAAGTCATGTGCAGGCTGTCCCATGGCAGCTGCCAATGGAACCTTCTTAGAATTCTAGATGTGCAAAGAACTAATCAGAGCCTGTTTGTTGCCTGGTAACTAAGTGTTTTGTCTTGCTCCCTCAGAACTATACCTAAACAGCCAATCCTTTCTAGCCTTTTCCCATGTTCCTCTGTTTGACTTGGGGATGACTCTTATAACGTTGGTATGCTAACGATATGCTTTGGAATCCTTTCTGTAATTATGCAGATCACCCAGAAGATAAAAGGCAGAGTGAGCACCACACTGTTAGTATATTTATATCCACAGACACAATGCCATTAGCACTGGGCTGTATCTGCATCTCTCACAATTACCATCTCCCAGTTATGTTATGTTATGTTATATATTATAATATTAGTTATATTATCATGTGAACAACAGAGGGCTCATATCACTTGAGGAGTAGGACTGCATCTTCATCTGGAAGACTTAAAAGTGTTGCCAACCTCCATTCACTGTCTTCCATATTGTTTAGAATTTACTTGAAGCCTGGGAGAAATTGCTGGAATGTAGTGCCATCAGTATGCTGATATAATCACATTCTCTTTTAATTAAAATACATGCAAATTTTATTAAACACATTTCAAAAAAGAAAGACAATGTGACAAAAAAGATAATGTAATTTATAAATCACTTTTTAAGTATGGGTTGATTCACACAAGTTCAAAATATTAATACATTTAAATAAAACTTCTTTCTGTAAAAGCATAACTGACCCTTTAATGTTAACCTCTTCCTCCTCATATTATCTTTAGTCCCACTGCAGAAATGAACTACATCAGTTGGTCAAATGGAGAAATTCCTAAAGACAAACCAGTTTGTGGCTTTCACAATGAGCATTGTAAAACTCAAGCTATCAGTGAGTGTGATGTTATAGAATTATTTATGTCTCTTTAAAACATTTGTACTTGGATTTCAGCTGAAAAGGCTTCAATAGAAAGAGGCTATTTCTGCCTTCAGGACCACAAGGTGACAATTTAAGACAGAAAATGAAAAAAAATTAGGAGTGGAAATAAAAACAAGAATACTCAGAAACTAGTTCTATGTTGGTCTTAAATGGCATTGCTAAAGATGGGAGGAAAATGTTTTTTTCATATATATTTATATTCTCATTCAAACAGCTCATTTGAATTCTCATTCAAGTTCTATGGATGCTGCTTCCTTCCATGGAACAAGGGAAGGTTTTTTTTTTCTACTGGTACATTATACTATGTATTTGAATCCAATTCTTGATTTTATTGTAGACTAGACCATTGAATTACATTTCTATGTTTTTAAAAAGAAAGATGGTTAATATTAAAAATTAAATTGCACCTCATTGGGGACAGTTCAGGCACTGAGCAAAGCAGCTTCTCCACAAAGCTCCATAGTTTAATTCAGGAGCAGGCAGCATCAGATGAAGCTGAACTACGGCCATTGGCTGCACTAATTGAAGCCAGTGGGAGCCGGAATTCAGTAACATCTGGAAAATGTTGACAAACATGAGATAATCCATTGCTGCGAATTGGTTTTGTTCTCCAAAAGTTCTGTAATAATTCTTTTAGCTATCTCCCACCAATGTAAAAAAGTTTCATCCATGATTCTTATTGCCTTGTTAAATTCTAAATTCTACATTTATAACTAGGAAGAAGAACCTCTTTTTGCAATTGTTTGATAGACTTGCATCCTGAGATTTCTAAAAAGTAATTCACAATTCTTGTATCAGATAGCATGCTTCACCAAGACTGAGCTCCTTCTGCCTGTTCCATAATAACCTGTACTATTTTTTGTCATTAGAAGGTACAGCTCTGGTTGTTACAATTCTCCTGATAATAACCATATTGGGGGCCATTGGTGTGACAATATTTATGAAGATCTATAAAGGCAACTTTCAAAAGCAAATCAGTGATATTGGATGGAGAATTAATTACAAGGATATCATTCTTTTTAATGATAATAAGGTAAAAGATTACATGCCATATGTACCAATCTTCCCACAGATACATACCATAATGATGAAAGGTGGGGATATCCATAATTGCCCATCACAACTGGAGGATACAAAATTAGGAAAAACTAGCACATATTAAACTGAAACTGAAACAGAAATCTGAGGTCCGTTCCAATTATTCTTATTAATGCCATTCCATTAAATACATTGGAAGGAAACATATTTAGAGAAATCAGTGGTAGTCTTATTTTTTTTTCCTAGTTCAGAGATATGGCAGGGAACCAGGAGTTTTCTGACATTGTTGGAGCAAGATTCAATAGCATATTTTGGGGTTTTCCAAAATCAAGAAATTTTATCTTAAACAGCAATCTGTAGAAGTTCATAGGATGACAGGATGGATTAGATTTTCTCCTGTGATCACAAACTCCTGATATTGCTTTGAAGAGTAACTTTTTTGATGGTAATGGAAGATTTGTTTTGACATCAGAATCCCTAATATAACCTTTTACATTCTTCTGGATAGGAAAAATGTGACCTGCCTCAAGCAAGCACACCGGTGCCTGAAGAAGCAGAACATGTTGGAGCTCATTTGTTTATTTCCAAGAGTAATTATTCATCACTGAAAGACAAGCAAGGGAAAGAAGATTTTTTCACTACAGTAGGATTGTATCAGGTATGTATATAGACGTCCAAAGTCCAGTAGATGCATTATGAAATGGGAATGCATCTCTTTAATTTCTGTTACATTTTATGGTATTTTAATTATTTACAGGACACAAGCTGCTTGACAGTATAAAATACAGAGTAATTCATGGAATAATAGGATTGTGAAGATGACACTCTTATTTGTTTAGCTTTGTAGAAACTGGCATTAACTGAAGTTCTTAGAATAATGTAGGTGCAGTGTAGAACTGTATAGAATCCAAATACTCAAAATTATTGGGTAATACGTTTTTGCAAAATATTTTGAAGTGCCTGCGCACACACACAGATATATGGAAACAACCTGGAGTATCTTTCAAAGCAGTTGCACAAGCCTAGGAGAAAATACAGCTGCTTTAATGAACTGAAGAAAGTTCCTTCATTTATATACTTGCAGATCTTTTCTGAATGATTTTCCTAGCCCTATTGATTCTTCCCAGGGCACATTTCATTCCATGAAACATTTTATACCTAACAGACCTGTAAGATATATTTCTGAAAATTTAAGTTTAAATTACTCTTGTTCCATCTCTGCATTTTAATATTTTTCTAGGTTCTCCTGCAGTTTCCAACTAACTGTGTAGTAGGTACTTTCTTCAATTTAAGTACAGTTGATTTTTTTAATTAATCCTTTAAGTATATTTAGCTTTTCTTTAATTCTCATAAATTTGACTTTCTCTTGAGAAGCTGACCATACTTTTTATAATTATTAAGCAATAATTTTGCTACCCATTTCTGCCATTGCTTTAATATAGAATGTTACATTTTCTGCTCGGTTCTGATTATAAGTTTTATATTTGGAAAAAATACAACAGCTTTCTTAACTTAGTTATCTGAACTTATTGAAGACATTAATCTGGTATAGAACAGGTTTTTATAAAACTTGGACTCTTATTTGGTATAGGATGTGATTTTCTTTTTTTTACACAGTTCAATTCAAAATTATTGAATACTAATGTTTGAAACTTAACAGCAAACTAACAGCAAACATAAAAAATGTACACATTTTTATTGAATTGAGATGGAACTTGAAAAGCTATGATCCAGTGGTTTCTGGATATTAAGCATAATTTTGCTGTGTTTAGAATACCATGGTAATAACTTTTGGAGTAATTGCATTTGGAGTACTACAGCAATAACGTTCACTTTAAACCAATTTAAGTGAGAGCAATTTCAATACAAATACACTGCACCCACAACCCCACTTTCTAATCAGAGAAGACATTTTTCCAGTGCAAGATGAAACAGGAAGTTATTCAAGATTGCCCTGAAGCCTAGCAAGGATGAAACAGATCAAATTTCCACTGGGTGGGAGTTCCAAAGAATGGGAACAGCCATCAGAAATGGCCACCTCAAGGGCTCCATTAGGGGATATCTTGGAGAGATAGGACTTGGAAAGAATTGTCAGCCCTTTGAAGTAGACCAGGTTAGGAAAGAGACAGCAGAAGGATTACATGAATACTGCTTTATTGTTGTAGGGTAAAATTACAGAATCATGATAGCCTGCCACAGTTTCCCTCTGCTCCCTCTTATTAAAGAAGAATTAAAGCGTGAATATCTCAAGTTTCTTTCTCATGCTTTCTCCTTTTCCAGGGCAGAGTTGTCTCTTACTTTCCCTTAACTATTCTTGCATACCTTGCTGTCAAGCTTATCTCTGCATTCCTCTACAGGAATTGATCCTATTTGATCTAGTTGGATGGGCAGTAGAATACAGGAGAATGTGGCCCCTCAGCAGGTCTGGAGCTATATAGGATCTTAAGGGTAACCACCAGCACCTTAAATCATACCCAGAAGGCAATCGACAACAGTTGCAGTTCCTGAAGCAGCAGGGTGACCCAAGCTTATCAAGATAGGCAAACTTGCCCAGGCTTCTGCATTCTGCACCAGCTGCAGTTTCTGGATGTTCTTCAAGGGCAGCCCCATACAGAGTGCATTATAGTACTCTAACCAAATAGAGCATGAGACTGTGAGCAGGGCCTTCAGTCCAGGAAAGCTTGCAACTGGTATGCAAGATGTAACTCTGCAAAAGCCCTCTTAGCCAAAGCTTCCAAATGCTTCTCAAGTAGGAACTGTGAATCTAGAAGGACTTCCAAATTGTAGACCACCTCTGAACAGGGTACAACCCCTTTCAGAGTCAAAGATATAATTTCCCTGAAATTGTTAGGCCCTCAAACCCAAAATCACTCTCTCTTGGAGGGATGCAGTCAATCTATTCTTCCCCATCCAGATCATGACAGCCTCCAGGCACTGGGTTATTACTTCTATAACATCACCTGTTCAGCCCGGGAATGAGATATCTAGCTGGGCATCATCAGCATATTGTTTGTGCCAACATAGGACTCCCCTAGTACCTTCATATATTTTTTGAGAAGAAGTAGATAAAGGAGAGATCCCTTAGACACTCCACAAAATAGGAACTTCTACTTGCCCACTTGCACCCTCTGGAACTGACCTTTCAGGAAGAATGAGAACCTACAGTGCCCCCTATTCCAAAATGGCTTCTATGTTAAAAAAAAATGCTTTCCTTCTTTTACCTTTTTGTTTGCCCATTTTTGCTTTTGTTTCAGGGTGTTCTTGTTGCTGTCAAGTTCATTGATAACCAAACAGATGCCTGGGTTTGGAAACCATCAGTTCTTGAAGAGATTCAAATGGTATATCTGTTTTAAGCTTTTTAAAATTGTCTGTTGAAAATCTGTGACTTCATTAAACGTTCATGTTCTAGAGGTGAATTTCAAAATTGAACCACAGAGCAGTGACCTGGGTTAGTAATATCTGACGTGCTACCACAATCAAATATTGCTACCCAGGTTGCTGCTATATGATTTAATTTTGAAATTCACTCCTACAGCTTGAAGGTTTAATGAAGCCATGCAAGATTAAACACTGTACCTTGATTTATTAGATGTGCCTAGGCACTTTTCTGATAGAAAAATATTTGACAACCTAAGAAAGAATAGCAACATTACATAAGCTTATGGCAGCATTTATACATTATAATGTCTTCTTCTCCTCTTGCTCAAATGACCAGTTCTGGTCTCCTTCAGCTCAGGACCCTCTTAGAAAAGGAGCATTCTGGAAACAGGACTTCCTTTAGTAACTTCTTCTATTGTCCAGCCTAGTTAAGCACAGTTACTATGATTGCTTCAAGTTTAAAATTTTCACATCCAAATTATCTTCTTCTCTGGGGGAAAAAAGAATTAAAATAAACCTTTTCTCTGTTAAAATGGATAAATATTATTAAAAAATGACTGACAATTTCAGCAAAACACTGAAAAGACCACTGATAAGCTGGTATATTGAAAGATGTATCAGACTTAGCTGGTAAAAAGTGTTCTTGATGACTGGTGCTACCTGGGCCTCCTGAGGAGTAATCAGAAGCTCTGAATCTGGTCCTTCAAGGAACACACAATCCCATTCAGAACCAGAGTCATAAGTCTATCGAGATTGACTGACTTCCCAAATTATTGAACTTCTATTTTTTTTGTTGAGCCAATAATATAGAAACTATTTGGCATCTTATATTAAATTAGAAACATACCTCTGTAGAAAGTGGGTTTATTTGCCATTTCTGTGGCTGGTTAACTCACACTTCCAATACGAAGAAGTATGGATAGTAATTTCACACAACACTTTTTTTCCAACATCGTTTATAAAAAATCACTATAACTATCATTAACTGGTAGATATTTCTAATACATATAGGGCTTTAAAAAAAAGATACAGTGTGTTCAGACTAGCATCATGTTTTGGTTTGAATAGACCATTCAGCCCAAGTTGATCCCATATCTGATGTCTTCTGAAATAGAGGCATAAAAATGTACAGCTTACTATTTACATTTACATTTTCCTTTATGCACCAACAAGCTTCAGATATAGATCATGGCTAGGATCTATACAGATGAAATCAAGACTTGATGAAGCACTTATCAATCTTTATTTACTTCAGATGAGAGAACTGAGACATGAAAATCTGGTGGTCTTCTATGGGATATGTCCTGAAGTTCCAAATATCTGCATCGTAATGCATTATTGCAAGAAGGGAAGTCTAAAAGTAAGCATTATGCAACAGCAATGGCTAAGGATTAATTATACAGAATTGTTAAAGAAATATCTTTAAGAAATATTCCATTGTATATATTCCATATTATGAAATACTTAGCTTCTCAATCTTTTGGCTAAAATCAGGTGTAGTATAGCTCTTTTCCATATACAACATCATGGCCCTTTTTGTATGACATACATAACTGGGTCAAAGTGAGGTAATAGATGTCAGCTATGCCATATGAATGGAGACAAAAGATTAACAGAGGGTTAAACCTCATCTGGCTGGCAGAACAAGGACAAAATCCTATGCCACCCTTGAAAATGTGATTCCTCTAAATACTCAGTCTCTAAACACCCCGTCTCTCTCCCAGTTTTACTTTTTAGCTTATCCCTCAGCTATATAATAAAGGGCAGAAAGGGATAGGCATAGGAAAGCTCATTCCCTCATACTTTCTGCAGTGGCACAGGGTGATTGGGAAGACACTGAAAATGGTGACTCCTCTTTGGGACATCAACAGTCATACCCTGCTGGTTGATGATCATGCTTTTTCCTGGGGAAGCAGTTGACACATATTCAGCTTTATTGCACAAACATGGCCAGTGTGTAACCATGGCGCTCCTGGATCAGGGTATCAACAGTGTGCTCTTTACCCGTGTATTATTTGCAATCTAAGTATTAGCTGGGAAAGAAGATTAAGCAAAATGTTGCTTTATACTATGTAGCCACGTAAGTCCTGTTCAGGCATGCAGTTCTAAGTCTTGGAAGAAGGAATTGAGGCTCAATGTCATTGCCACACTTGCAACATCTTCAAATGCAATGGATTACTTCTTTATCTTTCTTTAATTGAGAAGGGAGATCTGGAGAGTAACTGGAATTGAAAACCCTAATAGTACTTGCTTTCTGTTGCTGGGAGAGTATCACCACACATTTCTAATCCTTTCAGAATAGCTGTCCAAAACTCTTACCATTGGTCTATCCATTTGGATCTGGTGTATTGCAACAAATGAAACGATAAATCAAAAATGAAAATGAAATAAAGAAATATAATATAATCAAATGTAATCTCATCAAAGATGAAACAAAGTAATCACTGGTATTATCAGTTATGAAAATGCAGAATATAAATGAATATATAAATATATACTTTTATATAATAAATAAAATATCTAGATTTTAGGTGCAATTCAGATATGACCTATCTTTGGAAACAGGGATGCTGTGGAGGCTCAAATTCAGATAAGCAGAGTCAACTTCTGATTTAATGCCCTAAGTTGAGCAACATCAAAATGGTGTGTGTAAGCATAAAAACTATAAATTAGACTGTGCACTTAGTTTTTACATACATTGTAAACATTTTGAAATTCTGATTGAACTATATTATAATGGACTGACATAAGCAAGACATGTAGAGTATGCTCTAAAAGGCTCTAAAAACATGTAGGGTATGTAGGCAGTGAATGGAAACACACGTGGAGTGGATTAAGGATAAACTGAATTAACAATTCCAGGATCCATCTACCAAAAAAAATACATAAGATTTTTGCACTGATTCTTTTTCTAGGATGTTTTGTTGCATTCTGATATTGAACTGGATTGGATTTTCAAAATCTCTTTTGCCTATGACATAGTCAATGTGAGTATGGAGTAGAAAAATCACTTTGTACTACAAGGACAATTTGAAAACTGGTAATTGGTATAGTAACTGAATATGAAGTAAAACCAGAGGACACAGTATCTCTGTTCTTGTCATCGTTGTATGGCAGCTGTGAAAATAGTATTACTGTGTGTCTATATATGTGTAGATGCATTCATGCACACACACAGATATAAATGGGAAAGGATGGCTATGGGACTTAACTGTATACTTACTTTGGATCCTAATTCTAAGAACAAAGAAAATAAAAGAAAAAGTTTTTTCCCTTTGGATATTTTAAGTGTTTTTTGTTTTTGTTTTTTTAATAAACCTGGGACCTGCAAAAGGTATAGGAAAACCACAGTCCATATTTCTAGACAAGTATCTATATAGTTATTTCTGGTTCTGACCATAGAGGATGATTAGGCTGGCGATACTGCAAAACAGTTATCTATAACCAAAAACTATAGTTGAGTATATTATGGTTAAAGGCAATCTAAAGCTGAAATCTTGCTGTTGCTGTTCATGGTGAATATTATGCTCTGGCTAACTTCTTTGCTCTGTTTTTCTGTTAGTAATATCTTTGTATTTCTGGATTCCTTCTCTCTCACACAAATGTACACTCTGTATGTTTGTTTTCAGGGTATGTTCTTCATCCACAACAGCCCTCTGAAGTCTCATGGAAACTTAAAGCCTACAAACTGCCTGGTAGACAGTCGCATGCAAATTAAGCTCTGTGGCTTTGGCTTATGGGAACTTAAATATGGAAGAAATTCTAGAATAATAACAGAGGATGAGACAAACTATGCTGGTAACAGCCTTAAATAATTTGGAGCCCAAAGAGCATTACCCATCAAAGCATTTAGTTTATAACATCTCAGTGTTTAAAGATGTTGAAAAAACATATTGAGGTCATCATGTGCAGTAAGCAGATACCTGCTGCGTTCAATCACTGTGTTGCATAATTTCACCCTTCAATTCTCCATGGTATGGAACACTACGTATTACTTCTACCCACCCAGTCTTCCATGGGATAGAATATTAGACTTTGCTCTGATTATTAGGACTGTAAAAAGTAATGAAAGCACAAACTGCCTGCTGTGGATGACACTAGCCAATGCTGCTTCATATAGGCATGTAAAAAATGCCAGAAGGAAAACTGGGTGACTGAGAAATTCCAATATGAAATGCCCAAATCCACTGTTTGGACTAATGTGCAGTTTATGTACCCATAGATTTTTACTTCACAAAATGTTGTAATACAGTACTCAGCAACTTTACAGTTACTGTATAAATAAATTGCAGATTATTGCAGAAATAGATAGGACAGGATTTAAGACTAAAGACGTTATAGAGTTATTCCTAAAGGCAAGCAAAACTATCTCATAATTTTCCATAATAATAAAAACATTAAAAGATTGTTTCACATATAATTAGCATTTAAAATAAGAACCCTAAATGTCCCCATCCTATTAATCTATCCTATTTTCTTTTTTTGCAGATCTGTACTGGACAGCTCCTGAATTGCTTAGGATGGGGGAGTATCCATTTCACGGCACCCAGAAGGGTGATGTTTACAGCTTTGCTATTATTATGAGAGAATTGATATACAATCATGAAGATGGTCCATTTCAAGATCTAAATAGGAGTGCAGAAGGTTCTTTTTTCCCTTATTTTGAGAACTTGTGTCATTTGTCCTGCAACGTTTATGGGTAGGAAAATTTATTTAGACACACAGACACACATTTATAATCTGTGTGTGTGTGTGTGTGTGTGTGCATGAGAAAGAGAGGAGGAGGAGAAGAGGGAGAAGAAGAAGTGGAAACACAATTTACAAACCATGCAGCCTAAAAGTCTTTGGGAAGTATTACACATGTATGTCTGATAGCTAATCTACACAATATGTTTAACATTTTCAAAGAAATGGTATACATTCCTATACTGAAGCTTGTATCAGACTTTGAGATAATGCTATCTGAACCAGTCAGTTTAGACATAGTTCTATTTTTCCATAAGGACAACTGCATTTTAAGGCCAAATATTCATCTACACCAAGTATCTCAAAGTGGGCTTCTCTCTGTCTTTTATTTCTTTCCCTACATATTTCTTCTGATAAATTATTGCCCTGTACCATTCTCTTTGCTCCAATTCATTTTAGACTGTGTCTTAGAATTTGTTTAATAAGTCACAGCCTGTCAATTCTTTCTTCAGAATGATCTGAAGTGCAAATCTCTTTAAATCTTTGCCTGCTATGGAACTTAGGCAACTAACCATCCATTAAATAACTAAATAGATTTGTCCCATACTGATGTGGTTCTTATCCAGATGTGTCTGCTTTCTGCCTCTATGGAAGCTGTTGACCCCAAACACAGCCTCAAATGTGTTGTCCCATATTGAATGATTTTTCCCAGGGATGCTCCAGGATTCAGGGCTGGGCTTTTTCCTTTATATTTCTGTATTTAAATGGGAAGGGGAATGCTTCTATGAGGCAACTCTCCCCCCTTTAGAAAACAATCTGAAAACATGCTGGTCAAATCTGGCCACTGTGGTGCTGAATTTCAGCAACAAAATTTGGAGCTATTTTAAGGGGAGATTGACTTTTTTTTAATAATAAAAACCACCTAAAAATGAGATGCACATGGTATTATTGAAAATTATAGGAAGTGGAGGCCTCTTTCTTTCTTTCTTTCTTTCTTTCTTTCTTTCTTTCTTTCTTTCTTTCTTTCTTTCTTTCTTTCTTTCTTTCTTTCTTTCTTTCTTTGGTTTAAAAATCCTACCTTAAGCATGCCACTCCCATTTCATGCTTATTTTTGAAAGAGAAAATTGAAATTGCACCAATGAAAATTAGTTGTTTTGCCGCTGAATTTCATTGGCATCTTCCCAGTGAATGGATTGATGCATATGGATTCAAGTGGCCTACAAAACTGGATCCACAAATTGGAGTAAATGAAAGCCAACCAAATTGCATTATGATTTAGCACAGGTTTAGAAAGTGCCAGGTTTGAAGTTTTGAATACCACTCCTCAGAATTGGCACTTCCTAAACCTGTGCTAAGTGATAATGCAGTTTGGGTAGTTGGCTGGATTAACACATGCAACGTGTTAATCCAGCCATTATAGTTTATGAAGTTATGATGTATGGTTTAATATTAGATGAAAAGCAAAATGTGTAATATTTTGAAATCTTGCTCTAACTGTTCATTAATTCCAGAAATAATAAAAAGAATCAAGGACCCTAGGTCTTCTGTTCCACTGCGACCCTCTCTTTCAACAGACAAATGTAATAGTATGGTAACTGAACTTTTAAAGGCATGTTGGGATGAATATCCAGAAAGGAGGCCAACATTCCCTGATATAAAGACAGCACTAAGAGAAGCCAGTCCTGATGGGTAAATTTTCTCCTGATGCAAAAGTACATCTGTTTGATATTATTGTTTATTTGATGATGATGATGATGACGATGATGTTTAAAATTTTAAAAGTGTTGGTTTCTTAATGAAGGTATCAAATACATCATAAATGAAAGATGTATTGGTTAGCATTCTCACATGCAGGCCTCCTCCAAACCAAGAAATGGAGCTAATTGTGAAGAAGAAGGCAAGAGTTTGCTGTTGTTTTGTTTAAATGATTATTCAGAAGCTTTGTAACCAGTTGTGTTCTAATACTGAAAGAGTCTGCCCAGCGATGGATATATATATATATATATATAGATATCCATTATTAATAATTATTGACCAATTCTTATAATGTTTCATTTTAGCATATCTACCTGCCCATTTTAAAAAGAAAAATCAGTCACCAAATGCAAACCCTATAGATAAAACATGAATTTTATAAGCTGCAATCTGATCTTTGAGTTGGTAAGCTATTGGGGGAAAAAACCAGTATCAATCATTTTAATTAAAACTACCAGAGATTTTCAATAGTTTTAATTAATTACTGCTGTGGTTATCAGGTCATTTTCAATTCTTAAAGAATCATGCAGGGTGGAAAGGTTTTTAATCAATAGAGTCTCAGAAGCAATATCACATTCTCCTACATGACATCTTTAGAGAATTGTAAAAACAGTTTCATTCAATATTTACTTTTTCAACACTTCCAAAGCCATTTCAGTATCTTGGACAACATGGTTAATAAACTGGAAAAATATGCAAATCATCTGGAAGAAGTAGTTGAAACAAGAACAACCTTGTTGTTGGCAGAAAAAAAGAAGACTGAAAAGCTTTTATCAGCCATGCTACCTAGGTAAGTTAAATCTTTCACTTTTTTTCTCCTTTATGCTTGAGTAGGTTTCCTAAACTGTTTTCATCCTGCACAATAGGTCTGTTGTTGTTCAGTCGTTAAGTCGTGTCCGACTCTTCGTGACCCCATGAACCATATTGCACCAGGCCTTCCTGTCCTTCACTGCCTCCCTGAGTTTGCTCAGTTTCATGCTCATTGAGTCAGTGATCTGAATGTATTTTAGGGTGTTTTTGCTTTAATTCCAGTTCTGTTCTCTTTAATAATCAAAAAGTATAGATCTCAGAGCAATCTTTACCCAGAGGTCTGACGGCCATGAGGATAGGATGAAAGTACAAATGCATTGGTAGATACATCTTTACTCTGGAGACTCCTAGTATCTTAGTACATTCATTTGCTATAAACTATAGCTTGCTTTTTTCATCTAAAATAAAGCATTCTAATATGCAGGAACTAGAATTTCCTGCAAATGAAATTGCAAAGAACAAATAGTGTTGACTCCTGGCAACTGCCTGGAAAAGTCCCTGCAGTTTTCTTGGCAACATTTTCAGAAGTGGCTTGCGATTGCCTCCTTCCTAGGGCTGAGAGGGAGTGACTGGCCCAAGGGCTCCCAGCTGGCTTCATGCCTAAGGCAGGACAAGAATTTATAGTCTCACAGTTTCTGGCCCGATGCCTTAACCATTACACCAAACTGGCTCCCCCCTGCCCCAAAATTTCCCACAAATGAAATTGCAAAGTAAGAACAAACTATGATTTGGAATAGTAGAGCTGGATCTGAATTAAACTGGTTGTATCTATGGTCCATTGAAAGCAAGAAAAGAAGTTCATGTAGCTATCTGAAATCACATCAACGTCAGTAGAACATAAAACAAATAACTATGGATCCATCTCTATAATCAGCAAAGCACATTACAACAGAATCAGACAACCCTTAATTCTTACATACTAGGAATGAAAACTTCTTTTCCCCATCACTCCACGGGTAAAAAGAGAGAGAAATATGGAAGCTCAGATTAAGTCTTTTCATTTTGTTTCAATGCATGGGTTGTTTTCACTATTTATTTGGCATTATATTGGAATGGAACTGCCACAGCTTTATTAAGAATTAAATGCACCTAGAATGGGGCATCAAAAACATCTTGGAATAAGGCAATGATAGTGGCAACTCCCTTACAAAAGGGAAATGGTAATTAAAATACTTCATCCTTTTTGTATAGGATCTAGATATTCATGGCTCGGAGGTTGTCATTGAACCTGAATCTGAACATAACAAAGATCCTTCATCTATGTGCTGTTTGGCAGTTTGAACTTTTATATAGCTGACACCAGATGGCTTAAAATCTTGGCACTCCTGCATCTCTTCATAAATGAACTTTCAGCCAAGATTTCCAGTGAATTGGGACCTAGAGAAGGATGAGCAACTTGAAGCACACAATTTACTTTCATGTAGTCCTGGGTCTAACTTCAAAGCCTTCCTACAAACAATCATTTTGATCTGGTGCTCTCCTGATGATTGGGAAGAAGGGGGGGGGGAGAAAAGGAGTACTCAGTAAGAAGGCAAAAGGATAGACCCACCCACTTTTAGTTTGGCTTTATCCAACTTTTAGGTGTGGTTTTGTCCAACAGTGACTTTAATTCCCCCCCCCCTTTTTTTATATGTGGCTCCCAATAGATTGTTTAATGTTCACCTAGTTCTGAGAACTATTTCCCAGACTGAGAACAACACTGGCAGTTATGAAAACTAGGACCAGATGTACTTTGATCCTCCTACACTAAAATGCCAACCTCCTCCCTCCTCTCAAGCCAGTTGCATTGCAAAAGCACTAAAAAGTGATAAAGATGTTGACACCACAATAGAATAGAATGCCTTTGAACTGTGGTGCTGGAGAAGACTCTTGAGAGTCCCCTGGACTGCTAGGAGGTCAAACCAGTCAATCTTAAAGGAAATCAACCCTGATTGCTCATTGGAAGGATCAATAATGAAGCTCAAGCTCAGATACTTTGGTCACCTAATGCGAAGAGAGATCTCTTTGGAGAAGACCCTGATGCTGGGAAAGATTGAAGGCAAAAGGAGAAGAGGACGGCAGAGGATGAGATGGTTAGATAGCATCACTGAAGCAATGAGCATGAAACTGAGCAAACTCAGGGAGGCAGTGAAAGACAGGAAGGCCTGGCGCAATATGGTTCATGGGGTCACGAAGAGTCGGACATGACTTAACGACTAAACAACAACCACAATAGAGCATGCAAAGAGGCTTCCTTTAAAAGTCAATTGGTAGCTAGAGTTTCTGCACTGGAACCTGATCCTTTCTTTCTCATAAACCTCATTTAGGTTAATTTCTTGGATGTGGAGGTCGAAATCCTGACTTTTGGAGTACACACATTTTTGAAACAAATAACACTATCTGTTATTTGCTGTATCTTAAAGTTATGACCCGATTGCATACTGTGGAAAATAACTTCAGTCTTTCAGTTGTAGAATTAAGAACCATCTTGTTTTAAGGATGAGAAACTGTATGTAACTTTACATGACTTTATGATTTTAAGACTCTGCTGTGATTTTTTTCTGAAATAAATAGAGGCAGAATTTATCTCTCATCTATTTATGTTCCAGCTTTATAGGAGAACAACTTGTTGCTGGAAAACCAGTGGAACCTGAAAGCTTTGAATCAGTCTCCATTTTCTTCTCAGATATCGTTGGCTTCACCAAGTTATGCTCTTTCAGCTCTCCCCTGCAAGTTGTCACTCTCCTCAATGACCTGTATAGTCTATTTGATAATATCATTCAAATATATGATGTCTACAAGGTAAGGAAAAAAATTCCCCTGGAAAAGGATATCTGCATCATTCCTCTCAGTAGCCATGAAAAAAAAATCCATAATTTGCCATATATCATTTTCTTTGTTTGAGAACAGTTGTGAAGATAATTAAGACATAAGAACATGAGATTCCTTTTTTGTGTCCTATAAATTCTATATTCTGTTGAGGGATGAAAATTCGAACCTTCCAAAAACATGTCCTACTTACACACTTTTATGAATTGCTATTAAATTCTATAATCTGTTCTATCTGGCATCCTACTTCTATACAAGTACAAATAATGGGTTTTGTTGTTTCCAGGTTGAAACTATTGGAGATGCCTATATGGTTGCTAGTGGCCTCCCCATTCCCAATGGAGCAAAACATGTTGAAGAAATTGCCACTATGTCTTTGCATTTTCTCAGTGCAGTTATATCCTTCAAAATCAGGCACCTGCCGAATGAGAAACTGAGGGTGCGAATTGGAATTCATACAGGTGAATAGTATCAATCTCTTTGGACTTTCATCTCTTAACTGAACTGACCTTTTGTGAAAATGAATTTATCAGAACATACACTGCTCATTGGGACAGAATCAGCAGAAGCTTGCAATTTATTATTCTTTCTGATTTATTTGGGTAGACTGAGTTGGAAGTGTCCTTTAGACTTAAACCTACACTGTTATAGTCCTCCCTTGCAAAACTTCCTTTATGGAAGAGATCTTTGATCAACTAAGAATAATTGCTTCTTTTATTGGTTATATTACATTGATGTTCTCTCATGGTTTGTTTTATAGGATATTAAATAATATACTGCGAAAATTCATTGCCTTTTTCTGTCTGTATTTTAGAGAGGTATTACAGCTTTCAAGTCAGTCCTAGAAGCTATCCTGAGATATGTGTCTGTGTTCCAGATGGTCACAATATGGAATGAGTCAGAATACTACATTTGATGCCTATTTTGAGAATTAATCTGATCGCTTATTATTTCTGGATCTATCCTATCCTATCCTATCCTATCCTATCCTATCCTATCCTATCCTATCCTATCCTATCCTGCTACAGAAATCATATACATCAGATTAAGTCATGGTTTAACTTTTTTTAATGAACTAAAATTGGCTATAATCCATGCTTTATTAACTGCAATGGTTGTATTCATATAACAAGCTAAGACAAAATCAAACAAGCTATGTTATGTCTTTGTATGATGTGTCAACCAGTCACTGACTGAGGAGGTAGTGAGACTGTATTCTTCTTCCCTCCCTACTTCCAGACATCTGCTGGTGTCCTGTATATATTCAAAGGAAGTAAGAATGGAGCTTTGCATGTTAAATTCTGTGCACATATCTCAGAGGGCTAATCTCCATGATACATGACCAGAATGTTGTGATTATGTATATTTGAGGCTGGAGTATTATTTATTTATCATTATTTACATACAGGATTTCACCTATGTGCTATATTACCAAAACAACTTTACTAATGTTAGAGGATATATAGGTGATTCATTAGGACACTCTGCATTATACTTGCCTGAACCATCCACATAAAATATTTTTTTCAGAAAAAAAGAGACACAGTCAGAACAAAATAAAGTGTATTAAAATACGTATTTTCTGCTGGGAAAACAAGGTATTAATGGACTTTTTAATTGGATTCCAACTGGCTCATATTTTAGTCCCTCATAATAGCTATCCAGTGGTGGATTGTAGTGGGAAGATGATTAACCTGATCCATGTTCTCAAGCATAGTCTTGTGCAACTTTGGTCCTATATTGCTAGGAAAATTGTTTCTTCAAGAAAGAATAAGAGCATTCATTAGAATAGGAAAGTCACTACAGCTGGGAAAACAAAATATATGTAAAATATAAAATGTTCAGATCACATGCCCTAAAATCCCAATTTTGTTTCTACATTTCAGTAAGAAATAAAGCATGCCAGAATCTTATACTTCTTTTCTGTGTAGCTGAAGTAATTCTTAGTGCTTGTCATTCCAGGCCCTGTTGTTGCAGGAGTGGTAGGCATCACAAGGCCACGATATTGTCTCTTTGGAGACACTGTGAACACAGCCTCACGGATGGAAAGTACCAGTTTACGTACGTTGTCATTCATTTCTTACAGAGAAAAGAAAAAGTTGATGTAAACCATATCTATCATTTTATTCATGTATCCTGTTTCAGAAATCAATGCATAGCAGTCTACAGTGGAATAAATGGACGGCAGTAATAGGTACTCATAAGATTCTCATACTGCTCGGAAGTTACAAGGAAAGAATATTATCTTTACACCCTGATTGAGGAAGCATCTGGCTGTTCATTATTAAAAAAAAAAAAAGAGGATGACTTTAAATTAGTTCTTAATTATAAAGACTATGTGAATTGCAATCAGCTTGATTGCTGGACTTTTAATGTAATTAAGAGTTAATAGATAGGGAAAAAATAGGTTATTAGACAGAACTCTTAAAACAGAATACTTTCAAAAACTTGCCATCAATGCATAATGATGTAAGTGTCTTTCTCTCCATCTCTTAGCTCTGCAAATCCATGTTTCTAGTATCACAGCAAATGCTCTTCAAAGAATTGGGGGTTACAATTTGCAAGAAAGAGGAACTATAAGAATAAAGGTATGTCTTCCATAGAATCAAAGAATACAATATATTCTGGCTAAACCTCCCTGTAGCTGAATATTGTGTGGATAGCTTTTAATTTGACAATGTATAGCCTTTGGGATACTATAAACTTGAGTTCTCATCAGAGCTAGTCAGCATTGCTAAAACTGAGCGAAAGACTACAGGAACTGAAGTGCTACATCACTGAAAATGCACCTTATTGCCCATCCCTATCTCAGAGCTTTGACATTACAACCATTTGTAGATTGGTCAGTACTTTGGGCAATTCTTACATTACAATTATGCTTTTTCCAGTACAAAAATATGCATGCATTCCAGATGGATTAACAGTTTTGTTTCAGGGATAATAAAGTTTCATTTAAGTCTAGCTTGGTTCTTGGCAATTCCATGAGTATGTGCATATACTCTCTAATGTAGCCTAGAACCCTGGGTCTCTCATTCAAGTACAACTAGGTTTGACCCACCTTAGCTTTTTTGTGAAATCAGTCGAAGTCAGCCAGATCTTGTCACGTTGTTGGGCTATTTAAGCAGACAGAATCCAAAATAAAAGTCAGAGAAAGGATTATGAACCAGAAGTATTGAATGGTTTCTTAGAAGTAGACTTCCTATGAAGAAAGATTGGGATATTGAAGAAAAAATGGCAACCCAAGATTCCATTTTCTCAATTTCTTCTTCATTACCTTTTCCCTTGAAGGAATACTCTTCATTGTGTTAAATGCTAACTTTCTGCAATTATCGGTGTTGACACTTACTACATGTGGGTAGCTTTGCTTTGCTTTTGATGTTATGTAAAATAACTGGTTTTGTTGATTGCTAGGGCAAAGGGCAGCAAAGAACTTTTTGGCTGAAAGGAAAAGCTGGATTTGACATGCCCCTTGCAGATTTCAACAGCAAGTTTCAACAAGAGCTGAAGGGAAATGTGGAGGCAGAATCTGTAGTTAAGCACTTTACTTGACCCAAATGTATCAACTGACTGAGATTATTGCTTATAGATAAATTATAAATGGAATCCTGCTTGGAAAAGGATCATATAGCCATTCCTCATGATACTGTGTCACATGAAGCAATGTGACAGACTATCAATATAATACAATCCTATTCTGTACATATCTTCCTTTAGTTTAATAGGAACTCATAATTGATTTCTTCTACAATTTTTCCTCTTCTCACATTAAACTTCTCTTTTTAGCTTGGCCTTTTCTTAGCCTTATGATTTCTGAACTAACTTCTACTGGGTCACTGATCTGTCCATATTAACGTTTACATTCCAACCTAGAGATAGCAAGGATAGAATTATTCAACTCTCTTAAATTCTGTGATTACATCTTGCTGTATACAAAATGTCTCCTGGATACAGTACATGTAATAGCTCTGCCTTTTAATACTTAAACTTTCAGTCAAAGGGAAACAGTTCAAATCAAGGTGATTTTCTTTAACTCTAGAAATGTTTCTTTCCCATCTTTATATTCAGATAGTTCTGTCTTAGAGATGAAAAAATAAAATCATTTGCAATGAAAAGAAGTATCTGAAATAAAAGTTTATAACATATAGAAGTAGACTGAGGTGCAGTGTTCCAAATTCAAACAAACAAACTTTGTTTTAATTTAGAAATGGATTCAAATGAAAAGAAAGTAACACTCAGATCAGCAGGAGGCCCTCTTGAAGATACCCCATTGCGAGAGGTGCAACTGTCTGACATGTGGGAAATTTTGTATTTCTCTCTTGTATAGCTCCCAGGCTGTGGAACAGGCTCTTAAGGAGATGTTCCTGGACTCTACTCTCCTAGTATTTAGAAATTTGGTAAAAACATATTTCTTTCTCCATGTTGTTAAGTGTTAATTGTAATTGTTGCTTTATTTTAATGTTTGACATTTATCTGTATTTTAGTTGTATTGCTGTTTAGCTTATAGTTTGTACACTTTATACTATTGCAGATTGCCTTGATTGTCAAACTGGTAGAATGAAGGGGTATAAATCTAATTAAGTAATAAACATCTAACCACAATTGAGCAAGATGTCTGTTAAGCTGTGGTAAAGCAAGGAAAAATAACTGCTGGATTTAAACCACACTCTCATGTTGACAGATGGCAATCAATATCTTCAGGTGGCTTCATTCTAGAGTCTCATCTAGCCATGCAATATTGAGTATCTAGTTCAAGGCAAGGAACCCTACAAACTATCTTACTAGGCTTTCAAAGAGCTATAAAAAGATAACTCTTTAGGAAAGTGCTTGGTGACTGGGAGGATTAACCTATCCCTAGCTGGTGGCATATCTATATTGTTGTGTCGTATGAGGTCTCTCAATATCAATTATGCTTTTAATTCAATGCTGCCAGTGGAGGTAACTCACTTAAAACACTTGGGAACTGAATGGCACAGATGCAGTAGTACATAAATAATTGCCTTATAAGTCTAATGCAGATTTCATTCCAGGAAGGTGCTTTGAGTTACATGGGAGCATAAGCATGATACCCATCTGCCTCTCTCTAAAGCAGCTGGGTCTTTTTCTGTGATCATGTGGATGCATTCTGCAGCTGCTACACAATCTTGTAAAAAACATGGCTGCTTTAAAGACTTGAAGCCTTTATGTGCTACGTTTGCTCCAAACTCTGAAGTATCTTTTAGGAGTAGTATCTAAAACATGGCACAGCCTGTCTGAATTGTAGTTTCGTATTAACAGATTTTTCATGGTCACATTGCTACCTTTTGAATAGACAACCCAAAGCAAATGTAAGGCAGGACTCTGTTTTTCATAGGGCTAGAGCTTTTATACGTGTTTATACCCTTCCCACCTTCTAGAATTACATTTGTTTCAATCCTAATTTTAGATTATCAAAGGATAGACCCACAAGTCAAATTTAAATTAAGGAAAAGCATCCCTAGACAATTAGTAGGATTTTTTCTTACCTTAAATTCCTCTCTTCATCCACTGTTACCACTTCTGCATAAGTGAGTCACAAGGGAATTGTCACAAAGCCTCATATTACCTACTGCACAGTATGTGTATCTGTGCAACATATTTCTTGCATGTTTTGTCTTTATGCAAATATAATATTTGAAGTAATCCTAGATGCATAATATCATAGTATTAGCTGTATAAAGTTTGCTATTTACACTAGTATAAGAAATAGTGTAATCTTCTCCATATTGTCTGAGGAGACGCCTTTGTATTTTTTAAAAAAATGTGACTAGCAAAATACACAACTAAGGAAATGGTGTAGTGAATCTCATCAGACACAATGGGATTTATTTTTACATAAGCAAACACCCTGTGAGTGTTAAGAATATCTACTTAGAAATAAACTTCTTTAAATATAATTTACTGTATAGTAGAAATGTCAGTTCAGAATAGTATTTTTGAATTAGAAACAAAGTAGTATACGATGAAGTAGAAAAATCCAGGCTAATTATCTTTATTTTTTTAAAATGAAATCTAAATATTCTTCTTAGATTCTTTTAAAAATATCTAATTGTTGAAGTTTTGATTAAATAAAAATTGGTAATTTCATTAAATCAACCTATAATAATGTTGAAGAATCATTTATTTGAATGAAATTGATATTGTTCCTCTTGCCCTTATTCAAAATTCATCTTCATGTTAAATTCTCATAAGACTATAAACTGCTTCTAGGTCACATAAAAGGTGTTGTGATTCTAGTATTCTGTTAACAAAATCTATCAGCCAGTTCATTTTATAATCTATTATTAATTTTAAAAAATGACATGTTCATTTTCTAATACAATTGATTATTAATTAAATGTGGATAAAACACATAGATCAAGATGAGAGTTCGCTTATTCTTTTCTTTTCATTTTTCCATATTAAAAAAAAGTGTAGATTGTAGCTTATATCTTTAATGTAGTTCAGGAAAGTCAGTATTGAAAATAATAAGTGTGTATAATGGACTGTATAACTATTTCCTCCTCTTCATGTCCTCAACTGTTATGTTTATTTTCTTAATTCTGTCACGTTTTTAAAAATGGATTTAGTGTATATCTTTCAACTCAACAGTCAGAGTGTGATAAAGTGTCATGGGAACATTGCCCAGTGAGTACAGAGGTTAAGGAATGTTCCAGGCCTTGCAAGCTTTGAACTGTAACTTTGAAAGTTGCACTTCAATGACTTTCTTAGGTGATCATTTTTAAATGCTGAGAATGATGGTCCTAGAATGAAATGCAGCTTGGAATAGAAGTCCTACTTATTCACCAAATGTTATATGTTCAATTATTACTGGCACCCTCAGGTAGTCTGCAGTACAAACATTTTGTCTTTTCTATGAAGTATTTCACATTTGGCCATCATGGATTCATTAATCTGAAGGTGGATAGGAATCTGGTCTTTACATTTTGCTGTCATTTGTTGTGTGAACCTAGTAATTATGGTCTAAAAACCATAATTAAGGCTTATGGCTTAATAAGACATGCGAATCCAGTCAGTGTCCTCAACACAAATACATTTTACTCAGTAACTGGCAGTGATCTTGGTTGTGCACAAGGATTCTTCCAGCTAATACACAGAAGCCAAGATCTAATTTTTAGGACAAAAGTACTATACATTAGTTCATCCTGAAAATTACTAGGTACCTTGAGTTAGGAACAGCTATATTCTAAGCATTAGTCTGCTAACCCAATTATTATCTACTGTATTCTTAAAGAAACAGTGCTACCACTAACTAGCTGATTCCTGCAATATGGTTTTCTTGCTAGTCCCAATCTTGAGGGTGAGATAGATGCTTGGTTCAGACAGTCAAGAAATAAATTAAAGGCTGCCTTTTGTTGGGACTAACATTTGGGGGGGGAAAAACCACTTGTAAATTACATTAAAAAAATCTTTATTCTGTTACTCAGAAAACAAGAAATTTATATGAAAAAAGCACATAGTTGAATACAAATCACTATTCTTTTTAGCTATCATAGAAATATTTTTATGTAAAATATTAAAGTGAGCAAAATATCTCTTTGTAGCAACAGAGAACCACAAGTATAATAATCAGCAGTTGAAGTTGGATCAAATATTATACTAAAATTACACAAATTCCAAGTAGTAGGAATAAATGGGAAATAACTGCAAAAGAAAGAAAAATAGAAAGAATATAAGTGATTAGCAACTGTCACAACATAGTCTCTATCACTCATGTATGTTTAAGTTCTTGTACTTTCAAAACTATCGTGAAGCTATGTTTTGTTTTTGTACCTTCAAGTCAGTGTTGGCTCCTTGTGACTTCCTGGATTAGTCCCTGCAGTTTTCTTGGCAAGATTTTTGGAAGTGGTTTGCCATTGCCTGCTTCCTAGGGCTGAGAGAGTGACTGGCCCAGGGTCACTCAAGTGGTTTTGTACCTAAGTCAGGACTAGAACTCAGTCTCCCAGTTTCTAGCTGGGTGCCTTAACCACTACAACAAACTGGCTTTCATTCAAAAGGTACTAATGATTTATTATTGAGTTCATTAATTTGAATGAAAAAATAGATCCTGTGGTATCTCGGGTTTATATGGAAGGCTATGGGAAATGTAGTGTCTGTACTCTGGGCAATACTTGTGTGATTGGGGACTGCTTTCCCCTGACTCTCTGAAGGACTGCAGGTGGCTATTTAAATGACCTGAAAAGATTACAAGAAGGGATTTTTTGTTGTGTATTTTTAAAACCATTTCTGCAAGAAAGTAGATGGCTTTGGGAGGCAAACATCTTCCATCTTCATATTTAACTCTCTCCTCAAAACCGTGTAAAATTACTCAAATCCATTACTAACTTTCAACACCAGAATGGGTGTTTTTTGGTAGTGCAATTTCAGCCATTTTTTTCAGAAGGTCTGGTGGGAGGTTACAGGTAGGAATGGAAGTCATTTGCCTCCCAGTGGACATTTACTGCCATTCCCACCTGCAATTTTTGAAACTGACCAAGCAGTAAACAAAACATTGTCCAGCTAAACACTGGCCATTTTATCTCCACATTTTGTGGTGCAATCTCTGAGTGGCATAGAGATAGTGGCTGCCTATCTTTGCTGTGCAGGACGTCTCCCTATCAAGACTATGATGTTAACAGGAATAAGCAACAAGTAGCACCATGTAAAATCCTTTCTAATTTTAATGGGTCTTGCCCAAAGATTTGTCCAACTCTGAGAAATATTTTATCATATAAAGCAGAGAGTATATACAACAAAGCAGTGCCCTTATGCTTTTAATTTAAATTTCTTGCAAAATGACAGTGCTCACTTGCTAGCTATTAATGCTGTGCAACAGTTTAGATTCAGTTTTGAAAAGTTGTTTCATAGTATGCAGGAGTGGGAACCCAGCATCTGATGGCAACTCATTAAAGGAGCTGCACTTTTTCCCAAGATCTATCAGCACATATCAGTGACTTGATGAAACAGGAGTATGGCCCTGGAAACCAGCAGGTGCTGTAATGGTATGTGGGAATGACCTTGGGAGACTGGGCCAAGAGATGCTGCCAAGGGAATGATCAGATAAGAGGCAGCATAGCCTGCAGCTGGATAGTGGGAAGGGCAAGAGGCTTAGAAGAGACCATCCCTAGTTTCTCAGGCAGTAAAGGAGATGGACCGGAGGACAGAATAGTACTTTCAGACTTGAAGATTGATGTCGGCCTCATGGGGAATACCAGATAGGAATCACAACCAGATGAGCTAATTCTACTTTATTGCAAAGCTACATTGACAGAATCTTGCAAGTATAATTCTGCCCCCCGCCTGTCTCCTGTTCAGCCCGAGAAACTAAGGAGGGTATCTTCTGAGCTTCTTGCCCCACCTACTATCCAGCTACAGTCTATGCTGTCTCTTATCTGACCATTCCCTTGGCAGCGTCTCTTTGCCCAGTCTCCCAAGGTCTTTGCCACATACTATTATGGGTCTGCCTATAGGCTCCCACATATGCTGAAGCAACTTTTCAGTTTCAAAGTGAAACATTACACAGCTCTATTATTGGTATGGTATTAGCTGGATTACAAATAATTTTAATATTTCTAACTTCTACCTGATAATTTGTAACTCCTGGATAACCCTCTACCTGTGTGAAATAAGAAAAAAAGTCTTTTAGATTAGAAAATTGTATGAGATTATCAATACAAGCCACAAGATCCATTCTAAAAGTGATGGCCCATTCAGAAAAGTTGAATGGCTTAATTATATAATTTCATTTTAAGCAGTGTTCAGAGTGGCTGATCATTAAAACCAAAACACTTACTAGTTAATAAAAACAAAATTGTAAACAAAATAACTCAAACAGCTCACCTCAGCTATCCCTTACAAACATCTTTCTGAATAAAAGAGTTACTATAGCTCTGACTAGAGTCATTAGAAAACCCCTTTGCCTCGTCTAATTTAACTTGATCAACTGCACTAATCTACTGTCCATTTTGTTCTGCCACAAGGGCTATCTCAATTTCCTCTTGCAGGATTCCTCCATATCTTAGAATCTACAGTGGTACCTCGGGTTACGAACGCCTCTGCTTACGAACTTTTTGGGTTACAACCAGCTCCGGCCGCAAAAATTTACCTGAGTTTGTGAACTCCGCCTTGGGGTACGAACCGGATCTGTGGCCATTTTCCGCCGTGACACATGGTCCGCAGCCATTTTCCACCTGTGCCATGTGGTCCGTGGCCATTTTCCGCCCGTGCCACATGGTCTGTGGCCATTTTTCCACCCGTGCCACGTGGTCCGCGGCCGTTTTTCCGCCCTGCCGTGTGGTCTGCGGCCGTTCTTACACCCTTGACGCGTGGTCCGCGGACGCCAGAACGGATTAACCTTTGAACCTTATGGGAAAATTTGCTTTGGGTTGCGAACAAATCGGGTTGCGACCAGAGTCATGGAACGGATTAAATTCGTAACCTGAGGTACCACTATATCTGAATCCATGTCTCTCTGAAAGTGGACCATCATAATGGTCCTTATTCAGTTTAAATGTTCTCTGTTTATACTGTAATCGGGGAATCATCTGAGAGGTACCCAGAAGTCAGAGTAAGGCCAGTATGCACCATTCTTTGGACTCCTTTGGCCACAAAGGATTCTGCTGATATTTACAATTTGTTTCTTAAACTTATTTTTCTTTCTCAGAAAAATTCAGCATGCTTCCAAGTGAAATGTGAGCTCCCATCACTCTCTCCAGACTACTCTGGCCCGAAGTAAACATTCTTTGCTATAAAATATTCCACTCAGAAAGGAAAGATGGAATTGACTTCATTGCTGATGCATGTGATAGTGAAACAATCTCAGGAGAACAGAGCTGGAGATGATCCAGCAGTTTCACAGAAGGAAGAGGGGAGACTGGGAGGACAGAATATAGTAAGAGTAGATTAGGGAGCAAGGGTGGATGTGAAAAGTGCAGCAAGGTGTCTGTGTCTGGGTGTATTTGAATGATATGTTTATATGGATGAGAAAGAGAAAGACTGTGGCAATTCTTTTCACCTGAAGAAACAAAGTTTTTCTACTGAAACATTCCCACTCTCATGAGAACTTACTGTTACTCTCATTAGAACTTAGAACTTACTGTTCACAGTGAATTCTGCAATTAAAACACCACCTGTTTGCTCCATATGTTCTCTCCGTTTTGCACATACCTTAGAAATAGCAAAGAAAACAATTAAAACAGTTAATCCTAGTTTATGAACGGTATGCATTCTAAGTAACCACAGAACCCAAAGAGAACCAAAAAAAGGCAAATTATCTCCCATAACCTGCCAAACAAATGAAGATTCCCATCTCTTAAGTATTTTGAAACCATTTTTGTAGATCTTAGAGCAACTATACCATGGAATAAAGCTAAGATATTAAGCTCATCCTTGGCATATTTGGTGAGAATTAAATACCACGATCACTCCCTATGAATTACCTGTTGGGAGGGCTCAGCAACCATGAGAGCAATGTTATCATGGGTGGAATTTCCTGATAAGGTCAAAAAGGGAGAGGTGAAGCTAAAGGCAATCCATAATAAGGGTGAGTGCAATGAGGCAGGGATGAGAAAAGCCAGCCTACCTAGGAGAAGGCAATGTCAAAGCACTTCTCCATTGTTTTCAAGGAAACAGTATGGATTTTTCTAAAACTTTACTGTTTAAACATATAACTAGCCCTAAGTGCCCCACACTCAGTGCACATGAGCTGATATAGAAGTCAATGAATACAGTGGCAGGATAGTTTGTAATTAGTGCATGATAGTGTTCTAAGTGCTTTCTGCATAAGATTTTTGTAAAGGGAATCTCAAGTCTAAACTTCAAATTCAGAAATTATAGGGAAGGATATTGATACAGAACAACTTTGTCACAAACACTGAATTTACTTACAGTAAGTTATACAACTCTTTTATTGGATTCTAAATACATTGTAATTCTTGATGAGACACAGAACATTTATCATACCTACACAGCGTTCTGAACAGGATAAGGCAGCACTATCACAAACATTGCATTAGCACCCCCTAGTGAATATCACAATAGTTATTCCTTTCCATTCTTACTCATAGATGAAGGTTATTTCACATTGTCTTACAATAACACTGTAAGGTGGGATAGTCTGAGATATAGTGTTTATTCAAGGAGCTATAAGACTTAGCAAAGGAATGTTACCATGGTGCTTCTACGCCCAAATCCAAGTTTTACTGTCTGCAGAAACAATTAGGGCAAGCCCTCAAATCCATTAACTCATATCTTTTAGGTGTATTAAATATCATCTCCATAATCCCCCAGCAAAAATGCTAGATGGAGTGTGTAACTTGAAATCTAATATATCTGGAGGCACAAAGTAGCGAAGGCTTAGGCTTTTAATGTAAGTCATAACTAAATGAGAAATGGCTTTAAAAACAATTTAATACTGAAATGTTGGACCAAAAATCCATGTTTACACTGTCTTGTCTTCTCAGGTTCATGTATTCTATTTTGGGAGTCTAGGTTTAATATTTAACTATTATCTAAAGAACTTACCACAGGGCAAAACAACTTCTCACTGTCACACACATATGTTTCACAATGCAGCCACACCTTGGAAAGTTTGGGAATATTCCGGAACCGAAATGCATTAAACTGGAAAGTGGCTCGATTATTTTTTCCGTTTTCATGTACTAAAATGGATTCATCTGTTGCACACCTGTGCCAGACAAATAACAGGGAGTATTAGAATGAGACAAAAAACAGATGAGATATAACTCTAACAAATAACTAAATAGAATTAAGATATGCTTAACTGGTGGAATACAATATCATTGTGAATAAACCTGATTTAGACAAAGAGAGAAAATGAATTACATACCCTTTAGTTATCAGAGGCCATTGGATTTGATAGAAATATTCTGAGGAAGGGGTTGCCCAGCAATTGCTCAACACTACTTTAAATCTGAGAAATGACAAAGAGACATGAGCACTGACAGAACAACAGTTTCCATAACAGTATCACACTGGGTCCCATTGATATAAAAATCATACCTATGACTTAAGCCTTTTGCTTCCACTCCAGCAAATACATCGGAGCCAATTTCTGATGTTTCAACAATGAAAGGGGCTTCCTTCTTGCTTGAAAACTTGGCATTCTGAGATAAAAAACAGGGTAATGTGATTTAATTTTTTTTTTTTTTTTTTTGCTGCAGGAGATTTGCAGGGGCAACAAATGAGATTCACCCTTTCTCAGAGTATCAGAGGCTAGTCAAATTGTTTTGGCTATAGGCAATAAAAATATAATAAATAATTAACTATCTGCTGCCCTTTCGTGACATCTGAAACTCTACCTAATGACACTACTGGTCTCTATACGGCCAAATCACGAGATCTTGTTTGCTGCTTGAGTTGAAACAGCAGATGTAGTCACTACCTATTAGGAGAACCCACAGTGCATCATAATCTAAACTGAGCAAGTTATTTTATACTTGAGACAGAAAATCACACAACTACTTCTATCTTGAAGTAACAACATTTATAAAAACAAATTAAATAATCAGCCATTTGCTACCCTTTCGTATTCCTTTAATTTGTATTTTGTGTTCCTTCGTCACTTCACACTGCTTAATGAATGGGTCAGTCCTGGTCATCAGTAATCAACCCAGACTCCTGCAGACTGCAAGACCCACAGATAATTGAATAATTATTTAACAGGCTTTTGCTTTAGATGTGTTAGAATACCAAATTTCAACATTAATGAAATATTACCATGGAGTTCAGAGGAAAATATCAGTTGCCTGACCCCTGTTTACCTCCACAACAAAAATCTCAAAACTATATTGATATCTAACTTCTTAAATAATTCAGAATGAAATCTAGGCCATTCTCTGTCTGAGATGGGATATGGGGAGGACAGAACAATTTCTATTTAAGTAGCATGTGCTGAGACATACCAAAATACTAAGGAGGAACAGAAATCATACAAATGGAAAAGACCATTAAGTCCAACACCTCTTTAACTTTCAGTAAAAACACATATGCCATGGAAGAAACATTAGAAACCAAAACCAAAACAAAATAAAAAGTCCAAGCAATCATTAGACATCTTCTACATTAAGAATATTTCAGGAAGATTAAAACAAATACACACCTCTGTATAGTTATGTAAAGTACATGATACTTGGGTTCTGCCTTCTTTTTTTTTTTTAATGGCTTCTTACACCACTAGTGGGGAATGTTAAAATGCAGAGCAGTGGCTGTTCCACAGTATGGAAATACAAATATACAAACTATGATGCATAGCATACTATTACTAAATAATAATAGATAAACCACAAAGATTGTTTCAGAGAATAAGAACACATTTGGTGTCACACTGGCAACATACTTGGTGTGGGATTCATTTTCACCTTCCTCAAATACTGAATTTGGTAGAGATTGGAATTCATAAGCTTGAACACTTTGCACTTTTTAATCTTATGGACTACTAAGGGATAGTTAGGAACAGGGATACTATTCAAGAGACTGCCTCTTTGAATGTCTCTTTTTCTCTGCTCTGCCTTTCCTGACGAAGACTGATACTGTTTGGTTCTTCCCTTCAGCCTGCTTCATGCAAGAAAAACAGAGTACTGTCTTCTTTTTCCATTCTCCACCATGAAGATAGAAAGCTCAGAGATGCAGGATTTCTGTTGAAGCACTTCTTCCTTAACAAACTGTACTTGTTTATCTGACCTGAAACATCTGCCTTGAGCTGGTTCTAATGAGCTTACTTCTAGCCACATACGCATGTTCTCCTAAATGCACCACAGTAAATGAACTACAAAATTCTAGTCAATTGGTGGGGTAACTATACTACATCACATCAATTCATAATATAGCATATGTTTAAATAAGTAATATATTGTTAGGCTATGTGTCATATGGCTCCAATCTATATGGCTCCAATCTTGGCCTGAATTAGAGATCTGACTTCCATGCATAATATTAATGATAATATCCATAAATACTCTCTCTAAGATGAAGAGAGGTATTAAAATTACATTAACAAATATAAACATATGTGTATCATAGATATCTACTCATTATCACTCAAAGACTACAGTATCAAATGATAACTTATGTGAGTGAATCTAATTTCCAAAAATGAAAGTAAGGAGGAGAAATGTTTCCCTAATGCTCCTGCATATTAATCCACCATGATACCCCAACCAATTATGTATGATCCCCAAAATATTGGGAAATTTGGGGTCTGCAGAACTTTACAAGGTAGAGCCAAGATCTGTGAGCCAATACTCTCACAGAACCCTCAAGAGGAATAAATCAGTTTTAGCTATAAACTGGTTATAGCACTAGTTGAGAGTCAATAAATGATTATTATTAATAATGCACATCATTTATAGCATCCTTTGTGAATCTACAAAGGCCTAAAAAATAGAATTTTCTAGATGATACCTCAAAGCATTATTTTTAGCAGTCTAGTCTATGTTAATATATATATATATATATATATATATATATATATATATATATATATTTCAGTGAAACAAGAAATCCGTGTTTGTCTTTTTCACTATACTACTGAGAGATTTACTGAGCAAATCAGCACATATGCTATACTTACAGAATAGAAGTTGAGAGACAACTGGCTTTCAAAGGAACCAGCACTGCCATTCTTCACATGAACTGTCGCCACTCTGAAAGAGGCAGAAAATGTCACAGGACTGAATCCTATGCTACTGAAAATAGAGTGAAACATATGCTAGAAGATGGAATTCCAGTGAATTGGGGCACAGTTACCTTTGGTCAAAGGCAGCATGGTTCACCAGATAGTTTGCATGATAGGTACAGGTAAATGAGTAGTTGACAGGTTGGCTTTTCACAATGACGGTGCTATCATTGGAGATGATAGAGTTATAGAAATGATAGACAGGGTTTTTAAACTGCATGGGAAGAAAAAGATGCAAATGCAATTTCAGATTAAATGGTTCTGTCATTAGTTCAGTTCTAAATCTGGTGAGTTCCTGACAGAACACAATCAAGCCATTTCACAAGACGAAGACACAAGAGATAAGCACAATTTTGCCTTCAAAAGCACGTCTCATAAATGCATTTATTTTAAATTTTATTTATTTATTTTAAAATGATTTTTAAATAAGTGCATTTACTTTCAAACATCTGTACATCAATTCCCATTAAAAATCTTGAAGCGGTTTATAATAAAATTAAAATAAAGCAAGCAGTAAGTTAAACAAAACTAACAAAAATTATACACAAAAGCTTTATGTAAAATATGAAAATAAAATATACAATAAAACAATAACAGAGAGTAAAAGCATCAATAAAACATTTTTTAAAAAATCACAGCAGCACTAAGCATGATTAAAAGGGTTGGGAGAATAAAAAATACATTTGACCTAGGGACAAAAAGATAATTAAGATGGTGTAGAATAAACATAAGACCTATTTGCAAAGAAGGTTTCTGGCTGTATGAAATCACTCAGTGATAGTTCCAGATTTTAGGATTTGGGGGCAAGATATGCTTAGTAATCTTCTTCTCCTCTATGGTCTTCCTCTCCTGATCACTGCCAGAATTTACTTGCCCCCAGGCCTCTGCCTCTCTAGGCTCAATCAACTCTACTGCCCAGAGTGAGACAGAAGATAAGTAATTACAGAGGGCAACTCAAAAACACCTTATTCACCCAGGTCATTTAACAATTTAGTGTTGTAATTATATGTGTTTATTTTTTTGTACTTCCTATTTTTAATTATGCTTTTATTTGTTTTGTAAGCTGCCCAGGACTGTGGAGTGAGAGGGCACCTTATATAGTTATCGTATGTGGCCTGGTGACTGCTAGAGGGCAGCAAAGGGACACAGAAAACTAGTGTGTTGCTGCATCTAGCGGTTGCTTGGACTTTTGCAGACTGTATGTTTTATTTTGTTTAATAGATATTTCTTTGCTTTCATGAACAACAAAATAAACAGAAAATAACAAAATACAAAGAACAATAAAGAAAAGGAGAAAGGCAAAAAAACCCTTTATCAGACTTATAGAAAACAACTGAATTTGTAAACATAGTGTTAAACCTTGCCCACAAGGAGTGATATCAATCAGACTTTCCATTATGTCAATAAAGTATGAACATGCATTATGAATCCAACATCATAAGTCTGGTTTACAGCTTAAATATTGCTACCCTAAATATATCCATTTTTGAAATACATAAAATACTGTATCATAGAACAGGATATGCTACACTTTTCTTTGGCTCTTGACTGTTGCTAGGTAGTATGGAAACATAGCTGGTAAATTAAGGATATATTCTAGCCTTAATTCTGGTATGTGTGTGTATTACACATGTGTAAGCACCATGCCTCTAACAACTGTACAGTGAAAATAAATAAAATTAAATAGTGCATTAATCTATGTGTGATAAGGAAAAAAAAGCAGAATTTACATCAAATATGTATAGTACTATGTTAAATAACACTGCTGTAACAATGGTACTCCTAAGAGCAATGCAATAAAATAGTTGTGAAGCTGATTTTTTTTTTTAGATGAATAGAGTTGAAGAAAAAAATTGTCCATGTCTACAAAGTATGTTTAGTCCCTTTCTTTCTTTGGCCAGGCATTGCATATTCAAGGACTGAATGTGACTCAAATGTCACAGCAAGGAGTATTTGACTTTGAATTTTAATATAAATGCAAATGATTTAGTTATCTTTAACAATACTGAAAAGATAAAGATGCTGGAAAATTTGTATCCATTCTTTTTCAAATTATTTCAAATTACAATAAAGTGCTATAATAAAAACTTATGAAATATATTTAACTTCAAACATACCTCACAGAAGTATAATCATGTATGCAAAACTGAATATTAACACATTGTTTACTTACATCTGATTGTGTTCCACAGTATGATTTGTTTTGGGGTGACAAATCTGGGATGGTAAATTGATAGTATCCTGCATCATGAATTCCATTGTAGCAAATCCCTCCAAGAGCCAGTTGATTAACTTCCCATCCATATGGACATTCTGGGATTTTTGTAATAATTGTTTTAGGATAACAATATACCAAAATTATATCTTAAGTAAAAGAAAGAAAAAGAAAACACATTGCTGCAGCAAAGTTCTGCTTGCAAAATCAGGGCAAGTATGCTCTTTCCATGATGATGAGCTTCAGCTTTGATTCAAATGAAGCTTTCAGGATTTTCCACTATCAGCTTCCACAATTAATACCACAACAAACAGTTCAAACTGCATACTAATCTCTTTGGGCAACGAGGAAGACAACACACTTGCATATGTGGAAGCTAAAGACAGCAACACAGCCTGCATATCTGAACTAGTCTTCTCCTCTCATGCTTAGAAATTACATGAAGCATAACCATCCAAATAAGATTAGTAATATCTACAATTTATGACTTCTTTTTCCAGCAAACTATTAACCACATCTTTATTCTGAGGCTTAATTTTACAGGCATGAATGTAAGTCTGCACAACATAGCACAAAAGCAGGCGTTCACGCCACAAACAATTTTCACAAGGAGAAAAAGAACAGAATGAATCATTTGCATTTGCAACAACTCCTTGCCTCATTTTGGGGAACATCATGTTGCTATTCCTTCTGTGGGAATCATAATCATAAGGGGAACAATATACCGTAAATGGGAAAATTCAGTAGAACGGTTAGTCATTTCTGTTCACACGCTACTTTAGCCTTACAGCAACATGGACACAAAACATGGAAAATTTGGGTCAAGGTCAATTGCCTCTTCTGTCCATTACATGATATATAGGCTCATGACACAATACATGTTTAGGTGCCACAAAACTCACCCCATCTGTTGCCCTTGAAGTCATTCTCGACTTTAATTTTGTCATGGGTAGGACCTGTTTTCACATATACTTGAAAAGGGAAAACTAACCATTCCTTTATGCATGAAATGCTGTTTAAAGTATCAAATATTGAATAATAGCAATAGAGTACCCACTGGCAAATTGCAGTTACAATGACTTCTACTAACATTTCAGTCCTTCATATAAGATCCCATTGACTTCAGTGGGGTATTTAAAATCAACTGAACTTAAATTTGGGCAGGTTTGTATCACCTATAAAGTCCCATTAAATTCCATATGTCATTATTATGAATTCTACATGCATAGTTCCTTACATAAGGTATGGTATACGTTTCTGTTAACCATTTATGCTATTTAGTCAAATATGATCAGGCATGTGGCAGATATAGCTAGATTACTTTTTAAAAAATCAGTTATTTTACCTGCTTTATTTGGACTACAAGGAGCTGCAAAACCTCGAGCCAAGATGACCCACAGTAGAAAAACCAACATCATCATTGCTCCCAAAGATATGTAAATACTAGTGAAAGAATTTGCTTTTCTAAAATGCTGCCAGATGTCAGGAATTCACTTTTGTATGTATATCAAGCCTATTTCAAGTGCCTGTAAACCAGCAGAATACATAAAAAATGAAATCTTCCACCCTGAGAGTTTATTGTGATTCTTAATAAAAAGTAAAAATGTTAAGTGCATGTTTAAACTTTTTTCAAAATGAACTCTTCCTTTTAGAATAGATCCACTGTCCTAGCCATGGAATAAGAAGAGATGGAACAAATTAGTTAGTTTTAAAAAATGTTCATGCATTCACAGAGTGTAATAGCAATTTCTGAAATTAATTTCCTTATTTGCTATATGTTTAACTTCATTAAACTTGTATCACTGACAACTGAGATATGTTGTGATTTCTTATTTTGTCTACATGAATGGTTTTGTCCTAGTATGAATATTAATATTATTCTACAGATAAAGTGTAATTCTCATTATAAAGAAACAGTTTTAACACTTCTCTACAAAAATAATTATGTCACTTGCTGCAGATTATATAAATGGCTTTATATTACTTACACAGCTATTATTTCATAACAGAAATGTTAGATTACAGTTATATAAATCCCACATTGACTTGATCTGTGAGAGTCACTTCAGCATACAGTTCTCAGTCTACAGCATACAGCTATTCTAAAATAGATTATAATATTTTTTTTCAAAATACCTATTCCAATAGTTATACATTTCTCCTTAAATCATATATCATATTCCAAAAGATCTTCTAAAAATCATCATACATACAGCACAAGAAACAGCTTGCAGATCAGGCTATTCATTCTCCCTGCTCAGAAAGTAAGTGTAAGTCTGTTTTCCACCAGGTACCTTTTTCAAATAATACTGTCTGGTCTTGTCTTTGCTTTATATATGCCATCTTGTAAATGGAGCCTCTGCATTTCAGTCTTCATTATTCCAGGTGGGAAAAGTAGGTTAGGTAGATAAAAGGTTAAATAATTCATTTTCCATTACAAGAAATTAGTTTCAATTTTCAGTTCATGAATTTAACTTCACTTTCCTAATGCTGAGATAGATGGGTTTTATTTTAAAAAAAAGAAAGAAAGTATCCTTTTTCATAAATTTAAGGAAAATTCTAATGATTGGGCCATAGGCACAGTTTTACAAATCATCTATCATTTTCCACATGCCATTTGAGTTTTGTTACTGGCACAATTCCTCTTTCACCAGCTTCTTAAGAGAACCCTAAGGAATAGGGGACACTTATCTCTACCATATAGAGAGTCATCACTTTTTTGAAACTAACCAATTGCCAGTCTGGCTACAAGCATAATGTCTAGAATTATATATGAAATCTCAGATAAGCTTAATCTTGTAGCAAATCTAAACATTCATGTTTTGAAGGGGCAGTTAAGATGTTCACACAATGTATTCCTACCTGAGCATTCTTAATTTCACAGTAACCAATAGTATTTCTTTGAGATGATTGCCATCCATTTTAAGGGATAATTGTACAACTAGTGAAGGAAAGAAATATCCCAACCTATTATATATAAGCAACTTTTAGGGACACAAATATCCCCTTCTTAGGCCTTAATCAGAGTGATCCAGAGTACAGCTTGTGCTCCCGTGTCTGGCTGTCTGATGATGTATTTATTTGCATAAGAAAAAAGAACTCCACAAAATGTAGTTGGGTGAACAGTATTTGATCTCTGTACTGATAAAAAGTAAGGACCCAAGGGAGTTTTGTATTGCTCTGAGTAATTACAGATAAAAAAGAGCATTCATTAAATAGCAAATTATACTTCAAATGCTAATTGCAAGTCCTAAGAGAGCCCCCTTTTGATTAAGTAGATCGCACAACCTTAATGATGGGAGTATCTGTACTGGCCTCTACAAAAAGTGAATCAATGGCTTCTTGTCATTTCAGCCTCAAAAGCTTTTTGAGAAATGGCTCTTCAGTTTCTCCTTGTTCTGTCTATTGTTATCAAGAGCATTGCATTATTATTTGCTGTTCATGTGTTACGAGATGGCAGTTTGTGCAGGAAGAAGATAAATTATGTTGTAACATTTTTGCAGGATAACGTTCTAAAGCAAGAAAATAGCTTTCCATAAAGAAGCAATCCTCAATTCTTCCCTCCCCCTCCCCCACTGCAAAAAAACCTAGCATATTATTTGTCCTCTTCTATTCCCATGCTCTCACTGAATCTAAGACAGTTCTCCCACTTTAAAGGCAATTGATTACTCTTTCATGTAAATACTGTATGGTATATTCTTGCAGGAATCTACTCCACATTCATGATAAGGCACCATAGAAACAAAATATCTCTCATTGTTCTAATGTTTTCACACAACTTCTTCATGCCATACATATTACTTTTTATAACAGGATATCTAAGAGATGGTCTGCATTGGGTGTCTGCAGTGGGTTGACTTTCAGATGTTTTGGACTTTTGAATTGTCTAATAAGTATCATGGAAAGTAAATGATACTGGAAGGCACCAGAATGGGGGACACCAGTTTCCTGAAGAACAATCTCCATGCAGCCGTTTAATTTATAGATGTTAAACAGACTGTGAGTTACAGTATAAACCTACTTGTCTGAATATCCGCATGAAGAGACTGCTATTATATCTTGAGGATAGCAACATTATTAAGGCATTTATTTAACAGCATTTGTACGCTGGTATTTTGGGTAAAAGAGGATAGTTGATGATGCATTATTACACATTTTTTGTCAGTTCAGTTCAGTTCAGTTCTGTTCTTCAATCAATGTTCACTACTTCAATCATTATGTAGTGATCAGATTGGCTAATGGGGCCAAATAACAGAATCCTCATTTCCACAGAACACAGGCATAAAACCCTTATTTACCTGAAAGCCACTGAGCAGGGATAATTTAGCCAGACGCAATTACCAGCAGAGAAAGACTCTGCTAGTTTATCAACATAAAGAGAAGCTGTTATGAAGTTGCTGCTGCTGCTCGCTAATGCCATATCTATGGCAGCTTTCCAGTGCTACAGGGACCATGTCCAGCAAAGACATTCAACAAGAGCAAAGCCTTTAATGTGAGGGCTGGCTGCCAGTCTGAGAAAATCTGTCAAATGAATGAATAGCACAAAGGGTCCATTTTTCCTTCTTTTATCCACAAAAAATTCTTTCTAACTGAAAATCAGGGGCACTTTAGGGGAGATAGCAAGAATACTATAGATTGTAATAGAGCTAGTTTTGCCAATGCTTGGGACACTTGTCAAATATCACTTAGAGGATTAGAATGAATGATATCTCATGCTATGTAGCAATAAATATCATATGTCTGCTATTACCATGTGAAGAGCAGAAGTATTTCACGATAAGCATTTCCCCAAAGTATATTCACTTTCCTGCCATCCTTCATTCTTAACTCCATTACTTAGAAACTTTTTGGATTTATTTATTTATTTATTACTAAGATTGCTAAGCTGCTCTATTTCAGACTGGTTCTAAGTGGCTTATGACAAAAGTCAATGCATTAAAATTAATAGAAAAAAAGCCCAAGAGACCAAAAATACTATGCTAAAGGGACCATCCACCGGAGGCATGCTCCCATTAACCTCCCCTGAAAGCATTGAATGGTTAATTTTTTATTTTGTGAAAACCTGGCAGAGAGGAAGTGTTCTGGATGTGTTAGGGCAAGCTTAAGGGGGACCACCACTGAGAATGCCCAAAGGCAGAACTCCTGCAGATTAAACTCCCTCAGTGAGGGATTCTCAGTAGGCCTTCTCTCCCTGATGGGGGAGAAGTAGACCTGAAGCTATCCATGCCCTAAGCCATATAGGGATTTAAAGCTGTTAACCAGCATCTTCAATTACACCCAGAAACTGACTGGTAACCAATACACTTCCCAGAGTACAAGGTTTACATGGCCAATTTAGATGCACTCATAAGTACTGGGCAGCAGCAGGCTACACCAGTTTTAGTTCTAGATGGTCTTTAAGGACAGCTCTATGTAGAGCAAATTGCAGTAGACCAACCATGAGGTGACAAGGTAACAGTTATGAGGTAACTGTGAGCAATGCATCCTGATCCAGGAAAGGATGCAGCTGGCACACTAAGTGCAGTTGTCTGAAGATCGAGACCTGCTGTTCCAGCAGAAGCAGTGAATCTAGGAGACCCCTCAGTTTATAAACTAGCTCTGAATGGGAGAGCCTGATCCTATCCAGAGATAAAGGTGGGCCAATCCTTAATAACAAACACTATGTTTTGCAAGGATTGTCCTGAGTCTGTTACTATTCAGGCCCTAAGTGCTTCTAAGCAATGGGCCAGGACCTCTTTAACAACAGCTCTCTGGGTAGGGCTAAGGTGTAGAATTGGGTATCATCAGCATATTGATGATACCTCAACTCTATGCCTACATATGATCCTATCCAGCAGTTTCATGTAGATGTTAAATAATAAATTTTATATATTTGATTATCTGTTATTTACATAGAATTGAGCATTGTATTGCCGTTTTTTTCTGAATTCGGGACATATGAGAGCACTGCAGTCCAACTCTTTTCAGATTTTTTCACTTAGCCTTTACAATCTGTGGCAGAAGGTGCACTTGGAAAAGGGGATGAGGACAAGGGAAAGAAATTAGTGAGGCCATGATAAAAACTATGCTTGATTTAATATCAATAAATTACATACTGTTGATTTGATTACTTACCATGATTTAATTTTTTTTCTTTTTTCTGAATAATAGAAGTTTGGAGTGACTCTGAGAGATGCACATTAGACATTCTTTATCTGAGTAGGTTAGAGCAAACCAGAAGGTTTTAAAATTGTTATTATTTATTTACTTGCTGCTATTTTATTCTGATTTTCAAATAATTATGATCTCTCAAAGCAGCTTTGGGAGAAAGTTTCTGTCCTCTGCCTTGCAGTCTAAAAAGAGACAATACATGAAATGAAGAGAATGGAAGGAAAAGGGAGGTTACAATATGTTCTTCAAGGCCCAAGTTAATTGGTGACTTATTCATTGTTAATTATATCCAGTGCAGATTTTATTCATTATATCTTTTTTGGGGTTCCATCTTTTTTGGGGTTCCTGGCAATGCAGTAGGATCTGGGCTTCTTTTTTCTTGGCAGGTAAGAGTAAACAATAGTCCCTACAATTACTGTTTCCCTGGGTGATGTAACAAGCCAGGTAGGTTTCTCCTTGTCATTCAATGCTTTTAATTTACTCCTCTCCTTTCCTAGAACATCTTCTGAACAATACTAACAGGAACAAATCTACCTGTAAAGCAAAAGGGTCATCCCACTGCAACAATGGAGGGATCATTTGGATTATTTCAGTTTCTCAGCTTTCCCAAGAACAATTAGCAGGCCTGTAACTGAGAATGGAGGTGCACTGACCAGTGACCTACATTTTCTTTCTCCCACCTAAACTTTAAGTTTTCCCCAACTTATTTTGGTATCCTCTGCAAAACATTTAGGGGAGCTACAAGTTCACTGGCTATTCCCATGCTAATAGAAACTCTTTTTTTCAATAACTGTAAAAATCAGCAATATAGTTTGCCATTTTTACTGAGCTTGGTAAGACTTACTTTGGATAAATATGGTTACTACTGAATTGTGCATCAACCAATATACTTTGAATACTTCAAGCAGACTTACCCTATCTGGCTTCCAAAACTCTGGATGGCCACTAAATACTGATCTTTGCAACCTCAATATGGAAGGTCTACTTCAACCACAAAACAGTTCATCATTACAGATGTAAAACCTATTAGGAAATCCAAGTAAACAATATTACTTCATGCACAGGCAGCTTCCATTTTATTTATTTTTACTCAATGCAAACAGAAGCTTTGGTAAGGATCTAGCAAAGCCCACTGATAGTAAAAATGCTGACCAAAAACTTGCAAAATATATCCAAACCACACCATAAGCTTTATCTGGAAACAGGTTAAGGCAGATGAGCATGCCAAGAGTGTTACTGCAGCCATGAGACAGGAGATCTGGTCCAGCTGGCTCTATAAGATTCCTATGCCTCATGCACATAGAAGGTGGGAGGCAAATTGCTAGTTATAACCAATAAAATACTGCATGATTTAGGACCAAATTATTTGAAATATCATATATTCCTAGAAGAGTCTGTGTAAATTCAAAGATCTTTAGAAACTCTTTGTTGCTACTCCAATCTATCTTAAAATAAGCTGTGGCTTATTTATTTATTGACTGTGATTTACTGGTGACTTGATTTACTTGGGTTATTAACGTCATAAACCTTGGCCTACAAAATATGGCAGCTGGATTCCCACATCATAACCAATCAACCAAACAAACCACATTGTGTTTTAGTCCAACCAGAGTCTGGTGGATTAGAAAGAACAAGAAAAGCCATTGCAAAGGAAGGCCAAGATAGTTTTCTCTTTTCTCTTTTCTCTTTCTGCCTGCAGAAGATACATTTTTATTTAGACAGATTTTGGGAATTCAAGCTAATGTGGTTGCTAAAGTAGAACTTAATCTATAGGCTGCAGATATAGATTATATACTGTATATAATAATATATAACCCTATGTATTCTTTTTCTATTGGATGTGCTGTTAATTAATGAGGTTTAATTGATTTGCATTCAATATTTGAATTATAATTTATAATTATAATTTAAAATTATAATTATAATTTTATCCATAGGTATTGATTTATCTAATTTTTATCCCACCACAATTTATGTTAGACTCTCAATGGTTTACAATGATATAATACAATTAAAATATCCACAATATATAAAAACTGCAATAATAAAACATTCAGTATAACAAAGGAGCACCATACAACAGTTTCCTAACAGTTACCAATTCTCAGTCTATAGAGCAGTGTTTCTCAACCTTGACATGCTGGCTGGGGAATTCTGGGGGTTGAAGTCCACACTTCTTAAAGTTGCCAAGATTGAGAAACACTGCTCTAGAGGCTCCCTGGAAGAGCTCTGTATTTAACCATATCCCAAAGGTAACTAACAGAGCAGCAGGCCTGATCTCTAAGGAAATGTGGTTTTGCAGTACAGGAGCCATCACTGAAAAACAGTGTCTCTTGGCTTTGGCTCCCCTTTCTTCATGCAAGTGAGGGATTACCAATATTTTCTCCTAGGTTGCTTATATGTTTCTGGTTGGAGAAGTCAGTCTGGTGACTACTAAGCCATATAAACATGCCTTTATAGGTCAAAACAAGAACTTTATGTACCCAGAAGCCTGTTGACAATCACTACAGGCCAATAGCACAGATAAGCGACTTACTGTATTTACACCAATTGCAACTTCTGAGGAGTATTTAAAGGCAGGCCCATGTGCAGTGCATTGAATGAATCCAATTAGATAGTGATATGGGTGTGGGTTTCAGTTATGAAGGCCTCTTGCTCCAGGTAGGATTGCAAGTAGCACCAGCTGAACCTAGGAGAAGGCTTCCACCTGTCTGTCAAGCAGTAGCTGTAAGTCCAGAAGATCCCAAACTGTTTTTTCAAAGGCAGTACCTTGAGGGACAACACTGGAGCAGACAGAGAATCTCAAAGGACAGGCAGCAAGGCACAGGAACTTCATCTTACTTGGATTCAGCTTCAGCCTGTTTTGTTCCATCTAGGTCTCAACGACCTCCAGGCCCTGGGACAAGACTTCCTTTTGTTATTGTCGGGAATGCTTTCTTAAACAGAATGTTTGATGAAAAAGCAGAATAGTCACAATTGTAAAGTATCTACTGCAGTGTTGTCCAAATGTGGCCACTTTAAGATGAGTGGACTTCATCATGGCTGGCTGGAGAATTCTGGGAGTTGAAGTCCACTCATCTTAAAGTGGCCACGTTTGGACAACACTGAACTACTGTATCTCATAAAATATGAAGCTATTTGCAATCTCATACACATTGACTGGAAATAAGTTACATTGAAGTTAGTAGGGTTTATTTTAAAGTAGACATACAATGAAGTATGTCAAAGATAAAAAACACAAGCTATACTTAGGAAAACCATGTATTTCAGGCAAAATGACAACATAAAATAATATCTGTAGTTAAGGTCTTCATTTTTTCATATGAATAATGGAAGGAGGCAATGCTTTATTAGCTACTAACCAGTAGGAGGCAATACGCGACTGGTTTTGTCCTTACTGGGACTCTTGAGGTGTAGATATCTTCCACACTAAATGTTCTATGTTCAGCCCTTTAACAAGATTCAAATCCACAGGCTGCATTTCACCTGCCTGTTTTATTGACATCCAAACAAGTATTGATATTTTTTCTTGTTTTACTACATTAAAATTTAGTAGTCTGACAAGATTCAGAAGATTCATAATTTTGATTGTTCCCGCTAATGGAATTTAAATTTGTGCTTTAAGAAACATTAAAAGCAATTACTTTAACTCTATGAAATCAGAGCCTGAAGCATTCTGAGTGCCATACATAAAAGTACACATCATTTGACACAGAAAACCTCAACCATCCCAAAATATTTAATCACACCAGAGGCAGGTATACCTACAAACTGAAAAGTGAAAAAGGACGGTGGATTTATTTCACAGTGGGAAGAAAACATGCTGGCTTCTGCTCTGCTCTCCTGTGGATAGGAGGATGGGAGATACATACAGTACAGAAATAGATGCTATGTACATTCTAAATTCATCATTAAAAATTCTGTTTTCACATAGTTATGCTTGAATTCTAATTTTAAAATCCTCCATTATCTAAAGCAATCTTTTTCAATCTGTAGAAGGGAAAAAAAAATTAGGAATTTTTTTAAAACTTCAGATTAAAACAAATACCTGTCATTTATTTGTCTTTCAGGTTTATTCTGTGGTGGTATGATTAAAAATATGAGTATTTTCCCAAAATCTTATTTGCCTCTTTATTTATATGCATTTCTTATGTTCTGTAGCATGCTGGCAGTTGTGAGAAGTGATGCAAGACAGACAATGTAGAAAGAATTGTCAATAACAAATTTCTCCTTTGAAGAAAATGAAAGCTTCTATAGTCCTATAATCATGGTTTGGGGAGAAGGCAGAATGCTCTTCCCCATGTGTAATGGTCTTAGGCCCAACCTGGAGAGCCAGTATTGCTATCTAAATAATAAAAGCAATAAATAATAACAATAACAATAAAAAGTTAGATGAAATTCATTTATTTCAACTATATCAGGTCATAAAGTATCAGATTCATTAAACATGAAAATACTGGAGAGTGGGTGAGAATTTATACAAAATAGCTTTGGACAGTTTCATTTAAAAAAAAAAAGGATTAAGAGGCATGTTGAAGCTAACACACATTAAGGTTAAAATAAAGTAAATGGCAATTGTTGTAAGACCACCTGTGTGTAAAGATTTCATATATCTTTGACTCTGCACTGGCCTCTCTCTCAATAGGATTGAAATAATTCATAATTTGTAAATGTCTTATTTTATCTCACAATGCAGTACTACAGTATGCTAAATTATTATTAGAAACTCTTATTCAAAACTAAATTTGTTTGGCAAGTACAGTAAGTTTTCCCTTCTGTCTCTCCTTTTTGAAGGTGGCCCCACAAGAATGAATTTGGCCCTCAACCCAGCAAAAGTTGCCTATACTTGTTCATTCTCAGTTTTTAAAGCCAAGTTCAAGTGAGGCCCGAACTTATATACCTTCTTCAATGATGGAAATATTAAATGGAAGCTAAGCCATTACTTGGAGGAAACAAACCAACCTGGTTTAGTAGTCAGAATTAGCTTGAGAACTCAAGCATGAGTTTATAATTTCCTACTGACCTCCATTATCACCATGAGTCATATAAGCCAGGCGTTAATCCAGCAGGTGCTTTATTGGAGATCTTTAGGGAGGCAAACAAGGGAAAAGAGAATCAAATAAATAAATGGATAACTATGGCTATGGAAATGTAGACAAAGGATAGAGCAGAGACTATAGAACAATGGTTTTCAAGCTTGGCAGCTTTCAGATGTGTGAACTTCAACTTCCAGAATTCCCCAGCCAGCAGAGAAAATTCTGGGAGTTGAAGTCCACATGTCTTATAGATGCCAACTTGTTTTTCACTGCTATAGAATATAAGAAGCATGAGGAACAGATTCTTTTTAAAGAGTCAGTCTTGGGAATTGGCCCTGGATTCACATGATCTCTAAAGAAAAGAAGAAAATCTAAACATTAAAATCAGATGCAGCAGGAAGTCTGGCAGCCTCCAAGGAGTTGCCTTACAGGATACTAATGTTTGTGGGTACCCTGTTGACTCCTGGTTCAGATGAGCACAATGCCTAAGGAAATGAAGTTGATTTGTTTTTGTGCTTTTTTTAAGCAAGAAACTGCATAACCGTATTATAGAGATATTTTACTGAATTCTTTTTTTACAATAATAGTATTTAAATTCTGGGCACATATAACTGTATCTGTAAATGATTCTGCATGTCCTCTATCCTCAGCCCAATGCTATTCAACCTTTTATAAATGACTAGAGTATGAAATAATAGGGATACTTATCAGATTTGCAAATCACACCCTGCCAGGGAATTGGCTAATTCAAGAGTGCAACTCTGAGCCAAGCAGCCACAAGATTGAGCCATGCTCTGTTACCACCCCTCGTATTGGGTGTGAATGGGTAGCCTTGAGTACCTAAGTATGTTAATATACTCTCATTTTGGAGTGCTGTGTTGTAGAATTATAGTCCGATTCTGTTAGATGCTTTGGAGTTGATAGGGAAAAGCAAGTGGTCAATATAAAACTACTTGGCAAATGTCGTCAGTTCAGAGAGCTGTCAGCTGTCTTCCTCTCAGAAGCTATCCAGATGGTATTATTGGTAGTATTATCATTCATCTTTTTCTAGTCCTCCTGCTCTATTTTTTGAAAGATACTAAAATCTAGCCTTAACTGAGGGCTATTAGAATGAGACCTGTCTGATCATTGAGACTTAGGTTTGCAACTATTCCAGCCAAGTCCTTTTTAATGGTCAGTTCCTGCTTATAGAATGGTTTCCTCAGGAAAAAAAAATGTAATACCTCCTCTAATTTTTTTTTTTAATCACCAAATACATTTTTATTTTCCAAGCCTCTTCATCTAGGCTGCATTTTAAAATATTTCTTCTAACTGGAAATATTTATTTTTCTGCTCTCAGTTTGCAATTGGTATAGCTTGGTGGTTTCCCATTTTGCTGTTTCAGCTGGCTTCCTTGATCTTATTGTTGTTTACTTTTGTTAATGTTATGGTATTTTTTTTCCAGAATAACATAGGTTTGTAAATAACATGTGGAAATGAATAAAATAGGCCACTGCATAGCTTGCAGCCAGGTCCAAAACAAATTAACCAGGAACACAAATAAGATACTCCCTGATGTAGTGAATCCTCATGACTCTCACATGTACAAGGGGCAGACAAACAATGAGCCAGATTCTTATCTTTTTAATGATAACTCAAGCATACCAAACTCATTGACGCTGCTGAAGAAATAGTGCTAGAAAAGTCCTTTATATACTTGCATAAATAACTTTTCCTGCCATGAGGAAACAACTTAAAATGTCAAATTACTTCCCACCATGAAAAAGCAGTAAGAAAAAAAAGTATAGAATATAAAACTAAGATGAAATATATTGGAGGACAAGATAAAACCTAAGCAGATACATTGTGTAATAAAGTGTAAAACTCAGATTGAGAAAGCCAGTTTCAAAAGTACTTCATCATGAAGCTCTGTTCAGACTTTGAGCAAGAAAATATATCTAAATTTAAGCAACTTAACAGGATTATTCTGAGGATAAAATGATCTGCTAGAGTTGAGGTCAAGACCTTGAACAGGAAAGAAGGAACATCTACAGAAGGGGTAAGGGAGTGGGAGGTGGGCACTGATAAAAACAATGTTGCAGCATTGCAACTCAAGCCCTATCTTTTTTCCACATGAGTCACAATAATACACATGATGTCACACACATGCCTAAAGGGGCATTCTGATGAAAGCAACAAGATTCTGCAGACACTGTTGGAAGGAGGGAAGGCAGGCAGGCTGGCTTTGGCTTCCACGATGAATAGACAAAACTTGTTATAAGGGGAAGTGGAAACAATTTATTTTAGAGGGAAAAACACAACTGAAGACTGAACCTCTAACTGCAGTCAGTATTATTAACATAGCAGCAACAAGGATTTTTCTTCCCACACTTTTCTTGCTCTTGGAAATAAATATTGTCCAGTTATCACATCATAGGTATCATTAGGAGGCGTGGGGAGAAAGATGATGAAATGTGTATTGTGACATCATGAAACAAGCTCCATCCCTTATATACTTGTGTGCAAATTTGCAATGCAAGTATAAACATGTGGACCTTATGCTGTGGTATTGCGATGCACATTTTGTTATGTTGTCATCACTGTGGTTAGGAATGGGTGCCTATACAGTACAGTACTTTTTGCAACTGTTATATCACATGTTGGAAATTTAGACATACATGTTTCAAGAAATGCTGACATCAATTGAAGATGGAGACAAAACCTAAATTGGCAGAAGAAATAAGAATAAAAGAAGATGTTGAAGACTCCTGAGAATACCTTGGGTAGCTAAGAAAACAAACAAATAGAATCAATGAACAAATCAAGCTGGAGTTGTCACTCGAGGCATGAATGGCCAAGTTTAAATTATATTACTTCAGACATATTATCCTGAAGACTTAGCTCTTTGGAGAAGGCTTTAATGCTGGGAAAAGTGGAATGAAAGAGAAGAGGATGATGAGCAGCATACTAGATGGACTCAGGTACAGTGGTGATGGATTGCCATTAGAAGAGCTGAAGAACTAGGTTAGGGGCAAATTGTCACAGAGAATATCTATGTATTTGGTTGCTAGGAGTTGAAAATGACTTGATGACTTCCAGTGAGGACATGAAGGAGCAGGGACAACATTACAGCTGAAATCAGCAGCTGGATGCAGGATCTGGGCTGGCAAAATCTCTCTTGAAAAAGGAGAGTTTGTGAGATAGCACACATGTATTCTGGACAGCTACTGCTCATGAGCAGATGGCAAGAACCAAGGTTTTTGCAGTCAGCGTGAGTCAAATAGCTGGGATTCCATCTAAGCTCACAGTCATAATGTAGCCTATTGTCAGGTTCAGCCCAAAGAACTCCCCGAGACAGTGCAGATACAGTTCTGTTGTGTTTATTAGCTTCCACCTCAAGACAGAATCTCTCCAGACTGAATCTAACTTCCCAAGCCAGCAAGCCACAACACTGTGAATTCCTTAGGGTGGTGCCAGTCTCATCTTCTTAAACTTCCCATGCTCCTGTTGAGGGCTAAGGGAATGCTTATCTCCTCGAGCACGGCCTTCATCCAACCATTCCTTCACACCTATATGGACATAAAGTCTGGCCAAGCCTCATTTCTTAATCACTTTTGGAATTACTTTTTTTATTGCCTTTTAATTATTGAGAACCTTTGGAATGGCAAGTCTTATGGCATTCAGTGGGTGAGTGTCAGGTTCAGGCCAAGAAACTCCACGGGACAGTTCTGGAATTGCTCAGTTACTTTATTAGCTTGCACCTGCTAGACAGAATCTCGCCAGACTAACTCTAACTCCCAAAGTTTGCAACTAAACACTACGAATTCCTTAGGGTGGTGCCAGTCTCATCCTCTTTGCTTTCACACAGTCAGGCTGTGGGCTGAGGAGATGCTTGAAATTCTCCTCCTCCTGACCTTGAATCTCTTCATCCAAGTCCTCATCACAGTGAGTTTCCTTCAATCTTTATCGAAAGCAGTTTTAAGTACAAATTTAAGGGCTTAGAATTTCCCCCCTCTGGATTAAACAGCAATAGGGTGATTAGAGTGTTGATTTTGGGAAAGTATAAATTGACTAAGGGTCCAGATGGTATCAGGTCCAACCGAAGAACAACAGAGAAACAGTCCAGCCAAGTTCAGTTCTTTTATTGTTTATACCATATAGACAGAATCTTGCCAGACTAGAACTATACTACTCTAACCTAGTGGATATACCCTGGGAGATTCTAGGGAGTGGCTATCCTAAATCTCTTCCTCTTCCCATGCTTCTGCTCTGGACTGTGCTGTCTCTTGTCTCCCCCCTCCCTTTCCTGGAATATGTTCCCTCCTTCCTGAGAACCTGTTGCTCTATTGCTGTCCATCACATCACCTCCCCATTCGTAGATACATTCCATCACAGATGGATATGAAAAAAGATTTTGAAATTAATCATAAGAATCCTTCCCATGGGAAACTGCTGATGTTTTGAAATCTAAAAAAAAAAATAAAAATGATAGGATGGGACTTTGAAGCTTGGACACTAGAGGGAACCAGAAGGAACTAAAGATTACAATTAAAGGAGAAGAACACTTAAATTGGACTCTCTAACACAGAATGGAGCAAAATATTTTAACATTGGATGTATTGAAGGATATTTGTGAACAAGAAGTTAATTTTAAGAACGTCTGTCATTATAGATAGACTGTATGTAAATGATGTATGTAAATGCTGTTACAGAAAAGGAACAAGTTCTACTGGACAAGACTGAAACTGATTCAAATGCAGATTTAAAAATGACAGGATGAAATATTGGATATACAAATGAAACCAGCTGATGTTTTAATAACTAAAAGAGACATACAAATAATAAACCAGAAGAGTGACTTGGATAAACAAGTGGCAAACCAAAAGAGCGACTTAGATATTTTTCTTATATTGGATTTACAAAAGTTCTGAAGGATTTTGTGAGAAGAGAAGAGAAGAGAAGAGAAGAGAAGAGAAGAGAAGAGAAGAGGGGAGGGGAGGGGAGGGGAGGGGAGGGGAGGGGAGGGGAGGGGAGGAAGGAAGGAAGGAAGGAAGGAAGGAAGGAAGGAAGGAAGGAAGGAAGGAAGGAAGGAAGGAAGGAAGGAAGGAAGGAAACAGCTCTATGACTTTATTTGAAGGGATTAAAGATCAAGATTGTTAAAAGTAAAATGAAGGAATATAAAGTGGGGTTATCTGATTAAAGTTAAAATAGATATGTTGTTATTTCTGGGAACTCTTAATGGACTTTTACTGACCAGGACTGAATGGCGAAGTTTAAGGATTTGTTTATAGATAAAAGTAAAAGGAATACAAAGTGGGTTTATTTGGTTAAGTAGATATGTTGTTATTTCTGGAACCCTTAATGGACTTTTGCTGATTAAGATTGAATAATGAGCTTTTAAACATTTGTTTACAGATGAGAAATGGAATGAAGAGATCGTTTGTTGTATTTTAAGAGGTGATAAGTTACTAAAACTGTTTATACTTGTGATGAAGGGAGAAGTTACTTCTTTATATATTTCTTTTATTTTTCTTTGCTATATTCTTTTTTCTTTTTTTCTTTCTGCACTATGTTTTCTTTCTAGTCTTTTATTTTTTGTAATTTGTATTCTGTATAACTAATCTCTAATAAAATTATTATAAAAAAGGAAAATGACTTGATGGCACATAATCAACAGTCAATCACATTCACAATCGGCTGGTTTCAGATACACAAAGACACAAATCATGGTGGACAATTCATAGCAGCTGATTTTACTGTACCTACTAAGTCTTAAAAATGTTTAACAAAACACATTTGGGTTTGCAAATCATAAAGTAAAAATCAAACAGATTACATTAAAACCTAGCTAGGAGTCAGGCGGAATATAAATGTAATAATAATAATTATTATTACATTATGTCCTGGCATAATATGAGTAGAGGATTGCTCAGCACGTTAAATGCTCTATTCATTCTTTAGAATAAACTGCAATGGATACTGTTCTATGACTTAATGTTCCAGGAAAATAATATTGAAGATGCAACTTCCCGAATTGTTGTATCATAGAAATATCATAATCCCTGACCTGATGTGGCAGTACTCTGATAATGTGGAGTACATTAAGTTCTAGCAATTATCAGTCATGTGACACCATATCATCATTTGAGTTCTGAGTAGCATACTTCTGGCTTTGCACAGGTTTATTTGGAACCAGAGTCATGCTGTAGCTTTGCCGAGTTTGTGAACAGTTGATTCTCCATTTTGTGATAATTTTTGCCTTACCTTAACTCCCAGTTCCTGTGATCCAGCCACTTCAGTGGCTTAGATATTACTGTTAATATTATTTGCTTGTGAAAAATTTTAGAAGATAGAGGCTGCACATACCACCAATGGAGAGAGTTCCACAAAGTGAGGGGCTGCCGAAAGAGGGTTGTTGTCTGGACCACACCCACAAAGGTGAGTGGGGGGACTTTCAATGGGCATCTCTTGATGACTGGACCAGAGAGGCGGATTTAGTTTGGGCAAGATGCTGTCTGATATATCCCGGATGTGTTGTATGTGGCCTTAAAGGCAATGGCAAGGACTTTGAACCAAGCCTGGAAGCCACTGACAATCCATGCAGCAATAATTCAGGAGCAAAGAGAGAAATCACATCAATAGCAAACCTTACAGGGTAGATCCAATTTGTTTGTAAATATGATTTCAGTTTCCTAATAAAATATAAAGCAGAATATAAACAGAGAACTCCAAGAGTCTGACAATTTAGAAGTAAAAAGGTGAAGGATATGAAGGCAGGATGAATTGATAAAAAATAAATGTGTAATTATTTCAAATGTATGCATTTTTTATTAGAAGTACTGCTTAACAAAAGTGCTCTTAAATTTATATTAGAGTTTAGCTGTCCACTCTTATCCATGTTTATAAAAGCAAAGTTATTTATTCAATATAAAGTAACTATGATGACGAGAATCCAAAACTTTTAAAGTATTAAATTCATAAATAAATTTGAAGGAATAAATTAACAAAAAGATACTATAGTTAAGTAAGTGAAGGTTCCAGCTCTGATGCAAATCACTAATAAATCTAGAACTTTGCAGAAATGATCTTCCTCTCTTCTTCTTTCTTTCATTTTGTTTTGCAGATACATGAAGGACAATGAAATAATTGAAGTTATACTTACCTATAATCAAAGATATACAGCCTTATCAGGCAATAAAATAACTCCTGACAATCCACAAAGTCTCCAACAATCAATCACAATGTTGATGTTGGAACTTTTGGTTGCACAGACGGGACTGTTTGTACTCTGGCAAGGATAAACTTGACCAATGAGAACAAAAATGCCTTTGTTGATTAGCTCAGCCTCCTTCATTTTCTCTCACTGTAAGGTTTTGTTTTTTGAACTTCTGTTTAATCTCTTAGTTCTGCAAACATATCCATACTTTTTTCCCCATTTAACAACAATTGTGTAGGAATTCCAAACACAAACTACAAATTTGGAGCAGAGAATGCTTTAAAGGAGAGAGAAAGGTTTGAGTGAAAATCTTTCCTGAAACACTTTACAGAAATGTTCTATAATACTTTGTGTATTTGGCCCATATATTTATGTGTGAGTGTGTGTATTAATATATATTAGAATTGCTTCTATTGCTTATAGTGCAAGTGATGGAAAGCTTGCTGTTAATTCCAGTACAAAGAGATTATAGCTTGTGCTAAATAGCATCAAAAGACAATGCGGTTGGATTTCTTAAAAAAGAAATTATACAGTTGAAGCAGCTATCCCTTTAGGAAAACTCTAAAACCATTCTCATTTGTTTGATACCATAGCAACATCACACACAAGAAACAATCTTAGAATACAAAATTGAGAGCTTTCTATATATAATAAGGGATCTCTTGTCCAATGCTTTAGTGTATTTCATTTTTTGAAGTACACCATTTCTGGCAACCACTTCAAAGGAAATACATTCTCTCAAGATTTTTTTTTAATCTACCAAAAAGGGAATACAACACAACAAAGCCACAACAAAGAGAACAAGAAGAAATCTTGAAGTCTTGAAATTAGCTGAATATCGTTTTTTCATAATAAAAAATAAACGTGAACAATTTTCATTTTCTAAGGACCATTATTTTGTCTCTTAGCAATGGCTAACAATTTTGGTAGAACCCAAATTTCTGTCTTTCTTGTTATTTACATAGCATCACCAGGATTCACTGAAATTGGAAGTGAAAAATGACAAATCTCTGCTTTAAGAAGTTTACAATCTTACAAGAAAAAGCAGTGAGCAGTCTAATCAGAGGGGAATCAATGAAATTTTGATTTATTTTTTTTTCACTTATTCACACTTAAACGTGGTTACAGGCTTAGGAAACCTCAGCTGGAGTAGGTTAAAAGCTCTGAAAAAGTTGTGAAAATGTTATAATGCCAGAATAGTGGCTCCTGAGTAAAGAGACACTTGGCCTTGGTTTGGTTGATTTTGAACCTTTTCTTCCCCTTTCAGATCCTCACAGCCTCCAAACAGTGCTAGAGGGCTTCCACTACATCACCCATTTGGCCCAGAATGGACATTTATAACTGGGTATCACCTGAATACTGGTGATACCTCAGCCTGAACTGGTGGCAGACCTTTCCCAGTGATTTTGTTAAAAAGGTTAAATAGAAAGAGCAGAGGACCTAGCCCTGATGCACTCCACAATGGGCTACCTGATGGTCTGACTACCACCCACCCCCGACAAACATCTGGAACCTCTCACTCATGAACCAATATAAAATGGTGCCTCCAACTCCCAAATCTTGTATCCTTATCCAGAAGAATACTGTGATTAACAGTATCAAAAGCTATTACAGTCTTAACAAGACAAGGATGCTTATGCTCCCACCACACACTCCTTGCCACAAATTATCCATGAGGGCAACCAATGCAGTTTCAATCTGATGGCCAGATCTGAATCCTGATTAACATGATCTAGATAATCCATTTCTTTTAGGGGTCTCTATAGTTGTTGCTCCACCATTTTCTTCACAATATTCCCCACGAAGGGGAAATTGATATAATATAGGGTGATCATTGTTTAATATAACAGATCGAAAGCAGGCCTCTCAATATAGTAGACCAGTACCTCTCTCAACAACATAAACCCCATTCTGGAAAGAGACATTGAAAATTGCCTGGATCGATCTCCCTGCTTCTTTTCTGGATGTTTTAACTAATCTGGTGAGTTGAGGATTAAGTCAACAAACAAGTAGGCTATCAAGGAAGTTCCTCAGTAGTCATAAGTGCTTAAAATTTCCAGGTACTGCAAAATACCACCTCTGCCATGTCATTGGATCCTATCCTTCTGTGATTAAGCCAGAATGGATATGAGGAATTTCATGTATGAAAAGATCAGCCAGACAGTTGTAACTTGCACTGACTGATACTTCTAGACTATTTCTTCCAGGAAGGGAGCAGGTCACCTTAAACAGTGCAGCTGGCTCACATTTCACAGATCCAAGACTATAACTGCCCCTTCAATGACATTGAATAGCTTGAGTTAAGGATGCTGGCATATAGCTTGGAGAATGGTACAGTAGCAGCATTCCTGGGTCCTCCCTTAGGGTCAGCCTCGCAAATATGGTCTCACATACAGCCACCTGCAGAACTCCAAGTCTCACAGTACACAAATATCATCCATGCATATCCCAAAAGAATGAATGGAAAGTGGATGTAAGAAAGAAAATGTGGAAACTGCTTGGAAGTGAGTGAAAAAAATGTTTAAAAAGGCCACAAAAGTCTGTGGAGCTATGCTAATGGCAAATGGGAAAGGGATGTTTGATAGAATAAAGTGAAGTGGCTGTGGATGAAAAAAGCTGCAGAGAAAGTAGCTACAGAAATGTTAATGAGAGAAAGGTACCATCTAATGTACCTAAAGAGCAGAAGGCATATTTAAAGGATATGGTTAATGTCTGTCGGATGACTGAAAGAATGCTTTTATTACTCCCCTATACAAAGAAGAAGGTAGCAAGAAGGAATGCAAAAACCGCAGGGCGATTAGGTTGTTAAGTGTTTCTGGGAAGGTATTTGGCAGACTTCTGATTGAAAGAGTATGAGAGACGACAATGAGCAACACTTGGAAAGTGTGCTGTGGCTAGGCAGGAGGTATACAGAACAGATTTTTGCTTTTCAGGTCACTGGGAAAAGTATGAATGTGAAAAAAAAGAGTTTATTGTATGTTTGTTCATATAGAGAAAATACATGATAAAGTGAACAAATCTGAATTATACTGCATTTTGTACAAATATGGAGTTGAAGGCTGGTTGCTGAATTCACTGATGGAAGTAAAGGATGCCTGAGAATAAGTGGAATGCTCAGCAGATAGTTCAACATTAAGTTGGAAGTGAAACACGGATCGGTGATACACCCTTTTCCGCACTCTGGAAAATAGTGCTTATCCTGCATGATGGGTATTTATCTCTGTATACTGGAAAATCCTTTTTTCTTGTGGGTATCCTCCATTCACATGCACATGTGAACATATCTGTATACCTAAGTACAGACAGATACTGGAAAAGAAATCTTTTCACAGGGATGTTTCACACACAAGAGATTTTTAAGCTGGGTTTAACTTGAGGAATAGCTCATTGTAATTTCTATATTAGGAAAATTAGCTGAAGTTACCTTTCACAATGAAAAACAACAATACTCCAGAGAAAAAAGAAAACTGAGAAAGTAATGTTTGGATGGAACTGATATGATCCTAAAAAGAGAGAGAGGTGAGAAGTTTAAAGAACAAAAGATAATGCATAAACTGTTGCATGGATGTGACAGAAGCAAAGATGGTTTGCAAGCATAGAGAGATAGGGTGTTATATTTTTTTTTTAAAAAAAATCTCCTTTAATTTATTTTGCTTGTTATTGCTTCCTCCCTTTTTGTGCTTTGCATAATATTGCTTACCCCAAAAGGGAACAGTGTGATGGGAATGTGTATACTTCAAAGAGGTGAGTAGTCTGTCAGAACTGACTGGGCAAAAATCTGCTTATGGATATGCATATATCTCCCAATCCAGCAGCAATAGCCATTTGATAGAACTTATCAACTGATAAGCAACTGAAGGTGAAAAGTGAAATGTGGTTTGTCTGCTTATGGCTTAGCATGATGCGGAAACCCAGCTGCAACTGTTGATAAACCAGTTTGCGGCTTAGTGATGTATGCAAACTGATAATGAAATTCAATATAATCAGTAACATTTGCTTCTCTGCGCATTAACTGCATTCTCAGCAGAACAGCACTCATCTTCTAGTTAAGCAAGTAATAGGACAAGGGTTTCGTCCTTTCCTAGCCAACTCTGGTACACCAAACCAGAGAAAGTATACAAGTTACCGGTGATGGCTTATTTAAATAAAGAATGGATGAGTCCAGGTAGAGGGAGATAAGAGCAGCCCTTCTTCTTTTACTTGTCTATCTCTCTTGCCACACCCCTAGTTCATATTAGATGTTATTGGGAGTGTCTGGGATTGTCCCGGGCATCCTGATTTGATGGCCTTTTCCAGCCTGAGCTTTTCAGGCTTTGCTGTAGGACAGAGAAAGATGAGATAAGCATCTGACTTTCTCTCCCCACCAACAGCTGCTAAATGACAGCTCACTTAATAAAAGAATCTTCATTAAGCATAATTTTGGGGATTTCTAAAAAAAAATCGCAAAATGGGACCCTCCCCCCTTTTTTTTAATTCAACCCTCAATATAGTGTCCTTCTAGCACAGCTTTGCAGAATATTCGGCGACTGCCTGTGTCCTGGAATAAAGCATTATCTCCAACGGCCAGCCCCGTTTACTCCTAAGGATAACCGTCAGCCTATTGAACGTTCCTCTGCACAATGGAAAGACTTCGTGACCCCCGAGCTTCCCCTGAGGCTGGGCTCATCTCCCACCCTCCCCAGCCCAACTGACTTCACCGGGCAGGGGCGATGGCAACCCAAGGCACCTGGAAGGCACCCGCTCGTGGGCAGCGGACCACCTCCCGCAGCACGCCGAGGCGCTCCGGCGGCCGCTCACGTGAGCAGCCCGGCCTCTTTCTTGCTGGTTGGCGCCTGGCGCTCAGGAAATCGCGTCAGCATCTGCCCTCCTTGTTGGGGCGGTGTGAGTTAGTCCGCTCGCCTGCCCGCTTGCGGGCGAGGTCTTCGCTGAACTGCAGCTCGGGTCGGAGCCGCATCGCTGTAGGTCGCGCGCCCGCCCCCCAGCCGCCCGCGGCCGGCTGCTCCCCAAAGGGCCGGAGGTCGGGAAGTTCAAAGTGCAGAGGATCCGGCGCGTCGGGAGTTCTCTGGGAGATTTCTGCTAGATATTTCGGAAGGATTGGTTAAAAGGCTGCCCCGGGGCTGCTCCTTCGCTGGCGTTCTCGCTGGAAGAAGGAGGTAGATTTGGGGGATTGGGGCCACTGTGTTGATGGGGTGGGGGTCTGGAAGAACTAAGCTGGTTATGAAATGCTTGCACTGGAAATGATTTTGAGGCAAAAAAAAGATGTTGAAGCCGGTCACCGTCCGTAACCAGCAGTATCTTTGCTGCTGCAATCATGCCTAAGACGGGTGGCCAATAGATAAATAAATCGTAAGATTAAAATGGGACAAATCATGTTACTTACTAATTAGAATAGAAAGTATTTTAGGAACTATTTCTTGAGCACGCGGCAAACCGAAGCTGGCTCTAGGCTCGTGCTTGAATAAGATAGCAAGTGAAATGAACACAGCTTGAAATACATGCAGAATAATTTACCTGATGCCCCTTCTCTCCCCCCACTTTTTTTGTTTTTTGTTTTTTTGGCATCTGCAGAGTTTTGTGAAGATGTGGATGAGAATGTAGAGAAGCAGCATGGTACTACAAAAAGTATTTTTCAAGATTCACCCCTGAGCCTGTGGAACATTAAAAGAACTCAGGTTCATCACTGTAAGGAGGAAAGTTCATATATGATAGAAAGTGGTTGTGCATCTCTTGGTGTTTCTCTTGTTCTGTCTGGAGCCTGCTAGTTGGAAATAGTTTATCATTCTCCGAACTATGGCAATCTGGCTGATGAGCCTGGATTAAGATTCAGAGTAGATCCTGGAAGAATACCCATTTCCCGTTTTAGATAGGCTGTTTCTTTCTCCCCTTTTCTTTCAGCCTTTCACTTGCATTCCACTGGTGTACTTAACTAACTCTGTGTGAAAGTCCTTTCTGTCATCCTGCCAACTTGGCTTAGATTGCTGACGTTCCCTTGGTGATTAGTTTGAGTGAAATCTCTTTGGCAGTAGCCTTCTGCTGTACAGAGATACCCAACACTTGATACTAATATCTAATACAGTAGTTCTGTTATTTTTAGAAGAACTTTTGAAACTACTGCTTGTTCATTCTACTGCATATAAATTCTCTGAAGGAGGTATCTTCTTTTCTCCTAGGACCTTGTGGAATTAAAAGTTTAGTCATTTGCAGCCCAGTCTTGTGTTCACGTAATTGGAAGTAAGTCCAATTAATTCAGTGACATTTATTCCCAGGTAAGTTTATCTAAGGAACCTGTCTTAGCGGTTGTTGTTTCTGTGGTCTCTTTGTTGTTTATCTTTCAGTACTTGCAGTGTTGATGTATGAATATATGTTATTACCTAAGTAATTTAGAGAGATCAAAATGATCTTTATAGCAATGAACATGATGACTGGGTAGTTTGGAAATTATAATCCAAGATATCTGGAGGGTATTAGATTGGATATGCCTAAACTGGTGAAACAGTGCACATGCATGATAATATTTCACTGCCAGAAAATTTGGATGCTCCTAATAATTGAAGCATTCAGTTACAAATACTGGCAATAACATGTACAGAAATGTTCAGGAATTTCCTATCTGTTTTAGTGCACCAGATTCTGGAGCAGTTCCAAATAGGATTTTATTTAAGATTCAAGTTTATACTCTATGTGAGTTAGACTTGGTCAAGCCACCATCAGAGATTCTGGTAGGTGTTAGTTTATGTTAGTTATGTTTTTTCCTAAAGGTGTTGTTATACCAGCTGAAGACAAAGTAAAGATGCTGTTCTTCAACAGGAAACTAGATCATGAGTTCATCCTGTTCTGGATGAAGTTGCATTTCTCTTAAAAGAACAGAACTACAACCTGGGAGGGTTCTTTGATTCTCAGCTGTTGCTGGATTCCCAAGCAACAACTGTGAGAAAGAACATGTTTGTGTAATTACATCTAATATTTCAGCTATGATTCTCCTTAGCCAACTGGATTAGGTAGCAGTTATCCATACCTTGATCACACCCTTTATTGACAATTTCAGTGTACTCTGTGTGGGGCTACCTTTGAAAAATGTTTTGAAGTACCAATTGATGTGGATGTGTCTGTGTTGAAAACTCTGCACTAGTTATCAATTGTTTCTCAGCACAGTTTAAGGTGGTGGTGATATTAGTCTTCAAAACTCTAGATATCATAGGGCATGATTATCTGAGAGTCTATTTCTTCTGCTAGAAACCTGCTTGAATGCTTTGATTTACAAGAAAGAAGATCCCCTGCTTTTGATGGTCTATATCAGAGGTTCTCAAAATTTCTCACTTCATGGAATATCTCAGTAATTTTTTTGCACTACCCTTAGGCCAAAAGAAATACTTAACCATTCCATTAATTTTGTAGTTAGGTCCAAATTTAAAATATCTCATGATGCCTCTGTGAGTTTGCTAAAAACATCCCAGAGTGCTGTGGCTCACAGTTTGGGAACCGCAGGTCTATATATTAGACAAACAGGAGGGGGCTTTCTTCCACATCACTCCAAAACGATGGAATACGAAGTCTGCATCTCTCCATTCCCAGTCCAGCATCTTAATCACTACATCGCATTGGCTTTTTTAGGGAGTTGTGCTTAAACCCCTTTGAAGAGCAGCCAAGATGCATCTCTTCTATCAAAATACCTCTCTTTCATGAAGCTTTAAAATCCCTGAGTTTGTATTTTTGTATTTTGAATTGGAATTGCTTTTAGCTACCATGAGTGTCCAAGGTGACTAGAAAGGCAGGAAACTAATAAAATAATTCTCTGCTGAAAACTGTTCTCTATAATTTCCTGAGTCCCTGAAGAAACTTGTTAGTGTATCTTGGGAAAATGCATGTTATTGAGCTTTCTCACTCTCAACAAGTACATTTGTTTATGTCTCTGCATTTTGTGTGTATGTATAATGTAGGGGAGGGGCACATTAGTTCTTACAGTAAAAAAATGCTTGTGGTTAGCAGAGTGAAAGTGAACTTTGATTTTTTTCCATATTTGATTCACTGAATGTTTGTATAGTTTACTAACTCATAGTAAACTAATACAGGTAGTCCTCAGTTTACGACAACAATTGGGACCAGAACTTCCATCGCTAAGCAATGCGGTTGTTAAGTGAGTTGTGTCCAATTTTACCACCTTTTTTGCCACGGTTGTTAAGCTAATCACTATGGTCGTTAAGTGAATCACACTGTCATTAAGTGAATGGCTTCTTCCATTGACTTTGCTTGTTTGAAGCTGGCTGGAAGGTCGCAAATGGTGATCATGTGACCCCAGGACGCTACCACCATCGTAAATACATTCTGGTTGCCAAGTGCCTGAATTTTGATCATGTGACCGTGGGGACACTATGACAGTTATAAGTGCAAGGATCCTTTGTAAGTCACTTTTTCAGTGCTGTTGTAACTTTGAATGGTCATTAAACAAATGGTCGTAAGTCGAGGCCCACCTGTATTATTTACTTGCCTAGACCCACACAGTCTCAAAAAATTTCAACCAATATAATGTTTTTTTAAACATATTGCAATTGTTAATTGATAAGGGACTTGTAGTCTCTCTCACATACAATCTGCATCTGCATAAATAACCTTCCTTCCCTCCTTTCCCACCCTTTTTCCAGCTTATCCCAATTTTAAATCCTACATCAATCTAGCCACTCTACACATCTTATAAAGAGAGCTGCAGCTCATGAAAGCTTATGCCTTTCAATAAATTTGCTAGTCAGAAAAGGTGCTACCATACTCCTGATTTTAGGCTCGCTCAATATGCTGACATAATTTGGGTGTACAAAGCACACTGAATTGCTAACCAGACAGATTTTATCCTTGCATGGTTTGAGAACCTAGTGTCTTGTGTTCCAACTTTCTGAAACCTGATTAGCTTCAACTAGCAATGCTTGACTAGAAGAAAGCTTCTGCAACAGGGAAGTATATATTAGAAAGAGACTGGTTTAAATTCATCTCATTCTTATCTTGGCATTCATTTACTTTCTGGGTATGAATGGAGCACAAATATCATTTCCTCTGATCAAAACCAATTTTGATAATTATAAGCAACCTGTAGATAATTTTGCAATTAATTACAAGGTTTTGTGGAATGAGCTATCTGAAATGGAGGATGGGTTACAGTAAAAGAGAGCAAGTTATAGTTGTAACATGCACCTTCTCAATTTGGAAGTAAAGTCCCTGAATGTGCCATGGATTTCAGCTTTAGAAAGGCATTTAGGATAAGTGAATTGGGTTATTTGCTAATACACTTATTTTGAATTGTTTAGGATGATTCTTTAATGCTGAATTTATTTTCTTCTTTTAGCTCATGAGACTGAATTTATGTTATAAATCATGGATGATACCGCTTTGTCACTTGGAACAATAGATGTTTCCTATTTGTCATCTTCAGCAGAATGTACTGTCACAAGATGTAAACATTCCAGTGAAGAATGGGTAAGCGAAGTGCATGCTTGTTCAGTTTTCCTGTTCTTAACAAACAAGACTAGTGTCCTATTGAAAGTGTGAAAAAGTAATATGCAATTATTCCTAAAAAATTAAGAATGATCAGTACAGGTAGTCTTTGCTTATCAACCACTTGTTAAGTGACCATTTGAAGTTGTGACAGCGCTGAATGAGTGATACTTACAACCAGTCCTCAAAGTTCTGGTTGTCACAATGCCCCTGCAGTCACATAATCGCGATTTGAGTGCTTGGCAAACGGTTCACATGACAGTTACAGCATCCCGCAGTCACGTGATCGCTATTTGCGACCTTTCCTGCTGGCTTCCCACAAGCAAAGTCAATGGAGAAGCTGGGAGGAAAGGTCGCAAATCTCTTTGGTAAGTCCTCCAGCCTCCCTGCGCTGATGCTGTGTTGCACCATCCACCCTGCAGTCTCCCTGCACTCACACCCTACTGTGCCATTCACCCCATGGTCTCCCTGCACTCGTGCCCTGCCATCCACTCCCCAGCCTTCCTATGCTCACGCCCTGCCGTACTATCCTTTCCCTGGGCCTTCCTTTGCTTATATGCGGCCTTTGTTGGGCCTCTCAAGCCCTCCCTCAGCCTCCCACAACTCGCTCACAGCCTGCACCAGCCGTCCCAGGCCTCCCACCCCCTACAACACCCCCGTGCTCCTTACCTGGACACCTGCCACTTCCCCCTTAATGACCTGCATGTCTTGGGGTTATGATGGCAACCAGGACTGATTAGATTGTTGTAGCTAAGCGATGTAGTCACGTGACATCATGCTTTATGACCGCATTGCTTAGCGACAGCAATCCTGGTCCCAATTGCCATCATAACCCGAGGACTACCTGTAACACATTTAGAAAGTTCTGTACAATTCTCTTAGGGTAGGATATAATTGATAAAAATAATAAAGTAGTGTAACCCAGCATCACTTTCATCAAAATATATCCATAGAAAAACAGCAGATTCATATTATGACATATAATACAGGAATGTATTTTCTAAATTTATTTCTGATAGTAATTATTTCAGCAGTTTCAGAAATGTAAAGATTCACTACTTGGAATGATTCAGTATCAAATATCAAACATAAAGATGTCATATAATTTAATGGGAGCAGAAGTGATATGGCATTATAGTTGATCCATATACATACAGGCAAACATTTGTATAAGTGTAAGTCTGTGAGTGTGTTTACTTCCAGGAGGCCCAATGAAGACTGAATTTGGGTTTGTTTATTTTTTTGTAATAATTTTATTAAAAGTTTTGGATAGAACAATAAAAGATAATGCGAACTAAAAAGAAAAAAAGAAAAGAAAAAAAGTTGCAAAAAAGAAAAAAGAAAAAGACCCCCTATAAGAAAGCAACTTCCCACCCACATCATGACAAGTATAAACAATTTCAAAATCTCTTCACCACCTCTTAGTTAACAAATATCAATCTCTTCATCTCATAACCCATCTCTTAATAGGCAAATCAAGTAATATCCTTTCCAATCCAATTACCAGCAAAAAGTCCAAACAGAGCTCTAAAAATATTAATATTAATTAATATATATGAAACTCAACATTCCATACCTCAACTCATAAATGTAAGCAAAATCCCATTTACAAACTAAAAGAAAACCAAAGTTTAACATGACAAAAAGAGTCCATATCTCCTTTACAAAAGACAAGCTCCAATACACATTTTTCCCATTCCAAATGCCAACAGTTCCAAAGAGAACCACCCCAAATAGCAGCTTACCTCATTGAAATAAACATTCCATATCTCAACTCTAAATTATAAGCACACCCACATTTCACAAATATAAAATAATCCCAGTATCCTAATCTAAATAAATTACTAAAATTAGCATAACAAAGAGAAATATTTTCTCCTTTAAAAAGATAAGTTCACCAAACTACTTTGAGTAAAAAGACAGTTAGATCCAAAGCCAGTTTGAGTACTATAAAATTAGGGTACATAAAGTAAATATAGGGGAAAGAACTAAAACACCTTGTTAAATGTAAGCAAATCCAGTATACCACATTTTTCCAGTTAAGATATCAGCAAATCCAAAAAGAACCACCCAGAATGACATGTCCCATTTTATCCCTGGTCAAATAAACTGACTCTGTATTCCCTTTTTTTTTTTTCCCCTATACAGAACAATCTTTGTAATCCATTTAGATGGTTGTTGATCCTTGTTATAGATTTCTTCAGTATTTTAAACAGTCTCTTTTGTGAATCCAACAAAAAGAAATTATTCCAATGCTCTCTGGGATTGTCATTTTTATTTCTTTCTTAATTTTTAAAGTCTCATTCAGTTTTCTCTTTATATCTGATGACAAGTTCTTATTCAGAGTCTCATTCATGTTTTTCTCTGGTAAAGCTTGCTGCATATCTTGTTCTGTAACATCTTCTTCCAGGAACAGACTGTTCCCAAGAAAGCACAACATGGCTGACATAATTGATTCAAATTCTCACCTCAGGTCCCAGTGCAGTTCCTCAAAGATATCTTTAAACACCATTATAAGTTACTTGCTTGTTATGTCTCCAATCTCAAAAACAATTTTTCTTTCCCACAAGCATATATTTATTCTTTAAAAATAATTTCAAAGTCTTAATGTTCAAAATCCAATATTTCAACATTTTCTGAACCCTTAATCCATTTAAAACTTTCTGTAGCCAAAACCTTGTCTTGCTTTTTGCTGTTTATTTTAAATTCTTAAAAATTATACAAATAGATCTTCATATTCTTATATTAAGGATTGAAGGCATTCACCAGGTATTTCCAGCCTTGTTCTTTTAAAGGTGTCTAACTTCTTTGAAACAGTTAATAGGCAATTTCCAAAGGTAATGAGCAAGGGAAGTGCGTGAACTTAGTGTCCTTTGAAAAGGCTATGTTTGTGGCTGGAGCAATTATGGCGAATTTCCTCACCTCCTGATTCCTGCCCCTCCCCCCACTCCCAAGATCGCTGTCTTGCAGCCTCTTCATGAGGAGCAACTGTAAGGAGAAACAGCTTGGGCAATCTTGCATCCTCTCTTTGTCCAGAGAGGGTTGTAGGAGCCAATCTACTGGTAGGCTCCCTTATTTGTGCCGCAGATGTCAGCTCTGCATTCAGCAGGAGCCGTTTTCAGTCTGCCATCTTCCCTGGAAGACTGAATTTGGTTATGGATAAGCACAATAAATAAGTTAATTGTTCTTAACTTTAGCCAGTTCATTTATAGGAAGTAACCTGAAAGAAATTCAAAGCTGTCAGATTTTATGTGCTATCTTCATATTTTCTTTACTGTCAATATTTTCCAGGGAGAATGCAATTCCAGGCCTACTGTCTTCCGATCAGCTGCTTTAAAATGGAAAGAGACCCTTCTGGGCAGGAATAGGCCATTTGTGGGACGCTGTTGTTACGTATGCACTCCCCAAAGCTGGGTAAATGGGATTATATTAATAACAAATTGAAATATAATTTTTATGTGATGTCAGTTAAATTTAGAATTTAGTAGCTATGTACTTACCTTGTATAGCTTACTTTCAGATTCTGCCTGGTGATAATAGATTAGTATTTGATGTCCCCGTATTAATGAAAGACAGTAAAATAGGTCCCAGTGATCTGTTCAGGCAAGGTGAAGATGCATATATTTTTCTTTATTGTTGTATTGTTATTTTTCTGTGTGAACCACCTGGAGTTAAATTTGGTGTACAAATTTAATAAATAAATAAGTGTGCATATGTTTTGAAAATAGCTGACATTTTATGTGAGAACACTAAACTTGCACAAAATTTGCCAAACTTTCAGCTATAGTTTATTATGTAGATGGGAGGGGGGAATTCCTGCCCCTTTAGAGATACTATATAGGTAAAATAGATGATTATTGTGAACTACTATTAGTAATATATTCATTTATGCATTTCTCTCTCCCTTTTAGGACAAGCTTTTTAATACTAGTATTCCTTCCTTGGGTCTTCGCAATGTCATCTATATTAATGAAACACATACAAGGTAAATAATTTTTTAGTATAGTTAATACTGTGTTTTATTGAAAGGTATGTTGCACTCAACTGGACAATGAATAAAAAGGTTAAATGTTGTTGGTTTTACTGAATTGAACCTGCAGAGTAATCACATTTTGGCTTTCAGTGCATACAGAAGAAGTAACTATCTGAATGACAGAACAGTGGTAATCTATTAAAGGACTTTGCTTTTAGGGGAATGAAGAAAACATAGGCTGAAATTGTCAGTATTCTTCAACTCTGTTCTAAGAAAACTAAGAATAGTATTAATATGAGTAATTAGATGAGGCTAGCTTTAATATATGGCCAAAAAATTAAAGTCTGTATATTAGCTGGGCTTGATGGTCACTTTTTTAAAAAAAACATATTTGCCTTTTTTAAAGCTAGTTCTGCAACGTGATACTGCAACAATTTGTATAAGCGCTCATGAAAACATACTGGCTTCATTGGACAGAATGAAGCTACATGGTAATATTTGTAGTTTCATGGTAATATTTTCCCTGTAAAACATATGTATGAGGATCGAAGGAAATGTAGATATTATGCAATATTTATATTGCCTGGTATAAGCCAGGTGCATTAATTTTGTGCTACCAGCTGTCTGCTTTAATTTTTAGATTACAAAAATACAAAAGCGCAAAGGAGAATTTCAAGTTTGTCAGGGATAGGAAGTCTTTTGGCACCTTTAAGTCTACCACATTTGGCATGAATTTGAATAAACAGGTATTTACTTGCCAGATGTATGTTTTTAAAGCTGTGTACTCTCATCTAATCTCAAGTTTCTTTTTAACAGAATGCATACTGAAAGCAGATTTTAAGTAGGAGAGATTGTATAGACTTCAGATTGATAAGGCCTGGTTAGTGTCTTCCTTTGGTAGCATACAAAAGAACAGATACTATTTTGCACTTAATGTCTAATGTAAATGTATGCATATAGTAAATTATGGCAAAAAAGGTAGAAGTCATTCATGTTTAATCTAGCTTAATGGATTTCCATCAAACCCATGTACTTCTTATCCAAAGAAAGCAAGCTTTGTGCGGCATTCCAACTATAGAACTCCCAATTTCTGCCTACAAACTTTGACTCCTGATTATAACTTTCAAAGACAGTAATCTAATTTGTTCAGTGAAGCTTAATTCTGACTAGGCATGTGATGGATTGCACAACAGTGATGGTTCTTGAATCATGGTGCAATACAACCTTTGCATTTCTATTAAATTGAATTACAAAATACATTTGCCATTTTTAAAATGCTAACAGCAATGTTGGAACGCAAAAGAAGAATGAACTAGCTTATTCCCATCACTTCTTTTTGGTGCTTTAATAACTCACAGTTTAAAAGTGTTCTGCTAAACTGAACAATGGTTTTAGCTTAGAAACAGACATAGATGTGGATGTAGAAAACCATGCATACCTAAGGAAGAGATCAACTTCTTGTTAACTTTAGTTTTTCTGGTATTCTTCCCTGACACAGTCTGACTTATCTGTTGCTTTATACGATTGTACTGTATACTATTTGTTTTTAATCTCTATTCTTTATATGCCACTTAAAGTTGCTCTGGTAAGTAAATTGGCATTCCCTCCCATTTGATCCCAAAATTGCTATTATCTGTATAAATTCTTCATCATCATCATCATCATCATCATCATCATCATCATCAATCATCGGCAAAGTTATCTGTCCTCCACCTTCAAATGCTCTTCCAGGATGATTTGCTAGCTTTCTTTACCTTTACACCTTGTGTATTTGAGCTAATCAACCAAACCATGTTAGAATCCACCTTGGTCTTATAATCATCCCCAGTAAAATAGGATTCCAGAACAAAGTGATCTTGAGTATGGTAGCTGCGTGATCTTGAGAAAAGGTACATCTTCTTTAAGGATTTGCTAGCAAGTGCTGCTTGACCTGAACCATCCTTTCTCTTTTGAATCCACAGCTCTTCATCGTCCTAGTACACAGTGACATTTTTCCATGTACAGTTCTGGATGTTTTGGATTTATTATTATCATGCACATGCATCTGCTACATATCATGAAATGATGCCATGTCTGCACTGGGTATGAAAGTCAGTCCATTGTGCATCATAATCTTGCATCATCTAAGTCATTTCTGTCTCTGTGGCCAAAAATGATTCACCATAGCAGTTATACCTACAGTCAACATCAAAGCAACCAAGATCTCTCTCAGGGATTTCTTTGTGTGGAAGAAATCCTTTCTTTATGCACATCCAACAGTTGATAAAATCAGAGATAGAGAATCTTTTTCAGATTGGGGGCTTCATTTGATTTCCTGAAAGGCGTGAGAGTTCTGCTTCTAAAAGTACCAGGGATAGAGTAAAAAGTAGGTGGATATTTCTCACTGCTGTCTTCCAGTGCCGTGAAGTTTCCATTTTTAGTTCTGAATGGGATTCCACTTCTCCAGACACAACTATTGTACAATTTCATGGTTCTCCTGGACACACAGCTCTGGCTCAAAGAGCAGATGGGAGCTGTGGCCAGGAGGACTTTTGCTTAGATCTGCTTGGTGGGTCAGTTGCACCCTTTCCTAGACTGTGGTCCCTTCTCACTGTGGTCCCTTCTCATTTAGTTGCTTCACATGTGGACTATTGCAATGCACTCTACATAGAGCTGCCTTGGAAGACCCTTTGGAAGCTACAGCTGATCCAGAATGTAGAGGCATAAGCAGCTTTGGGCATGGCTCAGTCTGCCCTTTAATACACTGTGTGAGCTACAGTAGTTACCAGTAAACTTCTGTGTGCAGTTCAAGGTGCTGGTTGTCTCCTACAAAGATCTTCATGGAATGGGGTCTGGCTACCTGAAGAACTGCCCTCCCCCATCCCAGGAGAGCTGACCAAGTGGGCATGGCCTAGGTCCTGGCTTTGCCATCTTCTCTTGAAGCAGAAATCAGGAAGTGGCTGTCATGGATAGCAGAAGACAGGAAAGAGAAGTGCTGAGCACCTTTGATACTGCTAAATCTTTGGCAGCAAATTGTGATTTATAAAGCATGAAATGGCTAAAAGCAGAAGGAAATGCCCTTTGCCCCTCCAGAAATAAATGAAGGGGAATGTTAGGTCTAGGAAGAGGGATTATTGGTACTTCCTGACAATTTGGCCATGTACCCCCCCCCCAGTGACATTTTGAGGGGCTGCACAAAAACTTGGGGAATTTGCATATGGGTACAGTTGCTTATTCCTAATTTAAGTCTGTATATCCATGGATGTCCTCAGGAAAAATACTCTTGGTTTAACCGTCCAATATTTTATCTGTGCATCAAGGGAATTATGCAAGTGTTCATCTAAGAAATGCTCTGACTACTGTAATCAGAAGAAATCAGCTAGTATACATCATGTGGCATTTTAATATCTATTCAAATTTTGAGTGAATAAATTCCAGTAAGTTCCAGAGAACATTAAGCATTTAGATGAATTTCTTTAAAAGTTACCACTTGTATTAACAAGAAAAGCAAAATGCTGTATTTGCCTCTTTGATGTTGGCTATGCATAAATATTTAAAATTTTAAAATCTTCACTGCTTGAAAATTCTGAATGTTAGAATCACCTGGTAAAAAAGGGCTCAGTAGTGCTCTAAGAAGGATTTTTCAGCAATTCATATAACAGATCCTTAAACATGTACTTGTTGCAAATCAGATGCATTTTTCTCTTTAATTTTCCATCTTATGTTTAGTTTTGAAGATCTTTTATTTTACTAAGTAATCCCAGTTAAAGTTGTACTTTGAAATTAGTTGATGTCTGAACGTAGAGGCTAGCTTATGCCTGGATTGAAACACAAGGCAAGAATTGTTTCATTCATCAATTCTAATCTTTTAATTCTTCTTGATATCATTAAGCTACCTCCATGCTTTATCCATACCCAAACTATTAGGCAACCTGATAATTACCTGTATATTTCACTATAAAACCTTCATGACTTGCTAGGTCAGCTACTTTGATGCTATCTGCTACATTCCCATTGAAGGTTTTGCTTATGCTTTGCTTTTTTGATGCATAGCTTCTATACTAGTTCTTATCTAGTACATTATAGGTATTTTTTTATTTATTGCATCACTCTACATCACAGGAGCTATTGTTTTTAACCGTGGGAGGCTGATTTGATACACCACATAATTTATAAATTCCCAAGCATCAGTCTTGAAAAATGCTTGCTAAATCACCCTTGCTGGGCAAGTACTACACATATTATATGTAATACATACTTTCCTCACAGCCCTCTGAGTAGATTTTAATGTATTGCATTAAAATCAAGGGTGCTGTTGTAGTCTCAGTTTCAGTTTCCAATTGGTAGAAACCTTCTTTGGGGTGTGTCTAGGAATATTTGATTCATGCCAGCAGCTTTTCAACATCTTGGAAAGTTTCTCTACCTTACTTGTTTAATTAGACAGTGATCAATGGGTAGGTGAAGTAGTGCCGCCAAGTTTTATTTATTTGTTTATTAAATTTATATACCGCCCATCTCCCTCAGAGGGCAACTCTGGGTGGTTCACAATTAAAATACATGCAAACATCAGAAAGAGAGTCCCAACTAAAATGAAACTCTACTTTTTTTTAAAGACAGGTAGCATAAAAGATGCAGAGAAAAATATAAATAAAAAATACCGGCCAGTCCATGATTACTTTCTCTTTACTAAACTGTGGCTTGTTTAACAAATCATAGTTTAAGCAAATCTTGGATGTTTAAGCAAATCTTGGATGATCTCAGACGTTGTCCTGAGTTATAATAATGTCAGTTCCAGCTTGGCCCATTGGGTGAATCTGCCATTGTGGGTTGTAAATTATGGTTTATTGTTTAACATGAGTGAAACTATCAATTGTGGTTTGTTCAGTAAACAAGCTGTGGTTTTACACTAATGTGTGAAGCTGTCAAAGTGTGAAAGCAGCAACCTTAAAGAATCATTACATCAGTTCTGTGAAACTTGCTCTTGCTTTTGGCCTTAAGAGAACTTCCTTTGCGATGTAGTAAGACTTGAAAGCCTCACAAAGGAGATTTTTCCTAAATATCTCCTACTCATTTTGTAACATTTAGACAAAAAAAAAAATTATTATACTGCAGTTATTTTGTTGCCAGATCAAAATATTTTTGTTTACCCAGGCATTTTAAGTTTGTCCAACTTACTGTATTTATGTACTTTTAATCTTATTTTTATTGATGTATTTTATTTTATACCCTTTTATAGCTAATGACATATTATATGTATTTAGTATACTTTATACAAATGTTTTATATGTATTGTATAATATATATATACACATATATATACACACATACACACACACACACAAATACACACAGATTTTTTTTGTATTGTATAACACACACACACACACACACACACACACACACACTGTTTACACTATATATATTGCAGTATATACACTATATATTTACCACTGATATCAAGATACCTTTGTGAAGGTAATTTAAGAATTTAAAGGAATGTTTCATGTGCATTGATTTAAGTTGAATATTTTTGTTACATAAATCAGATTATTCAGTCAATAATCAATGATATTTAAAAACAGTTTCTTCACTTTTTCAAACTGGTTTAAATCTATATATGTTATAGCCAAATGCTGCAGAGTGCAGTTGTAGTAATACAAATGTCTAGAAACATGTTTATGATCAGGCCAAGCATTAATATCAGTAACTTAGAAACTATGTGTGATTTCAAGACATTGGAGGTAGCTTGGAGTGCTTTAAAGAATTCAAACTGATGCACTTTGCTTTCTCAATGCTTCCTTTTCCCATTCTCCACCATAACCCCCACTACAGAAAAAAAGAGCCAAAAATATATGTTCACTCTCTTTCAGAAATGTCATAGTATCATCAGGCAACCTTCTGCAGCCATCCAGAAGGTTGGGAAACCAACTTGCAGGCACCAGCTCTTATCATTTCTCATCCCTGTTGATTACCATTCCCATCATGCTGTTTCTTTTCAGGATATGCAACATTTTTCAAAGTGTAGGAAAGGAGTAAGAAATAATAAGCCAAAGAAATTATATATTAGGTAAAACAAGAAAATTAAACACATAAATCTAGATTACACTAGCACCATTCACTATACCTGCCCATACCTTTCTTTCTTGCAAACCAATTTTGCTTTTACCACAGTCATACACTCTTCATACTTTCCTTTTTTTTCCCCTTTATTCATCACTACTAAGTGAAATAATTCAGGTATTCTTGTTCTTCATAAGGATCTAAATCTAAATCCATTTTTTCCTCATCTGGTATGGAAGAAAAGTAGCCTTTGTGATTTCGATGGATTACCTACATTAGATGCTGGATAGAATGAATTAAGATAAGAAAAGCCCTAGGGGAATCAGGTCAACCAACCCATCTTGCATTCTGTGTATCGTGTATATTCATTCAGAAGGTTCTCTAACAAGAAGCAATTGCCTTCTCCCAGGCTTGTTTTCTAATAGTTGGCAAGTATGATATGCTGCTTGTGATTCCACAAATTTCCCTGAAGACTAGTAGACAGTCCTCTCTTTAAATTCCTGTTACAGGTATAGAGGTTGGCTTGCCCGGCGGCTCTGTTACATTCTTTTTGTGCAAGAGCGGGATGTTCATAAGGGCATGTTTGCAAATAACGTGGTGGAAAATGTGCTGAGCAATAGCCGGTAAGATAAAGATAATAATGATTATTATAACTGAAGAAGTTCTTGGTTATGGATAATAAAAGTTCAACATACTATTATGGGAATGACCTAGAATTTTTTTTTCTTGTACAGCAGAAGGTCTGGATTTTAAAAACAATCATTTTGAATTTCTTCCTGTGTATGTGCAAGCTATAACCTCTTGAAATCCTCTTTCTAAAGAGGCATAGTTATGGCCTTGTGTCTGGCTGTGTGACATCAATTATATAGATGCATCTTCAGTGGCATGCAATTTTTTTGGGATGTAGCCACACTTTATCTTTGTCTAGCATGCTGCAGAAAAAGAAATGGATAGAACAAGGATAAAGGTTAAACTTCATTTTATTTATGTGTATATTTAATTAAAATGAAGGATAGTTAATATGATTCCTCTTTAGTAAGTTATTGTTTAATTTTCCCTTAAGTAACATTAAAAATCACCATTATGTAATAACACACAGAGGTCTCTGGGTTTTGCACCTAAGGCTCTAAGGAATGTGGGTTGTGTATTTCTGCTTTACAGTGTTCTATAAGGACTCTGAGTGCTCTGTGCTGCTAATCATGAATGCTTATACAGGTACATATATATGTGTATGTAAATATATGCACAGACTTACATTTGTATATTTTTAACCTTGAAATGTCATGCTATATAGCATTTTTAAGTGAAAAAAATGAATATTCCCATTAGAAAGTACTGCATTTTATGGTTAATTAGCATAATGATGTGGGAGATTTCTTTGATACCTGAGGATCTGTTTTTTTTAAACTGAAGGCATATCATCTCAAGTAGGTGAAATCTACAGTGACATCTAAATTCACTTTATCACATTTGTAATATTTAGAGTGCAGAATGCTATTATACAGGAGGCTTCAGAATCATCAGCTGTAAATGATCCTGATCAGCTGGACTCTAGAAACATTAACAGAATCAAAAAGAAAGCTAGAAGGATCCTTCAAGAAATGGTAGCAAATGTCTCTCCTTCTCTGATTAGGTAATAATACTAAGTTTTGTTTGCCGTTTCTGGGTGAATACTGTATAAATCCACAGAGATAATTGTTATTTCTAACCTCATATTCTACTTCTATTGTCAATGTTGCAAATGAATAAAAACATGGCTATTTGTCCTTGAAGAATTGTTTCATATATTAACATGGCAACACTAATTTTTCAGTGGAACAAGAGAACATGTTCTCAGTGAACATCATCTTATCAGCCCAGAATTACACTCTGTTCAGGATAATGTGGAATTAAAATATCTTTGTATGTTATATTTCCTACAGCTGATACTAGTCTGATTGTTTAAAATGTGTCTTACTAGAATTTTCACAGTCATTTAATATACTTTTGGTCCATCATGAATGATGTGATTGTTTCTGTTTTGTACATGAAAGGCAACTAGTATATCTGTATTTATTTATCAACTATATTGTTTAATTCTGCACAAAACATGGTTCTGTTATATAGTGCTTTAACTTACGTTTCTCTTTCAGATTAACAGGTTGGGTTTTATTGAAATTATTTAACAGTTTTTTTTGGAATATCCAGATTCATAAAGGCCAACTAGAGATGGTGAAAGCAGCAACTGAGGTAAGAAAAATAGTTGAAGCAATGTATGTAACGCTAGCATTTTTATTTTTACAGCATATTAATTATGTAGTTGTTTTCAGATTCAATTTGCCAGATATTCAGGAAGAAAAAAACACCTTTGTTTTTCTTTACTTGAAAGAAACCTCTGATAAAATAAAGTTCACCCACATCTAGAGGAGTCTGTTTTACATTGTCTACCTTAAGCTTCAGCATATAACCATTTCTGTTGAATGGCTTGTTAATAAATAAAAACGATTTAAACGTTGATGCCAGAAGTTGTTTTGTCCAGTAAATTGTGTCAGCACATTCTATTTCTTCCACACCCGGGCCACAGAAACAAGCAGAATGTTTAAGAGGAGAAATGCAAAAACTAGGTTTTATAATCTTTTTTTTCAATTTTCATTTTGGTTTTTCAGACCCTTGAAATTATTATTGGAGCTGAGTCTGAGTAGAGTCATTACTGGCCAAGATAAATTGTAGCAAAATGTCAGTGAATGATGTATTATTGAAATAACCTACTTGAAATACAGTAATTGTGAAATATTTAAGTGATAGTTTACCATCAAATAAGTACTTATCTATGGTTTGTTCTGCATATTTTTGCTATTAATTGCCAGATGATTCAGCTTTAAAGATACTAAACAATAATGCTCAAAGTTTGCACCACCATATTGTAAAAATACAAACTAATTTGTATACTTTTCAAATCCACCTTGGATTACCCATGTTATGATGCAAATAAAGGAAGTATATTTAATTGCTGTAAAAGTTGCTGAAAATCTATTATCTGTGAAATATATAACCTTTCTATTTCATGCATTTCCCCATCCTTCCTATCAAACTGGCAATGCAAATATTGCCAAGAATAAAAGGTGTAAAACACAGTGACAAGTTGTAATAGTTTGTTATTTTAAAATTATGTTTTGATATCTTGTGTAAACTCTTCTCTTCTTCTTCATACAGCTAAATTTGCCTCTTGTTTTCTTACCGGTTCACAAATCTCATATTGACTACCTACTTCTCACATTCATTCTTTTCTGCCATAATATCAAAGCACCCTACATTGCAGCAGGAAATAATCTGAATATCCCTATTTTCAGGTAAAACAATATTCATTATTTTACTATGTTAACATGAGCCATTTTGATTCCCTTACCTGGCCAAGGTGAATTCACATCTATCAAGAAGAGCTGAATATGTAACAAGTATTGACTGGATAAGTGCATTGCTGTATCATATATTATATATTGTCAGCAACTCTTACATTGATGTGGCAAATAAATAGAACTACAACTGCAGTTGTAGTCTTATTCTAAAGTTCTGATACCATTTTAACATATCAAAAATTCAGAACATTAATGTTGCCCATATGCACATGATGAGATGCTTCTGTACACGCAAAGTATTCATATAAAGACATCTGTATCAAAAAGTAATAGATCATTTTTACAAATTCTGCTAAACAGAATGAAAAATTTACTATATCCCATCTTCAAGAACTAGTAAATTCCTTCCTGAAAGACAGAAGAGTCAACTCCTAATATAGGAATAACATATAGAGTAGGAGTTAAATGTAAAAAGATTATTGTTTATACAGCATAATGTTTTATATTATAATTACCAACTCTCCAACTACTGTATTTGTCTCATCTACCTCACATTTAAGAAAATAGGCTTATTCCCAGCTCAGTCCTAGGACTGTAATACTGGTGAATCCTAAACAATGGTTTCCTAAGTTTTTTTTAAGGTGTATTTTGTATACCTAACATGTATCTTCAAATAAAATGCTACTTCAGAATTACTTACAAAAATTAAGAGCTTGCATCTTTATTACTTCTAACCTGTTCTTGGTTGTTTTAACTTATATGTGGTATTCCATCTATTAGAGATTTTAATTCTTAAATTAAATATAATTTAATATATAAATCATACAATGTAGACAATAGGATGTGTATTTCCTAGCTGTAAATTTGGCATAGTGTATTTTAAGTGCGTGAAGTTTCACAACATATGAAAGTAGAAATATAGGGTATTTTTAATCTGTAAAAGAATTCAAAATAGCAATTTCCTTTAATTTATTGTAAGTCTTTTTATCATTGCAGGGAAAAGTCAGTAATCTATAATGTTCTGTTTATATATATTATTGAAATCTTGGTCTCTTACAACATTCCTGTATCATTTTAAAAACTGTTGATAAGGGTAAACTTTGATGCAGATTTCTAGTTCAAAACAATATTGATATATGAAATCATGGTGATAAAACTTGAACTTGATTTATTATATATCTTGATTTGATTAATATAATATTTGTGCTAATTTTTATGTGTCAAAAGATGCTTTCAGATGATATTTTCATAATGAAACCACATTTTCTTTAATTAAAGACATTAAGAAAAAACCTGTCAAGGGAAGAAAGTGAACAGCTATAGTGTATTTTCAATTGTAATGCTAGGAGCTGTTGATCTGAATGCATCTAAAGAGTTTATAACCACATGGTCAACTAATATTTGTTAGTTTTTTCTCTTTCATATTATGAAAATAATAAGTATATTGCACTTTTTCAATCCGTGGGTATACCACAAATGTTATATTAATCAAAAGTTGCATTCTTTTCCTTTTTAATTAAAAAGTCATGCATATTTTTCTCCTACTCTTAGCACCCTAATCCACAAACTTGGAGGTTTTTTTATTCGGAGAAAATTAGATGAGAGACCTGATGGCCAAAAAGATATTTTGTACAGAACCTTACTGCATGTGGTATGTATATTTAAAAAAAAAATCAAAAGTTTATTTCTGCATATTAGCTAATAAAATCTGTGCACCATTTCAGTTTCCAGTGCTCGTGCATATTTGAATTTGTAGCAAATTTCAAAATTTAAATGGAGTTTTCATTTCATTCTATCAGTAAAATATAGCTTCTTTGAAGGCTAAGCTATGTAGTATAAAAGTAGAAATGCTTCTGCCAAGAAAACAGTAGAGATCTTGTATGTATTTCATGGAAACTGTGATGAGTTCATGGGTCAGTGTAATGTGGTACGCGTGTCAGTGGTGGTATGTACTATACATATCCCCTGAAGAAATTTGTATACTTCAGTTAAACATTGAAGCTGCATCTCTCATATCTAGGCAACCATGTACTACTGTCACTAAATACTGAAGTTACTTGGGATCTTTCAGTGCTGACTATTCTATGCAACTACATGTAGTTCCAATAAAAGAACAGTTGTATTTCATAGATGTGGTTATGTTGTTGCCTAAATGATTAGAAATCTTGTTCCTACCCAGAGCTCCAAATTTGTGCACTGCTCATGGTGGGTGCCCACATTTTAAAACTACTGGTTTGAAAGGATGCAAAGAACTTTTGTCTGATCTTGTTACCATTCCCTTTTCAGCATGTTGAAGAGTTGCTTCGACAGCAGCAATTCTTAGAGATATTTCTGGAGGGGACACGGTCCAGGAGTGGGAAAGTATCCTGTGCAAGGGCAGGTCTTTTATCAGTAGTGGTGGATGCTCTGTATTCAAATGCTTCTCCTGACGTACTAATTATACCTGTGGGAATCTCCTATGACAGAATAATTGAAGGTCACTATACTAGTGAACAGCTGGTAAGAGTTGCTGTTGTTTTCTTAACATATTTATAGAGTGTTACTATTGACAGTTCTGCTGATAAACTCTAGTTTGGAAACAGAAGTCAACTTGATTATCTGGATTTCATTTGTAACAAAATAAAATCATGCAGAAAATTAAATCATTCAGGGCAAAATGTGCTTTATAAAAATATGTGCCAGTTTACAGAAAGCAACTATATAACAACTTCACATGATTTGGAGGGCCAATGAGTTAGATTTAGTTTTATTTTTTAATAAGTATAGACATGATTTGGTGTATGCATTAATGCAATGTTTGCAAGCTTATGTATGTGATTTTTTCCCCCTTTCTTTTTCTTTTCAATGTCTTGTAGGGAAAGCCCAAGAAGAATGAAAGCCTTTGGAGTGTAGCCCGAGGAGTCTTTCGAATGTTACGAAAGAATTATGGATGTGTTAGAGTGGACTTTGCACAACCATTTTCTTTAAAAGTAAGCTTATGGTTTATGGCCATAATTTCACTGAGAAACTGTGAAAAGGATATTTTAGGGTACTTATATGTCAGATGAAATAGAAACAATATTTCAGTCTTTTGCTTCATGCGTAATGGTACTGCTTCAAACAAGAATTTTGTAGCTAAAATGCCACGCTGGAATTTGGACCGTTACACATTAACCAAGCGCTGAATGTGAGATGTCATGGCTTCAGTGTATTGATCATTCTGAGCCATTGTAACTTTTCTACAATAGTAATGTTTGGGCATTGTTGGTCAGATGACTCATAACTGTTGCTTTAACTACCTGGCAAGAGGAATTAGACATTTTCTTATGTATTACTTTAGACATCCTATTCCTGGCTGCCTTTGTTCACTAGAGAGAAAAGAAAAAATAGATTTAACAGTGAATTTCTATTCTGGTTTGATGATGTCATGTGTGAATTACATGTAGTGAAAATGGAAAGAAAATGCAGCATGCATTCTGAGGTCAGGTTTTATACATGCCTTCTTATGTAGGAAATAAACCATTTTGGGTCATCATGAATAAAAATAGAAATTCACAGTAGGTCCAGTTCTTTTCAAGGCAGTGTTAAAATTACAAAATATTGTAGTAAATAGAATAAGGTAACAAAGGATAGAACTAATATTATCAATTATGTATGCATGTGTTTGCATATGGGGATCCTTCTAGTTTTGTGTCAATACTAGCTTGAAAGAAAATGTATTTATTGGACATTTCAAGAAGAAATTTGTTTCGTTCATACTGAAAAACAATTTTGCTTTTATGTACTATATTAATAGAGGGATGGAGTCTAGTGGCTAGGATTCCAATAGCATTCCAATAAAGCATAGATATGGCCACCTCCCAATAAGAACTCTTAGAGTGAGTTACCAGCTAAAAATAAATGTTCAGAACATTAAGGTTAGAAATATGTAGCTAATAGAAATATGTAGGATTCTTGTAATTAAAATGGGCTCATTTGTCTATGTTGCTGTGTCATGTATACATAATTTAGTGTGGAGTTCTTGGTGCTCTCTGAGCTTGGTTGTTTCCTTGCAGGTGTTTCATTACCAACTAGGTAACATCATTTTCACTCACACTGATGATGTTTCCTAATTGGATAATGAAATGTCTGCAAGCAAACACCCAAACTCAGAGAGCACCATGAACTCAACAGTTCAACCCTGAACTACATATATTCTCTATTGGATCCATAATTTAATAAGACAATAGAATGTGATCCTCTTTGGTATTTGGAAATGCATTAGGACAATATATATGTAACAATTGTAAAGGGAGAGCTTTGAGAGAAATTGTCATGAGGAGGTGAATAAATTAATTTAACTGAACAGACGAGATCTCTTGACCTAATGAAAACTAATTGTCAGTTCTATGACTGTTTTAAAACTCCATAAAATACAAATTCTTACATCTCTCACATTTTTAGAATGTAGTATAGAAGATAGAAGTCTAAGGTCTACAGTGTCTACACTATGGTCCACAGTAATTTATCTGTTTCAAGATACATGTATAACATTAGTCTTATCCACATTATCAGCAACTTTTGAAATTAGAAACTGCATAGGTTCAACAAACTTAACTTCATTAACTCAGAATAATGGCTTATTGATTTGTTTTCATAATTAGGATATTTAACCTATTGACAAAATATGCAAATGTGTGTATTCTGACATTTTCTTTGGCAATATTTTGATCGATATTCTTCATCTTAAATGTAGTTATAATAGGTAGAACTGGATACATTAAAAACATTTATTTATTAATTCATAAATAATTCCTTGTAGTTATCAATATTATTCAGCTAAAGCACTCACAGTAAATAGCATTAAACAATTCACATTAAAAATCCACAAAAATATACATTAATAAAGTAACCCACAGTTACAGATTAAATTAAAAATTAAATAGAATTAGGCCTAATAATAGTACCTGAATAATACACAGATTCATTCATTCAGACTAGATGGAGCCACTCTGTCTCAAATGCTCAACAGAAGGGTGCAGCCAAGACATACAGTACATCAACCAGGAGGCTCTTCCAAAGAGCAAGTGTTGCTACCAAAAACAGGGCTTCCACACTTCAGCTCCTTGACTTCATGGCAGTGGAGACAGCCAGAAGCATCTTCTGTGATGGCCATGTCTGCTAGGATAATTGTGGCAGGAGAAGGCAGTAACATTGTTATTTTTTTTCAAAATGACATAATGATGTTTCAAATTATGACAGACAGGGAAAACAAACCTAAATTGGCCATTATGTAAAACAGCAGTAATAGAGGTTATTTGTTAGTGTGTTATATAAATAGTAATGCGCTGTTAGGTAATAGTTTGTTTATACCAACCAAAAAGTTATAGCATGGAGAAGAGTATTCAAGTTTCTAAGAATTCCTGCTCAGTCTGGACATTAAAAAAAGCAGGAGGAGAAATGTACAAAATCATTAGTATTAATCATTAGATTAATAATAATAATAATAATAACAACAACAACAGCAGCAGCAGCCACAACAACAACTGGTGGGACCACAGAACAAAGTAATAGAAAATGAAGAAGCTAAAGTACTCTGGGATTTTAGAATTCAAACAGAGAAGCACCTGCCACACAACACCCCAGACTTAACAACTGTTGATAAGAAAGACAAAAAAGTCTGGATAGTGGACATTGCCTGGAGACAACAGAATAGAAGAGAAAGAACTGGAGAAAATCACAAAATATGAAGACCTGCAAATAGAAGTAGAACAATTATGGCAAAAGAAAGCAAAGGTAGTACTAATAGTTATAGGCACCTTGGGGGTAATCCCAAAACATTTGGAGTACCACTTGAACACCATCGGCACTGATAAAATCACCATTGATCAACTGCAAAAGTAGCTTTACTTGGAACAGCTTACATCCTCCGACGTTACTTTTAACACCATCAGAAAACAACATCTGCCTATCTGCCTTGGGAAGGACTCGCTAGGTAGATAAAAATGCCAAATCCAGTTTAAACAGCTGGTTGACTGTGCAACCAGCAATCATTTATTAAACTTGTAAGGTTGGGCGATGATTGAAATTGTAATCCAGCAATTTCTGAAAAGTCAAGGTGGAGTTTTTTCTTTTGAAGCAGTGATGCAAGAAGTCCCATCTGGAAATACCTAAGAAATTCTGTATTAGCATTTCAGTTTGGTTGTCATTTACCTTAGATTCTCAAGGTAATTCGTGCACTTCACCAATTATGTTTTCAGTATGTTATATTATTGCATAATTGTCACTATTTGCTACTTAGGTTCTTTCAAAATCACTTTTGCTAGTTAGTATGATAGCTGTTACAAATGTATGAATGTTATGTATTTACAGGAGTATTTAGACTGTCAAAGTCAGAAACCTGTTCCTCTTTCTTTGGAGCATACTCTCTTACCAGCTGTACTGCCTTCAAGGTAAGATGGAACTGAGGATTTTCTATCAATAATGAACAAACAACAATCAAATATTCTGTGAAATATATAGACTAAATTATAAATTTTTAGGGAGGTCTTTTCCAAGTCTCACTTTGTTATCATATTGAGGTTAAACAAATACTGTGTATAAGGACTCATGATCAAAATACTTTCTGTGAATGTTCTTTTAATTGATTTAAGTAGGTTAGGGTTAGGGTTAGGGTTAGGGTTCCTCAGGATGCTTCTACTGAATATTATCATACTTAGATAATTATGCAGACAATTAAGTAGTACATTTCAAAAACATTCAGCCAAACTAGTTAATACAGTAGAGTCTTGTTTAACCAACCTTCGCTTATCCGACATTCCGTCTTATCCAACACCCCTAAAAAAAACCACAACAACACGCATAAATTGGCGACAAGAAAAGTGTGCCGCTTGTTTGCGAGCATGAATGTACTTTTTCTTGTTGCTCCTGACGGTGTGGCGCCGCAACACAAAAATCGATTGCAACAGGCGCAGCGGATCAGTTTTTTTTTTTTTTTTTTACTGCACTCAATTGTTACTGTATGTTATCCGACATTTTCACTTATCCGACGTTCTGCCGGTCCGTTTATGTCGGATAAGCGAGACTCTACTGTACTTAGAATTCTAGCTATATTTTAATTTAGAAATTACACTGCAAATGTATCCTGAATTTTGGATGTTTTGCTCTGATTTGGCTAACTAAGTTTGAGCTAGCCTACTGAAATCTTTTAAGGAGAACTTAATAAGTAATTAATTTTCTGTGATGATGTATTAGCTACTTAATAGCTTAAGACTTTTTGTTTTTATGTATTTCTTGCATACAATCTGGAAAAAACATTTTGAGGAATTGTTGATGTGATAGAAAAGTTGTAAAATGTATGAGTCATTACTCTGACTGTGTAGATGGCATTCTTTCTTCAGAATATGAAAATCTTAAGTCGAAGCATGATTGCAACACAACCAGGATGCTACTATGGGAGCCCAGAAAGTCTCTTTGTTAATGTGCTATGATTCCAGGAAGCAGTCAAGCTTCGATCTATAGCAGTGTTGTCCAAACTTGGCCACTTTAAGATGAGTGGACTTCAACTCCCAGAATTCCCCAGCCAGCATGGCTGGCTGGGGAATTCTGGGAGTTGAAGTCCACTCATCTTAAAGTGGCCAAGTTTGGACAACACTGATCTATAATATAATCAGGGGAGTGTGGTTCATGTTTTGGCAGACAGTAATAGACTTGCCCTATAGTAATTTTCAAAATGTGCCCTTATAAGAGGAAAGAGCAGTTTGCCTGCGAGTTCAGTGCCCTCTCCTTCCCTATTGCAGTCTTTAGCACTGGAAACTGCAGCCTGCATCAAAACCAAGAGAGGCCAGCACTTAAAATATTTTGGGGTCTTACTATGATGACATGTAATTTTTAAGTACAGTTTACACAGTGTAAGTCATCCATTCTGTTATCTATCTTCAGGCCTAATTACATAGTAGGAGAAAGTACAGAAGCTGCCCTTC